>NW_024044872.1:0-687381 GCF_015852505.1 Tachyglossus aculeatus
TTCCTTCTCCCCCAGATCCTATTCTTCCACCTTCTGCTGATCTTCCTTTCTTCTGCCTGGTCCTGGCCCACCCCTATCCGTCTGGTCTTGGGCATCCTCCTCCACCTGTCCCTGGCTCTCCTCCTCCCAATGATATTGTTCCTCCTCCACTGCCTTATCTTCACTCTCCTCCTTCGCCTGGGCCCGACCCTCCTTCCCCACATGGTCCTGAGCCACCTCACCCACCTGGTCTTGGCCATTCTCCACTGCCTGGAACTGGCCCTCCTAGCCCATCTGGTCCTCCACCTTCTCTTGGTCTTGGCCTCCTTCTTATTCTTTTCCATGCCCTCCAGCTCTTCCTGGTACTGGTAATCCTCCTCCACCAAACACTGGCCCTTCCTACTCCGGCTACTCCTGGCCTTCGTCCCCGGCCAGATGCTGGCTCTCCGGGGACCTCCACCTGGTACTTGCCTTCGTCCTCCATCTAGGTCGCCTCCACCTCCTCCTAGGTTTGACATTCCTCTTTCTTCGTTCAACGTCCTCATCCTCTTCTTCATCCTGGCCTTTCATCTCCTCCAGATCCTATCCCACCTCCTTCTGCTGATCCTCTTCTTCTTCTGCTGCCTGGTCCTGGCCCACCCCCATCCGTCTGGTCCTGGGCCTCCTCCTCCACCTGCTCCTGGCTCTACTCCTCCCAATGATCTTTTCCTCCTCCACTGTCTGATCTTCACTCTCCTCCTTCGCCTGGGCCTGACACTCCTCCCCCTCATGGAGCTGACCCTCCTCACCCACCTGCTCGTGGCCATTCTCCACTGCCTGGTCCTGGCCCTCCTACCCCATCTGGCTCCTCCACCTGGCACTGGCCCTCATCCTCTGCTTGGTCTTGGTTTTCGCCTTCAGGCTGGTGTTAACCCTCTTCCTCCTCATGATCCAGTTCCTCTTCTGCCTGGTCCTGGCCTTCCCCCTCCGCTAGATCCTGCGCCTCCTCCTTCCCTTGGTCTTGGATTCCTTCTCGTTCTTTTCCTAGCCCTCCAACTCTTCCTGGTACTGGTAATCCTCCTGAACCAAACACTGGCCCTCCAGCTCCGCCTTGTCCTGGCCTTCGTCCTCGGCCAGATCCTGACTCTCCTGGGACCTCCACCTGGTACTTGCCTTCCTCGGCCATCTAGGTCGCTTCCTCCTCCTCGTAGCCTTGGCCCTCCTTGTCCCTCGAGCCAGGTCCTCTTCCTCTGCCTCATCCTGGCCTTTCCTCTTCTCCAGATCTTGGCCCTCCTCCTTCTGCTGATCCTCTTCTTCGTCTTCTGCCTGGTCCTGGGCCTCCTCCTCCACCTGTTCCTAGCTCTCCTCCTCGAAATGAACTTTTTGCCTACTCCCCTGTCGGATTTTCACTCTCCTACTTCACCTCGGCCTGGAACTCCTCCTCCACATGGTCCTGACCCTCCTCACCCACCTGGTTATGGCCATCCTCCACTGCCTGGTCCTGGCCCTCCTACCCCATCTGGCTCCTCCAGCTGGCACTGGCCCTCATCCTCTGCTTGGTCTTGGTTTTCGCCTTCAGGCTGGTTTTAACCCTCTTCCTCCTCATGATCCAGTTCCTCTTCTGCCTGGTCCTGGCCTTCCCCCCCCCGCTAGATCCTGCGCCTCCTCCTTCCCTTGGTCTTGGATTCCTTCTCGTTCTTTTCCTAGCCCTCCAACTCTTCCTGGTACTGGTAATCCTCCTGAACCAAACACTGGCCCTCCAGCTCCGCCTTGTCCTGGCCTTCGTCCTCGGCCAGATCCTGACTCTCCTCGGACCTCCACCTGGTACTTGCCTTCCTCGGCCATCTAGGTCGCTTCCTCCTCCTCGTAGCCTTGGGCCTCCTTGTCCCTCGAGCCAGGTCCTCTTCCTCTGCCTCATCCTGGCCTTTCCTCTTCTCCAGATCTTGGCCCTCCTCCTTCTGCTGATCCTCTTCTTCGTCTTCTGCCTGGTCCTGGCCCAACCCCTTTCCGTCTGGTCCTGGGCCTCCTCCTCCACCTGTTCCTAGCTCTCCTCCTCGAAATGAACTTTTTGCCTACTCCCCTGTCGGATTTTCACTCTCCTACTTCACCTCGGCCTGGAACTCCTCCTCCACATGGTCCTGACCCTCCTCACCCACCTGGTTATGGCCATCCTCCACTGCCTGGTCCTGGCCCTCCTACCCCATCTGGCTCCTCCAGCTGGCACTTGCCCTCATCCTCTGTTTCGCCTTGGTTCGCGCCTTCAGCCTGGTATTAACCCTCATCCTCCTCATGATCCAGTTCCTCCTCTGCTAGATCCTGCGCCTCCTCCTTCTCTTGGTCTTGGCTTCTTTTTCATTCTTTTCCTGGCCCTCTATCTCTTCCTGGTTCAGGTAATCCTCCTGAACCAAACACTGGCCCTCCAGCTCCTCCTCGTCCTGGCCTTCGTCTCCGGCCAGATCCTGGCTCTCCTCGGACCTCCACCTGGTACTTGCCTTCCTCATCCATCAAGGTCGCCTCCTCCTCCTCCTAGTTTTGGCATTCCTCCTCCTTCGTTCCACGTCCTCTTCCTCTACCTCATCCTGGCCTTCCTCTTCCTCCAGATCCTGGACCTCCTCCTTCTGCTGATCCTCTTCTTCTTCTTCTGCCTGGTCCTGGCCCACCTCAACCCGTCTGGTCCTGGACCTCCTCCTCCACCTGCTCTCCTCCTCCAAATGATCTTTTCCCACCTTCTCTGTCTGATCTTCATTCTCCTCCTTCGTCTCGTCCCGGCACTTCTCGTCTACATGTTCCTGGTCCTACTCACCCACCTGGTCTTGGCCATCCTCCAGTGCCTGGCCCCGGCCCTCCTACCCCATCTGGCTCCTCCACCTGGCACTGGCCCTCATCCTCTGCTTGGTCTTAGTTTTCGCCTTCAGCCTGGTCCTAACCCTTTTCCTCTTCATGACCTAGTTCCGCCTTTGCCTGGTCCTGGTCCTGGTCCTCGTCCTCTGCTAGATCCTGCGCCTCCTTCTTCTCCTGGTCTTGGCCCTCCTTCTCGTTCTTTTCCTGGCCCTCCAACTGTTCCTGGAACTGGTAATCCTCCTCCACCAAACACTGGCCCTCCTTGTCCAGCTAGTCCTGGCCTTTGTCCTAGGCCAGATCCTGGCTCTCCTGGGACCTCCAACTGGCACTTCCCTTCCTCATCCATCTAGGCCGCCTCCTCTTCCTCCTAGCCTTTGCCCTCCTCCTCCCTCGATCCAGGTCTTCTTCCTCTGCCTCATCCATGCCTTCCTTCTCCTCCAGATCCTGGCCCTCCTCCTTCTGCTGGTACTCTGCATTGTCCTGACCCACCCCCTTCTGTCTGGCCCTGGGCCCCTTCCTCCACCTATTCCTAACTCTCCTCCTCCAAATGATCTTTTTGCCTCCTCCTCTGTCTGATCTTCACTCTCCTCCTTCGCCTGGGCTTGGCACCCCTCCTCCACATGGTCCTGACCCTCCTCACCTACCTGGTCTTGGCCATCCTCCACTGCCTGGTCCTGGCCCTCCTACCCCATCTGGCCCCTCCAGCTGGCACTGGCCCTCATCCTCTGTTTCGCCTTGGCTTTCGCCTTCAACCTGGTATTAACCTTCTTCCTCCTCCTGATCCATGTCCTCCTCGGCCTGGTCCTGGCCCTCCCCCTCTGCTAGATCCTGTGCCTCCTCCTTCTCTTGGTCTTGGCCCTTCTTCACGTTCTTTTTCTAGACATCCGACTCTTCCTGGTACTGGTAATCCTCCTCCACCAAACACTAGCCCTCCTTCTCCGGCGAGTCCTGGGCTTTGTACTCGGCCAGATCTTGGCTCTTCTGGGACGTCCACCTGGTACGTGCCTTCCTCGTCCATGTAGGTCGCCTCCTCTTCCTCCTAGTGTTGCTCTCCTCCTCCCTCGATCCGGGTCCTCTTCCTCTACATCATACTGGCCTTCCTTCTCCTCCAGATCCTGGCCCTCCTCCTTCTGCTGGTCCTCTTCTTCTTATTCTGCCTGGTCCTGGCCCACCACCATCCGTTTGCTCCTGGGCCTCCTCCTCCACCTGCTCCTGGCTCTCCTCCTCCCAATGAAATTTTCTGTCCTCCACTGTTTCATCTTTACTCTCCTCCTTCGCCTGGGCCTGGTACACCTCGTCCACATGGTCCTGACCCTCCTCACCAACCTGGTCTTGGCCATCCTCCACTGCCTCGTCCTGGCCCTCCTACCCCATCTGGCTTCTCCACCTGACCCTGGCCCTCATCCTCTGCTTGGTCGTGGTTCTCGCCTTCAGCCCGGTCTTAGACCTCTTCCTCCTCATGATCCAGATCCTCCTCTCCCTGGTCCTGGCCCTCCTCCTCTGCTAGATCCTGCGCCTCCTCCTTCACTTGGTCTTGGCCTCCTCGTTCTTTTCCTCGCCCTCCAGCTCTTCCTGGTACTGGTAATCTTCCTGAACCAAACACTGGCCCTTCTTCTCCGGCTAGTCCTGGCCTTTGTCCTCGGCCAGATACTGGCTCTCCGGAACCTCCACCTGGTACTTGCCATCCTCATCCATCTCGGTCGCCTCATCCTCCTCCTCCTAGTCTTTGCCCTCCTTCTCCTTCGATCCAGGTCTTCTTCCTCTGCCTCATCCTGGCCTTCTTCGTTCTCTAGATCTTGGCCCTCGTCCTTCTGCAGATCCTCTTCGTCTTCTTCTCCCTTGTCCTGGCCCACCGCAATCCGTCTGGTCCTGGACCTCCTCCTCCACCTGATCCTGGCTCTCCTCCTCCCAATGATCTTTTTCCCTCCTCCACTGTCTGATCTTCACTCTCCTCCTTCACCTGGGTCTGGCACTCCTCCCCCACATGGTCCTGACCCTCCTCGCCCACTTGGTCGTGGTCATTCTCCACTCCCTGCTCCTGGCCCTCCTACCCCTTCTGGCTCCTCCACCTGGCACTGGCCCTCATCCTCCGCTTGGTCTTGGTTCCCGCCTTCAGCCTGGTCTTAGCCCCCTTCCTCCTCATGATCCAGTTCCTCCTCTGCCTGGTCCTGGCCCTCCTCCTCTGCTGGATCCTGCGCCTCCTCCTTCTCTTGGTCTGGGCTTCCTTCTCGTTCTTTTCCTGGCCCTCCAACTCTTCCTGGTACTGGTAATCCTCCTGAACTAAACACTGGCCCTCCAGCTCCGCCTTGTCCTGGCCTTCGTCCTCGGCCAGATTCTGGCTAGCCTGGGACCTCCTCCTGGTACTTGCCTTCCTCGTCTATAAAGGTCGCCTCCTCCTCCTCTTAGTCTTGACCCTCCTCCCCCCTCGGTACAGGTCCTCGTCCTCTGCCTCATCCTGGTCTTCCTTCTTCTCCAGATCCTGGCCCTCCTCCTTCTGCTGATCCTCTTTTTCTTCTTCTGCCTGGCCCTGGCCCGCCCGCTTCTGTCTGGTCCTGGGCCTCCTCCTCCACCTGCTCCTGGCTCTCCTCCTCCCAATGATATTTTCCCACCTCCTCTGCTTGATCTTCACTCTCCTCCTTCACCTCCGCCTTGGACTTCTCCTCCACATGGTCCTAACCCTCCTCACCCACCTGGACCTGGCCATCTTCCACTGCCTGGTCCTGGCCCTCCTACCCCATCTGGCTCCTCCACCTGGCACTGGCCCTCATCCTCTGCTTGGTCTTCGTTCTCGCCTTCAGCCTGGTCTTAGCCCTCTTCCTCCTCATGATCCAGTTCCTCCTCTGCTAGATCCTGTGCCTCCTCCTTATCTTGGTCTTGGCCCTTCTTCTCGTTCTTTTCCTGACCCTCCAACTCTTCCTGGTACTGGTAATACTCCTCCACCAAACACTGGCCTTCCTTCTCCGGCTAGTCCTGGGCTTTGTCCTCGACCAGATCCTGGCTCTCCTGGGACCTCCACCTGGTACTTGCCTTCCTCGTCCATGTAGGTCGCCTCCTCTTCCTCCTAGTCTTTGCCCTCCTCCTCCCTCGATCCAGGTCCTCTTCCCCTGCCTCATACTGGCCTTCCTTCTCCTCCAGATCCTGGCCCTCCTCCTTGTGCTGGTCCTCTTCTTCTTCTTCTGCCTGGTCCTGGCTCACCACTAACCGTCTGGTCCTGGGCCTCCTCCACCACCTGCTCCTGGCTCTCCTTCTCCCGATGATATTTTTCCGTCCTCCACTGTCTCATCTTCACTCTCCTCCTTCGCCTTGGCCTGGCAAACCTCCTGCACACAGTCCTGACCATCCTCACCAACCTTGTCTTGGCCATCCTCCACTGCCTGGTCCTAGCCCTCCTACCCCATCTGGCTCCTCCACCTGACCCGGGCCCTCACCTTTGCTTGGTCGTGGTTCTCGCCTTCAGCCCGGTCTTAACCCTCTTCCTCCTCATGATCCAGTTCCTCCTCTGCCTGGTCCTGGCCCTCCTCCTCTGCTAGATCCTGCGCCTCTTCGTTCTCTTGGTATTGGCTTCCTTCTCGTTCTTTTCCTGGCCCTCCAACTCTGCCTTGTCCTGGTCTTCGTCCTCGGCCAGATCCTGGCTCTCCTGGGACCTACACCTGGTACTTACCTTCCTCGTCCATCTACGTCGCCTCCTCCTCCTCCTAGTCTTGTCCCTTCTCCTCCCTCGATCCAGATCCTCTTCCTCTGCTTCATCCTGGCCACCCTTCGTCTCCAGATCCTGGCCCTCCTGCTTCTGCTTATCCTCTTCTTCTTCTTCTGCCTGGTCCTGGGCGAACCCTTTCCGTCTGGTCCTGGGCCTCCTCCTCCACCTGCTCCTGTCTCTTCTTCTCCCAATGATCTTTTTCCCACCTCCTCCGTCTGCTCTTCACTCACCTACTTCGCCTGGGCCTGGCACCCCTTCCCCACATGGTCCTGACCCTCCTCACCCACCTGGTCGTTGCCATTCTCCACTGCCTGGTCCTGGCCCTCCTATACCATCTGGCTCCTCCACCTGGCACTGGCCCTCATCCTTTGCTTGGTCTTGGTTCTCGCCTTCAGCCTGGTCTTAACCCTCTTCCTTCTCATGATCCAGTTCCTCCTCTCCCTGATCCTGGCACTCCTCCTCTGCTAGATCCTGCGCCTCCTACTTCTCCTGGTCTTGGCCTCCTTCTTGTTCTTTTCCTGGCCCTCCAACTCTTCCTGATACTAGTAATCCTCCTGAAACAAACACTGGCTCTCCTGCTCCGCCTTGTCCTGGCCTTCGTCCTCGGCCAGATCCTGGCTCACCTGTTACCTCCACCTAGTTCTTGCCTTCCTCCTCCATCTATGTCGCCTCCTAGTTTTCGCCCTCCTCCTCCTTCGTTCCACGTCCTCTTCCTCTGCTCATCCTGGCCTTCCTTCTCCCCCAGATCCTATTCCTCCTCGTTCTGCTGATTTTCTTCTTCTTCTGCCGTGTCTTGGCCCACCCCCATCCGTCTGGTCCTGGGCATCCTCCTCCACCTGCTCCTGGCTCTCCTCCTCCCAGTGATCTTATCCCTCCTCCACTGCCTTATCTTCACTCTCCTCCTTCGCCTGGGTCTGACCCTCCTCCTCCGCATGGTCCTGACCCACCTCACCCACCTGGTCTTGGCCATCCTCCACTGCCTGGAACTGGCCCTAGATCCTAAGCCTCCTCCTCCCCTTGGTCTTGGCTTCCTTCTCGTTCCTATCCTAGCCCTCCAACTCTTCCTGGTACTGGTAATCCTCCTGAACCAAACACTGGCCCTCCAGCTCCGCCTTTTTCTAGCCTTCGTCCTCGGCCAGATCCTGGCTCTCCTGGGACCTCCACCTGGTACTTGCCTTCCTCGTCCACCTAGGTCGCCTCCTTCTCCTCCTAGTTTTGGCATTCCTCCTCCTTCGTTCCACGTCCTCTTCCTCTGCCTCATCCTGGCCTTCCTCCTCCTCCAGATCCTGGACCTCCTCCTTCTGCTGATCCTCTTCTTCTTCTTCTGCCTGGTCCTGGCCCACCTCAATCCGTCTGGTCCTGGGCCTCCTCCTCCACCTGCTCCTGGCTCTCCTCCTCCAAATGATCTTTTCCCACCTTCTCTGTCTTTTCTGCAGTCTCCTCCATCGTCTCGTCCTGGCACTATTCCTCCACATATTCCTGACGCTCCTCACCCACCTGGTCTGGGCCATCCTCCAGTGCCTGGCCCTGGCCCTCCTACCCCGTCTGGCTCCTCCACCTGGCACTGGCCCTCATCCTCTGCTTGGTCTTCGTTCTCGCCTTCAGCCTGGTCCTAACCCACTTCGTCTTCATGATCCAGTTCCTCCTTTGCCTGGCCCTAGTCCTCGTCCTCTGCTAGATCCAGCGCCTCCTTCTTCTCTTGGTCTTGGCCCTCCTTCTCGTTCTTTTCCTGGCCCTCCAACTGTTCCTGGAACTGGTAATCCTCCTCCACCAAACACTGGCCCTCCTTCTCCAGCTAGTCCTGGCCTTTGTCCTCGGCCAGATCCGGGCTCTCCTGGAACCTCCACCTGGTACTTCCCTTCCTCATCCATCTAGGTCGCCTCCACCTCCTCCTAGGTTTTGGCCATCCTCCTCCCTCGATCCAGGTCTTCTTCCTCTGCTTCATCCATGCCTTCCTTCTCCTCCAGATCCTGGCCCTCCTCCTTCTGCTGGTCATCTTCGTCTTCTTCTGCGTCGCCCTGACCCACCCCCTTCTGTCTGGTCCCGGGCCTCCTCCTCCACCTGCTTCTGGCTCTACTCCTCCAAATGACCTTTTTGCCTCCTCCTCTTTCTGATCTTCACTCTCCTCTTTTGCCTGGGCCTGGTACCCCTCCTCCACATGGTCCTGACCCTCCTCACCCACCTGGTCCTGGCCATCTTCCACTGCCTGGACCTGGCCCTCCTACCCCATCTGGCTGCTCCAGCTGGCACTGGCCCTCATCCTCTGCTTGGTCTTCGCTCTCGTCTTCACCCTGGTCTTAGCCCTCTTCCTCCTCATGATCCAGTTCCTCCTCTGCTGGGTCCTGGCCCTCCTTCTCCACTAGATCCTGTGCCTCCTCCTTCTCTTGGTCTTGACCCTTCTTCTCGTTCTTTTCCTGGACCTCCAACTCTTCCTGGTACTGGTAATCCTCCACCACCAGACACTGGCCGTCCTTCTCCGGCTAGTTCTGGGCTTTGTTCTCGGCCAGATCCAGGATCTCCTGGGACCTCCACCTGGTTCTTGCCTTCCTCGTCCATGTAGGTCGCCTCCTCTTCCTCCTAGTCTTTGCCCTCCTCCTCCCTCGATCCAGGTCCTCTTCCTCTGCCTCATAGTGGCCTTCCTTCTCTTCCAAATCCTGGCCCACCTCCTTCTGCTGGTCCTCTTCTTCTTCTTCTGCCTGGTCCTGGCCCAACACGAATCGTCTGGTCCTGGGCCTCCTCCTCCACCTGCTCCTGGCTCTCCTCCTCCCTGTGATATTTTTCCGTCCTCCACTGTCTCATCTTCACTCTGCTCCTTCGCCTGGGCCTGGTACACCTCCTCCACATGGTCCTGACCCTCCTCACCAACCTAGTCTTGGCCATCCTCCACTGCCTGGTCCTGGCCCTCCTACCCCATCTGGCTCCTCGAGCTGGCACTGGCTTTCATCCTCTGTTTCTTCTTGAATCTCCCCTTCAGCCTGGTCTTAACCTTCTTCCTCCTCATGATCCAGTTCGTCCTCTGCCTGGTCCTAGCCCTCCTCCTCTGCTAGATCCTGCGCCTCCTCCTTCTCTTGGTCTTGGCTTCCTTCTCGTTCTTTTCCTGGCCCTCCATCTCTTCCTGGTACTGGTAATCCCCCTGAACCAAACACTGGCCCTCCAGCGCGGCTTGGTCCTGGCCTTCGTCCTCGGCCAAATCCTGACACTCCTGGGACCTCCACCTGGTACTTGCTTTCCTCGTCCTGCTAGGGCGCCTCCTCCTCCTCCTAGTTTTGACATTCCTTCTCCTTGGTTCCACGTCCTCTTCCTCTGCCTCATCCTGGCCTTCCTCCTCCTCCAGATCCTGGACCTCCTCCTTCTGCTGATCCTCTTCTTCTTCTTCTTCTGCCTGATCCTGGCCCACCACAATCCGTCTGGTCCTGGGCCTCCTCCTCCACCCGCTCCTGGCTCTCCCCCTCCCAGTGATATTTTCCCACCTCCTCTGCTTGATCTTCACTTTCCTCCTTCGCCTCGCCCTCCATCTATGTCACCTCCTCCTCCTCCTTTTCTTTGCCCTCCTTCTCTCTCGATCCAGGTCATCTTCCTCTGCCTCATCCTGACCTTCCTTCCCCTCCATCATCATCATCATCAACCGTATTTATTGAGCGCTTACTATGTGCAGAGCACTGTACTAAGCGCTTGGGAAGTACAAATTGGCAACACACAGATCTTGGCCCTCGTCCTTCTGCTGGTCCTCTTCGTCTTCTTCTGCCTTGTCCTGGCCCACCCCAATCCGTCTGGTCCTGGCTTTCCTCCTCCCAATGATCCTTTTCCCTCCTCCACTGTCTGATCTTCACTCTCCTCCTTCGCCTGGGCCTGGCACCCCTCCCACACATAGTCCTGACCCCCCTCACCGACCTGGTCGTGGCCATTCTCCACTGCCTGGTCCTGGCCCTCCTACCCCATCTGGCTCCTCCACCAGGCACTGGCCCTCACCGTCTGCTTGGTCTTGGTTCTTGTCTTCAGCCTGGTCTTAACCCTCTTCCTCCTCATGATCCAGTTCTTCCTCTTCCTGGTCCTGATCCCTCTCCTCAGCTAGATCCTGTGCTTCCTCCTTCTCTTGATCTTGGCCTCCTTCTTGTTCTTTTTTCCATGCCCTCCAACTCTTCCTGGTACTGGTAATCGTCCTCCACCAAACACTGGCCCTCCTACTCCGGCTACTCTTGGCCTTCGTCCTCGGCCAGATGCTGGCTCTCCTGGGACCTCCACCTAGTACTTGCCGTCCTCCTCCATCTAGGTCGCCTCCTCCTCCTCCTAGTTTTGGCGTTCCTCCTCCTTCGTTCCACGTCCTCTTCCTCTGCCTCATCCTGGCCTTCCTCCTCCTCCAGATCCTGAACCTCCTCCTTCTGCTGATCCTGTTCTTCTTCTTCTGCCTGGTCCTGGCCCACCCCAATCCGTCTGGTCCTGGGCCTCCTCCTCCACCTGCTCCAGGCTCTCCTCCTCCCAATGATCTTTTCCCACCTCCTCCGTCTGATCTTCACTCAACCTCCCCCTCACATCGGCCTGGCACTCCTCCTCCACATGGTCCTAACCCTCCTCACCCACCTGGTCCTGGCCATCTTGCACTGCCTGGTCCTGTCCCTCCTACCCCAACTGGCTCCTCCACCTGACCCTGGCCATCATCCTCTGCTTGGCCTTGGTTCTCACCTTCAGACCGGTCTTAACCCTCTTGCCCCTTCCTCTTCCAGTTCCTCCTCTGCCTGGTCCTGGCCCTCCGCCTCTTCTAGTTCCTGTGCCTCGCCCTCCTCCTCTACTAGTTGCTGCACCTCCTCCATCTCCTGGTCTTGGCCCCCTTCTCGTTCTTTTCCTGGCCCTCCAAATCTTCCTGGAAATGGTAATCCTCCTGAATCAAACACTGACCCTCCTTCTCCAGGTAGTCCTGGCCTTTGTCCTGGGCCAGATCCTGGCTCTCCTGGGACCTCCACCTGGTACTTGCCTTCCTCTTCCATCTAGGTCGCCTCCACCTCCTCCTAGGTTTAGGCCATCCTCCTCCCTCGATCCAGGTCCTCTTCCTCTGCCTCATCCTGGCCTTCCTCCTCCTCCAGATCCTGGCCTCCTTCTTCTTCCGGTACTCTTCTTCTTCTTCTGCCTGGTCCTGGCCCACCCCCATCCGTCTGGTCCTGGGCTTGCTCCTCCACCTGCTCCTGGCTCTCCACCTCCCAATGATTTTTTCCCACCTCCACTGTCTGATCTTCACTCTCCTTCTTCGCCTGGCATTCCTCTTCCACATAGTCCTGACCCTCCTCACCCACCTGGGCCTGGTCATCCTCCACTGCCTGGTCCTGGCCCTCCTACCCCATCTGGCTCCTCCAGCTCCTTAAAGCTTTCACCATTTTCTTCTTCTAATAATAATGATGGCAGGTATCATGCACTTACTATGTGCCCAGCACTGTGCTAAACACTGGGATAAAGGTAAACCAAGCTCTAACCTTGACCCTAAAGCTAAGCCCAAACCTAGACCTAAACACAACCCTCTCAGTAACCCTAACCCCAATCATATGCATAACCCTAGTCTTAGCTCAACCCTAACCCCAACCTTAACATTCAATCTACTCTTATCTATGCTAGCCACTACCCTAGCCCTGGCCCTAACGTTAACAATAACGCTAGCCATATACCTAACCCTAAACCTAACCCTGGCTCTAATCCCAACCTTGACCCAAACCCTAGGCTCAAACCTAGACCTAGGGCTAACCCTCTCCCTAACTCTAGCCCCAATCCAATTGCTAACCCTCAATGCAACACTAAGGCTCATCAGAAGCCAAAACACAATACCAAAACTAGCTCTACACTCTATCCTTAAAGCTAATAATAATAAAGATGATGGTATTTGTTAAGCGCTTATTATGCACTGTTCTAAGCGCTGGGGGGATACAAGGTAATCAGGTTGTCCCACGTGGGGCTCACAATATTAAACCCCATTTTGCAAATGAGGTAACCGAGGCCCAGAGAAGTTAAGTGACTTGTCTTAAATCACACAGCTGACAGCTTTTAGACTGTGAGCCCACTGTTGGGCAGGGACTGTCTCTATGTGTTGCCAATTTGTACTTCCCAAGCGCTTAGTACAGTGCTCTGCACACAGTAAGCGCTCAATAAATACGATTGATGATGAAGTAGCAGCGTCGGGATTAGAACCCATGCCCGCTGACTCCTAAACCCGTTCTCTTTCCACGGAGCCACGCTGCTTCTCTGTGTTATGACTAGTCATAACCCTAACCCTTTCCCTAACCTTAGGCCTAGCCTTCAGTATACCACTAATCATAACACTAACCTAAAAACTCTCCTTACCCCAAACCCGAACTCTAAACCAAACCCAAACCTTAACCCGAGGCCCAAACCGAGACCTAACGCTAACCCTATCACTACCCCTATCCTTAATCCAACTGCTACACCTAACCTAAATACTAAACTTTACGAACAACTAAAACCCAACCCTAACACTATCTCTACACCAAATCCCAAAAGAAGTCCCTGGCCTATTCTGACCCTAATCTTAACCCTTGCCCTAGCCTAAGCCCTAACCATACCTCTAACCTAGCTCTAATCCTAACCCGAACCCTCACCCAACACTTAACCCTAGGACCAACCGAGACCTAACACTAACCCTATCCTTGACCCTAGCCCGAATCCAACTGCTAATCCTAGCCCTAACACTAAACCGTAAGATAAGACAAACCCCAACACTAACCTTACCTCAATATCTAACCCTAAAACAAGCCCTAATCTGAGCCCTAACTCTAACTCCAACAATAACCCTAGCCCCAGGCCCAATCCTAACCCTATCCCTGACCCTAGCCCTAGCCTTGGCCCTATCCATACCCTTAACCATAAATCTAACACTAGCACTAACAAAACTGCCGGCCCCAGCCCCAACCCTAATCCTAAACCCAATCCTATCTACAAACCTAACCTTAAATCAGCCCTAACCCAAACCTTACACTACCTCTTCCCCTATCTCTAATGTTACCATTGCCCTGTCCCTAGCCCTAATGCTAACGATAAATCCAACCTTATACCTAGGCCTAGCCATAACTCTAACCCTTCACTTAAGTCTAGGTTTAGACCCAAACCAAGACCCATCACTAACCCTCTCCCTAACTTTAGCCCTGGTCTGATTGCTAACCCTAACCATAACACTAAACTACATCATAAACCAAACCTAACCTTATTTCTACAGAATTTCCCAAAGTTAAACCTAGGACTAACCCTGACCCTAAACATGACCCTGGCCTTAGGCCTAGCCTTCAGTCTACTACTAATCATAACACTGACCTTAAAACTATCCTTAGCCCAAATCTGAATCCCAACTTTAACCTTTGACCTAAACCTAGACCTAGACCTAGCTCTATGTATAGCAATCACCCTAGGCCCAAGCCTAACAATAACCCTATCTAGAACCCTAACACTACCCATAAACTAAACCATAAAACTAACACTACTGCGCACCCTTGCCCTAACACTACTACTCACCCTAAGCCTAACCATAACCCAGTGCTATCCATAACCTAAACCGTAGCTCAGACCTAACCTACCTTAACATTCACTCGACTCCAATCTCTAACGCTAACCTTTGCCCTGGCCTTAGTCCTAACGCTAGCAGTAAGGAAAACTGTATACCTAACCCTGGTCCTACCTCTAACTCTAACCTTGACCCTAGCCCTAGGCCCAAACCTAGAACTAACACAATCTCCCTAACCCTAACCCTAGCCCTAACCATAACACTAAATCTCAAAATAAGCCAAACTTCAACCTTAGCCCTATATCAACACCTTATTCTAAAGCTAGCCCTAGGTTTAGCCCTAACCCTAACCATTCCCCTAGCCTTGGGCCTAGCCTTATGTCTAGTATTAATCATAATGCTAACTTTGAAATAATCCCTACCCCTAATCCTAACCCAAAACCTAGTCCCAAACCCAGACCAAATGCTAACCCTTTTCCTACCATTAGTCCTAGCCCAAATGCTAATCCTAACCATAAAACTAAACCTTATCTCAACCAAACACCAGCCCTAACCTTAGCTCTTCACTTACTGCTACAAAAAGTTCTAGACCTAGTCCTAACCCTAGCCGTCACCCTAGCCTCAGACCTACCCCTACTCTAGCCCGAGCCCTAACCCTGATCCTAGGCCTAGCCCTAACCATACCCTTCCACCATAAAATTAACACTAGCCCTAACACTACCGCTAGTTCTAAGCCTTAACACTAACCCCAGCCCAAATCCTAACCCCAGCCCTACCCTTGACCCTAATCCTAGCTCAGCCCTATCTCCAATCTAAACATTAACTCTACCTGCATCTCTAACGCTAGCCACTGCCCTACCCCTAACACTAACGTTAATAAGGCTAAGCATATACTTAAACCTGACCGTAAACCTAACTCTAACCCTAACCCTGACCCAAAACCTAGGCCCAAACCTGCAATTAAACCCAACCTTCTCAATAAACCTAAACTCTGTCCTATCCATAACCCTAATCCTAGCTCAGCCCTAACCCCAACCTTAACGTTCACTCTACCATTATCTCCAGTGCTAGCCACTGCCTTAGCCCTGGCCCTAACGCTAACAATAAGGCTGACCATATACCTAACGCTAACCCTAACCCTAGTTCCACCCCTAACCTTGACCGTAACCCTAGGACCAAACCTAGACCTAAGGCTAACCCTCTCCCTAACCCTAGCCCCAATCCAATTGCTAGCCTTAAACATAACACTAAGCTCCACCAAAAGCCAAACCTCAATCTAACGCTAGCTATACACCTTAGCCCTACCCCAACTGCTAACCCTAAAAATAACACTAAACCTTACCCAAAGCCAAAATCCAACCTTAACCCTATCACTACACCAAATCCTAAAAGAAGCCCTAGGCCTAGTCCTAACCTTAATTCTAACCCTTGCCCTAGTCCTAACCATAACCGTAACCTAGCTCTAATCCTAACCTTAACCCTGACCCAAAACCTAACCCTAGGCCCAACCAAAACCTAACACTAACCTTATCCTTGCCCTAGCCCAAGTCCAACGGCTAATCCTAACCAGAACACTAAGCCAAACCCCAACCCTAGCGCTGTCTCTTTACCTAATCCTAAAACAAGCCCGGGGCTGAGCCCTAACCCTAATCCCAACCATTACCCTAGCCTCAGGACGAATCCTAAACCTAATCCTGACCCTAGCCCGAGCCTTGGCCCTAGCCATGCCCTTAATCATAAATCTAACACCAACACTGGGCCCTACCCCTAACAGTAACCCCCAAACTAATCCTAGATCCAATCCTATCCATAAACCTAACACTAAGGCAGCCCTAACCCAAACCTTAATGTTAACTCTACCCCTATCTCTAATGCTAGCCATTTCCCTGGCCCTAGCCCTAATGTTAACAATAATTCCAAACTTATACCTAGGCCTAGCCATAACTCTAGCTCTAACCCTCCACTTAACTCTAACCCTAGGCCCAAACCAAGATCCATTGCTAAACCTCTCCCTAACCCTAGCCTTAGCCCGATTTTTAACCCTAACCCTAAACTATATCAGACGCTAAACCTCAACCCCAATCCAATCGCTATACGTTTTCCTAAAACTAGACCTAGGACTAGCCTTAACCCTAAACATTACTCTAGCGTTTGTTCTAGCCTTCAGTATACTACTAATCATAAGATTAACCTTAAAACTATCCTTAGCCCAAACCCAAACCCAAACCCTAACCCACACCTTAACCCTATACCCATACCTAGTCCTAGACCTAGCCCTAAACCTAGACATCACCTTAACCAGAATGCTAAACTGCACCTTAAGCCGAACCTCAACCCTAACCCTATCTCTAACCCTAGTCCTAAAGCTAGACCTAGGACTAACCCTGATCCTATTACCCTACCCTAAGGGCTAGCCTTCAGTCTAATACCAATCACGACACTGACCTTAAAATTACCGATAGCCTAAACCTGAACTCCAACCCTAACCCAAAACTTAAGGCTAGACCCAAACCTAGACCTAGACCTAGCCCTAAACCTAGACATCACCCTAGACTCAAGTCTAACAATAACCCTATATATAACCCTAACTCTAACCATAAACCTAACAATAAAACTAACAGTACTGCTCATCCTAGCCCTAACACAAACCTTTACCATAACCCTAAATCCAGTGCTATCCATAACCCTAACCATAGCTCAGACCTAACCCGCCTTAACATTAACTCTACTCCTATCTCTTACACTAACCTTGGCCCTGGTCTTAGTCCTTAGGCTAACAGTAACCCTAACGGTATACCTAACCCTAACCCTTCCTCTACCCCTAACCTTGAACCTGACACTAAGCCCAAACCTAGAACAATCACAATCTCTCACACTTTACCCCCAGCCCAATATGTAACCCTAACCGTAACACTCAACCTCAACATAGGCCTAACCTCAACCCTAGCCCTATTTCAGTAGCTTATTCTAAAGCTAGCCCTAGGTTTAGCCCTAACCCTAACCGTTCCCGCAGCCTTGGGCCTAGCCTTAAGTCTACTATTAATCATAACGTTAACCTTCAAACAATCCCTAGCCCTGACCCTAACCCTAACCCTAACCCAAAACGTATTCCTAAACCTAGACCTGAGGCTAACCCTATTCCTACCCCTTTCTCTAGTCCAACTGCTGATCCTAACCATCATACTAAGCCTTACCATCAGCACCACTCTAAACACCAGTCCTAAACCTATCTCTACACCTAATGCTAGAAAAAGCTCCAGGCCTAGCCCTAACCCTAACCATATCCCTCACCCTAACCCGGATCCTAGCCTTGGCCTTAGCCATACACTTAACCATAAAACTAACGCTAGCACTACTGCTAGCTCTAGCCCCAACACTAACCCCAACCCTAATCCTAAATCTAATCCTATCCATAACCTTAACCCTAATTCAGCCCTGACACCTTCCTCAATGTTAACTCTACCCCTAACTCTAGCGCTAGCAATTGCTCTGGACCTTGCCTTAATGCTAACAGTAAGCCTAACCTTATGCTAAGCTCTAACCGTAAGTCCAACTCTAACCCTAGATTTAATTCTAACCCTATGCCCAAACCTAGGCCCATTAACTCTAACCCTAGCCCTAGACAAATTGCTAACCCTTACTGTAACTGCAACATAAGCCAAACCTCAACCCTAACTCTATCTCTACACCTTTTCCTAAAGCTAGCGCTAGGCCTAGCCCTAACCCTAACCATTACCCTCGCCTAAGGCCTCACATGAAATCTACTACTAATCAAAACACTAACCTTAACACCTTTCCTAGCCCTAACTCAAACCCTAGCCCTAGCTCTAAACCTAACCCTAACCCTGGCCCTAGCCCTAACCGTGACCTTATAACCATAAAACTATCATTAGCCCTAATAATTCTGCTAGGCCTAACCCTAACGCTAACCCCAACCCTAACCCCAATCCTACCCATAACCCTAAACCTTGCTAATCCCTAACCCCATCATAAACACTAAGTCTACCCCTTTCTCTAGCGCTAGCCATTACCCTGGTCCTAATATTGACATTATCCCTAAGCCTAGCCCTAGCACTAGCCGTGAATTTAACCATAACTCTAACACTAGACCTAACACTACTGGTAGCTCTAAGCCCTAACACTCACCCCAACCCAAATCCTTACCCCAATCCTATCCATAACCCTAATCCTAGCTCAGCTCTAATCCAACCTTAACATTAACTCTACCCTTATCTCTAATGCCAGCCACTGCCCTAGCCCTAGCCCTAGCGCTAACAATAGGGCGAACTGTATACCTAAACCTAATTGTAAACCTAGCTATAACTCTTACTTTGACCCTAACCCTAGGCCCAAACCTAGATCTAAACCTAATCCTTTCACTAACCCCCTCATCCTTTCACTAACCTCAGTCCTATCCATAACCCTAACCCTAACTCTGTCCTAACCCCAACCTTAACGTTAACTCTACCCTTATCTCTAACGCTAGCCATTGCCCTGGCCTTCATTCTAATGCTAACAATAAGACTCACTGTATACCTAACCCTAACCCTAAACCTAGCTCTAACCCTAATCTTAACCCTAACCCTAGGCCCAAACCGAGAGCTAAAGCTAACCCTCTCCTTAACCCTGGCCCCAGCCCAATTTCTAACCCTAACCATAACACTAAACCTCACCATAAACCAAACCTCAACCCTAACACCTTATCCTAAAGCCAGCACTATACCTAGCTCGAATCCTAACCATTACCCAAGCCTTAGGCCTAACCTTCAGTCTACTACTAATCATAACACTAACCTTAACACCTTTCCTAGTCCTAACCCTAACACTAACTCTAGCACTTATCCTAACCCTAACCCTACCAAAAACATAACCCTAGGCCCAACCTAGATCTAACGCTAACCGTATCCCAAACCCTTTCCCAGTCCAACTGTGAATCCTAAGACTAAACCTTACCAGAGCCAAACCCCAACCCTAAACTTATCTCTACACCTAAAGTCCTAGCCCTAGCGCTAACCCTAACCATAATGTTAACCCCAGGCCTAACCTTAACACTATCCCTAACTCTTACCATCACCCTAGCCCCAGGCCTAACCTTAACACTATCCTTAACCCTAACCCTAACACTAACCCTAGCCCTATCCCTAGCCATAAACATAACCACTATGTAGTAAACACTACTGCTAGCCTTACCCCAACACTAACACCAGCCCTAACCCTAACCCCAGTCTTATCCATAACCCTAATCCCATCTCATTCCTAAACCCAACCTTAACACTAACTCTACCCTTAACTCTAATGCTAGCCATTGCCTTGGCCCCAGCCCGAATGCTAACATTAAACCCAACCATATACCTAATCCTAACCCTATCCCTAACCATTACCCTAGCCTTACGCCTCACCTTCAGTCTACTACAATCATAAAGCTAACCTTAGAACTATTCCTAGCCCAAACCCGAGCCCTTACCTTAACCTTAACCCTAGGCCCAAACCCAGACCTATCGCTAACCCTCTCCCTAAACCTAGCCCTAGTCCAATTGCCAACCCTAACCATAACACTAAAACTCACCATAAACCAAACCTCAATCCTAACCTTATCTCGACAAGTTATCGTAAAGCTAGCCCTAGGCCTAGCCCTAAAACTAACCATTACCCTAGCCTAAGGCCTAGCTTTAAGTCTACTTCCTAATCAAAACACTATCCTTAAAACTATCCCCAGCCTTTACCCTAACTCTAATACTACCCCTAACCCTCACCCAAACTCTATCCCTAGGCCAAAACCTAGCCCTAATGCTAACAATAAAGCTAACTGCATACCTAATCCTAACCTTAATCCTAACCTTGACCCTAACTCTAGACCCAAACCTAGATCTGACGCTAACCTTACCCTTACCCCAGCCCTTGCTCAACTGCTAATCTTAACTAAAAATGAATAAATAAATAAAATGATGATATTTGTTAAGCGCTTACTACGTACGAATCACTGTTTGAAGTGCTAGTGAGGGATGCAAGGTAATCAGGTTGTCCCACGTGGGGCTCCCAGTCTTAAACCCCATTGAACAGATGAGGTAACTGAGGCACAGAGAAGTAAAGTGACTTGCCCAAATGATAAAGCAGGGATTAGAACCCATGATCTCTGACTCCCAAACCCGTGCTTGGGGTCTTTCCACTGAGCCATGCTAAACACCAACCCTAATCCGATCTCTACACCTAATGCTAAAAAAAGACCTAAGCCTAGCCCTAACCTTAACCTTAACCCATGCCCCAGGCCTAGCCCTAGCACTATTCCTAAGTCTAACCCCGGCACTAGCCATAAGCTTAACCATAAATCTAGCACTAGCTCAAACACTACTGCTTAGCCCCAACGCCAGCCCTAACCTTAACCCCAATCCTATCTATAACCCAATCCTAGCTCAGCCCTAACCCCAAACTTAACATTAACTTCACCCTTATCTCTAACGCTTGCCATTGCCCTGGCCTTAGCCCTAAGTCTATCTTTAAGTCTAAGCATATATCTAACCATAACATTAACCCGTCCTCTAACCCAAATCATAACCCTAATCCTAGGCCCAAGCCTAGACCTAATGCTAACCCTCTGCCTAACCTTAGCCCGAGCCCAACTGCTAACTCTAACCATAACACTAAACCTCGCCATAAACCATAAATCTAAACCTCACCTCAACCCTAACCCAATCTCTGCACCTTATCTTAAAGCACCCACAGTCCTAACTCTAACCTTAGCCATTATCCTAGTTTAAGGCGTAGCCTTAAGTCTACTACTAATCAAACCACTAAATTTAAATCTATCCCTAGCCCTAACCCTAACCCTTGCCCTAACCCTAATCCTACCACTAACCTTAAACAAAACCCTAACCCTAGGCCAAAACATAGCCCTAACGCTAAACCTAACCTTGCCCCAGCCTATCCAACTGCTAATCCTAACCATAACACTAAACCTTAACATCATCTAAACTCCAACCTTAACCCTATCTCAACACCTAATCCTAAAACAAGCCTTAGGCATAGCCCTAACCCTAACCATTACTCTAACCCCAGGTCTAATCCTAACCCTAACCCGTGCCCTAGCCTTAGCCATAACCTTAACATTAGCCCTAACACTCCTGCTAGCCCTAGCCCTCACACTAACCCCAACACTAATCCCAATCCTATCCACAACCCTAACCCTAGCTCAGCCCTAACACCCACCTTAATGCTAACTCTACCCCAATGGTTCTAACTTGAGCTAGGGCCCTGGCCCTAGCCTGAACACTAAAAATAAGCCTAAACATAAACCTAACCCTAACCATTACCCCGGCTGTAACCCCCTCACTTAGCTCTAATGATAAACCCAAACCTAGACCCATTGCTAACCCTCTCCTTAACCCTAACCCTAATCCGATTGCTGACCCTAACTAGAACACTAAACTGCATCATAAGCCAAACCTCAACCTTAACCCTATCTCTACACCTTTTCCTAAAGCTACCCTTAGCGCTAGCCCTAATCCTAACCATTACCCTAGCCTTAGGCCTAGCCTTAAATCTACTACTAATCATAACCCTAACCTTAAAACTATACCTAGCCCTAACTGTAACCCGAAGCCCAAACTAAGCCCTTACCCTGGGCCCAAATTTAGACCTAATCTTGACCCTATCCCTAACCCTAGTCCTAGCCCAACTGTGAATCCTAACCATAGCACTAACCCTTACCATAAGCCAAAACCCAACCCTAACCCCAATTATACGAGTTATCCCAAAACAAGCCTTAGGCCTAGCCCTAACCCTAACCCTAACCCTAACCCAAATCCCAGGTTTAACTCTATCCCTAATCCTAACCCGTTTCCTAGCTTCAACCATACCCCTAACCATAAAACTAACACTAACCCTAATACTACTGCTAGTCCTAGCTGATGTTTCTGGTGGAAGGTAATTCTCAATAATAGCAATAATGACATTACTAATAATAATTGTAGTCTCTGTTCAGCTCTTACTGTGTGCGCAGCACCGTGCCAAGGTATGGGGTCGAAACCAGATGACAAGTCTGGACCCAGTCCCTGGCCCACACGGGGCTCACAGTCCAAATAGGAGGGAGAACAGGGATTGAATCCCCATTTGACAGATGAGGAAACTGAGGCCCAGGGCTCGGTCTGGGCAGGGAATGTGTCTTTTATTTTATTATATTGTATTGTCCCAAGTGCTTAGTTCAGCTCTCGGCACACAGTAAGTGCTTTATAAATGTGATTGACCGGACTGCCCAAGGACACCAACTCTACTCCATCTCTAACACTAGCCATTGCCCCCTAGAACTGAACCTTGAGGGACCCCTTCTACAGTTAGGGGAGGAGAGGGAGAGGAGGAGGCCGCGAAAGAATAAGCGAAAGAATAAGAATGAGAATAAGCGGCCAGAGAGATATGAGGAGAACTAGGAGAAGACAGAATCAGTGAAGCTAAGGTTGGATAACATATCGAGGAGAAGGAGATGGTCCACAGGGTCATAGGGATGAATATAAAGGGCAAGTCAGGGCAACGTAGAAGAACATGGGAGAAGAGGAAGGAAGGCTTAGTCATGGAAGGCCTTTTGGAGGAGATGCGCCTTCAATAAGACTTTGAACGTGGAGAGGAGAGTAATTGTCTGTTGGACTTGAGGAAGGAGGATATTCCAGGCCATAGGTGATCGGTCGGTGGCGAGAGAGACAGGCAAAGATAGGGGTACAGTGAAAAGGATAGGATCGGAGGAGCGAAGTGTGCATGTGGGGTTTGTTGTCCACGACCCTATCCCTAGTCCTAACCCTCACCCTAGGACCAAGGATTCGGACCCACCGCTCCTTATTAGGGCCGAAGCCGCAGCCTGAGCTCGGATTGGCTCTTGGGATCCAGAAAACCCCAGGCGACGACCCGACAAACCTCCACTTCCCCGCCCCCAGAGCACCAATCACCCATTGATACGTCCCACAAAGCAACCTATGAGAACGTGTTCTTCCAGCGAACCCTGACTCCTCCCCTGAACCTCACAAAATCCATGAGGGAAATGAACGGGTCTTTTCTCCTAGGAGCTCTGACCTTTTGCAAAGCTGACACTGAATGCCTCAAGACTCATTCTTTCGCACCGGCAGAGCAAGCTGGACAAATTTGTGTCCAACAATTTGGCGACCACGGAAGGACCCGCCAGCAAGTCCGGCGAACCAACGGTTGGGTGGTAGGTTTTTCCCCGCTGGCATGGGTGAGTTCACCCTTGGGAAAGAATCTCTCCTCCCCATCGATTCGGTGGACTGTAAGAAATGTTTGGAGACTTGGGCTCCACGGTCGGTATCCCCGGTACCGTGGAGGGACCGGGGTGACCCATGGATAGGGTCGGCTACTCGGGGGACCCGTGTCGGGTCGGGAAATTGGGACCCGTGGATAGGGTCAGGAAGTTAAGACCCGTGAACCGGGTAACTCGTTTTGGGTTAGAGTCTCTCTGTCTCTGTCTCTGTCTCTGTCTCTGTCTCTCTCTGTCTCTCTCTCCCCCCCTCTCTCTCTCTCTCTCTCTCTCTCTCTCTCTCTCTCTCTCTCTCCCTCTCTCTCTCTTTCTCCTAGGTTAAACTAAGACCAACTGGGCACAATGTTGGCCCGGAGTCTTTGTCTACCCTGTGCCTCCCCGTCTTTGTGTAATTACCAACCTCCCGAAGTAAGTGGTGTTGGGCTGGTATGTGTGTACATAGGTGTGCTTGCATGGATTCTAGAACTGGTCGGCTGTGCTGTGTAGTCTGTATGTGCATGTGGACGGATGTATGAGATGAACCGACCCCCGGGCGAAAGTATGGCGCTTGGTCAAGACCCCCAGAACTCTCTGCTACTCTCCGGCTGCTGGAGGTGTCTCTGTCGTAAGTGGGCCGGAACACCAACCGTTGCTCCTTTTGGGAAAGTTGACTGAAAGTCCCGGAAAGACACTACCCATGTTCTCAGCTCTGGCTTGCCCGAAGGAGATTTGTTGGGCGGCCCCTGCCGGGACTCAGGTGAAAGTGAAAGAAAACAAATCAATCAAAGTTTTCCCAGATTTATGAGCTCCGGGACATAGAACCCGGTGGACAGCCAATAAGGAATGGTAAAAGTTCCAAATTCTAAGAGAACACCAATGAACTACACCTATTGCCCACCACCTTTTCTGGATTCTCCTTGGTGTTGCCTCTCCACCCACGCCTTTTGCCTCGCGAAAGCCTGAAGCCTGCCTGCGGCCTCTGCTCCTTCCAGCTATTTTGGTGTTTGTGCTCCTTGGACTCGATGTTTGCTTTGAGTACAGACGGCTATTATGGCTGGGGGGTGGCGGGCAATCCAGTCTTCCACAAGAGAGCCCTCTGGGCATTGTGGTATGGAAGTGGGATGAGGGCTCCTTAACTAACGTTCAGACCGGTAGGACTAAGCATCGTCTGGTGTTCTGAAATCAAGACTGGCAGAAATACCAGAGTTCTGGGGGCGAGTATTTCTGGCCCCAGTGGAGGACTTTTGACTAGGGAAATCTCCACGATCTACGAAAGGTCTTGACGGATCTACACTGGCAGATGGATTACTGGTATGTGTGGGCGGGCTTATCAGAAGCACCCAATAAACTGACTACCCCATCTTGCGTTCCACCTTGCGCTCCCCCACCTCCTTACCCTAGAGGAGGAGATAAAAGATCGGGACGTTCGCCCTATCCCTCCCAATGAGGCAACTGTCCCGTCCGCCGCGGCGCCCCTAGCACCCATTTCCCCCTCCCTTCCGAAGCTGGAGGCCCCATTACAAACAGTAGTGGTCCCCGGACACCCGGTGCAGGGCCAGGGAGGGGCGGGAGGCGCTGTTGTCACCCTGGTTCACACACTCTTCAAACCTAGGGATGCGGTGTTGTGGCGGGAACAAATCAAGGCTATGGGGGGCTTTGAGGAAGGACCCGATAGGAGTGACGCAAAAGATCCAAACCATTATACGAACCTTTAACCCAACATGGCTCGACCTGGGCGAACTCGGTTCGACCTGGGCGAACTCCTCCAGGCCTTCCTAACCCCAGGCGATAGGGATTCGCTTTACAGCGAAGTGGACAAATTAATAAGGGGGAACCAGGGCAACAAGAACTTCGTGGCCTGGCCCGAGGCAAGACGCAAACTGGGGCTATAACAATCCGATATGACACAATTTAGGGGAGCCCGTGAGACCCTGCTCCAGGCGCTCCGGAGAGCGGGACAGGGGCAGTTCAATTGGGACGAGTTTATGAACGTTAAACAGAGGTGGGACGAGCACCTCGATGTGTACTACACGTGCTTGATTCAGACGGCAGAAAGATTCGCCCAATTAAACTCCTCAGAATGAGCACGATGCCAAAGCCATTACCACCGCCTGTGTAAGTCAGTCTTCAAAGGAAGTGAAGTATTACTTCGACAATGTTAGGATGACCTGGTGGACCCAACCCATTACTGCCCTGAGGGATGTTGCCAGTGCTCTCTGGGAAAATAAGCAGAGAAAGGAACGCCCGAAGAACGAAAGAGGGACCCCTTGTTGGTTGCTCGAACCAGAGACCCAAGCAAAATCCAGTGTTTCTGGTGCCGACAATAGAGACACACGAGATTCCAGTGCCTATTGCGCTGCAAAGAGATGCCCCAAGTGCCCCGTGAAGGGTCCCGTAAGACAAAGGACCAATGACGGGGTGCAGAGGACCCCGAAGACAATTCTGCCCTGGCCATCAAGGCCCTCAGACTTCCAGTGTGATACAAGCCCGGAACAGAGCCCTCTGTGTCTATCACCATTGAGAACGATTCGTTTGATTGTTTAATCGACACAGGGGCCACAAAATCGGTTTTGACATCCTTACTACCTTAAGGGGGCTGAGGTGGCTGGGATGGAAGGCGTGGTTGGAGTATCGGGGGAGGTTAAGGTCGTCAAACGCACTAAGCCTTTGTTGATCTCACTCGGGCTGCATACTCTGACCCACCCTTTCCTGATCGTCCCTCATTCACCTGTTAGCCTCCTAGGCCGTGACCTGATGTGCAGGGTCTGAGCCATCTTGAGCTGTGTCTCTGGAGGAGGGTGGCAGTTAGAAATCCCCGAGGTCCTTGGACTATACTCAACTCTAGATTCAGACTTACCAAACCTGCCAGACGCACTTCGAAGAGTACCCAGGAGTGTTGTAAGGACTCGAGAAAACCGAAGACGGTCTCCTCCACTCAGCCGCTCCAGTTACCATCAGTGTGAAGCCTCAGATGAAACCCGCCATCAGTGAAACAATACCTGATGCCTAAGGAGGCCAGGGAAAGGCTCCAGCCCCTCATTGATTCCTGCTTAAACCAAGGTATTCTGGTTCCTTGCATCTCACCCTGCAACATGCCTGCTCTCCCGGTACTGAAGCCTCGACCTGATAAGGAAGGGAAACCAGTATATAGACTTGTCCAAGATTTGAGAGCAGTTAATGCCTCCGTGCTGCCTCGATATGCTGTTGTACCGAATCCAGCCACTCTCGTCATTTCTATCCCACCCGACGCCACAGAATATACTCTCATCAATCTATGCGCTGCCTCCTGCAGCATCCCGGTGGACCCGGCTTCCCAGTACCTCTTTGCTTTTACCTGGGGGGGAAGACATCTGACCTGGACCCATTTGCCACAAGGGTACGTCGAATCCTCGACACTCTTTCCACAGATGTTGAAGCAAGACCTGGAGGGCCTGAGACTACTTGGCTCCTCTATCCTGGTCCACTATGTGGATGACTTGCTCCTAGCCTCGCAGACTAAAGCCGCCTGTATTAATGACACCGTAGCGCTTTTAACCTGGCTGGCGGACCGTGGCCATAAGGTTTCTCTGGAAAAGCTTCAATTCTGCCAACTCACGGTCGAATACCTGGGCCGGCCACCTGCTGTCCCCGGGGGAGCGACGGCTGTCACTGAAACAGATAGAGACCCTGCTCCACTTACCCAAACTACACACTTAAACGACATGTCTGGGCCCTGTTGGGCTCCGCAGGATACTGCAGGCTATGGATCCCTGCCTACGGGGAAGTAGTGAAGCCTCTCATCGAGGCCACGAAATCTGAGGTTCCAGATCCTGTAGAGTGGACCGGGTACCTAAATCGGGCCTTCGAGCACCTGAAGGGCCTATTGTCCAGCCCTCCGGCTTTGGGAATCCCCGACTATAAGAAACCGTTTACCCTCTTTGTCTATGATCAAAGTGGGGGTGGCCTCAGAAGTCCTAACTCAACGCTTCGGGGATCGAGAGCGACCGGTGGTTTATTACTCTGCCCAACTGGATACCGTGGCCAGGGGCGCTGTCTCCTGCTTACGAGCAGTAGCCGCAGCGGCATTGATGGTCGAGAAATGCCGGGAACTGGTCATGGGATATCCCCTTGTCATTCGGACTCCACATGAGGTGGAGAGTCTTCTCCTCCAGGAACGAACATAAGCATTTTCCCACCAGCGTGTTACTCGATACAAAGTCACCTTTCTGGTGGCTGACAACGTGATGCTTAAACGCTGCTCGGTCTTGAATCCGACTTCACTGCTACCGGAACCGGAGGGAGATTGATCTGACCCACATGATTGCCATTTGGTCGTGGAGGAAGTTTCCACGCCACGACCCGACCTGACGGATGTGGCGCTGGACGATGCTGACGTAATCATCATCATCAATCGCATTTATTGAGCGCTTACTATGTGCAGAGCACCGTACTAAGCGCTTGGGAAGTACAAATTGACGTAATGCTTTATACTGAGGGGTCTTCTATTATGGCCGAAGGTAAAAGGTACATGGGGGCGGCAGTTACCAATATCACCATTGCCCTCTGGGCCGGGGCCCTTCCCCCGGCATGGAGTGCTCAGGCAGCGGAATTAGAGGCCCTCCACCAGGCCTGCATTCTGGTCAAGGGGAAGAGCAGCAACATCTACACTGATTCACAATACGCTTTTGGGATCTGCCATGCCAATGATAGCATTGAAAACGCGACCCAGGTTGGTTGCCGCCTTACTGGATGCCATTCTGAGAAGCAGCATGGTTCAGTGGAAAGAGCCCGGCTTGGAGTCAGCGGTCGTGGGTTCGAATCCCGGCTCTGCCCATTGTCAGCTGTTTGACTTTGGGCAAGTCACTTCACTTCTCTGTGCCCCAGTTACCTCATCTGTAAAATGGGGATTAAGCCTGTGAGCCCCTGTGGGACAACCTGATCACCTGTGTAACCTCCTCGGCGCTTAGAACAGAGCTTTGCACATAGTAAGCACTTAATACATGTTATTATTATTATTATTGTTGTTATTATTATTATTATTATTATTATTATTATTTCATGATTACCCTCGGTCCTCGCCGTCATCCCCTGCCCGGTGCTTATTCGGGGAACAGACTCAGTCTCACGTGGGAACCAGCATAAGGATTTTGCAGCAAAGGCCGCCGCTCATCAACTGGTCCCGGCCCTAGAGGGACCTCTGCAGATAACTCCTGACTAGAGGTTCTTCAGGAGACGCCCGAGGCGCTGGGGTTCCCAGATGCCTATATCACGCTAGTCACCCTCGAGGAAAGCCAGCGCTGAGAAGTTGCCAATGGAGCAACAGTGCAAGACGGCACATGGTGGGCCGCAGATTGAAGGCCCTTGCTGCCAAAGGCCCTGCTTCGTACTGTGTGCCGTCAACTACAAGCAACCAGTCACTTAGGGAAAGGGGGACTAGTGGCCGCTATCAGCCGAGTTTCGTTGGCCCCGGAGTCCATCAGGCTGCACGGCGGGTATCCTCCACGTGCCCCACCTGCCAGGAGTTTTCCGTCCACAAATGCCAGCCAGACATGACAGTGTCATGACAGTATGACAGTGAACACTGGCTGTGGACTCTGAAAACCTGCAAATAGACTTCATCACCTTACCATGCACTCACGGTTACCGCCACGCGCTGGTCGTGGTGGACAAATTGACTCGGTGGATCGAGGCAATTCACGCTGTTCGTACCACGTCTCAGATAGTCCACACATTCCTGCTATGGGAAATTATCCCCAGATTTGGTCTCCCGGCCTCCCAGCTCGGACTGAGGAACACATTTTACGGACTCTATCCTGCACAAGTTGTACCAAGTCTTTGGTCTCTAATCAATCAATCAATCAATCAATCAATCAATCGTATTTATTGAGCGCTTACTATGTGCAGAGCACTGTACTAAGCGCTTGGGAAGTACAAATTGACAACACATAGAGACAGTCCCTACCCAACAGTGGGCTCACAGTCTAAAAGGGGGAGACAGAGAACAGAACCAAACATACCAACAAAATAAAATAAATAGGATAGAAGTGTACAAGTAAAATAAATAAATAAATAAATAAATAGAGTAATAAATATGTACAACCATATATACATATATACAGGTGCTGTGGGGAAGGGAAGGAGGTAAGATGGGGGGGTGGAGAGGGGGACGAGGGGGAGAGGAAGGAAGGGGCTCAGTCTGGGAAGGCCTCCTGGAGGAGGTGAGCTCTCAGCAGGGCCTTGAAGGGAGGAAGAGAGCTAGCTTGGCGGAGGGGCAGAGGGAGGGCATTCCAGGCCCGGGGGATGACGTGGGCCGGGGGTCGGCGGCGGGAGAGGCGAGAACGAGGTACAGTGAGGAGATTAGCGGTGGAGGAGCGGAGGTTGCGGGCTGGGCAGTAGAAGGAGAGAAGGGAGGTGAGGTAGGAGGGGGCGAGGTGATGGACAGCCTTGAAGCCCAGGGTGAGGGGTTTCTGCCTGATGCGCAGATTGATTGGTGGCCACTGGAGATTTTTGAGGAGGGGAGTAATATGCCCAGAGCGTTTCTGGACAAAGATAATCCGGGCAGCAGCATGAAGTATGGATTGAAGTGGAGAGAGACACGAGGATGGGAGATCAGAGAGAAGGCTGGTGCAGTAGTCCAGACGGGATAGGATTTACACACTCTATCGGCATTACGCTATCATTACTATCATTACTATCATTACTACTCTATCATTACTCTATCGGCATTACACACTATCGGCATTTACACACTCCCTACCACTCTCAGAGCTCGGGTAGGGCTGAGCGCGACAATCGGGAAGTTAGGAACTTCTTGGACAAAATCTGCAGGGAGACACACCTCAGATGACCCTTAGCCCTGCCCATTGACCTTTTCCAACCTTCGTAACCGGTCCCGGACTGACGTCGGTCTGATCCCGTACGAACTTCTCTTTGGTCACCCTCCCCCCCATTACTCGCTCGTTTCAACCTGTGCATTTTTCCTTGCTGTGGGGGGAGGGCGGTCAGACTTTGGCAGACTATGCGCATGGCCTACAAAAACGGTTATGCTCGCTACAGAGGGAGGCCGCGCTACAACAGCCGCTGCCTTTGGAGGACTTTCTTCACCTCTTCAACCCAGGGGACTGGGTTTGGCTCCGACGACAAGTGCCCCAGCTCCTGGAACCCCGATGTGACGGCCCATTCCAGGTTACGACCCACTCCGCAGTTAGGTGGGAAGGACGCATAGATCCATCACATGCACCTAAAACCCGCTCTTGGATACAGCCAGCAAGTTGGCTCCTGATTTCCGTTTTTCCACCACTCCTAAGCTCCGGCTCCTCCATGCGGGCCTGCCCCACTAACTGCCACCCCTTCACATGGTGTACCTATCAGAGGTCGGGCTCGGCCTACTTGGGAATCCTTCCTGGAGCGAGCTATGTGGGCCCTTGCCATCAGTACGGGTGGAGCATGGTGCAATACGACTGGTGGCAAGGATCCACCTGGTCACGGATACCGGACATACGCCGCCTTATACCTTGGCGTGGACTCATTTCACCCTACGGGGAGAGCGGGTGTCCGGGCCGTAACCTTGACAACGGGAGGGCAGGTTGGGGTGCCGGTCTCCGCCATACCACTGGCCCCTGTCTCCTCCCCGCCTGCCCGCCCCCCTGCCCCTGACGTTTATTGACCCCTCCGGCTGCTGGCCCGGCCAGCACTCGCCCCTCCAATCTTGTGCTCAAATTGCTCCTGGCTTTTGGGCGTGACCTGCATCTGCCTTTCCTTACTGCCTGCTTCCCCCCCTTGCTAGTGGTAGACGACACTCCACTCAAACAGTACGGAGTACCCCTAAACCTCACTCGCCTTCTCCTGGAGGCATGTCCTCGTGCCTGGGGGCCAACGCCACCAAGGGTGGCCTTCCTGCCTCTAAAATCTCCTGCCCCAGTCTATTGAATCTTTCTGGGTGTGACATTGTGCGCTGCAACAGCGGCCTTCCCCTTCCCCAGGTCGCGGGCATAGTGTTAACCATTTCCGCCCCTAACTGGGGCCCGGCAGACGACACCCGCATCCTCCCTTGGCACTGAGTCACGGCCCCTTCCTGCGTATGGGAAACCCCTGGGTCCTTCACTGTTTTCCGGTCCCGTCATCCCGACCCCTTCGCCCTATCCAAGGCCACCCTGGTACCTAACTGTTCGACTCTCCCAAGCCACCCTACTTTCTTTTTACCCCCCTTCAGGATGTTCTGCACATGTGCAGTTGTTCCCGTAACAACTCCTCGCTCCCTTGCAACACCGCTATTCCGTCCCCTAGGGGTTTTGTGTGGTTCTGTGACGTAGGGATAGTGTGAGCCAGCCTGCCAACCACCTCGGGGGGCCTCCGCTGGACCCAGGCAGCACCCGAGCTTTACCCGCCCCGCTATAGTGGTGAGCTCTTCCAGGTGTGACGCCTTCCCCGATCCCTCTCGTTGGGTAACCGCTCCAGGCGCTCCGTACACTCCCCACTTGCCTCGGTCAGGCTCACGGACCCCACCTTGCCTCGGTCTCCCTTAATGATTCTTGGGGACTGGATAACCAGTTGGGAGCAGTCCTCTTGGTTTAACGTCTGAGAGTTTTACAATTTTGTAGTCAGCTTCAAGTCCCATACCCGCCTGGGCCTTTACAGACTCTTCGAGCAGGTGGCCCTTCTGCTTGATTATACCCGCATTGTTTTGCTGCTAACGAAAGGCGCGCCAATGCACATGCCCGCATGACCCTGCAGATTCGTACGGCCATTGACGATATGTGGCTTCGACAAGGTGGCCTGAGCACCTTCTTCAATGTTTCAAAAGGCGAGAGCTGTGTTTCTATCCCCAGTGTTACCCAAAAAATCGAGGAACAGCTGGAAGGCATGTATGACATTGCCGACAATATGCGCAAACTTCAGAAGGCCGCCCTGGCCAATCCACAAGGGGACCCGTTCGGTCTCTTCTGTTGGTTCGACTTCCATTTTCCGGGTGCTCCTGGCTGGCTGGCGTTTCTCTTGCACGGCCTCCTAACCTCTCTTCTCCCTGTCGCCCTTACACTCTGCGTGCTCTGTTTTTGCTCCTGTCTGACTCGAAAACTGAGTGAGGTGAAACTTTTCCTGATGCAGTCCCAGGCCCAGTCCTCACTTTCGGCCAAGGAGGCTCAAGAGATAAACCTGCGCCTGGATGAACGCTATGAGAGACTGCACCCCTATGATGATGTTGCCGCCCGGGCCTGGGCCCTTCCCGGTGGGGTGCTCCGTAAGGTCGTTTCCACCTTGGGAGCAAAGGTGTTGTCCACGACCCCTAACCTTAGCCCTATCCCTAACCCTAGCCCTGGCCCTAACCTTAACCCTAGGACCAAGGAGTCGGACTCACGGCTCCTTATTAGGGCCGAGGCCACAGCCTGAGCCCGGATTGGCTCTTGGGACCCGGAAAACCCCAGGCGACGACCAGTCAAGCCTCCACTTCCACGCCCACAGAGCACCAATCCTCCATTGATGCGTCCTACAAAACAACCTATGAGAACTTGTTCTTCCAGTGAACCCTGTCTCCTCCCCTGAACCTCACAAAATCCTTATAAACCCAATGAGGGAAATAAACGGGGTCTTTGCTCCTAGGAGCTCTGACCCTTTGCAAAGCTGACATTGACTGCCTCAACACTCATTTTTTCGTGCCGGCAGAGAGACCTGGACAAATTTGTGTCCAACAGGTTGTTGTAGGAGATTAGCGAGTTGAGTTGGGGGGTGACAAGTGATTGATTGTTTTAAAACCAATGGTGAAAGGTCCTTGCTGGACGCAGAGGTGGTGTAATTACTGGAGTTTTCTGAGGGCTGGAGAAACATGACCTGAACAATTTTGTAGAAAAAAACGATCCGGGCAGCAGAATGAAATATGGACTGGAGTGGGGAGAGATAGGAAGCAGGTAGGTCAACAAGGAAGCTGAGGGAGTAATGCAGTCGGGATAGGATGAGTGATTGTACCAACGTAGTAGCGGTTTGGATGGGGAGGAAAGGGCGGATCTTGGCAATGTTGTGAAGGTGAGACCAACAAGATTTAGACATATGTGGTTTGAATGAGAGAGAGAAGGCACAAGGTAGCGTTCATGGGTTCAAATCCTGGCTCTGCCACTTGCCTGTTGTGTGACCTTGGGCAAGTCACTTCGCTTCTCTGTGCCTCAGTTACCTCATTTGTAAAATGGGTATTGAGACTGTTAGCCCCATGCGGCACAGGGACAGTGTCCAACTTAATGAGCTTGTATCTACTTCAGATTTGACTGAGTGAGGATTTGGTTGGGAAGAGACATAATTCTGTTTTGGATATGTTAAGCTTGAGGTAACAAGAGAACATCCAAGTTGAGATATCTTGAAGCCGGGAGGAAATACGAGACTTCATGAAAGGGAGAGAGATCAGGGTTGGAGATGTAGCTTTGGGTATTATCCACATAGGGGTAAGTAGTTGAAGCCATGAGAATGAATGAGTTCCCCAAGGCAGTGGGTGTAGACGGAGAATAGAAGGGGACCCAGAAGTAAACCTTGAGGGAACCCCGGAGTTGGGCGGGGGAGGGGGAGGTGTGGCAGTCAAAGGAGGAACCCCTGATTGAGATGAGGCGACCCAGGAGAAGACAGTGTCAGTGAAGTCAAGATTGGATGATATTTCCAGTAGGAAGGGGTTGTCGACAGTGTCGAAGGCAGCTGACAGGTCAAGGGGAATTCGGATGGAATGGAGGCCATCAGAATTGTCAAGAAGGATGCCATTTGACTTTTGAGGGGGTGGTTTCTGGGGAGTGAAGGGGATAGAAGTCAGTTTGGAAGGGGTCAAGGAGACAATTGGAGGAAAGGAATTTGAGAGAGCGGGTGGAGACAACTTACTCAAGAAGTTTGGAAAGGAATGGTAAGGCGGAAGATTGGTCGATAACTGGAGGGAGCCATGGGGTCAAGGGAAGGTTTTTTGAGGACAGGGGAGACATGGGCAAATTTGAAAGCAGTAGGGAAGAAATCATTGGGGAGCGAATCTAGAGTAAATCGATCTCTAACCCTTAACCTAGCTCGAGCCCTAGCCTCAACCTTAACCCTCCCCTTGAACGTAGGACTTGGCCTAGGTTAAGCCCTAGCCCTAACCTTAACCCTGAAGCTAACCCTAACCCTAATCTTCAGACTAATTTTAGGCCTAGTCCTCACCATAACCCAAGCATCAACTTCAGTATAACCCAAAACCTAAGCATAACCCTAGCTGTAACTCTAAACCTAGTCCTAGACCTAGCCTTAAGCCTAATACTATAAACCTAAATCGAAGCCTCAATGTAACCCTAACCCTAACACTAAGCCTAAACCAATCCCTACTCTAGCCCGAACCATAACGTTAAATATAACCATAACCCTATGGCGTACAGTCCACCAGGAGTCTGATTGTCTTCATGTGTCATTTTTCTTCAATATTCTATGAAACCTCAGTGAACGTGTTTTTCTCTTTTCTGTAAAAATCATTTGGGGTGAAACCCCTCTGGCACGAAAAGCTGAATGACTTCTTCAAAAACATGAGTTCTTTGAGAAAAAGAAAAAAATGAGTTCTTTGAAAAATCAAAGCAAACTTGCATTGAAACCTGTGTGATAAAAATGGCACATGCACTCTACTTAAATATTCATACGTTCAGTTCCATGTAGAGCAGCCGTTCAGTTACCGTCCTTTCTCCCTTCCTTAACTTCCATCTCCAACCGCTCACTCTCCACTGCTTCCTTCCCCTCTGGTCTTCAAACATGCCCATGTTTCTCCCATCCTAAAACACCCACCTCACCTTCTAGTTATCGCCTAATCTCCCTCCTACCTTTCCTTTCCAAACTCCTTGAACGAGTCGTCTAAACGCGCTGCCTCGATTTCCTCAACGCCAACTCTCACTTCGGCCCCCTCTAATCTGGCTTCCGTCCCTTACATTCCACGGAGCCTGCCCTCTCAAAGGTCACCAATGACCAAATCCAACGGCTCCTACTGTACCCGAATCCTCCTCGACCTCTCAGCTGCCTTTGATATTGTGGACCACCCCTTCTCCTCAACACGTTATCCAAGTTTGGCTTCACAGACTCCGTCCTCTCTTGGTTCTCCTCCTGTCTCTCCGGCCGTTCATTCTCAGTCTCTTTGGCGGGCTCCTCCTCCCCCTCCCATTCCCTTACTGTAGGGGTTCCTCAAGGGTCTGTCCTTGGTCCCCCTCTGTTCTCCAGATATACTCCTTCCCTTGGTGACCTCATTCGCTCCCAAGGCTTCAACTATCATCTCTACGCTGATGACACCCAAATCTACATCTCTGCCCCTGCTCTCTCCCCCTCCTTCCAGGCTCGCATCTCCTCCTGCTTTCAGGACATCTCCATCTGGATGTCTGCCTGCCACCTAAAACTCAACATGTCCAAGACCGAACTCCATGTCTTCCCTCCCAAACCCTGCCCTCTCCCTGACTTTCCCATCATCGTTGACGGCACTACCATCCTTCCCGTCTCACAAGCACGCAACCGTGGTGTCATCCTCGACTCTGCTCTCTTGTTCATCCCTCACATCCAAGCCGTCACCAAATCCTGCCGGTCTCAGCTCCGCAACACTGCAACACTCCGCAGATCCTCCCTTTCCCCTCCATCCAAACCGCTACCCTGCTCGTTCAACCTCTCATCCTATCCCTTCTGAACTACTGTGTAAGCCTCCTCTCCGATCTCCCATCCTCTTGTCTCTTCCCCTTCATTCCATACTTCACGCCGCTGCCCGGATTGTCTTTGTCCAGAAACGCTCTAGGCATGTTACTCCTCTCCCCAAGAATCTCCAGTGGCTACCAATCAACCTACGCATCAGGCAGAAACTCCTCACCCTCGGCTTCAAGGCTGTCCCTCGCCTCGCCCCCCTTCTACCTCACCTCCCTTCTCTCCTTCTACAGCCCAGCCCGTACCCTCTGCTCCTTTGCCGCCAATCGCCACACTGTGCCTCGTTCTCACCTGTCCCACTGTCGACCCACGGCCCACGTCCTCCCTCTGGCCTGGAATGCCTTCCCTCTGCACATCCGCCAAGCTAGCTCTCTTCCTCCTTTCAACGCCCTTCTGAGAGCTCACCTCCTCCAGTAGGCCTTCCAAGACTGAGCCCTCTCCTTCCTCTTCCCCTCCTTCCCCTCCCCATCCCTCCCGCCTTACCTCCTTCCCTTCCCCACAGTACCTGTATGTATGTTTGTACATATTCATTTCTCTATTTATTTCTTTATTCTGTTTATTTTACTTTGTTAATATGTTTTGTTGTCTGTCTCCCCCTTCTAGAATGAGAGCCAGCTGTTGGGGAGGGACCGTCTCTATATGTTGCCATCTTGTAATCCCCAAGCGCTTAGTACGGTGCTCTGCACACAACAAGCGCTCAATAAATACGATTGAAGGAATGAATGAATCATTGGCTAGCATAGGTTCAGCATAGGTGTTAGTCCTCGGCATGAGTTCTTTTCTTCTATCCTAAGTAAGAGAGCAAGAGAGGTGGGAATGGGCGTTTGCTCCGTTCTGTAAATGTCACTTGTTTTGAAACCTCTCCTATATGGGTGCCTCCTGAATTGTCAAGTGTTCAGCTCCAGGTAAAACAATAAGAGGAAATGAAGCTGTCAAGTGAAGCCCCGATGTTTGAAACAGTGAAACAAACCCATTCTGTAAGAGTTGGTTGTATTGAAACCACTCGGACACGAAAAGGTATATGGGAGCGTCATGAAACTTCACTTGTTTCGTTCAGTGTTAATTAGAAATAGGGAAAAACACAGCGCTGTGCTTTGCCGCTCAATAAGAACCTACTGTCTTGCTTAGTAGACAAGTTAAATGAAAACCCCGATTGACTGTGTTCAATCCTGCCAAAAGCCGCTTGCACTGGAATCTGTGTGACACGAAACTTTCCTGAAAATTCAAATGTTCTTTATAGCTTTGACAAACCCTTTACAGTCTCAGAAGATTTCTTCACAGATTCTTGCCCTTCAGTTTTCTTCTAGCCCTGCTACCTAAGAGTGAAAGTGAGGTGTGATATATGCGTTTTCTCCATTCTGTAAATGCCACTTGCGTTGAAACCCCTCTCACACGAAAGGCTATAGGAGCTCTACAGGAAATGACACTGTTCAGTTCCAGGTAAAACAGAGAGAAAAAGATGTTGGGAACACCGTTCCTTGCTCTGCACTGTGCCGCCTATTAGATGTCTAGTCTATTGCGTGAACAGAGAGAGTTAGTTCTCCGCATGAGTCATTTTCTTTCTGGCCTGATCTGTGAAGTGAATTTAAAGAGTGACTATGCATTTTACTCCATTCCGTAAGAGTTACTTGCATTTAAACCACTGTAACATGACATCAACCACTGTGACGTCAGTACTTGGCGCTTGTATTAATTTCCATCTAGCTTGCTAAATTAGAAAGCTCTATTAATGTGTAGACAATCTTGTCCAAGCCGCTAGAATCAGCTCAAGTAGCACGAAATGCCATAAGAACCTCTTTGAAATTTCAAATGTTCAATATCTTGTCCAACAGTCATAGAGTCACAGAAGATATCTATATAGATTATTCCTCTGCATTATGGCACTTGCAAATAGAAAAGACAGACAGTCTTCTGCATGCACGAGAGTTTTTTTCTAGTCTTGAGTTAAGAGTGATTTTCTAGTCTTCTAGTTGAGTGATTATGAGGTATGAGTGAGCGTTTTCTCGGTCCTGTAAGTCACACTTACCTTGAAGCCCCGCTGGCACGAAAACCTAACTGGGAGCTTCCTGAAATTTCAAAGGCTGAGTTTCGGGTCAAATAGTAACACCGAATTAGAAGGAACTTACTCCGATCCTTGCACTGCTATATGTAACCCATAGGAATATAATTTATGTGTCTCTTTTACCTCTTTTCTTCTAGCTTTCGAAATAAACAAGTTAAAATAAGAAAGTTCTCAATCATTTCAAAATCATTATTGTTGAACTCCACTGTGGCACGAAATACCATGTGAGCCCTTTTAGTCCAAAAGGCATAGAGTCACAGATGCCTGCACTGATCCTTGTCCTGCATTCTTCAGTACAGAAAGTAAGTTTTCTCTATGAGTTATTAATTTACAAGCAAGTTAAAATCAGATTTAACGTGAGGTGTGAGAAGTGCGTTTTCTCCATTCTGTAAAAGCCACTTACGTTGAAACTCCTATCATACGTGAGAGCCTTCGGGAAATAAAAACGTTCAGTTCCAGGTAAAATAGAGAAAGAAAGAAACTGTGAACACCGTTCCTGTCTTTTCAATTTACAAGTACCATTTTTCTTCTACCCTTCTCTGTAGAAAAGTTAAATAAGAACGTTGACTGAATAAGTATTTCTCTCAATCTCGTCAAAGCCACTTACACGGGAACGCGAGTTGCTTGAAATACCATGCGATTCCTTCTTGAAATTTCAAAGGTTCAGTATCGTGTGCAACAATACAGTAACAGAAAATAGCTACCAGGATTCCCTGCCCTGCCATGTACAATCCAGCAGGAGAACATTGTAGAGAAGAGTGATTATGCGTCTTCTCCATTCCGTAAAAGGCACTTGCGTTGAAACCAACATGTCACGTGAACTCTTCTTGAAATTTCAAAGATTCAGGTCCTTGTACAACAGCAATTAGTGAAAGAACATACCTACCGTAGTTATTCTAGTTTCCCCTTAGTTTTCCACATACAAAGAGTCTAGTCTTCAAACTGACTCCTTTGTCTTCAAGCCTTCTAAGGAAGAGTGACAGGGCGTTTTCTGTAATTAGTAATACTCTCATTGAAGTCGTTCGTGCAGGATTGTTCAAAAAGAACTTCTTGAAACTTCAAATGTTGAGGTCCATGCCCAGTAGTAAGAGAGAAACAGAAGTTATCATCACTGATCCTTGCACTGCACTGCATGACCTATCTATTCCCATCTTATTCAGTAGGCAAATTAATTAAGATGACTGAATGTGTGTTTCTCTCAATCTTGTCAAACCAACTTGCGTTGAAAGCCCCTATAGTGCGAAATGTCATATAAGTTCTTCTTGAAGTTTCAATGATTCAGTTGAATCTACAACGGTTGTATGTACAACGGCTTTATAATTAAGGCCATATAAACGTTACTGAGACTTATAGTAAGAGAAAACTTCTACACTTTTCGTTGCCTCTCCTTGCTCAGACAATGAGTCAACCTTCCTCTAGACTGAGAAGTAAGAGTGAATGTGAGGTGTGAGTAGCCGTTTTCTCCGTTCTCTGAGGTTCAGTTACATTTAAACCCCAGTAGAACAAAACCTTAACTGGGAGCATCAAAGAATTCAACTGTTGTCTCATGTCAAATAGTTTAGGAGAATCGAAGAAACCAACGCCATTCCTTGCTCAGCAGTACGCAGCTCATCGGGTGTCTAATTTACCACACCTGCCATTTTTCTTCTTACTTGTTAAGAAAGAAATCTGTTTGTTTCTCGCAATCCTATGAAGCAACTTACTTTGAATGTCGTGTGCGACGAAATACTATATGAGATCTTCTTGAAATATAAATTCAGGTCCATCTACAATAGTAATCTTGTAAACAGAAGAAGTCTTAAGAAGAATTGAGAATCCTTGCACTGCAGTAGGCAGCATATCCGGGAGTCTAATTCGCCATATGCACCATTTTTCTTCTAACGTGAATAAATAGAGGAGCTAAGAAAGAAAGCATTTTGAATGTCTGTTCTTCGCAATTATATAAAGCCACTTACTGAAAAACCCGTGTGGGAAGAAATAGCAAAGGAATTCTTTTTGAAATATAGATTCATGTCCATCTACAATAGTAGCATGGTAACAAGATGTCCTAGAGGAATAGAAGAAAGCAACGCCTTCTTTGCACTAAAATATGCTGCCCATCGGGAATCTAATTTATCGCACTAACCATTTTCCTTCTAACTTGTTAAGAGAGGAAGCTCTTTGTTTTCCGCAATCCTATAAAGCAACTTGCTTTGAAAGTCGTGTGCTACCAAATAATACATGAACTCTTCTTGAAATATAAATTAAGGTCCATCTAAAATACTAGTATTGAAAACAGATGTCTTAGAAAAATCGAAGAAACAAACGGCAAAACTTGCACTGCAGTATGCAATCTATTTTAACCCTCCAACCATTTTTCTTCTAACGTGCTAATACAGAGAAACTAAGAAAGTCGCCTGAATGTCTGTTCCTCGCAATCCTGTAAAGCCAGTTGCTTTGAAACAGGTGTGGGACGTAATACTATATGAACTATTGGTGAAATATTGAATTCAGGTCTATCAACGATAGTAAACAGAAGACGCCTCACAGGAATCGAAGAGTCCATATACTGCAGTAGACAGCATATCGGGAATCTAAGCCGATTTAATCTACGCCCTTTCATTCTAACGTGATTACATAGAGAAGCTACGAAATTATTTAGAATGCTCACCACTGGCTGAAAAACCCGTGTGGGACGAAATGGTATATGAATTCTTTTTGAGCTATAAATTCATGTCCGTCTACAATGGTAGTATGGTAAGAGAAGATGTCTTAGAGGAATCGAAGAAACCAATGTGTAGTCCTTACACAGCACTATGCAGCCAACAGGGAGTCTAATTTATCACACGTACCATTTTTTTTTCTAAATTGTTTAGAAAGCTACTTGTTTCTCACAATCCCGTGATGAAACTGGCGTTCAAACACATACGACACGAAATACAATAGGAACTGTTCTTGAAATATAAATTCAGGTACATCTACAATACTAATATTGTAAACAGAAGATACTTAAAAGAATCGAAGAGACCAACGCCTTTGTTTGAACTTCTGTATGTGGCATATCGAGAGTCGAATTCGTTGTATGCTCCGTTTTTCATTTAACTGGCTCAAATAGCAAAGCTAAGAAAGAAAGTCTTTTGATTGTTGCTCGTAATCTTGTAAAGGCACTTGCGGAGAAACCCGTGTGGGACAAAATACTATATTAACTCTGCTTGAAATATGAATTCAGGTCCATCTACAATAGTAATAATGTAACAGAAGATGTCTTAGAGACATCGAAGAAGCCAACGCCAATCCGAGCACTGCAGTATGACTCTCATTGGGAGTCTAATTTAGAGCACTTACCATTTATCTTCTAATACTTTAAGAGAGAAAGCCGTTTGTTTCTCCCAATCCTACGAAGGAACTTGCTTGGAAACCGGTGTGGGACGAAATACTATATGAACTCTTCTTGAAATATATATTCAAGCCAATCTAAAATAGTAGTGTTATAAACAGAAGATGTCTTACAAGAATTGAAGAACCCTTGCACTGCAGTACGCAGCATATCGGGAGTTTAATTCGGCGTATGTACCCTTTTTCTTCTGATGATATTAGGGAAGCTAAAAAGAAAGTCTTTCGAATGTCTGTTTTTCGTAATCATGCAAAGACACTTGTTGAAAAACCCCTGTAGGACAAAATAGTATATGAATTCTTTTTGAAATATAAATTCAGGTCCATCTACAATTGTAGTATGGTAACAGAAGATGTCTTAGAGGAATCGAAGAAACCAATGCCTAGTCCTTGCACTGCAGCATGCAGTCAATAAGGAGTGTAATTTAGCACATGTACCATTTTTCTTCTAACTTGTTAAGAAAGTTGTTTGTTTCTCACAATCCTATGAAGCAACGCGTGTGGGACGAAGTACTATATGAACTCTTGTTGAAATAGAAATTCACGTCCATCTACAATAGTAATACTGTAAACTGAAGACGTCTTACCGGAATCGAAGAATCCTTGCACTGCAGTAGGTAGCATATCGGAAATCTAATTCGCCATAGGTACCCCTTCTAATTCTAACGTGATGAAACAGGTAAGCTAAGAAAGAAAGTCTTTTGAATGTCTTCTTCGCAATCATTAAAAGCCACTTGATGAAAAACCCGTGTGGGACAATAAAATCAGGTCCTCCTACAAAAGAACTATGGTAACAGAAGATGTTTTAGAGGAATCGAAGAAACCAATGCCTATCCTGGCACTGCAGTATGCAGCCAATAGGGAGTGTAATTTATCACACGCACCATTTTTCTTCTAACTTAGAAAGAAAGTTGTTCGTTTCTCGCAGTCCTATGAGGCAACTTGTTTTGAAACCTGTGTGAGATGAAATACTAAATGAACTCTTAATGAAATATAAATTCAGGTACATCTACAATAGTAATATTGTAAACAGAAGATATCTTGGAAATATCGAAGAAACCACCGCCATTCCTTGCACAGCTGCATCGGGAGTCGAATTCGCCGTATGTACCGTTTTTCTTCTAACGTGCTCCAATAGCCAAGCTAAGAAAGAAAGTCGTTTGAATGTCTGTTGCTCGCAATCCTGCAATGGCACTTGCTGAGAAATCCTTGTGGGAGGAAGTTCAATATGAACTCTTGTTGAAATGTAAATTCAGGTCCATCTACAATAGTAATATGGGAACAAGAGGTGTTTTAGAGGAATCGAAGAATCCTTGCACTGCAGTAGGCAGCATATCGGGAGCCTAATTCGCCGTATGTACCTTTTTTCTTCTATCGTGATTAAAAAGAGAAGCTAAGAAAGATTGTCTTTTGAATTTCTGTTCTTCGCAATCTTGCAAGGCCACTTGCCCGTGTGGGACGAAATAGTACATGAACTCTTTTGAAATATTAATTCAGATCCATCTACAGTACTGGTATGGTAACAGAAGATGTGTTATAGTAATCGAAGTTACCAAAGCCTATCCTTGTAAGTATACAGCTTAAAAGGAGTCTATTTAACCGAATGTACATTTTTTTTAGACTGTGAGCCCACTGTTGGGTAGGGACTGTCACAATATGTTGACAACTTGTACTTCCCAATCGCTTAGTACAGTGCTCTGCACACAGTAAGCGCTCAATAAATGCGATTGATTGAATGATTGATTATTGTAATTTGTTCAGAAAGAAAGGTACTTGTTTCTCGCTTTCCTACAAGGTAATTTGCTTACAAGCGGGTGTGGGACGAAATCCTATATGAACTCTTGTTGAAATAGAAATTCAGGTCCATAGTTGAAGATGTCTTACAGGAATCGAAGAACCCTTCCACTTGCAGTAGGCAGCATATCGGAAATCTAATTCGCCGTATGCATCCCTTTTATTCTAACGAAATTAAATAGAGAAGGTAAGAAAGAAAGTATTTTGAATGTCTTTTCTTCGGAATCATACAAAGCCATTTGCTGAAAAACCTGTGTGGAATGAAATAGTATCTGATTTCTTTTTAAGCTATAAATTCATGTCCAGGTACACTATGCGTATGGTAACCGAAGATGTTTTAGAGGAATCGAAGAAACCAACGCCAATCCTTGCACTGCAGTATACAGCCAATTGGGAGTATAATTTATCACAACTACCATTTTTCTTCTAACTTGTTAAGAAAGAAAGTTGTTTGTTTCTCGCTATCTTATGAGGCAACTTGCTTTGGAACCCGTGTGGGATGAAATACTACATGAACACTTGATGAAATATAAATTCAGGTCCATTTGCAATAGTAATATTGTAAACAAAAGATTTCTTAGAAAAATCGAAGAAACCATCGCCAATCTTGTATGCAGCATATCGGGAGTCGATTTCGCCGTATGTACCGTTTTTCTTCTAACCTGTTAAAATATCAAAGCTAAGAAAGGAAGGCTTTTGAATATCTGTTGCTCCCTAGCCTATAACAGCATTTTCTGAGAAACCCGTGTGGGACGAAATACTATGTGCACTTCTTGAAATATAAATTCAGGTCTATCTTCAATAGTGATAATGTACCTGCAGATGACAGGTTAATCGAAGAAACTAACGCAAATCTTCACACTGCAGTATGCCTCCCCAACAGGATTCTAATTTACCACATGTACCATTTACCTTCTAACTTCTTAAGAAAGAAAGAAAGCCGTTTGTTTTCAGCAAACCGGTAGGGGACGAAATACTATATGAACTCTCCCAGAAATATAAATTCAGTTCCGTCTACAATAGTAATATTTTAAACAGAAGATGTCTTACAGGAAATGAAGAATCTTTGCACTGTAGGAAGCAGCATATCGGGAGTCTAATTCGCCGTACATACCCTCTTTCTCTAACGGGATTAAAAGGAGAAGCTAACAAGAATGTCTTTCGAATTTCCGTTCGTGGTTATCTTGCAAAGCCACTTGTTGAAAATCACATGTGGGACGAAATAATATATGAATTCTTTTTGAATTATAAAGTCACGTCCATTTACTATTGTAATATGGCAACAGACGATGTCTTAGAGGAATAGAAGAAACCAGCACCTAGCCTTGTACTGCAGCATGCAGCCAATAAGGTGTCTAATTTATCACTCGTACCATTTTCCTTGTAACTTCTTAAGAAAGTTTATTTCTCCCAGTCCTGAAAAGGCACTTGGTTTTCACCCGTGTGGAACGAAATACTATATCAACTCTTCTTAAAATAAAAATTTAGTCCAATCTGCACACAGTAAGAGCTAAATAAATACGATTGATTGTAACAGAAGATGTATAAGAGGAATCGAAGAAACCAACTCAAATCCTTGCCCTGCAGTATACCTCCCACTGGTAGTTTAATTTTACGCACATACCATTTTTCATTCAACTTCTATAAAATCAAGCTATTTGTACCTCTCAATCTTATGAAGCAAATGGCTTTGAATCATGTGTGGGACGAAATACTATATGAACTTTTCTTGTAGTATAAATTCAAGTCCATCTAGAATAATAATACTACAAACAGATGTCTTAAATTAATCGAAGAAACCAACCGCTTCCATTGCATTGCAGTACGAAGCCTCTTGGAAGTATAATTGATCGCACAAACAATTTTTCATCTAACGTGCTTAAATAGACAAACTAAGAAAGAAAATCGTCTGAATGTCTGCTCCTCGCAATACTGTAAAGGCACTTGCTTTAAAACCCATGTGTGACAAAATATTATGTGAACTTTTCCTTTAGTATAAATGCAGGTCCATCTACAGTAGTAATATTGTAAAGGAAGATTTCTTAGTAGAATCGAAGAAACCAACGCCTTTCCTTGTACTACAGTATGCAGCTAATCAGGAGTCTAATTTACCGTATATATCATTTTTCTTCTGACTTCTTTAGAAAGAAAGATGCTTGTTTCTCGCTATCTTACAAAGAAACTTGCTTTCAAACGAGTGTGTGACGAATTATTATATGAAAACTTCTTAAAATATATATTCAAGTCCATCTACAATATTAATATCGTAAACGGGAAATGTCTTACAGGAATCGAAGAATACTTGTACTGCAGTAGACAGCATATCAGGAGTCCAATTCACCGTATCAATCTTTTTTCTTCTATTGTGATTAAAAAGAGAAGCTAAGGAAGAAAGTCTATTGAATTTCTGTTCTTCGCCATCTTACAAAGCCACTTGCTGAAAAACCCGTGTGGGACGAAATACTATATGAAATCTTACTTTATAAAGTATAGTATATATAGTTCTATACTGTACTAGTTACATGTATATAACTATATATAGTTATATACTGTGCTATATATACTTTTTACTATATGAAAACTTCTTAGAATATATATTCAATTCCATCTACAATAGTAATATTGTAAACATGTAATGTCTTACAGGAATCGAAGAATCTTTGCACTGACAGTAGGCAGCATATCGAGAGTCCAATTCACTGAATGTACCTTTTTTCTTCTATCGTGATTAAAAAGAGAAGCTAAGAACAAAAGTCTATTGAATGTTCTTTGCTATCTTCGTATTTCAAAGTATATTATATCTTTTGAAATATAAATCTAGGTCCATCTACAATAGTATTATGGTAACAGAAGATGTGTTAGAGGAGTCGAAGAAACCAATGCCTAACCTTGCACTACAGTATACACCTTATCAGGAGTCTAATGTACTGCACAAAACATTTTTCTTCTAACTTGTCAGAAAGAAACCTGTTTCTCGCTATCCGTTGAAGCAACTTGCTTTGAAGTTCTTGTGGGACTCAAAGGAATATGAACTCTTGTGGAAATAGAAACTAAGGTTCATCTACAATAGTAATATTTTAAACTGAAGATGTCTTACAGGAATCGAAGAATCCTTGCCCTGCAGTAAGCAGCGAATCGGAAATCTAATTAGCCTTATGTAAATCTTTTATTCTAATATGATTCAATAAAGAAGCTAAGAAAGAAAGTCTTTTGAATATCTTTTCTTCAGGATCATACAAAGCAACTTGTATGGGTGTGGGAAGGGTGTGGGACGAAATACTATATGAACTCTCCGAAAAATATGAATTCATGTCTATCTACAAAGGTAATATAGTAACAGAAGGTGTCTTAGAGGAATAGAGGAAAAAAAGATTATCCTGGCAGTGCAGAACGCAGCCCATAAGGAGTTTAATTTAACGCACGTACCATTTTTTTCTAACTTCTTAAGAAAGAAAACTGTTAGTTTCTCGCAATCCTATGAAACAACTGGCTTTGAACTCTTGTGGGACGAAATACTATATGAGGTCTTCTTGAAATATAAATTCAGGTCCATTTACAGTACTAATATTGTAAACAGAAGATGTCTTAGAGAAATCGAAGAAACCAACCCCTTTTTTGCACTATAATAACTTCCTTTTGGAAGTCTAATTTAACGCACAAATGATTTTTCTTCTAACGTGGTTAAATAGACAAACTAAGACAGAAAGCCGTCTGAAAGTCTGCTCCTCGCAATCCTGTAAAGCCAGTTGCTTTAAAGCCCGTGTGTGACAAAGTATTATGTGAACTCTTCCTTTAATATAAATTCAGGTCTATCTGCAATACTAATATTGTAAGGGAAGATGTCTTAGAAGAATTGAAGAAACCAACGCTTTTCCTTTCACTGCAATATGCAGCTTATCAGGAGTCTAATTTACCACATGTACCATTTTTCTTCTGACTTGTCTAAAAAGAAGGATGCCTGGTTTTCGTAATCCTACAAAGCAACTTGCTTTCCAACGGTTGCGGAATGAAATCCTATATGAACCCTTCCAAAAATATGAATTCAAGGCCATCTACAATAGTAATATTTTAAACAGAATGTCTGCACGATGTAGCATATCGGGAGTCTAATTCGCCGTATGTTCCTTTATTAGTCTATCGTGATTCTAAAGAGACGCTGAGAAAGAATATCTTTTGAATGCCTGTCCTTCGTAAAGTTGCAAAGCCACTTGCTGAAAAAACCGTGTGGGAAGATATAGTATATGAACTCTTTTGAAATATTAATTCATGTCCATCTACAATTGTGGTATAGTAACAGAAGCTGTGTTAGAGTAATCGAATAAACCAATGCTTATCTTTACACTGCAGTATGCAGTTTAACAGGAGCCTAATTTACTGCAAATACCATTTTTTTCTAGATGTGAGCCTACTGTCGGGTAGGGACTGTTTCTATATGTTGCCAACTTGTCCTTCCCAAGCGCTTATCATAGTGCTTTGCACACAGTAAGCACTCACTAAATACGATTGATTGAGTGATTGATTATTCTAATTTGTTCAGAAAAAATGTTGTTTGTTTCTCCATATTCTTTCTACAAAGTAAGTTGCTTATCAGGAGTCTCGCTTTCTTTTGAGGCAACTTGCTTTGGAACCCGTGTGGGATGAAATATTAAATGAAACCTTGATGAAATACAAATTCAGGTCCATCTACAATAGTAATATTGTAAACGAAAGCTTTCTTAGAAAAATCGAAGAAACCATCGCCAATCCTTGCACTGTTGTCTGCAGCATATAGGGAGTCGAATTCTCCGTATGTACCGTTATTCTTCTAACGTGCTCAAATATCTAAAGCTAAGAAGACAGTCTTTTGAATGTCTGTTGCTGGCTATCCTGCAAAAGCATTTTCTGAGGAGCCCGTGTTGGACGAATATATGAATGAATGAAATATAAATTCAGGTCTATCTACAATAGTAATAATGTAACAGAAGATGACAGGTTAATCGAAGAAACGAACGCCAATATTTGCATAGTAGTATGCCTCCCTTCGGGAATATAATTTACTGCACATGCCATTTATCTTCTAAATTCTTAAGAAAGGTAGCAGTTTGTTTCGCGCAATCCTACAAACAACTTGTTTTGAGACCGGCGTAGGAGGAAATACTATATGAACTGTCCCAGAAATATGAATTCAGGTCCATCTATAATAGTAATATTTTAAACAGAAGATATCTTACTGGAATTGCAGAACCTTTGCACAGCAGTAGGGAGTCTAATTGTACCCCTTTTCTCCTGACATGACTAAATAGAGAAGCTAAAAGGACTGTTTTTGGAATCTCTGTTCTTCGCAATCAAAGCCAATTGTTGAAAAACCCGTGTGGGACGAAATAATTTATGAATTCTTTTTGAAATATAAATTCAATTGTAGTATGGTAACGGAAGACGTCTTAGAGGAATAGAAGAAACCAACATTTAGCCTTGCATCACAGTATACAGCCCATTGGGAGTCTAATTTATCGCACGTCAATTTGTCTTCCAACTTATTAAGAAAGAAAAATGCTTGTTTCTCGCACTCCTGTAAAGCAACTCGCTTTGTATAAATAACCCTTGGACGAAATCTAATATGAACGCTTCACCGTGCTTAAAGAGCAAAGCTAAGAAAGAAAGTCGCTTGAATATCTGTCTGTTCCTCACAATCCTGCAAAGCCACTTGCTTGAAACCGGTGTGGTACGAACTATATATATAATTTATATTTCAATAAAATATGCTATATATATATACATATTGTATATAGTATATTTTACTGAAATATAAATTCAGGTCCATCTACAATATTGTTGTAAAAGAAGATGTCTTAGAGGAATCGAAAAAAGCAGCCTATCCTTGCACTGCCGTTTGCGTTCTATCAGTAATGTGATTTAACACACGTGCTATTTTTCTTGTAACTTCTTAAGAATAAAACTGTCCAATATCTCGCAAGTGCAAAGGCACTTGCTTTTCAACCCGTGTGGGACGAAATAGTATATGAACCCTTCTTGAAATAGAAATTCAGGCCCATCTACAAAGGTAATATTATAACAGACGGTGTCTTAGAGGAATCGAAGAAACCAAAACCAATCCTTGCACTGCAGTATGCATCCTGTTGGGAGTCAAATTTACCACACGTACCACTTTTCATCTAACTTGTTTAGAAAGAAAACTGTTTGTTTCTCACAGTCCTACATTGCAACGTACTTAGAAACTCTTATGGGACGAAATACAATATGAACTCTTCTTGAAATATAAATTCAGGTCCATCTACAGGACTAATATGAAGATGTCTTAGAGGAACATGTCTTAGAGGAATCGAAGATATCACCTTCTTTCTTTGCATTGCAGTATGCAGTCTATCAGGAGTCTATTTTACCGCAATAACCATTTTTCTTGTAATGTGGTTAAATCGCAAAGCTAAGAAAGTCGTTTGAATGTCTGTTCTCCTCAATCCTGTAAAGCCACTTGCTTTGAAACAGGTGTGGGACGATATACTCTATGAACCCTTCTTGAAAGATAATTTCACTTCCATCTGCAGTAGTAATAATGTAACAGAAGATGTCTTAAGGGAATCGAGGAAACCAACGCTGATCCTTGCAGTATTCAGGCTCTATCATCAATAGTATTTATCTACCGGGAGTCTAATGCGCCGCACGTTCCATTTTTATTCTACCTGGCTAAGAACGAAAACTGTTTGTATATGCCAAAGCAACTTGTTTGGAAACGGGTGTGGGACGACATGCTATGTATCAGAACTATAAATTCAGGTCCATCTACAATAGTAATATGGTCACAGAATCTAACATAGAAGAGTAGAAGAAACCAACGCCTATCTTTCCACTGTAGTAGGCAGCTTATAGGGAGTCTAATTTAATGCACGTACCATTTTCCTTGTAACCTCTTAAGAAATATAACTGTTTATTTCTCCCGGTCCTGCAAAGCCACTTGGTTTTCAACCCGTGTGGAACAAAATACTATATGAACTCCTTGAAATATACATTCAGGCCCATCTGCACACAGTAAGCGCTAAATAAATACGATTGATTGATTGTAACAGAAGACGTCTTAGTGGAATCGAAGAAACCAACGCCATATCCTTACACTGCAGTATGCCTCCCATTGGGAGTCTAATTTAACGCACATAACAGTTTTCATCTAACTCCTTAAAAAAGCAAGCTATTTGCTCCTCGCAATCCTGTGAAACAACTGGCTTTGAAACTTGTGTTGGACGAAATAGTATATGAACTCTTATTGAAATATAAATTCAGGTTCATCTGCAATACTAATATTGCAACCAGAAGATGTCTTACATGAATCGAAGAAACCAACCCCTTTCTTTGCATTGCATTATGAAGCCCCGTGGAAGTCTAATTCACCGCACCAACCATTATTCTTCTAACGTGCTTAAATAGACAAAATAAGAAAGAAGGTCGTCTGAATGTCTGTTCCTTGCAATCCAGTAAAGACACTTGCTTTAAAACCCGTGTGTGACAAAATATTATGTGAACTCTTTCTTTAATATAAATTCCAGTCCATCTACAATAACAGTAATTCTCATAGAAGAATCTATGTCATAGAAGAATCGAAGAAAGCAACACCTTTCCTTGCACTGCAATATGCAGCTTATCAGGAGTCTAATTTACCATATGCATCATTTTTCTTCTAACTTGAAAGATGTTTACATGAAAGATTCTTGTTTCTCGCTATCCTACAAAGAAACTTGCTTTCAAACGAGTGTGTGATGAAATACTATATGAAAACTTCTTAAAATATCTATTCAAATCCAGCTTGAGTATTCATTAAAATATAGTAATATTGTTAGCCGAAGATATCTTACAGAAATCGAAGAATTCTTGCACTGCAGTAGGCAACATATCGGGATTCTAATTCAAAGTATGTACTGTTTTTCTATCATGATTAAAAAGAAAAGCTAAGAAAGAAAGTCTTTTGAATGTCTGTTCCTCGCAAAGTTCTTCGACACTAGCTAAAAAACCCGTGTGGGACGAAATAGTATATGATTTGTTTTGAAATATAAATTCAGGTCCATCTAAAATAGTAGTTTGGTAAAAGAAGATGTGTTAGAGGAATCGAAGAAACCAATGCCTATCCTTGCACTGCTGTATGCAACTTATCAAGAGTCTAATTTACAGCACATTCCACTTTTCTTCTAACTTGCTCAGAAAGAAAGCTGTGTCTCTCTTTCCTTTGAGGTAACTTGCTTTGAAACTCTTATGGGATGAAAAGGTATATAAACTCTTGTGGAAATAGAAATTCATTTCCATATACAAAAGTAATATTTTAAACTGAAAATGTCTTACAGGAATCGAAGAATCCTTGCCTTGCAGTAGGTAACATATCGGAAATCTAATTCGCCCTATGTAACCCTTTTATTCTAATATGATTAAATAGAGAATGTAAGGAAATAAATTCTTTTGAATATCTGTTCTTCGGAATCATACAAAGCCACTTACTGAAAAACCCGTGTGGGACGAAATAGCATATGAATTCTTTTTGAGCTATACATTCAGGTGCAGCTACAATAGAAGTATGGTAAGAGAAGATGTCAGAAGAATCGAAGAAGACAACGCTTAGCTTTGTGCTGCTGAATGCAGCATATCGGGATTCGAATTTGCCATTTGTACCGTTTTAATTCTAATATGCTTAAATAGCAAAGCTAAGGAAGAAAGTCGTTTGAATGTGTTTCTCGCAACCCTGCAAAGACACTTGCTGAGAAACCCGCATTGCACGAAATGCTGTACGAACTCTCCTTGAAATATAAATTCAAGTCCATCTACAATAGTAATAATGTAACAGAAGATGTCTTAGAGGAATCGAAGAAACCAACGCAAATAATTTCACGGCAGTATGCTTCCAATTCGGAGTCTAATTTACCGCAAGTACCACTATTCTTCTAAATTCCTAAGGAAGAAAGCTCTTTGTTTCTCGCAATCCTACGAAGCAACTTGCTTTCAAACTCGTGTGGGACGAAATACTATATGAAGTTCTGGATATATTAATTCATGTCCAACTACAATAGTAATATTTTAAACAGAAGAGGTCTTAGAGGAATCGAAAAAACCATCCCCTCTCTTTACACTGCAGTATGCAGACTATCGGGAGTCTATTTTACTGCACCAACCATTTTTCTTTTAACGTTCTAAAATAGCAAAGCTATGAAAGAAAGTCGTTTAAATGTCTATTCCCCGCAACCCTGTAAAGCCATTACAAGTGTTGCACGATATACTGTATGAACCCTACTTGAAATATAATTTCACGTCCATCTGCTGTAGTAATAATGTACCAGAACTTGTCTTAAGGGAATCGAAGAAACCAACGCCAATCCTTGCAGTATGCAGGTTCTATCGGGAGTCTAATCAGCCGCAGGTATCATTTTTCTTCTAACTGGTTAAGAAAGAAAGCTGTTTGTTTTCTCACAATTCTACAAAGCAACTTGCTTTGTAACGGGTGTGGGGTAAAATATGGGATGATCTGAAAAATATGAATTCAGGTCTATCTAGATTAGTAATATAGTAACAGAAGGTGTCTTAGAGGAATAGAAGAAAAAAACGATTATCCTGTTACTGCAGGATGCAGCCCATAGGGAGTCGAATTTAAAGCACGTACCTTTTTTTCTAACGTCTTAAGAAAGAAAGCGGTTTCTTTCTCGCAGTCCTATGAAGCAACTGGCTTTGAAACTACTGTGGGACGAAATACTATATGAACTCTTCTTGAAATATAAATTCAGGTCCATCTACAGTACTAATATTGTAAACAGAAGATGTGTTAGAGGAATCGAAGAAACCAACCCTTTTCTTCACTGCAGTATGCAGCCTATTGGAAGTCTATTATAACGCACCAATGATTTTTCTTCTAACGTGCTTAAATAGACAAACTAAGACAGAAAGTCGTCTGAAAATCTGTTCCTCGCAATCTTGTAAAGCCAGTGGTTTTAAAGCCGTGTGTGACAAAGTATTATGTGAACTCTTCCTTTAATACAAATTCATGTCCATCTGCATTACTAATATTGTAAGGGACGATGTCTTAGAAGAAACGAAGAAACCAATGCCTTTCCTTGCACTGCAGTGTGGAGCTCATCAGGAGTCTAATTCACCACATGTACCATTTTTCTTCTGAATTGTTTAAAAAGAATGATGCTTTTTTTTTGCAATCCTACAAAGCAACTTGCTTTCAAACGGTTGTGGGACGAAATATTGTATGATCTGTTCCAGAAATATGAATTTAGGCCCATCTACAATAGTAACATTGTAAACCGAATGTCTCTAAGAGGAATCGAAGAATCCTTGCACTAGGCTGCATATCGGGAGTCTGATTCGCCCTGTATGCTTTTTTTCTGGTATCGTGATTAAAAAGAGGAGCTAAGAAAGAATATATTTTGAATGTCTGTTCTTCGTAATCTTACAAAGCCACTTGCTGAAAAACCCGTGTGGAACGAAACAGTATATGAATTCTTATTGGGCTATATATTCAGGTCCAACTAAAATAGACGTATGGTAACAGAAGATGTCATAGAGGAATCGAAAAAGCCAACGCCTATTCTTGCACTGCAGTATGCAGCCAATAGGGAGTGTAATTTATCACACGTACCATTTTACTTCTAACTTGTTAAGAAAGTTGTTTGTTTCTCGCTATCCTATGAAGCAATTTGCTTTGCTACTTGCTTTGTGAGCAGAAGATGGTCAAACGACTTTCTGTCTTAGCTTTGATGTTTGAGCACATTAGACAAAAAAATGGTACATACGGCAAATTCGACTTCCGATAAGCTGCTTACAGCACTGCAAAGATGGGAGATGTTTTCTTCAATTTTTCTAAGAAATCTTCTGTTTACAATATTGCTATTGTAGATGGACTTGAATTTGCATTTCATTAAGTGTTCACTTAGTAGTTCATCCAACACGGGTTCCAAAGCATGTTGCCTCATAAGATAGCCAAAAACAAACAACTTTGTTTCTCAACAAGTTAGAAGAAAAATGGTATGTGTGATAAATTAAACTCTCTATTGGCTAAATACTATTGTGAAAACATAAAGATAGGCGTTGCATTCTTCGATTCCTCTGTGACTTCTTCTGTTACCATACTTGTAGATGGACCTAGATTTATAGCTCAAAAAGAATTCATACTATTTCATCCCACATGCATTTTTCAGCGATTGGCTTTGCATGATTGCCAAGAACAGACATTCCAAAGACTCTCAGCTTCTCTAGGTAATAACGTTACAATAAAAGGGGTATATACGGCGAATTAGATTTCCGATATGCTGCCTACTGCATTGCAAAGATGTTACCATTGTAGATGGACTTGAATTTCTATTTCAACAAGAGTTCACGTAGTATTTCGTCCCACACGGGTTTCAAAGCACGTTGTTTAATAGGATAGCAAGAAACAAATAGTTTTCATTATGAACAAGATAAAAGAAAAATGGTAAGTGCGGTTAATTAGACTACTGTTAAGCTGCATATTGCAGTGCAAGGATAGGCATTCGTTTCTTCGATTAGTCTAACACATCTTCTGCTACCATACCACTTTTGTAAATGGACCTGACTTTACATTTTAAAAAGAATTCATATATTATTTCGTCCCTCACGGGTTTTTCAGCTAGTGGCTTTGCAAGTTAGCGAAGAATAGACATTCGAACAACTTTCTTTCTCAGCTTCGTTATTTAATCACCATAGAAGAATAAAAGTACTTACGGCGAATTACACTCTAGATATGCTGCCTACCGCAGTGCAAGGATTCTTCGATTCCTCTGACACCTTCTCTTTACAATATTACTATTGTAGATGGACTTGAATTCATATTTTTGGAAGAAGTCATGTAGTATTTCGTCCCACAACGGTTGGAGAGCAAGTTGCTTTATAGGATTGCGAGAAACAAGCATCTTTCTCAACAAGTCAGAAGAAAAATGATACATTCGGTAAATTTGACTCCTGATCAGCTGCATTATGCAGTGCAAGGATATGCGTTGGTTTCTTCAGTTCTTCTAAGACATATTCCTTTACAATATTACTATTTCAGATGGACCTGAATTTATATTAAAGGAAGAGTTCACATATTTTGTCACACACGGGCTTTAAAGTAACTGGCTTTACAGGATTGCGAGGAACAGACATTCAGACGACTTTCTGTCTTAGTTTGTCTATTTAAGCACGTTAGAAGAAAAATCATTGGTGTGGTAAATTAGACTTCCAATAGGCTGCGTACTGCAGTGCAAAGAAAGGAGTAGGTTTCTTCGATTCCTCTAAGACATCTTCCTTTACAATATTACTATAGGAGATGGACCTGAAATTATATTCAAGGAAGAGTTCACACACGAGGGTTTTAAAGCAAGTGGCTTTGCAGGACTCCGAGAAATAGACAATTTTATTTCTTAAGAAGTTACAAGAAAAATGGTACTTGCCTTAAATTTGACTCCCTATGGGCTGCATACTGCAGTGCAAGGATAGGCGTTGGTTTCTTCTATTCCTCTATGTCACCTTCTGTTACCATATTACTATTGTAGATGGACCTGAAATTATAGTTCTGATACATAGCATGTCGTCCAACACCCGTTTCCAAACATGTTGCGAGAAACAGTTTTCGTTCTTAACCAGTTAGAATAAAAATGGTACTTGCTACGGATTAGGCTCCCTAATCCGGATCAGGCTCCCGATTGAGCCTGAATACTGCAAGGATTGGCGTTGGTTTCCTCGATTCCCTTAAGACATCTTCTGTTACATTATTACCATTGCAGATGGCTGTTAAATTATCTTTCAAGAAGGGTTCATATATCTTCCCAAACCTTTTTCAAAGCCAAGTGATTGTGGAGAATAGATACTTAAACGACTTTCTTTCTTAGCTTTACTATTTAAGCACGTTAGAAGAAAAATTGTTGGTGCGATAAAATAGACTCCCGATAGACTGCATCCTCCAGTGCAAAGAAAGGGGTTGGTTTCTTCGATTCCTCTAAGACATCTTCTGTTTACAATATTACCATTGTAGTTGGACCTGAATTTATATTTCAAGAAGTTCATATAGTATTTCGTCCCACACGAGTTTCAAAGCAATTTGCTTCGTAGGATTGCGAGAAACATAGAGCTTTCTTCCTTAACAAGATAGAAGAAAAGTGGTATGTGCGATAAATTAGACTCCCAATTGTAGGAATACTGCAGTGCAAGGATTGGCGTTCGTTTCTTCGATTCCTCTAAGACATCTTCTGTAACAATCAATCATATTTATGGAGAGGTTACTGTGTGCAGATGGGCCTGAATTTATATTTCCAGAAGAGTTCATATAGTATTTCGTCCCACACTGGTTGAAAACCAAGTGGCCTTGACGTACTGAGAGAAATACACTAACAGTTTTATTTCTTAAGAAGTTACAAGAAAAACAGCACGTGCGGTATATCAGACTACCAATAGGCTGCAAACGGCAAGGATAGTCGTTTTTTCTTCGATTACTCTAAGACATCTTCTGTTATAATATTAATATTGTAGATGGACCTGAATGTATATTTCAAGAATTGTTCTTATGGTATTTCGTCCCACAGGTGATTCAAAGCAAGTGACTTTGAAGGATTGAGAGGAACAGACAGAAATTCTAGCAACTTTCTTTCTTAGCTTGTATATTAAAGCACGATAAAATAAAAATGGTTGGTGGGGTAAATTAGACATATAGTATTTCGCCCACAGAGCTTCAAATTGAGTTGCTTTACAGGATTGCGAGAAACAAGCATGTTCCTTTTTAACAAGTTAGAAGAAAAATGTTACGTGCTGGTAAATTAGCCTCCCTGTGGGCTGTGTACTGGAGTTCAAGGCTCGGTATTCGTTTCTTCTAATCCTATTAAACACCTTCTCTTCCCAAATTACTATTGTAGATGGACCTGAATTTATATTTCTGGGAGAGTTCATATAGTATTTCGTTCCACACTGGTTTCAAAGCAAGTTGCTTCGTAGGATTGCGAGAACCAAATGGCTTTCTTTCTTAAGAAGTTAGAAGAAAAATGGTACTTGCAGTAAATTAGACTCCCAATGGGAGGCATACTGCAGTGCAAGGTTTGGCGTTGGTTTCTTCCAGTAAACTAAGGTGTCTTTTGTTACATTATTACCATTGTAGATAGGTCTGAATTTATATTTCAACTAGAGTTCATATTCTACTTCGTCCCACACAGGTTTCTCAGCAAGTGCCTTTACGGGAATGCGAGCAACAGACATTCAAAAGACTTTCTTAGCTTTGCTATTTAAGCACGATAGAGGAAAAACGGTACATACGGCGAATTCGACTCCCGATTCAGCAGTGCAAAGATTGGTGATGGTTTCTTCGATTTTTCCAAGACATCTTATTTTTGCAATATTACTATTGTAGATGGACCTGAATTTATATTTCATCAAGAGTTCATTTAGTATTTCATCCCACACGGGTTTTTCACAAACTGCCTTTGCCTGATTGGGAAGAACAGACATTCAGAAGATTCAGAAGCTTATCCATTTAATCACGTCAGAATAAAAGATGTACATACGGGGAATTAAATTTCCGGTATGTTGCCTACTGCAGTGCAAGAATTCTTCGATTCCTGTAAGATATCTTCAATTTACAATGCTAGTATTGTGGATGGACGTGAATTTATATTTCAACAAAAGTTCATATAGTATTTCGTTCCACACGAGTTTCAAAGCAAGTTGCTTCACAGGATAGCGAGAAACAAACAGCTTTCTTTCTGAACAAGTTAGAAGAAAAATTTTATGTGCGGTAAATTAGATATCTGATTAGCTGCATACCGCAGTGCATCCCCTTACTGTGGGGGTTCCCCAAGGTTCAGTGCTTGGTCCCCTTCTGTTCTCGATCTACACTCATCCTCATTCCTCCCACGGCTTCAGCTATCATCTCTACTCTGATGACACCCAAATATACATCTCTACCCCTGCTCTCTACCTCTTCCTCTAGGCTCGCATTCCTCCTGCCTTCAGGACATCTCCATCTGGCTGTCTTCCCTCCACCTAAAACTCAACATGTCCAAGATTGAACTTCTTGTCTTCCCTTTCAAACCTTGTCCTCTTCCTGACTTTCCCATCTCTGTTGACAACAGTACCATCCTTCCCGTCTCAAAAGCCCGCAACCTTGGTGTCATCCTCGACTCCGCTCTCTCATTCACCCCTCACATCCAAGCCGTCACTAGAAACCTGCCGGTCTGAGCTCCGCAACATTGCCAAGATCCGCCCTTTCCTCTCCATCCAAACCGCTACCCTGCTCGTTCAACCTCTCATCTTATCCCGTCTGGACTACTTTATCAGGCTTCTCTCTGATCTCCCATCCTAATGTCTCCCCCCACTTCAATCCATCCTTCATGCTGCTGCCTGGATTGTCTTTGTCCAGAAGCGCTCTGGGTATGTTACTCCCCTCCTCAAAAATCTCCAGTGGCTACCAATCAATCACTATGTGGATAATACCCAAATCTCCATCTCCAACTCTGATCTCTCTCCCTTTCATGAAGTCTCGTATTTCCTCCTGGCTTCAAGATATCTCTGCTTGGATGTCCTCTTGTTGCCTCCAGCTTAACATATCCAAAATAGAATTATGTCTCTTCCCACCCAAATCCTCACTGAGTCAAATCTGAGGTAGATACATGCTAATTAAGTTGGACACTGTCCCTGTCCCACATGGGGCTAACAGTCTCAATACCCATTTTACAAATGAGATAACTGAGGCACAGAGAAGCGAAGTGATTTGCCCAAGGTCACACAACAGGCAAGTGGCAGAGCCAGGATTTGAACCCATGAACCCTACCTTGCCTTCTCTCTCTCATTCAAACCCCATATCTCTAAATCATGTTGGTCTCACCTTCACAACATTGCCAAGATCCGCCCTTGCCTCCAACATGCTACTACGTTAGAACAATCACTCATCCTATCCCGACTAGATTACTGCCTCAGCTTCCTTGCTGACCTCCCTGCTTCATGTCTCTTCCCACCCCAGTCCATATTTCATTCCGCTGCCCAGATCATTTTTTTCTACAAAATTGTTCAGGTCATGTTTCTCCAGCCCTCAGAAAACTCCAGTAATTGCACCACCTCTGCGTCCAACAAAGACTCTTCACCATTGGTTTCAAAAGACTCAATCACTTGCGCCCCCCCCCGCACTCGCTAATCTCATACAACAACCTGTTGGACACAAATTTGTCCAGGTCTCTCTGCCGGGGCGAAAGAATGAGTCTTGAGGCAGTCAGTGTCAGCTTTGTAAAGGGTCAGAGCTTCTAGGAGTAAAGACCCCGTTTATTTCCCTCATGGGGTTTATAAGGATTTTGTGAGGTTCAGGGGAGGAGTCAGGGTTCACTCTAGAAACACGTTCTCATAGGTTGTTTCGTAGGACACATCAATGGATGATTGGTGCTCTGTGGGCAGGGAAGTGGAGGTTTGTCGGGTCGTCGCCTGGGGCTTTCCGGGTCCCAAGAGCCAATCCGGGCTCAGGCTGTGGCTTCGGCCTTAATGAGGAGCAGTGGGTCCAACTCCTTGGTCCTAGGGTTTAGGTTAGGGTCAGGGTTAGGATTTGTGCTAGGGTTAGGGGTCGTGGCAACACCTTTGCTCCCAAGGTGGAAACCACCTTAGGGAGCACCCAACCGGGAAGGGCCCGTGCCTGGGGCGGCAACATCATCATAGGGGTGCAGTCGCTCATAGCGTTCATCCAGGCTCAGGTTCATCTCTTGAGCCTCCTCGGCCGAAAGTGAGGACTGGGTCTTGAACTGTATCAGGAAAAGCTTTCGAGTCAGACAGGAGCAGAAACAGAGCACGCAGACTGTAAGGGCAACAGAGAGAAGAGGGGTTAGAAGGCTGCGCAAGAGAAATGCCAGCCTGCCGAGAGCACCCGCAAAAAGAGAGTCGAACCAAGAGAAGAAACCGAACGGGTCCCCGTGTGGATTGGCCCGGGCGGCTTTCTGAAGTTTGCGCATATTATCGGCAATGTCATGCCTGCCTTCCAGCTGTTCCTCGATTTCTTGGGTACCATTGGAGATAGAAACACAGTGCTCGCCTTTTGAAACATTCAAGAAGGTGCTCAGGCCACCTTGTCGAAGCAACATTTCGTCAATGGCCGTACGAATCTGTAGGGTCATGTGGGCATGTGCATTGGCGCGCCTTTCGTTAGCAGCAAAACAATGCAGGTATAATCAACCAGAAGGGCCACCTGTTCGAAGAGTCTGTAAAGACCCAGGAGGGTATGGGACTTGAAGCGGCCTACAAAATCGTGAAACTCTCAGAAGTTAAGCCAAGAGGACTGCTCCCAACTAGTCATCCTGTCCCCAAGAATCATTAAGTGAGACCGAAACAAGGTCGAGTCCGTGAAGCCTGACCGAGGCAAGTGGGTAGTGTACGGAGCTCCTGGAGCGGTGAACCAGAGAGAGGGATTGGGAAAGGGGTCACACCTGGAAGAGCTCACCACTATAGCGGGGAGGGTAAAGCTCGGGCGCTGCCAGAGTACAGCGGAGGCCCCCTTCTCCTCCACACGTTATCTGACCTTGGCTTCACAGACTCCGTCCTCTCCTGGTTCTCCTCTTATCTCTCCAGTCGTTCTTTCTCAGTCTCTTTTGCAGGCTCCTCCTCCCCCTCCCATCCTCTACTGTGGGGGTTCCCCAAGGTTCAGTGCTTGGTCCCCTTCTGTTCTCAATCTACACGCACTCCCTCGGTGACCTCATTCGCTCCCACGGCTTCAACTATCATCTCTACGCTGATGACACCCAGATCTACATCTCTGCCCCTACTCTCTCCCCCTCTCTCCAGGCTCGCACCTCCCCCTGCCTTCAGGACATCTCCATCTGGATGTCTGCCCACCACCTAAAGCTCAACATGTCGAAGACTGTACTCCTTGTCTTCCCTCCCAAACCTTGTTCCCTGACTTTCCCATCTCTGTTGACGGCACTACCATCCTTCCCGTCTCACAAGCCCTCAACCTTGGTGTCATCCTCGACTCCGCTCTCTCATTCACCCCTCACATCCAAGCCGTCACCGAAACCTGCCGGTCTCAGCTCCGCAACATTGCCAAGATCCGCCCTTTCCTCTCCATCCAAACTACTACCCTGCTCATTCAAGCTCTCATCCTATCCCGTCTGGACTACTGCACCAGTCTACTCTCTGATCTCCCATCCTCGTGTCTCTCTCCATTTCAATCCATACTTCATGCTGCTGCCCGGATTATCTTTGTCCAGAAACGCTCTGGGCATATTACTCCCCTCCTCAAAAACCTCCAATGGCTACCAATCAATATGCGCATCAAGCAGAAACTCCTCACCCTGGGCTTCAAGGCTCTACATCACTTCGCCCCCTCCTACCTCACCTCCCTTCTCTCCTTCTACTGCTCAGCCCGCACCCTCCGCTCCTCCGCCGCTAATCACCTCACCGTACTTCGTTCTCGCCTGTCCCGCCATCGACCCCCGGCCCACGTCATCCCCCGGGCCTGGAATGCCCTCCCTCTGCCCATCCGCCAAGCTAGCTCTCTTCCTCCCTTCAAGGCCCTGCTGAGAGCTCACCTCCTCCAGGAGGCCTTCCCAGACTGAGCACCTTCCTTCCTCTCCCCCTCGTCCTCCTCTCCATCCCCCCCGTCTTACCTCCTTCCCTTCCCCACAGCACCTGTATATATGTATATATGGTTCTACATATTTATTACTCTATTTATTTATTTATTTATTTTACTTGTACATATCTATCCTATTTATTTTATTTTGTTAGTATGTTTGGTTTTGTTCTCTGTCTCCCCCTTTTAGACTGTGAGTCCACTGTTGGGTAGGGACTGTCTCTATGTGTTGCCAATTTGTACTTCCCAAGCGCTTAGTACAGTGCTCTGCACATAGTAAGCGCTCAATAAATACGATTGATGATGATGATGATGGTTTCCCTTCCTTATCAGGTCGAGGCTTCAGTAACGGGAGAACAGGCGTGTTGCAGGGTGAGATGCAAGGAACCATGATATCTTGGTTTAAGCAGGAATCAATGAGGGGCTGGAGTCCTTCCCTGGCCTCCTTAGGCATCAGGTATTGTTTCACTGATGGCTTTTACATCTGAGGCTTCACGCTGATGGTAACTGGAGCGGCTGAGTGGAGGAGACCGAATTCAGTTTTGTCGAGTCCTTTCACACTCCTGCGTACTCCTCGAAGTGCGTCTGACAGGTCTGGTAAGTCTGAATCTAGAGCTGAGTATAGTCTAAGGACCTCGGGGATTTCTAACTGCCATCCTCCTCCAGAGACACAGCTCAAGATGGCTCAGACCCTGCACATAGGGTCACGGCCTAGGAGGTTAACAGGTGAATGAGGAACGATCAGGAAGGGGTGGGTCAGAGTACGCACCCTGAGTGAGATCAACAAAGGCTTAGTCCGTTTGACGACCTTAACCTCCCCCGATACTCCAACCACGCCTTCCATCCCAGCCACCTCAGCCCCCTTTAGGTAGGGATGTCAAAACCGATTTTGTGGCCCCTGTGTCAATTAAACAATCAAACGAATCGTTCCCAATGTTGATAGACACAGAGGGCTCTGTTCCGGGCTTGTATCGCACTGGGAGACTGAGGGCCTTGATGGCCAGGGCAGAATTGTCTTCGGGGCCCTCTGCATCCCGTCATTGGTCCTTTGTCTTACGGGACCCTTCGCGGGGCACTTGGGGCATCTCCTTGCAGCGCAATAGGTACTGGAATCTCATGTGTCTCTATTGTCGGCACCAGAAACACTGGATTTTGCTTGGGTCTCTGGTTCGAGCAACCAACAAGGGGTCCCTCTTTCGTTCTTCGGGCGTTCCTTTCTCTGCTTATTTTCCCATAGTGCACTGGCAACATCCCTCAGGGCAGTAATGGGTTGGGTCCACCAGGTCATCATAACATTGTGAAAGTAATACTTCACTTCCTTTGAAGACTGATTTACATAGGCGGTGGTAATGGTTTTGGCATCGCGCTCATTCTGAGGAGTTTAATTGGGCGAATCTTTCTGCCGTCTGAATCAAGCACGTGTAGTACACATCGAGGTGCTCGTCCCACCTCTTTTTAACGTTCATAAACTCGTCCCAATTGAACTGCCCCTGTCCCGCTCTTCGGAGCGCCTGGAGGAGGGTCTCACGGGCTCCCCTAAATTGTGTCATATCGATCTGATTGTTATAGCCCCAGTTTGGGTCTTGCCTCAGGCCAGGCCACGAAGTTCTTGTTGCCCTGGTTCTCCCTTATTAATTTGTCCACTTAGCTGTAAAGCGAATCCATCTCGTCTGGGGTTAGGAAGGACTGGAGGAGTTCGCCCAGGTGGAACCATGTTGGGTTAAAGGTTCGTATAATGGTTTGGATCTTTTGCGTCACTCCTACTGGGTCCTTCCTCAAGCCCCCCATAGCCTTTATTTGTTCCTGCCACAACACCACATCCTTAGGTTTCAAGGGTGTGTGAACCAGGGTGAAAGCAGCTTCTCCCGCCCGTCAATGGCCCTGCACCCGGAGTACGGGGACAACTACTGTTTGTAATGGGGCCTCCAGCTTCAGAAGGGAGGGGTAAACTGGTGCTGGGGGCGCCGCGGCAGACGGGACAGTTGCCTTATTGGGAGGGATAGGGCGAACGTCCCGATCTTTTATCTCCTCCACTAGGGTAAGGAGGTGGGGGAGCTCAAAGTGGAGCGCATGATGGGGTAGTCAGTTTATTGGGTGGTTCTGATAAGCCCGCCCACACATACCAGTAATCCATCTGCCAGTGTTGATCCGTCAAGACCTTTCGTAGATCATGGAGATTTCCCTAGTAAAAAGTCCCCCCATGAGGTCAGAAATACTCGTCCCCAGAACTCTGGTATTTCTGCCAGTCATGATTTCAGAACACCAGACGATGCTTAGTCATTGAGGCCTGAACGTTAGGTAAGGAGCCCTCATCCCACTTCCATACCACAATGCCCAGTGGCCTCTCTGGTGGAAGGCTGATTGCCCGCCACCCTCTCCCCCATAATGGCCGTCGGTACTCAAAGCAAACAACGAGTCCAAGGAGCACAAACACAAAAATAGCTGGAAGGAGCAGAGGCCGCAGGCAGGCCTCAGGATTTCGCGAGGCAAAGGCGTGGGTGGAGAGGCAACACTAAGGAGAATCCAGAAAAGGTGGTGGGCAATAGGTGTAGTTCATTAGTGTTCTTTTAGGATTTGGAACTTTTACCATTCCTTATTGGCTGTCCACCGGGCCTTTTGTCCCGGGGCTCATAAACCTGGGAAACCTTTGATTGGTTTGTTTTCTTTCACTTTCACCCGAGTCCCGGCAGGGGCCGCCCAACAAATCTCCTTCGGGCAAGCCAGAGCTGAGAACATGGGTCGTATCTTTCCGGGGCTTTCAGTCAGCTTTCCCCAAAAGGAGATACGGTTGGTGTTCTGGCCCACTTACGATAGAGACACCTCCAGCGGCCGGCGAGTAGCGGAGAGTTCTGGGCATCTTGACCAGGCACCACACTTTCGCCCGGAGGTCAGTTCATCTCATATATCCGTCCACATGCATATACAGACTTCACAGCACAGCTGACCAGTTCTAGAATCCATGCAAGCACACCTATGTACACACCAGCAGACCAACACCACTTACTTCGGGGGGCTGGTAATTACACAAAGACGGGGAGGAGCGGGTTAGACAGAAAAAGACTCCGGGCTAACATTGTGCGCAGTTGGTCTTCGTTTAACCTAGGAGAGAGAGAGAGAGAGAGAGAGAGAGAGAGAGAGAGAGAGAGAGAGAGAGAGAGAGAGAGAGAGAGAGAGAGATACTCTCTTACCCAGAACGAGTGACTCTGTTCACGGGTCTTAACTACCTGACCCTATCCACGGGTCCCAATTTCCCGACCCTATACACGGGTCCCCCGAGTAGCCGACCATATCCATGGGTCGCCCTGATCCCTCCACGGGACCGGGGAAACCGACCGTGGAGCCCAAGACTCCAAACTCGCCTTACAGTCCACCGAACCGATGGGGAGGAGAGAGGCTTTCCCACGGGTGAACTTACCCATGCCAGCGGGGAAAAACCTACTACCCAACCCGTGGTTCGCCGGATTTGCTGGCGGGTCCCTTCGTGGTCGCCAAATTGTTGGACACAAATTTGTCCAGCTCACTCTGCCCATGCGAAAGAATGAGTCTTGAGGCAGTTAGTGTCAGCTTTGCAAAGGGTCAGAGCTCCTAGGAGAAAAGACCCGTTTATTTCCCTCATGAGGTTTATAAGGATTTTGTGAGGTTCAGGGGAGGAGTCAGGGTTCGCTGGAGGAACACATTCTCATAGGTTGGTTTGTAGGACGTATCAATGGTACTCTGGGGGCGGGGAAGTGGAGGTTTGTCGGTTCGTCGCCTAGGGTTTTCTGGGTTTCAAGAGCCAATCCAAGCTCAGGCTGCGGCTTCGGCCCTAATCAGGAGCGGTGGGTCCGACTCCTTGGTCCTAGGGTTATGGTTAGGACTAGGGTTAGGTTCGTGGACAACAAACACCACATGCACACTTCGCTCCTCCGATCCTATCCTTCTCACTGTACCCCTATCTCTGCCTGTCTCTCTCACCACCGACCGATCACCTATGGCCTGGAATATCCTCCCTCCTCAACTCCAACAGACAATTACTCTCCTCTCCACATTCAAAGTCTTATTGAAGGCGCATCTCCTCCAAAAGGCCTTCCCTGACTAAGCCCTCCTTCCTCTTCTCCCATGTTCTTCTACGTTGCCCTGACTTGCCCTTTATATTCATCCCTATGACCCTGTGGACCAATCCCCTTCCCCTCGATATGTTATCCAACCTTAGTTTCACTGATTCTGTCTTCTCCTGGTTCTCCTCTTATCTCTCTGGCCGCTTATTCTCATTCTTATTCTTTCGCTTATTTTTTCGCGGCCTCCTCCTCCCCCTCCCCTCCCCTAACTGTAGAAGGAAGGGGTCCCTCAAAGTTCATTTCTAGGGGGCAATGGCTAGTTTTAGAGATGGAGTAGAGTAGGTGTTCTTGGGCAGTCCGGTCAGTCATATTTATTGAGCACTTACTGTGTGCTGAGAGCTGAACTAAGCACTTGGGACAATACAATATAATAAAATAAAAGACACATTCCCTGTCCAGCTGCAGCCCTGGGCCTCAGTTTCCTCGTCTGTCAAATGGGGATTCAATCCCTGTTCTCCCTCCTATTTGGACTGTGAGCCCCGTGTGGGCCAGGACTGGGTCCAGACGTGTCATCTGGTATCGACCCCAAACCTTGGCACAGTGCTGGGCACACAGTAAGTGCTGAACAGAGACTATAATTATTATTAGTAATGTCATTATTGCTATTATTGAGAATTACCATCCACCAGAAACACCAGCTAGGACTAGCAGTAGTTTTAGGGTTAGTGTTAGTTTTATGGTTAAGGGTATGGTTAAAGATAGGAAAACGGTTAGGATTAGGGATAAAGTTAAACCTGGGATTTGGGTTAGGGTTAGGGTTAGGGCTAGGCCTAGGGCTTGTTTTGAGTTAACTCGTATAATTGGGGTTAGGGTTGGGTTTTGGTTTATGGTAAGGGTTAGTGCTATGGTTAGGATTCACAGTTGGGCTAGGGCTAGGGTTAGGGATAGGGTTAACATTCGGTCTAAGTTTGGGCCCAGGGTAAGTATTTAGTTTGGGCTTCGGGTTACAGTTAGGGCTAGGGATAGTTTAAGGTTAGGGTTATAGTTAGTAGTAGACTTAAGGCTAGGCCTAAGGCTAGGGTAATGGTTAGGGTTAGGGCTAGGGCTAAGGGTAGCGTTAGGAAAAGGTGTAGAGATAGGGTTAGGGTTGAGGTTTGGCTTACGATGCAGTTTAGGGTTCTAGTTAGGGTCAGAAATCGGATTAGGGCTCGGGTTAAGGAGAGGGTTAGCAATGAGTCTAGGTTTGGGTTTAGCATTAGAGTTAAGTGAGGGGGTTACAGCCGGGGTAATGGTTAGGGTTAGGTTTATGCTTAGGCTTATTTTTAGTGTTAGGGCTAGGGCCAGGGCACTGGCTCAAGTTAGAACCATTGGGGTAGAGTTAGCATTAAGGTGGGTGTTGGGGCTCAGCTAGGGTTAGGGTTATGGATAGGATTGGGATTAGTGTTGGGGTTAGTGTGAGGGCTGGGGCTAGTGCTAGCAGGAGTGTTAGGGCTAATGTTAGTTTTATGGTTAAGGTTATGGTTAAGGCTATGGCAAGAGTTAGGGTTAGGGTTAGACCTGGGGTTAGAGTAATGGTTAGGGTTAGGGCTATGCCTAGGGCTTGTTTTAGGATTAGGTGTTGAGATAGGGTTAAGGTTGGAGTTTGGTTTATGTTAAGGTTTAGTGTTATAGTTAGGATTAGCAGTTGGTTAAGGTAGGGGCAAGGTTAGGGTTAGCGTTAGGGCTATGTTTTGGCCTAGGGTTAAGGTTTGGTTTAAGGTTAGTGGTAGGGTAAGGGTTAGGGTTAGGGCTAGGGATAGATTTAAATTTAGTGGTTTGATTAGTAGTAGACTTAATAAGGCTAGGCCTGAAACTAGGATAATGGTTAGGGTTAGAACTAGGACTGTGGTTTGCTTTAAGATAAGGTGCAGAGACAGGCTTAGGGTTGATGTTTAGATTTATGGTTTATGGTGAGGTTTAGTGTTATGGTTAGAGTTAGCATTTGGGCTCGGGCTACGTTTAAGCAGAGGGTTAGCATTAGGTCTAGGCTTGGGCCTCGGATTAGGGTTATGATTTGGGTTAGAGGTCGGGTTAATGTTACGGTTAGACATTAGCTTAGAGTTAATGATAGCCTTAGGGCTAGGGCCAGGGCAATGGCAAGCGTTAGAGATAAGGGTGAAGTTAATGTTACGTTTGGGGTTAGGTCTGGGCTAGGATTGGGTTGTGGGTAGGATTGGGGTTAGTGCTGGCATTAGGGCTAAGCCGTAGTGTTTGAGCTAGTGTTAGTTTTATGGTTAAGTTTATGGCTAGTGCTGGGGTTAGGGTTAGGAATAGTGTTAGGGTTAGGCCTGGGGCAAGGGTTAAGGTTAAGGTTAGGGCTAGGCTTAGGGCATTTTTTAGCATTAGGTGTAGAGATCAGATTAGGGTTGGTGTTTGGCTGACGGTAAGGTTTAAAAGCACCATGGCTGAGTGGAAAGACCCCAAGCACGGGTTTGGGACTCAGAGATCATGGGTTCTAATCCCTGCTCTGTCATTTGTCAGCTATGTGACTTTGGACAAGCCACTTCACTTCTCTGTGCCTCAGTTACCTCATCTGTACAATGGGGATGAAGACTGTGAGCCCCACCGTGGGATAACCTGATTACCTTGCATCCCTCACTAGCACTTTGAACAGTGCTTCGTACGTAGTGAGCGCTTAAAAATGCCATCATTTTATTTATTTATTCATTTTTAGTTAAGATTAGCAGTTGGACAAGGGCTAGGGGTAGGGGTAGGGTTAGCGTCAGATCTAGGTTTGAGTCTAGGGTTAGGGTCAAGGTTAGGATTAGGGTTAGTATTAGGTATACAGTTAGCTTTATTGTTAGCATTAGGTCTAGGCTTTGGCCTAGGGATAGAGTTTGGTTGAGGGTTAGGGGTAGTATTAGAGTTAAGGTAAAGGCTGGGGATAGTTTTAAGGGTAGTGTTTTGATTAGGAAGTAGACTTAAAGCTAGGTCTTAGGCTAGGGTAATGGTTAGATTTAGGCCTAGGCCTAGGGCTAGCCTTACGATAACTTGTAGAGATAAGGTTAGGATTGATGTTTGGCTTTTGGTGAGTTTTAGTGTTATGGTTAAGGTTGGCAATTGGACTAGGGCTAGGTTTAGGGAGAGGGTTAGCGATAGGTCTGGGTTTAGGCCTAGGGTTAAGGTTAAGCTTAGGCTTCGGGTTTGGGCTAGGGATAGTTTTAAGGGTAGCTTTATGATTGTAGTAGACTGAAGGCGAGGCCTAAGGCTAGGGTAATGGTTAAGGATAGGGTTAGGATTAGGTATATGATTGGGTTTAATGTTAGCATTCGGGCTGGGGCCAAGGCAATGGCTAGTGTTAGAGTTAAGGGTAGAGTTAGTGTTAAGGCTGGGTTTAGGAATGAGATGGGATTAGGGTTATGGATAAGACTGGGGTTAGCGTTAGGGCTGGGGTTAGTGTTAGGGGTAAGGCTAGCAGTAGTGTTAGAGCTAGTGTTAGTTTTATGATTATGTTTATGGCTAGGGATAGGGCTAGGGTCAGGGTTGGGGTTAAGGATAGTGTTAAATTTAGGCCTGGAGCTAGGGTAATGGTAAGAGTTAGGATTAGGGTTAGGGTTAGGGATAGTGTTAGGGTTAGGCCTGGAGCTAGGGTCAGGGTAAGAGTTAGGGATAATGTTCAGGTTAGGCCTGGGGTTAGCATTATGGTTTGGGTTAGGGCTTTAGGTGTAGAGATACGTTTAGGATTGGCTTTTGGCTTCTGGTAAGGCTTAGTCGCGTGGTTTGGATTCACAGTTGGACTAGGGAAAGGGTTTGGGATACGGTTAGCGTTAGATCTAGGTTGGGCCTAGGGTTAGGATTTTGGTAGGGTTAGGATGAGAGCTAGAGTTAGTGATAGGAAAGGTGTTAAGGTTAGTGTTATGATTAGTAGTATACTGAAGGTTAGGTCTAAGGCTTGGGTAATGGTTAGGATTCAAGCTAGGTATAGGGCTGGCTTTAGGATAAGGTGTAATGATAGGGTTAGGGTTGAGGTTTGGTTCATAGTGAGGTTTAGTGTTATGGTTAGGGTTAGAAATTGGGCTGGGGCCAGGGTTAGGGAGAGGGTTAGCTTTAGCTCTAGGTTTGAGCCTAGGGTTAGGTTTAAGATTAGGGTTAGAGCTAGGGTTAGGGTTAAGGTTAGGTATAGAGTGAATCTTATGGTTAGCATTAGAATTGAGGCCTGGGCAATGGCTAGCGTTAGAGATAAAGGTAGACTTAACGTTAAGGTTGGGGTTAGGACTGAGTTAGGGTTAGGGTAATGGATAGGACTGAGGTTAGTGAAAGGATTAGTGATGAGGGGGGTAAGTGAAAGGATTAGGTTTAGGTCTAGATTTGGGCCTAGGGTTAGGGTCAAAGTAAGAGTTATAGCTAGGTTTACAATTAGGTTTAGGTATACAGTTCGCTCTACTGTTAGCGTTAGGGCTAGGGCTAGGACAGTGGCTGGCGTTAGAGATAAGGGTAGAGTTAATGTTAAGGTTGGGTTAGAGCTGAGCTTGGATTAGAGTTATGGTTAGGATTGGGGTTAGGATTTGGGGTGGGGTGAGTGTTAGGGCTTAAAGCTAGCAATAGTGTTAGGGCTAGTGTTAGAGTTATTGTTAAATTCATGGCTAGTGCTAGGGCTAGGCTTAGGGATAATGTCAGTATTAGGATCAGGGTAATGGTCAGCGTTAGAGAAAGGGGTAGACTTGGTGTTTAGGATGGGGTTAGGGATTATCAAGGTTTAGGGTTATGGGTAGGATTGGGGTTAGGGTTGGGGTTAGTGTTAGTCTGTTAGTCTAGCAGAATAGGGGAAGCAACGTGGCTCAGTGGAAAGAGCACAGGCTTTGGAGTCAGAGGTCATGGGTTCGAATCCCGGCTCCTCCACATGTCTGCTGTGACCTTGGGCAAGCCACTTAACTTCTCTGAGCCTCAGTTACCTCATCAGTAAAATGGGGATTAAGACTGTGAGCCCCACATGGGACAACTTGATTACCTTTTTTCCCCCCCAGCGCTTAGAACAGTGCTCTGCACATAGTAAGCGCTTCACAAATGCCATTATTATTATTATTATTCTTAGCGCTAGTGATAGTTTTATAGTTATAAGGTCACGGCTAGGACTAGGGCCAGGGTTAGGGTTAGGTTTAGTGCTAGGGCTTGGGTTTGAGTTAGGGCTAGGAATGGTGTCAAGGTTAGTGTTTTGATTTGTAGTAGATTTAATGTGAGGCCTTAGGCGAAGGTAATGGTTAGGGTTAGGGCTAGGCCTAGCACTAGCTTTAGGAAAAGGTGTAGAGATAGGGCTAGGGTTGAGGTTTGGCTTATGTTGCAGTTACAGTAAGGGTTAGCAATTTGTCTAGGGCTAGGGTTAGAGTTAATGGGCCTAGGTTTGGGCATAGGGTTAGAATTAAATCTAGGGTTAGAGTTGGACTTACGGTTAGAGCTTAGCATAAGGTTAGGCTTATTGTTAGCATTAGGGCAAGGTCCAGAGCAATTGCTAGCACTAGAGTTACGGGTAGAGTTAACATTGAGGAAGGTGTCAGGGCTGAGTTAGGGTTAAGGTTATGGATAGGATTAGATTTAGGATTAGGGTTGGAGTTAGTGTTGGGGCTTGAGCTAGCAGTAGTGTTAGTGCTAGTGTTAGTTTTATGGTTAAGTGTATGACTAGGGCCAGGGTTGGGATACGGGTTAGGGTGAGGGATATTGTTAGAGTGAACGTTAAGGTTGGGGTTAGGGCTGAGCTAGGATTACGGTTATGGATAGGACTGAGTTTAGGGTTATTGAGAGGGTTGGGTTTAATTGTAGGTTTGGGCCTAGGTTTTGGGTCAGGGTTAGGGTTAGAGTTAGGGTTACAGTCAGGTTTAGGTATATGGTTAGCCTTATTGTTAGCGTTAGTGCTAGGGGTAGGGCAGTGGTTAGCGTTAGAGATAAAGGTAGAGTTAATGTTTAGATTGGAGATAGGGCTGAGCTAGGATTAGGGTCAAGGGTAGGACTGGGGTTAGGATTTGGGCTGGGGTTAGTGTTAAAGCGTAGAACTAGTGGTAGAGTTAGGGCTAGTGTTAGTTTTATGGTGAAGGGTCGGGCTAGGGCTTGGCCTAGGATCAGGGTTAGGGCTAGGGCTAGAGTAGGATTAGGTTTGAGGCTAGGGTGATGGCTAGGGTTAGGACTAGGTCTAGGGCCTTTTGTAGCAGTAAGTGAAGAGCTAGGGTTAGGGCTGGTGTTTGGCTGACATAAGAGTTTTATGGTTAGGATTAGCATTTGGGCTAGGACTAATGGTAGGGAAAGGGTTAGCATTTGGTTTGGGTTTGGGAATAGGTTTTGGGTTAGGGTTAAGGGTAGGGATTACTTCAAAGTTAGCATTATGATTAATGCTAGACTTAAGGCTCAGCCCAAGGCTAGGGTAATGGTTAGGGTTAGGGCTAAACCTAGGGCTAGCTTTAGAAAAAGGTGTTGGTATAGGGCTAAGGTTGAAGTTTGGCTTATTTTGAGATTTAGTGTTATGGTTAGGGCTAGGGATAGAGTTAGGGAGATTGTGTTAGTTCTAGGTTTGGGCCTAGGGTTAGGGTCAAGGTTAGGGTTAGAGGTAGGGCTAGGATTAGGTATACAGTTTTTCTTACTGTTAGCGTCAGGGCTAAGGCCAGGGCAAAGGTTAGCGTTAGAGATAGGAGTTGAGTTAGTGTTAAGGTAGATTAGGTCTGAGCTACGGTTTAGGTTATGGATAGCACTGGGTTATGGTTAGGGCTAGGGTGAGCAGCAGTGTTAGGGCTAGGGTGAGCAGCAGTGTTAGTTTAATGGTTTAGTTTGTGGGTAGTGTTAGGGTTCTAGATAGGGTTATTGTTAGGCTTGGGCCTAGGGTGATTGCTATGTTTAGAGCTAGGTCTAGGTCTAGGTTTAGGTCAAGGGTTAAAGTTGGGATTCGGATTTGGGCTAAGCATAGTTTTAAGGTCACTGTTATGATTAGTAGTAGACTGAAGGCTAGGCCTAAGGCCAGGGTCATGTTTAGAGTCAGGGTTAGTCCTAGGTTTAACTTTGGGAAATGCTGTAGAAATAAGGTTAGGGTTGAGGTTTGGCTTATGATGTAGTTTAGTTTTATGGTTAGGGTTAGCAATCAGACCTGGGCTAAAGTTAGGAAGAGGGTTAGTGATGGGTCTAGGTTTGGGTCTAGGGTTAGACATAAGTGGAGGGTTAGAGTTATGGTTAGGCCTAGGTATAAGGTTGGATTTATCGTTAGCGTTAGGGTTAGGGCCAGGGAAATGGTAGCATTAGATTGGGGTAGAGTTAGTGTTAGGTTTGGGTTAGGGCTGATTTAGGGTTAGGTTTGTAGATAGGATTGGGTTTAGGATCAGGGTTGGGGCTAGGGCCGGCAGTATTGTTAGTGCTAGTGTTAGATTTATGGGTAAGGGTATGGATAGGGCCAAGGCTAGGGCTAAGGTCAGGGATAGGGTTAGGATTGGGCCTGGGGCTAGGGTTATTGTTGGGGTTAGGGTTAGTGCTCAGTTTAGGGCTTGTTTTAGGGTTAGATATAGAGGTAAGGTTAGTGTTGGGGTTTGTCGTATCTTAAGGTTTAGTGTTAGGGCTAGGATTAGCAGTTGGATTTGGGCTAGGATCAAAGATAGTGTTAGTGTTAGGTCTCGGTTGGTCCTAGGGTTAAATTTTGGGTGAGGGTTAGGGTTAGGATTAGAGCTAGGTTAGGGTTATGGTTAGGGCTAGGGCTAGGGCTAGGTCTAGGCCAAGGGTTAAGATTAGGGTCAGAATAGGCCAGGGACTTATTTATGGATTTGGTGTAGAGATAGTGTTATGGTTGGGTTTTATTTGTTCGTAAGGTTTAGTGTTTTGGTTAGGTGTAGCAGTTGGATTAAGGATAGGGGTAGTTATAGGGTTAGTGTTAGGTCTCGGTTTGGGCCTCGGGTTAAGGTTTGGGTTAGGGTTAGAGTTCGGGTTTGGGGTAAGGATAGTTTTTAGGTTAGTGTTATGATTAGTGGTATACTGAAGGCTAGGCCTAAGGCTAGGGAAAGGGTTAGGGTTATGACTAGTCATAACACAGAGAAGCAGCGTGGCTCCATGGAAAGAGAACGGGTGTAGAAGTCAGAGGTCATGGGTTCTAATGCCGACGCTGCTACTTGTCAGCTGTGTGTTTTAAGGCAAGTCACTAAACTGCTCTGGGCCTCAGTTACCTCATCTGCAAAATGGGGATTAAGATTGTGAGCCTCACGTGGGACAACCTGATTAACTTGTATCCCTCCAGCGCTTAGAACAGTGCTTGGCACATAATAAGCGCTTAACAAATACCATCATCATTATTATTATTAGCTTTAAGGATAAGGTGTAGAGCTAGTGTTAGTATTGTGTTTTGGCTTCTGATGAGCCTTAGTGTTACATTGAGGGTTAGCAATTGGATTGGGGCTAGGTTTAGGGAGAGGGTTAGCGTTAGGTCTAGGTTTGGGCCTAGGGTTTGGGTCAAGGTTGGGATTAGAGCTAGGGTTAGGGTTAGGGTTAGGTATATGGTTAGTGTTATTGTTAGCGTTAGGGCCAGGGCTAGGGTAGTGGCTAGCGTAGATAAGGGTAGATTGAGTGTTAAGGTTGGGGTTAGGGTTGAGCTAGGATTAGGGTTATGGATAGGATTGGGGTTAGGGTTATTGAGAGGGTTGTGTTTAGGTCTAGGTTTGGGCTTAGCTTTAGGGTCAAGGTTAGAGCTTGGTGTACCTCTACCCCAGTGTTTGGCACAGTGCTGGGCACATAGTAAGTGTATACCTGCCATCATTATTATTAGAAGAAGAAAATGGTGAAAGCTTTAATTTTTCTGTCCCAAGCCATGCAGAGACTCCAAGCCCCATTGCTCCCAGCCCATTTGCCTCTCCTCCATTGTCAGAATTGGGTCTGGTTTGGAAGGAGCAGATTCACAGGCTCTGTTCCCTGCAGCTGAGTGTGACCTCCAGTAGGAGAAAGGGAAAGGGGAGAGAGAGGTCACCAGGTGACTTGTTCCGTTCCTTTTCCTTTCTTTGGGGATGGCCTAGGTGCTGAGGCTGGAGTAAACCAAGGAAGAAATGAAGACATTCCCCTGGCTCTGTCAGAAATGGGATATGTTTTAGAGGAATGCTAGTGAGAAAAAGAACTGTGGTATTTGTTAATAATAATAATAATAATAATAATAATAATAATGGTATTTGTTGAGCAGTTACTATGTGCCAAGCACTGTTCTAAGCACTGGGGGAGATATAAAGTTATCAGGTTGTCCTAGGTGGGGCTCATAGTCTTAATCCCCATTTTACAGATGAGGTAACTGAGGCACTGAGAAGTTATAAAAAGAATAAGGTCAGTTACAGTCTCTGTACAACACATAGGTTCACAGTCTAGGAGTGAAGGAAAATTTATTTTAACCCTATTTTACAGAAAGGGAAACGGAGGCCCACAAACGTTGTGACAGTACCCAAGATCTCCCAGCTGCCCATTGGCAGAGCCAAGACTAGGACCCAGGTCACTTGATGTCCAGTTCGCTGCTCTTTTGTTAGACCACAAAAGAGTCCCCAAATGCCCAACGAAATTCCATTCCCCTCTGTTGTGTCAGTCCTTCAACCACCTTAGCAGTTTTATGGAAAGTGGTTATTACATTTATTCTTTTACAGCTTCAGAAATCTTTTCTGAAGTCTGGAGAAGCAGCTTGGCTCAGAGGAAAGAGCCCGGGTTTGTGTGTCAGAGGTCATTGGTTCGAATCCCAGCTCCGCCACTTGTCAGCTGTGTGACTTTGGGCAAGTCACTTAACTTCTATGGGCCTCAGTTCCCTCATCTGGAAAATAGGGATTAAGACTGTGAGTCCCATGTGGGACAACCCGATTACCTTGTATCTCCCCAGCACTTAGAACAGTGCTTGGCACATAGTAAGCGCTTAACAAATGCCATTATTATTATTATTATTATTATTATTATTATTTTCCTTCATTGTATATGCCAATAGCTGGAATCTGCCCCCTCCCATTATTTTTCATCTAATAATTATAATGCTAGTAACTGTGGTATTTGTTAAGCCCTATTTACCAAGCACTGTACTAAGTGCTGGGTGGATACAAACAAATAGGGTTGGATCACAATCTCAATCCCCATTTTATAGATGAGGTACCTGAGGCACAGAGAAGTGCAGTGACATGCCCAAGACCACACAGCAGATAAGTGGTGGAGTTGGGATTAGACCCCCACGACCTTCTGACACCCAGGCCCATGCTCTATCCACTATGCCATGCCTCCCCTCTTCCACCCCATCCCTTCTGTCTCACATTGTTTCTTTTTCCTCAGTTGTTGGGGTTGCTGATCATTTTTCCTCTCCTTCTACCTCACCTCCTGCAGTTCCTATAACTTTTTTATGGTATTTGGTAAGGGTTTACTATGTGCCAGTCATTGTACTGAGCTTTCATTCATTTATTCATTCGATTGTATTAATTAAGCCCTTACTGTGTGCAGAGCACTGTACTAAGGCTCGGGAAAGTACAATACAACAATAAACATTGGCATTCCCTGCCCACAACAAGCTCACAGTCTTGAGGCAGGGAGACAAACATCAGTACAAAAAAATAAAATTGCAGATATGTACATAAGTGCTGTGGGGCTGGGAGGGGGAAGAGCAAAGGGATTAAGTCAGGGCGATGCAGAAGGGGGTGGGACATGAGGAAAATTGGGGCCTAGTCTGGGAAGACCTCTTGGAGGAGATGTGCCTTCAATAAGGCTTTGAATTGGGGAAGAGTGGTTGTCTGTCGGATTAGAGGAGGGAGGGCGATTGAGGCCAGAGGCAGAACATGGGCTAGGGGCCGGCAGCAAAGCAGGCAAGAGTGGGCACAGTGAAAAGGTTAGCACTAAAGAAGCGAAGTATGCGGGCTGGGCTCTAGAAGTAGAGAAACGAGGTGAAGTAGGAGGGTTCAAGCTGGTGGAGTGCTTTAAAGCCAATGGTGAGGAGTTTTTCTTTGATACAGAGGTGTATGGGCAACCACTGGAGTGCTTTGAGGAATGAGGTTACATGTCCAGAGCGTTTTTATAGAAAAATGACCCAGGCAGCAGCATGAAGTACGGACTGGAGTGGGGAGAAACAGGAGGTTAGGAGCTCAGCAAGGAGGCTGATGCAGTAATCTAGGTGAGATACGATGAGTGACTGTATTAATGTGGTGGTAGTTTGGATGGAGAGGAAAGGTCAGATTTTAGTGAATTTTAGTGAATGAGTTCTCTAAGTGGAGTGAGTGCAGATTGAGAATAGAAGGAGGACCAGAACTGAACCCTGAGGGACTCCCACAGTTAGGGGGTGGGAGTAAGAGGAGAAGCCTGCAAAGGAAAATGAGAATGAATGGCTATGGAGATAAACCCTGGGTTAGATATAAGAATATTAGTCTAGACTCAGTCCATGTCCCACATAGTGATTGGTCTTAATCCCTATTTTGCAGATTAGGTAACTGAGACCCACAGGAAAGAACTGACTTGCCCAAGGTCACAGCAGAGCTGGGATTAGAAAACCCAGGTACTTCTGATTTACAAGCCCGGACTCTTTCCACTAGGCCATGCTGTTTCTCTCCTCTCCACAGTATCAAATTTCCTCCTGCATTCAGGACATCTCTATTTGGGTGTCCCACCATCACCTTCAGCTCAAACATGTACTAAACAGCACTCCTCATCTCCCCTCCCAAATATTCTCCTCCACTCAACGTTCCCATCACAGATGACAATACCACCATTCTTACAATCTCTTGAACTCAAAACATTGTCATTGACTTAATCAATCAATCAATCAATGGTATTTATTGAGCATTTTCTGTGTTCACCTGGGAGAGTACAATAGAGTGTGTAGATTTAATTCCTACACTCTAGGGAGTTGTAGTCTATTGGGGGAGACAGCCACTGAAAGACAAACAACTACCCCAAAGGTTAATTCCCCTCAGGTTTAATCAATTAAAGCTTGCTTAATGTGAATTTTTAATGTGTGCAGAACACTATACAAAGCACTTGAGAGAGTACAGTACAATAGAGTTGGTAGACACATTGCCTACCTAAAATGGGCTTACAGTCTAGAAAGTTTACCTACTTCCTCTGTCTCATTCTGGTCTTTCTCCCTGATAACCTCATTGTTTGGCAAAAACTCACCCTCGGCTTCAAGGCTCTCCATCACCTCGCACCCTCCTACCTCACCTCCTTTCTCTCCTACTACAGCCCCGCCCGCACCCTCCTCTCCTCTGCCGCTAATCTACTCACCGTGCCTCGTTCTCGCCTATCCCACCGTCGACCCCCGGCCCACGTCATCCCCCTGCCTGGAATGCCATCCCTCCGCACATCTGCCAAGATAGCTCTCTTCCTCCCTTCAAGACCCTACTGAGAGCTCACCTCCTCCAGGAGGCCTTCCCAGACTGAGCCCCCTCCTTTCTCTCCCCCTCCTCCCCTGTCATCCCCCGCTTTACCTCTTTCCCTTCCCCACAAAACCTGCATATATGCATATATGTTTGTACATATTTATTGCTCTAATTATTTATTTTATTTGTACATATTTATTCTATTCATTTTACTTTGTTAATATGTTTTCTTTTGTACTCTGTCTCCCGCTCCTAGACTGTAAGCCCACTTTTGGTAGGGACCGTCTCTATACGTTCCCAACTTGTAATTTCCAAGCGCTTAGTACAGTGTTCTGCACACAGTAAGCTCTCAATAAATACGATTGAATGAATGAATGAATCATATTACATCCCAGCCTACACACTTAGCTTCTCTACTGCCAACCTAATCACTCTACCTCACATTCCTTTACTTTGCCGCTGAACTCTTGACGATGTCCTACCTGGATAGAGGGAGAAGTAGGGCCAAGACTAGGAGGAGGAGGAGGAGGCGACCTAGATGGACGAGGAAGGCAAGTAAATGGTGGAGGTCCCAGGATAGCCAGGATCTGGCCGAGGACAAAGGCAAAGACTAGACGGAGAAGGAGGGCCAGTGTTTGGTGGAGGAGGATTACCAGTACCAGGAAGACTTGGAAGACCAGGATAAGAAGGAGAAGGAGGGCCAAGACCAAGAGAAGAAGGAGGCGCAGGATCTAGCAGAGGAGGAGGGCCAGGACCAGGTAGAGGAGGAACTGGATCATGAGGAGGAAGAGGGTTAAGACCAGGATGAAGGCGAGAACAAAGACCAAGCAGAGGATGAGGGCCAGTGCCAGGTGGAGGAGCCAGATGGGGTAAGAAGTACAGGACAAGGCAGTGGAGGATAGCCAAGACCAGGTGGGTGAGGAGGGTCAAGACCATGTGGAGGAGGAGTGCCAGGCCCAGGAGAAGGAGGAGAGTGAGGAACATACATTGGACGATGGAAAACGATCATTGGGAGGAGGAGAGCCAGGAGAAGGTGGAGGAGGAGGCTCAGGACAAAACGGATGTGGGTGGGCCAGGACAAGACAGAAGAAGAAGAAGAGGACCAGTTGAAGGAGGACGGCCCGGATCCGGAGGAGAAGGACGGCCAGGATGAGGCAGAGGAAGAGGACCTGCATCGAGGGAGGACGAGGGGAAAGACTAGGAGGAAGAGGAGGCGACCTAGATGGACGAGGAAGGCAAGTACCAGTTGGAGGTCCCAGGAGAGCCAGGACCTGGCCGAGGACGGCGGTCAGAACAAGGCAGAGCAGGCGGGCTATTGTTTGGTGGAGGAGGATTAGCAGTAGCAGGAAGAGTTGGAGGGCCAGGAAAAGAAGGAGAAGGAGGCCAAGACCAAGAGAAGGAGGAGGCACAGGGTCGAGGAGAAGAGGAGGGCCGGGACCAGGCAGAGCAGGAACTGGATCATGAGGAGGAAGAGGGTTCAGACCGGGCTGAAGGAGAGAACCGAGACCATGCAGAGGACGAGGGCCAGTGCAAGGTGGAGGAGCCAGATTGGGTAGGAGGGCCATTATCAGGAAGTGGAGGATGGCCAAACCCTGGTGAGTGAGGAAGGCCAGGGCAATGTGGAGGAGGAGTGCCAGGCCCAGACGAAGGAGGGGAGTGAAGGTCAGATAGAGGAGCTGGGAGAAAGGTCATTGGGAGGAGGAGAGACAGGAGCAGGTGGAGGAGGCCCAGGACCAGACTGAAGGGGGTGGGCCAGGACCAGGAAGTAGAAGAAGAAGAGGATCAGCAGAATGAGGAGGGCCAGGCTTTCGAGGGGGAGGAAGGCCAGGATGAGGCGGAGGAAAAGGACCTGGACCGAGGGACCAGGAGGGCCAATACTAGGGGGAGAAGGAGGCGACCTAGATGGACGAGGAAGGCAAGTACCGGGTGGAGGTCCCAGGGGAGCCAGGATCTGGCCGAGGACGACGGCCAGGACAAGGCGGAGCTGGAGGGTCAGTGTTTGGTGGAGGAGGATTAGTAGCAGCAGGACGAGTTGGAAGGCCAGGAAAAGAACGAGAAGGAGGCCAAGGCCAGGAGAAGGAGGAGGCGCAGGACCTAGCAGAGGAGGAGGGCCAGGTCCAGGCAGAGGAGGAACTGGATCATGAGGAGGAAGAGGGTTCAGACCGGGCTGAAGGCGAGAACGAAGACCAAGCAGAGAATGAGGGCCAGTGCCAGATGGAGGGGCAAGATGGAGTATGAGGGCCAGGACCAGGCAGTTGAAGATGGGCAAGACCAGATGGGTGAGGAGGGTCAGGACCTTGTGGAGGAGGAGTTCCAGGCCCAGGCGAAGGAGGAGAGTGTAGATCAGAAAGTGGACGACGGAGTAAGATCATTGATAGGAGGAGAGCCAGGAGCAGGTAGAGTAGGAGGCCCAGTACCAAACAGATAGGGGTGGGCCAGGACCAGGCAGAAGAGGAAGAAGAGGATTAGCAGAACGAGGAGGGATAGGATCTGGGGGAGAAGGAAGGCCAGGATGAGGCAGAGGAAGAGGACGTGGAATGAAGGAGGAGGAGGGCCGACACTAGGAGGAGGAGGAGGCGACCTAGATGGACGAGGAAGGAACGTACAAGGTGGAGGTCCCAGGAGAGCCTGGATCTGGCCGAGTACGAAGGCCAGGAGTAGCCGGAGTAGGAGGGCCAGTGTTTGGTGGAGGAGGATTACCAGTTCAAGGAAGAGTTGAAGGGCCAGGAAAAGAACGAGAAGGAGGGCCAAGACCAAGAGAAGGAGGTGGCGCAGGATCTAGCAAAGGAGGAGGGCCAGGACCAGGTAGAGGAGAAACTGGATCATGAGGAGGAAGAGGGCTAAGACCAGGCTTTAGGCGAGAACGAAGACCAAGCAGAGGATGATTACCAGTACCAGGTGGAGGAGCCAGATGGGGTAGAAGGGCAAGGACCAGGCAGTGGAGGATGGCCAAGACCAGGTTGGTGAGGAGGGCCAGGACCATGAGGAGGAGGGGTGCCAAGCCCAGGCGAAGGAGCGGAGTGAATTTCAGACAGAGGAGGTGGGACAAAGATCACTGGAGCAGGTGGAGGAGGAGGCTCAGGACCAGACGGATGGGGGTGGGCCAGGACCAGGCCAGGTCCAGGCAGAAGAAGAAGAGGACCATCAGAAGGAGGAGGGCCAGGACCTGGAGGAGAAGGAAGGCCAGGATGAGGCAGAGGAAGAGGACCGGGATCGAGGGAGGAGGAGGGGTGAAACTAGGAGGAGGAGGAGGAGGCGACCAAGGTGGACGAGGAAGACAAGTACCTGGTGGAGGTCCCAGGAGAGCCAGGATCTGGCCGAGGACGAAGGCCAGGACTAGCCGGAGAAGGAGGGCCAGTGTTTGGTTCAGGAGGATTACCAGTACCAGGAAGAGTTGGAGGGCCAGGAAAAGAACCAGAAGTAGGGCCAAGACCAAGAGAAGGAGGAGGCGCAGGATCTAGCAGAGGAGGAGGGCCAGGACCAGACAGAGGAGGAACTGGATCATGAGGAGGAAGAGGGTTCAGACCGGGCTGAAGGCGAGAACCAAGACCAAGCAGAGGATAAGGGCCAGTGCCAGGTGGAGGAGCCAGATGGAGTAGGAGGGCCAGGACCAGACAGTGGAGAATGGCCAAGACCAGGTGGGTAAGGAGGGTCAGGACCATGTGGAGGAGGAGTGCCAGGCCCAGCCGAAGGAGGAGAGTGAAGAGCAGACAGTGGACGACGGAAAAAGATCATTGGGAGGAGGAGAGCCAGGAGCAGGTGGAGGAGGAGGTCCAGGACCAGACGGATGGGGGTGGGCCAGGACCAGGCAGAAGAAGAAGAAGACGACCATCAGAAGGAGGAGGGCCAGGATCTGGAGGAGGAGGAAGGCCAGGATGAGGCAGAGGAAGAGGACCTGGATCGAGGGAGAAGGAGGGCAAAGACTAGGAGGAAGATGGGCGACCTAGTTGGAGGAGGAAGGCAAGTACCAGGTGGAGGTCCCAGGATAACAAGGATCTGGCCGAGGTCAAAGGCCAGGACTAGGCGGAGAAGGAGGGCCAGTGTTTGGTGGAGTAGATTTACCAGTACCAGGAAGAGTTGGAGGGCCTGGAAAAGAACAAGAAGGAGGCCAAGAACAAGAGAAGGAGGAGGCGCAGGATCTGGCAGAGGAGGAGGGCCAGGACCAGGCAGAGGAGTAACTGGATCATGAGGAGGTAGAGGGTTAAGACGAGGCTGAAGGCGAGAACCAGTACCAAGCAGAGGATGTGTGCCAGTGCTAGGTGGAGGAGCCAGATGTGGTAGGAAGGCCAGGACCAGGCAGTGGAGAATAGACAAGACCAGGTGGGTGAGGAGGGTCAGGACGATGTGTAGAGGAGTGCCATGCCCAGGCGCAGTAAGGGAGTGATGATCAGACAGAGGAGGTGGGAAAAAGATCATTGGGAGGAGGATAGCCAGGAGCAGGTGGAGAAGGAGGCCCAGGACCAGACGGATGGGAGTGGGCCAGGACCAGGCAGAAGAAGAAGAAGAGGATCAGCAGAAGGAGGAGGGCCAGGATCTGGCGGAGAAGGAAGGCCAGGATGAAGCAGAGGAAGAGGATCTGGATCGAGGGAGCAGGAGGGCCAAAGCTAGGAGGAGGAGGAGGCGACCTAGATGGACGAGGAAGTCAATTACCAGGTGGAGGTCCCAGGAGAGCCAGGATCTGGCCGAGGACGAAGGCCAGGAGTAGCCGGAGTAGGAAGGCCAGTGTTTGGTGGAGGAGGATTACCAGTACCAGGAATAGTTGGAGGGCCTGGAAAAGAACGAGAAGGAGGACAAGACCAAGAGAAGGAGGAGGCGCAGGACCTAGCAGAGGAGGAGGGCCAGGACCACGTAGTGGAGGAAATGGATCAAGAGGAGGAAGAGGGTTAAGACCAGGCTGAAGGGGAGAACCAAGGCCAAGCAGAGGATGAGGGCCAGGGTCAGGTGGAGAAGCCAGATGGGGTAGGAGGGCCAGGAGCAGGCAGTGGAGGATGGCCAAGAACAGGTGGGTCAGGATGGTCAGGACCATGTGGAGGAGGGATTCCAGGCCCAGGCGAAGGAGGAGAGTGAAGATCAGACAGTCGAGGAGGGATAAAGGTCATTGGGAGGAGGAGAGCCAGGAGCAGGTAGAGGAGGAGGCCCAGGACCAGACTGATTGGGGTGGGCCAGGACCAGGCAGAAGAAGACGAATAGGGCCAGCAGAAGGTGGAAGGCCAGGATCTGGAAGATAAGAAAGGCCAGGATTAGGGAGAGGAAGAGGACCTGGATCGAGCGAGGAAGAGGGCAAAGACTAGGAGGAAGAGGAGGCAACCTAGCTGGATGAGGAAGGCAAGTACCAGGTGCAGGTCCCAGGAGAGCCAGGATCTGGTCGAGGACAAAGGCTAGGACTTGCCGGAGAAGGATCGCCAGGTAACCCTCTGCCTTCCAGTCCTGGTCCCCCTCTAACCCCCTGCCCTGGTCCCCAAGGCCTCTCAACCCTGGTCTCCCTCTGTCTCCCGGCCAAGATACCCCACTGCCTCTTCGACCATGTCCCCTTCAGCCTCCCAGGCCTGGACCCCGTCTCGCAGCCCAGGTACCCCCCTGCCTTCCGGCCCTTGTCCACCTCTGCCTCCAGGCCCCGGTCCCCCTCTGCCTCCCTGAACCTGGCACCTCCAGGTTTGGCCCTGGTCCCCCTTTGCCTTCTGGACCAAGTACCCGTCTGTGCCCTGGCCCTGTTCCCCCTCTGCCGTCCGTCCCAGGCATCCCTCTGCCTCCTGGTCCTGATCCCCCTCTTCCTCACGGCCCAGGTACCCCTCTGCCTCCTGGCTCTAGTCCCCCACAGCCCTAGTCCCCCCCAGCCTCTCCTGCCCTTGTCCCCCTCTGCTTCCCGGCCCTGGGTCCCCTCAACCTCCTGGCCCTTGTACCCCTGTCTCCTGGCCCAGGTACCCTTCTAAATCCTGACCCTACTCCCCCTATGCCTTCCCGTCCTGGTCACCCTCTGCATCCCGGCGCTTGTCCCCCTCTGCCTCCCAGCCTTGGTCCCCTTCGCCTATCGTCCTTTTTCCCCCTCTGACTTTCAGGCGCAGTTCCCCTGTACTTACGAGAAGCGGGGGTGGGGGGGGGAGGGAGGGGGCAAGGGCAGGGAGGCAGAGGTACCCCTGTGCCTGCTGGACCTGATCCCCGTTTCCCAACCCTGGTCCCCCTCTGCCTCCTGTCCCCGGTCCCCTTCTGCCTCCCAACCGTGGTCCCCCCCCGTCTCCCGGCCCAGGTACCCCTCTGCTTCCCGGCCCTGATCTCCCTCTACCTCCAGGCCACTGGGTCTCTCTCCTTCCCAGCTAGGGGTCCCCTCTACTTCCTGGCCCAGGTCCCCCTGTTCTACCAAGCTCTGGTCTCCCTCTATCTCCAGGCCCTGGCCCCTCTCTCCGTCCCGGCCCTGGGACCATCTATCTCCCGGTCTAGGTCTCCCTGTCTCCCGGCCCAGGTCCCCCTCTGCTTCCCGGCCCTGGTCCTCTTCTGCTTTCCGTCCCTGGTTGGCCTCTGCCTCAATGACCTGGTCACTCCCGGCCTTTCGGCCCTGGTTCCCCTCTGCTTCCCAGCCCCAGTCCCACTGTCTCCCGGCACAAGTACCCCTCTGTCTCCCAGCCCTGGCCCCCCTGTCTTCCGGCCCAGTTACCCCTCTGCCTCCCATTTCTGGTCTTCATTCTAATGGACCTGGTGCCCCTCTTCCTCCCAGCCCAGGTCTCACTTTATCCCGGCCCAGGAACCCCTCTGCCTCCTGGCCCTGGTTCCCCTCTACGTGCCGGCCATGGCCCACCATCTACTGGCCCGGATACTCCTCTGCCTCCCGGTCAAGGTTCCCCTCTGCTTCCCTGCCCAGGTCACCCACAGCCTCTCGGTCCTGATCCCCCTCTGACTTTTGGCCCTAGGTCCCCCTTACTTCTGAGAAGCAGGGGATACAAGGGCATGAAGGGAGTGGTACCACTCTGCCTGCCAGTTTGATCCCCATTTCCCGGCCCTGGTCCCCCTCTGCCTTCCCGCCCTGGTCCCCCTCTGAATCTCTGACCTGGTCGCCCCCCGCCTCTCGGCCCTGTCTCCCGGCCAGGGACCCTTCTGCTTCGTGGCACCAGTCCCCTTGTCTACTGGCCCTGGTCCCTCTTTGCCTCCGGGCCCTGGTCCCCCTCTGCCTCCCTGTGCCGGTCCCCCTCTACTTCCCAGCCCTGACTGGCCTCTGCCTCTCTGACCTGGTCGCCCCCCACCACTTGGCCCTGGTTCGCCTCTGCTTCTCAGCCTTAGGCCCCTTCTCCTGGCCCACGTAACCCTCTGCCTCCCGGTTCCGGTCCCCCTGTCTACAGGCCCTGGTCTTCCTCCTTCTCCTGTCCCTGGTACTCCTCTACCTCCCTGACTTTGTCCCCCATGCTTCTCGGCCCTGGTCCCTCTTTGCCTCCCGGCCCTGATCCCCGTTTCCCAACCCTGGTCCCCTCTGCTTCCTGGCCCTGGTCCCTCTCTGCCTCCCGATCCTGGTCTCCCGTCTCCTGGCCCAGGTACACCTCTGCCTCCTGGCCCTGGTCCTCCTCTACCTCCTGGCCCTGGCCCCTTTGAGCTTCCCGGCCATGGCCTCCCTCTACCTCCAGGACACTGGGTCTCTCTCCGTCCCGGCCATGGTTCCCCTCTACCTCCCGGTCCTGGTTCACGTATGGCTCCCTGCCCTGGTCCCCCTCAAATTCCCGGCCCAGGCCGGCCTCTGCCTCTCTGACCTGGTCACACCCTGCCTCTCGGCCCTGGTTCCCCTCTGCTTCTCAGCCATAGTCCCACTGTCTCCCGGCACAGGTACCCCTCTGCCTTCTAGCCCTGGTCCCCCTGTCCACTGGCCCAGGTACTCCTCTGTCTCCCGGCCCTGGTCGTCCTGTCTACCAGCCCTGGTCTCCCTCTTTCTCCCGGTCCTGGCCGCTCTCTGCTTCCCTGACCTTGTCACACCGCTTCTCGGCCCTGGTCCCACTTTGCCTCTCGGCCTAGGTACCCCTCTGCCTCCTGGCTCTGGTTTCCCTCTGCTTACCGGCCCTGGTCCCCCGTCTAACGACCCGGCTACCCCTCTGCCTCCTGGCCCTGGTCTCCCGCTGCCTCCAGGCCCTGGTCCCCTTTGCCTCCCTTCCCTTGTCCGCCCCCTTTTCGGCCCTGGTTCCCCTTTACCTTCCAACCCTGGTACCTCTCAGCCTCCTGGCACTGATCCCCCTCTGCCTCCCGGCCCTTGTCCACCTGTCTACTGGCCCAGGTTCCCTTCTAAATCCTGGTCCTGGCCCCCCTCTGTCTCCTCGCCCTGGTCCCCCTCTGCATCCCGGCCCTGGTCCCCCTCTGTCTTCCTGCCTTGGTCCCCCCGTGCCTCTTGTCCCTGGTCCCCTCTGACATTTGGCCGTAGTTCCCCTTTACTTCTGAGAGCCAGTAGAGACAAGGGCAGGGAGGCAGAGGTACCCCTTTGCCTGCCGGTCCTGATCTCCGTTTCCCGGCCCTGGTCCCCCTCTGCTGCCCTGCCCTGGTCCCCCTCTGCCTCTCGGCCCTGGGCCCTCTGTGCCTCTTACCCTGGACCCTCTGTGCCTCCTGGCCCTGGACCCTGTGCCTCCGGCCCTGGTCTCCCTCTACCTCCAGGCACTGGTCCCTCTCTCTGTCCCGGACCTGGTCCCCCTGTCACCCGGCCCAGGCACCCCTCTATCTCCCGACACTGGCCCAGCCCCAGTTTCCTGGGCCAGGTACACCTCTGCTTCCCGCCCTGGTCCCCCTCTGCCTCCCGGCCCTGGTCCCCCTCTGCCTTCCAGCCCTGGTCCCTCAGTGCCTCCAGGACCTGGTGTCCTTCTACTTCCAGGCCCCTGGGTCACTCACTGTCCCATCACTGCATCCGCTCTACCTCCCGGCCCTAGTCCCCTGTTTCCCAACCCAGGTACCCCTCGGCCCCCCGGCCCTGGTCCCCATTTCCCGGTCTAGGTCCCCCTCTGCCTCCTGGCCCTGGTCCCCCTCTGCCTCCCAGCCTGGTCCCCCTCTGCCTTCCAGTCCTTGCTCCCTTGTGCCTCTCTGCCCTGGTCCCCAAGGCCTCTCAGCCCTGGTAATCCCTTTCCGCCCGGCCAAGGTACCACACTGCCTCCTGGACCAGGTCCTCTTCAGCCTCCCAGCCCTGGACCCTGTTTCCCAGCCCAAATACCCCTCGGCCTCCCGGCCCTGGTCCCCCTGTCTCCCATCCCAGGTACTCCTCTGCCTCCTGGCCCTGGTCCCGATCTGCCTCCTGGCCCTGGTCCCTATCAGCCTTCCGGCCCTGGTCAACATCTGCCTCCCTGCCCTGGTCCCCAAGGCCTCTCAATTCTAGTGCCCTTCTGCCTCCGGCCAAGGTACCACACGGCCTCCTGGTCGAAATCCCCTTCAGCTTCCTTGCCCTGGCCCCCATCTACCAGCCCAGGTACTCCTTGGCCTCCCGGCTCTGGTCCCCCTGTATCCCTTCCCAGGAACCCCTCTGCCTCCCGGCCCTGGTCTCCTTCTACCTCCAGGCCTTTGTGTCTCTCGCCGTGACAGCCCTGGGTCCCCTCTACCTCCCGGCCCTGGTCCCCTTCTGCCTCGCGGCCCTGGTCCCCCTGTCTCCTGGCCCAGGTACCCCGTTGCCTCCTGGCCCTGGTCCCCCTCTGCCACCCTGCCCTGGTCCCTGTGTGACTCCGCACCCTGGTCTCTTTCTACATCTACGGCCTTGGGTCTCTCTCTGTTGCGGCGCTGGTCTCCGTCGCCCGGCCTAGGTACCCCTCTACCTCTTGGCCCTGGTTCCCCTCTGTCTCCCCACCTTGTTCCCCCTTTTCGTTCCGGCCCCAGTACCCCATGCCACCCTGCCCCTGTCGCCCCCCCCCCCCCCGCTTCTCAGCCCTGGTCCCTCTCTGCTTCCCAGCCCAGGTACCATATGCCCCTTTACCTCGCTGTCCTGGTTCCCCTGTCTCCTGGCCGAGGTACCCATCTGGTTCCTGGCCATGGTTCTACCACCAGGCCCTTGGGTCTCTCTCCGTCCCGGCCCTGGATCCCCTCTACCTCCCGGCCCTCGTCACTTTGTTTCCCGGCCCAGGTACCCTTCTGCCTCCTGGCCCTGGTCCCCCTCTCTCCCGGCCCAGGTAACACTCTGCCTCCTGGCCCTGGACCCCGTCTGCCACCCTGCCATGGTCCACCTCTGCCCCCCGGCCCTGGTCTCCTTCTACCTCCAAGCCCCTGGGTCTCTCTCCGTCCCGGCCTTGGGTCCTCTCTACCTCCCAGCCCAGGTCCCCCTGTCTCCTGGTCCTGGTAACCCTCTACTTCTTGGCCGTGATCCCTCCCCTGCCTTCCCACCCTGGTCCCCCTCTGGCTCCCTGTCCTGGTCCCCCGTCTGCCTCTCAACCCTTGTCCCCCTCTGCTTTCGGCCCTGGTACCCCTGTCTCACAGCTTAGGTACCCATCTGCTTCCTGGCACTGGTCCAGGTCTGCGTCTAGGCCCTGGACTCCTCTGCCTCCCGGACCTGGTCCCTTTATGTGTCCAGGCCCTGGTCTCCCTGTGTCCAGGCCCCCCTGCTTCCCATCCGCCCCGCATTACCTCCTTCCCCTCCCCACAGCACCTGTACATATGTATATATGTTTGTACGTATTTATTACTCTATTTATTTATTTTATTTGTACATATTTATTCTATTTATTTATTTTGTTAATATGTTTTGTTTTGTTCTCTGTCTCCCCCTTCTAGACTGTGAGCCCACTGTTGGGTAGGGACTGTCTCTATATGTTGCCAACTTGTACTTCCCAAGCGCTTAGTACAGTGCTCTGCAAACAGTAAGCGCTCAATAAATACGATTGAATGAATGAATGGTCGCCTTCTACCTCCAGGCCCTGGTCCATCTCTGCGTCATGGACCTGTGTTCCCTCTACCTCCCGGCACTGGTCCCCCTGTCTTCCGGCCCAGGTACCACTGTGCCTCCTGGTCCGGGTCCCCCTCTACCACCTTGCCCTGGTCCTCCTCTGTCTCCCGGCTCTCGTCCCTCTGTACCTCCCGGCCCTGTTCTCCTTCTACCCCCAGGTTCTTGGGTCTCTCTCCGTCCCAGCCCTGGGTCCCCTCTACATTCCAGCCCTGGACCCCTGTCTCCCGGCCCAGGAACACCTCTGCCTCCCCACCTCGGTCCCCCTATGCCTCCCAGCCCTGATCCTCCTATGTCTCCCTGCTCCGGTCCCCACTACGTCTCGGTCCTGAACTCTCTCTGCCTCCCAGCCCTGGTCCTACTATGCCTCCCTGCCCCTGTACTCATCGCATCTCGGTCCTGATCCCCCTCTGCCTCCCAGCCCTGGTCCCCCTCTGTCTCTTGGCCCAGGTACCCCTATTCCTCCTGGCCCTGGTCCCCCTCTGCCTCCTGGCCCTGGTCCCCCATCTCCCTGTCCAGGTACTCCTTTGCTTCCCTGACCCGGTCACTCTGTCTCCCGGCCCAGATCACCCCTCTGCCTCCATGCCCTGGTCACCCTCTGCCTCCCTGCTCTGATCCCCCACCCCCTCTCGGCCTTGGTCCCCCTCTGTCTCCCGGCCCAGGTAACCCTCTGCCTCCAGACCCTGGTCCCCCATCCCCCGGCCCAGGTACCCCTCTTCTTCCCTGCCCTGGTTTGCCTGTCTCCCGGCCCAGGTAACCCACTGCCTCCGGCCGTGGTCCCTCTATGCCTCCCGCCCTTGTCCCCCTCTGCCTCCTGACCCTGCCCCCCTTGCCTCGTGGTCATGGTCCCCCCCTGCTGCCTGGCCCTGGTCCCCTCCTGAATCTTGGTACTGGTCCTCCTCTACCTCTAGAACCTGGTCCCCCTGTCTCCCGACACAGTAACCCATCTGCCTCCCAGCCCTGGTCCCCCTCTGCCTCCCAGCTCTGGTCACATGTGCCTCCCTGCCCTGGTCTCCCCCTCTTCTCGGCCCTGGTTATTCATTCATTCATTCAATCGTATTTATTGAACACTTACTGTGGGGAGAGCACTGTACTAAGCGCTTGGGAAGTACAAGTCGGCAACATATAGCGCTCAGTACAGTGCTCTGCACACAGTAAGTGCTCAATAAATATGACTGAATGAATGAATGACTTTTAAAATCATATCTGTAATTGTAGTTTTCGAATTGATGCCTGTTTACTTGTATTGATGTTCTGATGCCTTTTTACTTGTATTGGTACCTGTCTCCTCCTCTAGACTGGAAACTAGTTGTGGGCAGGGATCATGTCTTTGTTTTGCTGTACTGTACTTTCCCAAGTGCTTAGTACAGTGCTCTGCTCACAGTAAGCGCACTATGACTTAGTGGAAAGAGCACAGGCTTGGATGTCAGAGGGCTTGGGTTCTAATCCTGGCTCTGCCGCTTGTAAGCTGTGTGACCTTAACTTAAGTCAAGCCACGTAACTTCTCTGTGCCTCGGTTACCTCATCTGCAAAATGGGGATTGAGACTGTGAGCCCCTGGTGGGACAGTCTGATGATCATGTATCTACCCCTTGCTCAGAACAGTGCTTGGCACATAGTAAGCACTTAACAACATTATTATTACTATTGTTATAAGTACGATTGAATGGATAAATGAAGTGCGGGTTGAACCAAAAATAATTTGCTAGCCTCCCATACACACACCCATAAACACACATACACACACACACACACACACACACACACACACACACACACACAGAGTTTTGGAGGACTGTGCCACCCAAGACTCCATCTTGAAAGCAGGGAATGTCTGGGCATTGATATCTGTCCACATTAGAAAGATGTGCCTCAAGCTGGAGAGATGCACTGAGCAGTTTTTCTACAATGAGTAGTAACTAGATTGTCCCCTCATCCTGCCCTGAGCTGTGTGCTGCCAGGGGATTTTGGCTGGAGGGCTTTGAGCAGCCTGGACATGCTATTGTGGGAAGGAGGACCTCGGGACTCACTCTGGCCTCCTCTGGGGATGGGCGGAAGAACCTCGGTCTCATCGGAGTGAAGTGGCACTGGAGCTTCTCCTCTGGTCCCTGCCCGTGGACATGTCGAGTTCTGAACCCTGGTCTCGAGACACCTGAACCGGTGATCCTAAGCGTCTGACCGGGACCACATCTGTTGAAAGGAAAACCAGTGCTCAAAATTGAGTGTGGAAAGGGGAAGTGGGGAGGCAGGAAAAGGCAGCGGGGGGAAGCACAGTCAACCTAGTTTTGCCAACACGTTTGACCACTTTCCCTGCCCCCTCCCGGCCTAACATGGTTAAGTAGATCTGCAGCTACGCTGACTGCCACACTCTGCCCTACAAACACTTACCCATCCCTTCCTCACATCCCTAGAAGGGGCTTGTTCTCCACACACTAGAGGGACAGAACTACACACTATATAAAATTCCATTTCTAGAAAAAAAACCCTGCTTTGTCCTCCCACCTGCACTCCCAGTTCTGTTACTCCAGGAACTCCAGTCCCACCGATACGGTAAGCACTTAGAACAGTGCCAGTGCCAAGAAGAGTGCTTGGCACATAGTAAGCACTTAACAAATACCAACATTATCGTTAATATTCATCTTATTGTGGGGAGAGAATGTGTCTGTCATACTGTACTCTTCCAAGGGCTTAGTACAGTGCTCTGCACACAGCAAGAGCTCCATCAACCCAACTGATTGATTGAAGGTGCAGAAGCGCACAGTAGATAGAGTGCAATTTCTAGTACAATACCTGCCTTTTGTCCTCCCCGCCCACACCCCTGCTTCCTTGACCTCGGGTAGGAGTCTGCACACTTTGCTTCTCAGAGAAAATTAGGATAGAGGCCCTGATAGACACTCTGTCCTCCTCCTGACACTGTATCCCTCAGGTTTCTGTGTTATGCCCAGAAATGTCCTTTCTCTGGGGACTGAGACCCTGAAGAGGGACTAGAGATACAGCAAAGCTTGCCCCGTCTATAGAATTAAGGGCCCTGGCTCTTCTCGGTCCCAATCGAGTAAGACAGAACTAGCTTCCTGCACAGAGCACCAGACCCTGTTCTCCCATGAGTGGCAGGAGCTTCATTACTCATCTTCCCCCAGATTATTCACACACACACACACACACACACACACACACACACACACACACACACACACACACACACACACAGAGAGAGAGAGATTCCCTGTGGGGTACCAGTACAGGTCACTTAGTAATGGGGTAAATCTGCGGGTGGAATGTCTCCACGGTGTAAGAGGCAGAGGAGAAGCTCTGAACAGCTGCTCTGGAGCGATGTCCCTGGCCCCTCGAACAAGAACGATTCTCTGGTCGGAGAGCAGCAGCCTGCCCCCTGGTGGCACCAATCGTTATTCTGGAAGGCTGCACCTCTCTATCACCCCCTGGTGGCAGCAGCGGGCTTGTTCAGGGAGGCTGCGCTTGGTGGCAGTACAGTACACTATAATGATGATAATAATAATAATAATAATAATAATAATAATTGTACTTAATAATCATAATGATGGTATTTGTTAAGCGCTTACTATGTGCAAAGCCCTGGGGTATACAAGGTGATCAGGTTATTCCACGATGGGCTCACAGTATTAATCCCCATTTTACAAATGAGGTAACTGAGGCACAGAGAAGTTAAGTGACTTGCCCAAAGTCACACAGCTGACAATTGGCAGAGCCCGGATTTGAACCCATGAATTCTGACACCAAAGCTCGGGCTCTTTCCACTGAGACACGCCGCTTCTCTATTGTTAAGCCCTTACTATGTGCCAAGTACTGGTTTTTTATGGCATTTATTAAGCACTTACTATGTGCAAAGCACTGCTCTAAACGCTAGGGATGTTACAAGGTGATCAGGGTGTCCCACGGGGGGCTCACAGTCTTAATCCCCATTTTACAGATGAGGTAACTGAGGCACAGAGAAGTTAAGGGACTTGCCCAAACTGACAACCGACAATTGGCAGAGCCAGGATTTGAACCCATGACCTCTGACTCCAAAGTCTGTGCTCTTTCCACTGAGCCACGCTGCTTCTCTGTTCTAAGAACGCTGCACTGTTCTAAGCACTGGGGTAGATACAAGGTAATCGGGTTGCCCCATGTGGGGCTCACGGTCTTAATCCCTATTTTACATTCATTCATTCATTCAATCATATTTAATGAGGGTTTACGGTGTGCAGAGCACTGCACTAAGCGCTTGGGAAGCACAAGAAGAGCAAGTTGGAAACAAATAGAGAGGTCCCTACCCAACAACGGGATCACAGTCTAGGTAACTGAGGCACAGAGAAGTTAAGTGACTTGCCCAAGGTCACACAGCAGACAAGTGGCAGAGCTGGAATTAGAACTCATGACCGCTGACTCCCAAGCTTTTCCACTAGGCCAGCGTGGCTTCTTGGTTTAGTGGATAGGACGGGCCTGGGGGTTTGAAGGTCCTGTGTACTAATCCCGGCACTGCCACATGCTTGCTGTGTTAACTTGGGCAGTTACCTCAGTTACCTCACCTGTAAAATGGGGATTAAGACTAATATGGGCCTCATAGGTCCATATGGGACAGGGACTGTGTCCAACCAGATTAACCTGGATCTACCCTAGCTCTTACAACAGTGCTTGGCACAAAGTAAGCACATAAAATGTACCATTCTTATTCTTATTCTTATTATTATGCCACAGTAAGCTTGTTCTGGGGTGTTGCTCCTCTCTACAGCCCCGTAGTGCTACTAGGCAGTATTCTGTGAAGCTGCACCTCTCAATCACCACCTCACAGCATCAGGTGTCGTTCTGGGAGGCACGGGCCTGGAAATCCGAGGATGTGGGTTCCAATTCCGGCTCCACCACATGTCTCCTCTGTGACCTTGGGCATGTCACTTAACTTCTCTGAGGCTCAGTTACCTCATCCATAAAATGGGGATTAAGACTGTGCGTCCCATGTGGGACTTGGACTGTGTCCGATCTGATTACCCTGTATATACCCCAGGACTTATAACAGTGCAAGGCACACAGTAAGTGCTTAACAAATACCACCATTATAACTATTATGATGATTATTATGATTTTATTATTATTATTATTTTAGAGACAAGATAACTGAGGCATAGAAGAGTGAAATGACTTGCCTAAGGTCACTCAGCAGACAAATAGCAGGGCCTAGATTAGAAGTCAGGTCTGACCCCTCAGGCTCTATCCACTAGGCGGCGATGCTTCTCTCCCGCACGGCGCCTCTCTATCGCCACCTGGTGGTACTTTGCTCTTCCAGCGCCGGTTTACCCCATGGGCCTCCATCTCGTCTATCTGGACTGCGGCCTCCTTTCCCAATCCCTCCTCTGGTCTGGAACTCCCTCTCCCTCCCTTCACATGCGCCAGACCGTCATTATCCCCCTCTCCAAAGCATTAAGGTCACAACTCCGCCAAGAGGCCTTCTCTGATTAAACCCTCTTTCCTCCGGCTCCTTCTCCCTTCTGTATTGTCTACACCCTGGGATTTGTGAAATTTGAGCAATCGCTTTTGGCTCCGCATAATTTGTATGCATATCTGAGTAATCGAACAGAAAGAGCTGAGGCCTAACAAACACTAAAATAATGACTGAAATTAAGAAATGAAACAAAGTCAGGTGGCAACAGAAATGAGAAGAGCACCTACGCTGATCAATCCCCCAAAGACTGGCCAAATCCAACTTCCCAGATAATAACAACTCTGGTCTTTGTTAAGCACTTATTCTCTGCCAGAAACTGTACTAACCACTGGCTTAGACACAAGATAATTGGGTGGTACACAGTCCCTGTCCCACACTGGGCTCACAGTCTTAATCCCTATTTTATAAATGAGGAAACTGAAGCAGAAAGATTAATGGAGAAGGGAAGGTCAGCGGTTTTGAATGGTCCCGGCCGGATCACTTGGGGAGTGTCAAGGATGGGGAAGAGAGACGCAGTGGTGATGGATGGTCCACGCTGGGTCACTGATGGAGAGTCAGGGATGAGGAGGGCAAAGATACTGGGGTTGGATGGTCACAGTGCCAAGCAAGTGATAGTGTGACCATTAGGATTGGGGTTATTGTTCAAGTTTTCGCGGGGACAAAGGACCAACTACCAGTGGCCTGAAAGGGTTTCTGCCCTCACCCGACCAACAGGGCCAAGCCCCTGGCTGAGAAGAGCTCATCAGTCAGCCAGTCAATTCGATTTACTGGGCAATTACTGTGTGCAGAGCACAATATGAAGCAGTTGGTGAAGTACAATATAACAATATTCATTCATTCATTCATTCATTCATTCAATCGCATTAATTGAGTGCTTACTGTGTGCACAGCACTGTATTAAGCGCTTGGAAAGTACAATTGGGCAACAGATAGAGACAGTCCCTACTCAACAACGGGCTCACAGTCTAGAAGGGGGAGGCAGACAACAAAACAAAACAAGTAGACAGGCACCAATGGTATCAAAACAGATAAATAAAATTATAGATATATACACATCATTAATAAAATAAATAGGATAAGAACTATGTACAAATATACACATGTGCTGTGGGAAGGAGTAAAGCAGAGAGAGGGAGTCGGGGAGATGGGGAGGGGAGGAGGAGCAGAGGATAAGGAGTGGGCTCAATCAGGGAAGGCCTCCTGGAGGAGGTGAGCTCTCAGGAGGGCTTTCAAGGGAGGAAGAGAGCTAGTGTGGTGGATGTGTGTAGGGAGGACATTCCAGGCCAGAGGTAGGACGTGGGTCGGGGGTCAATGGCGGGACAGGTGAGAACGAAGCCCAGGGAGGAGGTGAGCGGCAGAGGAGTGTGTGGACTGGGCTGTAGAAGGAGAGAAGGGAGGTGAGGTAGGAGGGGGCAAAGGAATGGAGACCTAACGAGTCAATAGTGAGGAGTTTTTGCTTCATGCGAAGGTTGATGGACAACCACCGGAGATTTTTGAGGAGGGAAGTGATATGCCCAGAGCGTTTCTGTAGAAAGGTAATCCGGGCAGCAGAGTGAAGGATTGACTGAAGCGGGAAGAGTCAGGAGGATAGGAGATCAGAAAGCAGACTGGTGCAGTCATCCAGTCGGGATAGGATGAGAGATTGAACCAAGAAGGTAGTGGTTTGGATGGAGAGGAAAGTACAGATCTTGGCGATGTTGTGAAGGTGAGACCGGTAGGTTTTCGTGAAGGATTGGATGTGTGGGGTGAATGACAGAGCGGAGTCAAGGATGACATGACTGTACCCAATATAACAGAAGCATTCCTTGATTACTATTACTATTATTATTATTATTTATTTATTATTATTATGGTATTTGTTAAGCGCTTACCATATGCCAAACAGTTACAAGCACTGGGATGAATACAAGATAATCAGGTTGTCCCACATGGGCTCACAGTCTTCATTCCTATTTTTAAAGGTGAGGTAACTGAGTTACAGAGAAGTGAAGTGACTTGTCCAAGGTCGCACAGCAGACAAATGGCGGAGCTGGGATTAGAACCCACATATTCTGAATCCCAAACCCATGCTCTTGCCGCTATGCTACACTGCTTCACTGACCACAGTGAGCTTACAGTCTAGACGGGGAGACAGCACTCATATAAAGAAATACATTACACATATGGATGTAAGGGCTGAGGGGCTGGAAGGGAGGTGATGCATGAAGGGAGCAAGTCAGGGCAATGCAGAAGGGAGTGGGAGAAGAAGAAAGGAGGGCTTAGTCAGGGAAGGCCTCTTGGAGGAGATGGGCCTTCATTGAGGCTTTGAAGGTGGATAGAGTCATTGTTTGTCGGATATGAGGAGGGAGGCCGTTCCAGGCCAGAGGCAGGATATGGGCGAGAAGTCGGCGGCGAGACAGATTAGGTCGAGGTACAGTCAGAAGGTTGGCATTAGAGAGGTGAAGGGTGTGGGTTGGGTTGTGATAGCAGACTAGCGAGGTGAGGTAGGATTGGGGGGCAAGGTGAGCGAGTGCTCTAATGCCCATAGTGAGGAGTTTCTGTTTGCTGAGGAGGTGGATGGGCAACCACTGGAGTTTCTTGAGGAGCGGGGAAACGTATCATGGATATTTCTGTAGAAAACTGTTGATAGCAGAGTGAAGTATGGACTAGACTGGGGGAGAGACAGAAGGGCAGAGGATGTGAAGACAGGGGCGCGGATGCTAGAAGGTTTGTTCCATCTGCCGAATACGTGGCCCCGGGGCATCGAGAAGCAGTGTGGCTCAGTGGAAAGAGCACGACGGGCTTGGGAGTCAGAGGTCATGAGTTCTATTCCCGGCTCCAGCACTTGTCAGCTGTGTGACTTTGGGCAAGTCACTTCACTTCTCTGTGCCTCAGTTACCTCATCTGTAAAATGGAGATAAAATCTGTAATCCCCACAGCATGTATGTTGATGTCTTGCACGTGGAAGCAGCTTGGCTCAGTGGAAGGAGCCCGGGTTTTGGAGTCAGAGGTTATGGATTCAAATCCCGGCCCCGCCACTTATCAGCTGGGTGACTTTGGGCAAGTCACTTCACTTCTCTGTGCTTCAGTTACCTCATCTGTAAAATGGAGGTTAAATCTGTAAGCCCCACATGGGATAGCCTGATTACCTTGTATCCTTCCCAGCGCTTAGAACAGGGTTTTGCACATAGTAAGTGCTAAACAAATGCCATCTTAATAATTATATTATTATAATAATTATTATTATTCTACATCTCAGTCAAATCAGACTGAACCAGTTCCCCACACAGGGCCCCATCCCCATTTTCAGTATCACCCTCCGCTAGATATCATCATCATCATCATCAATCGTATTTATTGAGCGCTTACTGTGTGCAGAGCACTGTACTAAGCGCTAGGGAAGTACAAGCTGGCAACATATAGAGACAGTCCCTACCCAACAGTGGGCTCACAGTCTAGAAGGGGAAGACAGAGAACAAAACCAAACATACTAACAAAATAAAATAAATAGAATAGATGGGTACAAGTAAAATAAATAAATAAATAGAGTAATAAATATGTACAAACATATATACATATATACAGGTGCTGTGGGGAAGGGAAAGAGGTAAGATGAGGGGGATGGACAGGGGGACGAGGGGGAGAGGAAGGAAGGGGCTCAGTCTGGGAAGGCCTCCTGGAGGAGATGAGCTCTCAGTAGGGCCTTGAAGGGAGGAAGAGAGCTAGCTTGGCGGATGGGTAAAGGGAGGGCATTCCAGGCCCGGGGGAGGACGTGGGCCGGGGGTCGACGGCGGGACAGGAAGGCTGAGTAGGTGCGAATGAGGTTGTCGTTAATGTAACTTGGTAATAACAAGGGCCTTTTCCCCGGGGTGGCGGGGGGGGGGAGAGTCAGTCAGGACCGGACCGCAAGGGAGGTTGGGGGGCACTATAAGGAAGGTCGCATAAGTGGAGGGGGGTGAAAGCAGGGGACGTCTATGGCGGCGCTCGGAGGAGAGGAGACTTCCGGGAGCCTCGAGGGCCACGCGGTGTGATGGCGGGCGGGCGGGCCTCTCGGGAACGGAGTCCCGGGCGTCTATAGCAGGCCTCTCTGGCGCTCTGAGGAGAGGATCCTTCCGGGAGCAGCGGGGTCCATGCAGAGTGATGGCGGGAGGGCGGGCCTCTCGGGAACGGAGTCCCGGGCGTCTATGGGGGCGCTCTGAGGAAAGAATCCTTCCGGGAACAGCGGGGTCCACGCGGTGTGATGGCGGGCAGGCGGGCCTCTCGGGAACGGAGTCCCGGGCGTCTATGGCGGGCCTCTCTGGCGCTCTGAGGAGAGGATCCTTCCGGGAGCAGCGGGGCCCATGCGGTGTGATGGCGGGCGGGCGGGCCTCTCGGGAACGGAATACCGGGCGTCTATGTCGGCGCTCTGAGGAGAGGATCCTTCCGGGAGCACCGGGGGCCGCGCGGTGTTATGGCGGGCTGGCGGGCCTCTCGGGAATGGAATCCCGGGCGTCTATGGCGGCGCGCTCTGACAACCCCCTCCTCATAATCTCCTCCAGAGATGAACGTTTAAGCATGCAAATTCATAAACAAACACATTCAACAGCCATAAAAAAACACCTTCCTTTAGAGGTGGCAGCCCAGTTCCTGGCTCCATCTCTACACGAGGACTAGGGTTGAGAAGTCTGCTGCCCTGTACGCAGGCTGTGGTCACGGTAAGGATCCCCACTCCCTCAGGTGGCATGAGACATGTGAACAGGACCTATGCTGATTAATCCCCCACAGAATGGCCAAATCTGACTTTGTGAATAATCATAATTGTGATAATTGTTTGGCGCGTATCATGTGCCAGACGTTGTCCTAACGGCTGGGGTAGATACACGATAATTGGGTTGGACACAGTACCTGTCCCACACTGGGCTCACAGTCAATCTCCATTTTACATATGTGGAAACTGAGGCACAGAAATTAATGGAGAAGGGAAAGTCAGGGGTATTGGATGGTCCCTGCTGGATCCCTGTGGGAGAGTCAGGAATGGGGAGGGGAGAGGCAGGGTGTCAGACGGTCCATTCGGGGTCACTAGGGGAGAGTCTCCAATCTGGTTTCTGCCCCCTTCATTCCACTGAAAACGCCCTCTCAAAGATCACCAATGACCTCCTTGCCAAATCCTAAGGTTCCTACTCCATTCTAATCATCCTCGACCTTTCAGCTGCCTTTGACACTGTCGACCGTCCCCTTCTCCTCAACGCGTTATCCAACCTTAATAATAATAAAAATGATGGTATTTGTTAAGCGCTTACTATGTGCGAGGCACTGTTGTAAGTGCTGAGGTTGACACAAGGAAATCAGGTTGTCCCACACGGGGCTCACAATCTTAATGCCCATTTTACAGATGAGGCAACTGAGGCACAGAGAAGTGAAGTGACTGTCCAAAGTCACACAGCAGACAACTGGCAGTGTCGGAATTAGAACCCACGACCTCTGACTCCGAAGCCCGGGCTCTTTCCACTAAACCACGCTGCTTCTCAGACCTTGGTTTGGCTTCATTGGCTCTATCTTCTCCGGTTCTCCTCTTATTTCTCTGGCCCTTCAATTCTCCGTCTCCTTTGAGAGCTCCTCCTCCTCCTCCCAGCCCCTTACTGTAGGGGTCCCGTAAGGGTCAGTTCTTGGCCCCCTTCTATTCTCCATCTACACTCACTCCCTTGAAGAACTCATTCGCTCTATCGGCTTCAGCTATCATCTCTATGCAGATGATACCCAAATCTAGATCTCCCCAGTTTTTTTCTCTCTCTCCGTCGCATCTCCTCCTGCCTTTGGGACATCTCCACCTGGTTGTCCTCCTGCCGCCTAAGACTCAACAGGTCCAAGACAGATCTCCATATTTTCCCTAGAGCCCGGGCTTGGAAATCAGAGGTCACGGGTTCTAATCCCAGCTGCCCCACTTAGCAGATGTGACTTTGGGCAAGGCACTTCACTTCTCTGCCTCACTTACCTCATCTGGAAAATGGGGATTAAGACTGTGAGCCCCACATAGGACAACCTGATTATCTTGTATCTACCCCAGTGCTTAGGACAGTGCTTGGTACATAGTAAGTGCTTAACAAATACCATCATCATCATCGTCGACATCACCATCATTGTTATTCCCTCCCAAATCCTGGTCTCTCCAGAACTTACCCGTCACTGTAGACAGCATAACCATCCTTCCTGTCTCACAAGCCTGTAACCTTGGTGTCATCCTTGACTCTACTCTCTCATTGACCCCACACAACCAATCGGTCACCAAATCCGGCCAGGCTCACCTTGACACATCGCCAAGAGCCAAACCAAACCTCCACCACGTTAGTACAATCATTCATTCTACCCCCACTGGATTACTGATTCAGCATCCTTTCGGACCTCCCAACCTCCTGCCTCTCCCCACTTCATTCATTCATTCATTCATTCAATCGTATTTGTTGAGTGCTTACTGTGTGCTAAACACTGTACTAAGCGCTTGGTAAGTACAATTCGGCAACAGACGCAATCCCTACCCAACAATGGGTTCACAGTCTAGAAGAGGGGAAACAGACAACAAAACAAAACAAAACAAGCAGACAGGCATCAAAAGCATCACTATAAACAGAATTATAGATATATACACAACATTAATAAAACAGAATAATAAATATGTACATATATACACAAGTCCTGTGGGGTGGGTGTAGCAGAGCAGAGAGAGGAAGTCGGGGCGATGGGGAGGGGAGGAGGACTAGAGGAAAAGGGGGGACTCAATCTGGGAAGGCTTCCTGGAGGAGATGAGTTTTCAGTAGGGCTTTGAAGGGAGGCAGTGTGCATATCTGGCGGATGTGAGGAGGGAGGGCAGTCCATATTTCACTCCGCTGCCCCGATTATCTTTCTACAGAAAAGTTCAGGGCATGTCATCCTCCTCAAAAAATCTCCAGTGGTTGCCTATCAACCTCCTTATCAATCAATCGTATTTATTGAGCGCTTACTGTTTGCAGAGCACTGTACTAAGCGCTTTGGAAGTACAAGTTGTCAACAAGCAACAAGTTGTTATCAAGCAAAAACTCCTCACCATTGGCTTCGAAACTCTCCATCCCCTTGTCCCCTTCTACCTCACCTCCCTTCTCTCCTTCTCCAGCCCAGCCCACACCCGCCATTCCTCTGTGCCGCTAACCTTCTCACTGGGTCTCGTTCTCTCCTGTCCCACCGTCGACCCCCGGCGACCCCCGGCCCACGTCCTACCCCTGGCCTGGAATGCCCTCCCTCCACACATCCGCCAAGCTAGCTCTCTTCCTCCCTTCAAAGCCCTACCGAGAGCTCACCTCTTCCAAGAGGCCTTTCTAGATTAAGCCCCCTTTCTTTCAGCTCTCCCTCACCTCACCCCGACTCGCTCCCTTTGCTCTACCCCCCTCCCCACAAAACATCACTTGTGTAAATATGTACATATTCATAATTCTATTTATTTATATTAAAGCTGTGTTTATATCTATCTTCTAGATGTGAACCCACTGTTGGGTAGGGACCGTCTCTATATGTTGCCAACTTGTACTTCCCAAGCGCTTAGTACAGTGTTCTGCCCACAGTAAGCGCTCAATAAATACGATTGATTGATCTATAATTCTATTTATTTGTATTGATTTTATTGATGCCTGTTTACTTGTTTTGATATCCCTCTCCCCGCTTTTAGACTGTGAGTCCGTTGTGGGCAGGCACTGTCTCTGTTGCTGAATTGTACTTTCCAAGAGCTTAGTGCAGTATTCTGCACAGATTAAGCGCTAAATAGATTGAACAAATGAAGTGTAGTTTCCAGTACAATCCCTACCCCCTGCTCTCCCAGCCCACACCCCTGCTGACTTGAGCTCAGCTAGGACCCCACATAACCCTGTCCGGAGCCTCTGCCACTTGTCAGCTGTGAGAATTTGGGCAAGTCACTCCACTTCTCTGGGCCTCAGTTCCCTCATCTGTAAAATGGGGATTAAGACTGTGAGCCCCCTGTGGGGCAACATTATCACCCTGTAACCTCCCCAGCCCTTAGAACAGGGCTTTGCGCAAAATAAGCACTTAATAAATGCCATTATTATTATTACCACTATATACAGCGGGAACATTTTAGTCCACGCTTAGCCTAATTAAAAGGGAGATGGATCGCGACACACACTCACCGACACACACAATTATCACAAAAAGCGGCTCCGAATCCGACGGGCTTCCCCACCTTTCGTGAAGATAGTCCCACGTCAGAGGAGTTTGAAGGCGTCTGGCCCCCCGCAGCATGCCACCCTGGTTCCAGTCTTAGGTGCTTTGGCCTAGGCCCCAATAATGTGTCTCAGCGCAAGTCTTGGATCGTTTTCTTTTCTTTGTTCAGCGGTCCCAGGGGAACAGTTCTTTCCTCCCTTTTATCGGTTGTTGAAGGGGTGGAAGGGGGAGGCACCGGGAGTTCCCCATTTCTGCTCCGATTCCCCGGGGTCTGCAGCCCCGGCGTCTCATTGCCAGGGGAAGCCAGGGAGGACCGGGACCACGCCCGCCCCCAACCCCGTGATGATTTACCCCTCGGGCTCCAGCCGATCTGCCAGGTTTTGTCCCGCCCGGGAAAACAATTTACTCGCTCCTCAGACTCCTCTGCAAAACAATCCGTTTCTCCTCATTCACTCCAGTGCTCCTCAGACTTTTCCGCAAAATTACTCAGTTTCGCCTCGGGAATTCAAGTTCTCCTCAGACTTCCGAGCAAGATAGTTACGTTTCCCTTCCAATTCCAGTCTGCAAGATAATTGAGTTTCCCCTCTGTTGTCCGCCAGCGGACTTGACATGACTGACTGTATCTTGCGCATGCTGACAGTAATCCTCCATTTTGTGCAGACCGAGAGCAACTCCTTTTTTTGTGTTTTACGTAAGGCTCAACAACAGAATGTCCTCAAGTCCAGTAAACAAGTAAAACCTGTCTATGCAAGGTTGTAGGGCTAATAACAAGTAACTCAAGGCTGTGATAAGAGACCAGTGAAAATTCACGACCATCCTGTCGGTCCTCATTGGTTCCCTTAAGTTCCCATTGCTCGCTCCCGCGTTGCTGTAACTCAATAAAAGACACTGTGGGAATGGAACTCGGGGCTGCTTGTCATTCATTCATTCATTCATTCAATCAATCGTATTTATTGAGCGCTTACTGTGTGAAGAGCACTGTACTATGCGCTTGAGAAGTACAAGTCGGGAACATATAGGGACAGTCCCTACCCAATTGTCCCTCGTACCTCTCTCGGAAGGTGAACGGGCAGGTAGCCACCTTCCTCCTTTACTGCTGTAACTGAACTCACGTCTCCAAGTTATTTTTCCTATAACAATAATAATAATGATGATGGCATTTATGAAATGCTCACTATGTGCAAAGCACTGCTCTATGCGCTGGGGAGATTACAAGGCGATCAGGTTATCCCACGATAGGGCTCACAATCTTCATCCCCATTTTACAGATGAGGTCACTGAGGCACAGGGAAGTGAAGTGACTTTCCTAAAGTCACGCAGCTGATAATTGCTGGAGCCGGTATTTGAACCCCTGACCTCTGACTCCAAAGCCCGGGCTCTTTCCGCTGAGCCATGCTGCTTCCCTATCTACATCCCCACCTTGGGTTCTCTTGGGTCCACTGTGAGCCCCACATAGGATGATGACCTGATGACCTTGTATGTACCCCAGAGTTTAGAACACTGTTTGTCACATAGTGAGCACATAACAAATACCATCCTTATTATCATTACTATTATTACCTACACCACATGTCTGCAGTGTGACCTTAGGCAATTTACTTCACTTCTCTGAGTCTCAGTTACTTCATCTGTAAAATGGGGATTAAGAGTGTGATCCCTATGTGGGACTGGGACTGTGTCCGACCTGTTATCTTGTATCTAACCCACCGTTTAGTACAGTGCTGGTGAGGCCGGCATCACGGGCGGGAACTGAGGGGAGGAAGTGAAACTGACAAGCACACCCTTCCTCCCTCTACAATCTGCCCAGCAACGTGACGCTAGAAGGATAGAGTCAATCCGTCAATGCCACAACCTCGCTTACAGCTTATAAGCAACTCCGGCTGAGTGCTCAGGGTTCTCGCCTCCCCTGAGGAGCGGAGCCCGCTGCGTGCGTTACACCCAAAAGACCTAAATTCATTCTGGAAGGGAGATTGGACGGGATAATTAAAGCTTGCTTGGGAAAACGATCCTCTGGGTACCTCTACTCCCCCACGCGACTCCGGTGTTTTTGGCCGGCATCACTTGGAACACACTGGTCTGCTGTGTTATCTTGGGCAAGTCACTTCACTTTTCTGTGCCCCAATTCCCTCGTCTGTAAAATGGGAATTAGGACTGTGAGCGCCATGTGGGTCAGGGATTCTGTACAACCTGATTAGCTGGTATCTACCACAGCACTTTGTACAGTGCCTTGCACACAGTAAGCATTAATGCCATTAAAATGCCATTAAAAATGCCAAATGCCATTAAAAAAACCTACTGCTGCTGCTCCTCCTCCTAACATCCATTCCCACTGCTCACGACTCAGCTGAGACAAGAGAAGCACAAACCTGGTGAGCTGTTGATGTTTCAGGCCCTGCCACAGACTCTGCTGGTGAGGCAGTCAGGATGGAAACCTTTAGTCAGTAGGATCCTGCCACCAAGATCAATAATCTTGGACCCTCTGGTCAGAGTAATTAGTGCCCTAGCAGGCCAGCTGCTGTTTGAATGCCGATGCCTTGGCCTATCCTAAACATTTTCATATGTATGGCGTCTTCTGCCCAGTCCCTCCCCACCCAGGCAGGCCGCATGAGTGGTATTTGTTAAAGCACTTACTATGTGCTTTGTGTACATTGGACCCAGTCCCTGTTTCTCATAGGGCTCACGGTTTCAGGGAGGTTTTTCCCCATTTTACAGATGAGAAAACTGAGGTCCATCCAACTGACTTTCCCAAGGTCACAACAGTGGGCAAGGGTCAGAGTGGGATTAGAACCCAGGTCTCCTGACTCTCAGTGAGTTGACTTCTTTTTTTAACTCTTTAGAGGAAGCAGCATGGTCTAAAGGATAGAGCAAACCTGGGAGTCAAAAGGGCCTGGGTTCTAATCCCAGCCCTGCCACTTGTCTGCTGTATGACCTTGGGCAGGGAACTTCACTTCTCTGGACCTCGGTTACCTTATCTGTAAAATGCTTAGTACAGTGGTACAGTGCTCTACACACAGTAAGCGCTCAATAAATACGATTGAATGAATGAATGAATGAATGAGTGGTATAAAGTAAGCACTAAATGTGGAAGAAAAACTTCACAGACTCTGCGTTGTGTTCAGAAAAAGGTATGTCAGAGACTGATTTTATTACTATTAGCGCTTCATCCGACACTAGTAGGGAGAGGAGTTGAGCAGCAGAGATTCCGCTGCTAGTCAAGGCTAGCTCAACTTCAAGCAATACAGAGCTTCTTCATATACCATTAGTACAGAACAATCAGAACAATCCAATAGGAGAAGTACTTTAGGATAGAAAGCAGTAAGCTCCTGGGGCATTTCCTGTGTAGTCCTGGACCTCCTTTGTTAAGGTGGTAAGTAGGGCCAGGGGCTTGATTGGTTCTAGGGCAACCCATCAGGCAAACCCAAAATGGTCAAGCGGGCCTTAGGCAGGGACGGGGGAGAAAGGTGGACAAAAGCAGGACCTTGACAATTGTGCTTCTATAACAAATATCACAATTATTATTATTAGATAGAGCATGTGCCTGAGAGTCAGAAGGACCTGGGTTCTAATTCCAGCTCCAATACTTGCCTGCTGTGTGACTTTAGGCAAGTCACTTAGCTTCACTGTGCCAGTTACCTCTTGTAAAATGGGGATTAAGACCATGAGCCTCGTGTGGGACAGAGACTGTGTCCAACCCAATTTGCTTGTATCTATCCCAGCGCTTAGTACAGTGCCTGGCAAATAGTAAGCTCTTAACAAATAGCACTATTATGATTATTATTACCATTATTGCTATTAATAACCATAATGCTTCCCACTCTGGTGCTCCCAGGAGCTCTGTGCTTTCAAAACAGGTACGTTTGAATCCCAGCCCTTCCCGATCCCACTTTTGGTCTTGCCATGCTTGACCAGTCACCCCGGTATTTCCCCAGAGTGCGTTTTCTGCTGCTTTCACGATACTCCAATAAGCACCTTGCCCCAACTGACTGCCGTCCAGCACCTCCTTGGGATTTTGTCAGCAGTAGGGGAACCAACAAAATGTAAACGTAGATTATTTCCTTCCAGAAAGACCGAATTCCTTCTGCCATCAGTTGCTCCCATACGTGCACAAACATGGAACCCAGTCTTATAAACGAGATGATGACTGGAATTTTAAGTGCTTACCTGTGCCAAGCACTGAACTAAGCACTGGGACCTAGACCTAGCTGAGCACCTGTCTTGCAGCAGAGCTGAGCTGCTTGAATCACTTTTATTTCCAGAATCGGAAACCTTCCTCCTGGAAGGGCAAAGGATGGTAAACATTCGGAGGAGCTTCTTGGGTTCATTTTCAAACCCTAATTTGGCAAGGCACTGGGATTGCAAGCTTTGTGTTTCCTTATGTGAAAACAATTTGGCCTAGACTGTGAGCTCGGTGTGGGCAAGAATGTGTCTTTTTGTTGTTATACTGTACTCTCCAAGAGCTTAGTACAGTGCTTTGCACACAGTGAGGGCTCAATAAATACGATGGAGTGAATTGAATGAAGGGATGAATGAATGATGGAAATAAATCCATCGGAAACCTTTGCCCACATATTGCCTGTGGGTCACAATAGTGAGCACAGATGAGCTCCTGCCCTCGAGGAGGGCACAGGTAAGCACTTAAAATTCCAGTCATCATCTCGATCAGGGACAACCTGATCACCTTGTAACCTCCCCAGCGCTTAGAACAGTGCTTTGCATATAGTAAGCGCTTAATAAATGCCATTAAAAAGTGCTTTGTAGTTAGTAAGCACTTAACAAATACCATAATTATTATTGTTATTATTAAGGGGGCAGAGATCAGGGATCTGAGACCCTGAGCAGCAGCTCTCTATCAATCAGGCAGAGGGAGGGTCAGGGGCCAGGTTTTACAATGGAATGAATGAGTTACAATTGAATGAATGAATGAATCTCCTCCAAGAGTCCTTCCCTGATAAGACCTACTTTCCTCTTATCCATTCCCCTTCATCATCGCCCTGACTTACTCCCTTTTCTTCATCCTCTCACCCAGCCCCATAGCACTTTCATTCATTCATTCAATCATATTTATTGAGCGCTTTCTGTGTGCAAAGCACAGTACTAAGCACTGGGAGAGTACACTATAACGGCAAACAGACACATTCCTGCCCATAATGAGCTCACAGTCTAGACAGAGAAACAGATAGCAATCAATCAATCAATCATATTTATTGAGCGCTTACTGTGTGCAGAGCACTGTACTAAGCGCTTGGGAAGTACAAGTTGGCAACATATAGAGACAGTCCCTACCCAACAGTGGGCTCACAGTCTAAGAGGGGGAGACAGAGAACAAAACCAAACATACTAACAAAATAAAATAAATAGAATAGATATGTACAAGTAAAATAAATAAATAAACAAATAAATAGAGAAATAAATATGTACAAACATATATACGCATGTACAGGTGCTGTGGGGAAGGGAACGAGGTAAGATGGGGGGATGAGAGGGGGACGAGGGGGAGAGGAAGGAAGGGGTTCAGTCTGGGAAGGCCTCCTGGAGGAGGTGAGCTCTCAGTAGGGCCTTGAAGGGAGGAAGAGAACTAGCTTGGCGGATGGGGAGAGGGAGGGCATTCCAGGCCCGGGGGATGACGTGGGCCGGGGGTCGATGGCGGGACAGGCGATACAAATATATAAATATAGATATATGGAGATAGATAGATAGATATATAAATATATCTATATATATCTATATATATACAGATAGATATAAATATAAATAAATAAATTATGGATATATATTTTATATGTGTAGTATATATATATGCACACAGATATAATAATAATAATGGCATTTATTAAGCGCTTACTAAGTGCAAAGCACTTTTCTAAGCACTGGGGAGGTTACAACGTGATCAGGTTGTCCCACGTGGGGCTCACAGTCTTCATCCCCATTTTACAGATGAGGTAACTGAGGCCCGAGAAGTGAAGTGACTTGCCCAAAGGTACCCAGCTGACAAGTGGCGAAGGTGGGAATTGAACCCATAACATCTGACTCCAAAGCCCGGGCTCCTTCCACTGAGCCACGCTGCTTCCACGTGCAAGACATCAACATACATGCTGTGGGCATTAGAGGGGGGATGAATGAAGGAGCAAGCAAGAGCGGCGCAGAAGACTGTGAGAGAAGAGGAGAGGAGGGCCCAGTCAGGGGAGGCCTCTTGGAGGAGATCTGTCTGACATGAGGAGCAAAAGCAGGATGTGGGCGTGAGGTCAGCAGCGAGCCAGACGAGACCGAGGCACAGTGAGAAGGTCAGTACCAGAGGAACAAGAGGAACCAAGTGTGTGGGCTGGGTTGCAGCAGGAGAGTGTCCATATCTATCATTTATTTATTTATTTATCTATCTATCTATCTATTTATTTATTTATTTATATTAACGTCTGTCTCCACCTCTAAATTGTAAGCTCATTCGGAGCAGAGAACGTGTCTGTTATATTGTACTCTCCCAAGTGCTTAGTACAGTGCTCTGTACACAGTAAATGCTCAATAAATACGATCGGATGAATGAATATAGCGAGACCACAGAGCCACTTCAACCAATTAATGAACCGTATTTATTGAGCGCTTACTATGTGCACTAAGTGCTTGGGAGTGTATGGTACAACTGAACTAGCAGACGTGCTCCCTGACAAAACGAGTTTACAATCTAGAGGGGATCAATGAATGGTATTTACTGACTGCTTTGTCTGTGCAAAGCACTGACTTGGGGGAACATAATGCAGTTGGTAGGTATACCTGTATTGTGAAGGATGATAATAATAATGATGATAGTAATGCGTAAATACACGAAAATCTCTATTGGGAATGTGGAATTCATTTATGTCTTTTGAAAGGCCTGGAAGATTTTTCCTGGAGATCCTTCTCTGGGCAGACGATGGGAGGGAATGGTTCATTCTTTCACTCCTTCATTCATTCATTCAATCGTATTCATTGAACGCTTACTGTGTGCACAGCACTGTACTAAGCACTTGGGAAGTACAAACCGGTACGATAGACAATCCCTATGGTAAGGTCAAGCTTCAGATATGACTCATGAGCCTGCTCATCTGATCTTGTTTTTTCACTTTTCTTACATTATTTGTTAAGTGCCTACTAGGTGCCATGCATTGTTCTAAGGGCTTGGGTCTTGTCTTATGTGGTCGAGTCATTGCCAACCCATAGCGACACCACAAACCCATCTCTCCCAAAAAACCCCGACTCTCCATCTGCAATCGTTCTGGTAGTGTATCCATAGCTTTTTCTTGGTAAAAATACAGAAGAGGTTTACCATTGCCTCCTTCCGCGTAGTAAACTCGAGTTTCCGCCCTCGACTCTCTCCCATTCCGCTGCTGCCCAGTGTGGGTGAGTTTTGACTTGTAGCAGATTGTCTTCCACTCGCTAGCCACTTCCCAAGCTAGGAATGGAATAGGTAGACCTCTTGACTCTCTCTCCCATAGCCGAGACTGGTAGAGTACTGAAAACCCTCCAGGTATGACCAGGAGAGGGGACGTGCTTGGGTAGATTCGAGGTAATCAGGGTGGACACAGCCCAGGTCATGTCCCACATGGAGCTCTTAATTTTAGTCCTCATTTTACAGATGAGGGAACTAAAGCCCAGAGAAGTGAAGTGACCTGCCTAAGGTCACACAATAGGCAAAGAAACAGCTTGGCTTAGTAGAAAGAACACGGGCCTGGAAGTCAGAGAACCTGGGTTCTAATCCCTGCTCTGGCATTTGTCTGCTGTGTGACCTTGGGAAAGTCCCTAGGTTACTCCATCTGTACAATGGGGATGAAACCCTACTCCTTCCTACATAGACAATGAGTCCCATGTGGGACAAGGACTGTGTCCAACCTGATGAATTTATACCTACCCCAGTGCAGAGAACAGTGTTTGGCACATACTAACGGCTTAACAAGTCCAATAATAATAATAATAGTAATAATAATAATGGCATTTGTTAAGCGCTTACTATATGCAAAGTACTGTTCTAAGCGCTGGGGGGATGCAAGGAAATCAGGTTGTCCCATGTGAGGCTCACAGTCTTAATCCCCATTTCACAGATGAAGTAACAGGCTCCGAGAAGTTAAGTGACTTGCCCAAGGTCACACAGCAGACATGTGGCGGAGCTGAGATTAGAACCCATGACTTCTAGACTGTGAGCCCGCTGTTGGGTAGGGACCGTCTCTATATGTTGCCAACTCGTACTTCCCAAGCGCTTATTACAGTGCTCTGCACACAGTAAGTGCCCAATAAATACGATTGAATGAATGAAAGAATGACCTCTGACTCCCAAGCCCGAGCTCTTTCCATTGAGCCATGCTGCTTACCACAATTCTTAAATGGGTGAGCTGGGATTAGAACCCAGGTCCTCTAGACTTTAAACTTGTTGTGGGCAGCGAATGTGTCTATTTTGTATCCTACTGTACTCTCTCAAACACTTCGTACAGTGCTCTGTACACAGTAGGTGCTCAATAAATACGACTGAATGAATGAATGAATTCTGACATTCCAAGTTCCCTAACTGTGAATTGTGGATGTTTCTGTTTTTCGGAATGCGTTTCCTTTGGATGAGCTAAAATTGTCTGAATGAAGAAGCATGCATTCTACCTTTATTTGTAGGTGAAAAAACGGACTTTATTCAATCTACCTCACAAAGCAATAGATGCGAGCCCATTTCCACTCAAGGAAGGCTGAAGCAGGGGAGGCCAACACTGACCTTTCCAGAGAAGACCGTGGACGCCAAACTGGGAGTGCTGGGTTAGGGTCGGAGGCTACTTGTCCGGTCACCAGCCTACAAGGTGGTCCCTCCACGGAGCGGGAGACCCCGGATCAAGAAGTCCCCCAGATTGGGGGATGACCCCAAGAATGCAGCGGAAGTATCTCCGTGCGCTGGTTCGGAAGGTGAATTTGCGCAGAGGTGATTCCTCTGGATTCCCGGGGGGTGGGGGCTGGTGGCTCGGTCTCTTGGTCACTTGGTCAGCCTTCTCACCTTCTGAAGTTCCTCGATGGGTTTCGACTGCTGGTTAATGGAGAGAAACTGCAGAGCAGAGAGACAAAACTTATGTTCCAGGAACCGCAACCCTGGAGAATACATTCTGCTAGCTCCTAAGCTTCCTAAGCTCCTTATGTCCGTATTTGTAATTTATTTATTTTAAAAATCTCTGCCTCCCCTGCTAGACTGCAAGCTCACCGTAGACTGGGAACGTTTATGCTATATTGTTATGTTGTACTCTCCCAAGAGCTTAGTACAGGTTTTGCAAAGAGTATGTGAGCAACAAACACGAACTGATTGACTGACTGAGGGCAGAAATGGTATTTATTAACATTATTGTCCTCTCACGGGTATTTTGTATACTGTTCTGCAGACAGTAGGTGCTTGGAAAATATTGCTGATTGATAAGTGAATAGAAAGTGATTTCCCTTGATTTTCACCCAGAAAATAGTTCTCTGCTCTATGTAGGACAGGGACTGCAACAGCATGGCTTAATGGACAGAGCATGGGCCTGGGGATCAGAAGGTTATGGGTTCTGATCCTGACTCTGCCACTTGTCTGCTTGGTGACCTTGGGCAAGTCACTTCACCTCTCTGTGCCTCAGTTCCCTCATTTGTAAAATAGGGATCACTATTAGAGTAAATCACTAACTCTAACCCCAACTCTAGGCCTTACCTTAAATGGTAGCCTTAACCTTGTCCTAATGCTAACCCTATCCCTAACCCAAGAATTAACCCTAGCCTAAGCCCTAGCCCTAGTGTTAACCCTAACCTCACCTTAACCCTAACACCAATCCTATTTTGAAGACTAGCCCTAGGACTAGCCTTCAGCCAGCAACTAACCAAAATTGACAACATATAGAGACGGTCCCTACCCAACAACAGACTCACAGTCTAGAAGGTGGACTAGAACCCTAACCCTAACCCTGCCCCTAGCCTTCGAGCTACCTTTAAACCTAAACCTAACCCTTAACCTATCCCTAACGCTTGACCTAACTCTAACCCTAACCATACTACTAATTCTAGATTGAGTCTTAATCATAACCCTAGACCTTTCTCTAACCCTAGACAAAACCCGAATCCTAACCCTAACCATAGGAGTTGCCCTAGCTCTAATGCTAACTGTATCGCTAACCCTAACCTTACCCCTACCCTAACCCTAACCCAGTCCTAACCCCACCCTTAGCATTTACCATAACATGGGCCTAACTCTGGCTGAAGTACTGCAAATCTGGAAGCCTGTGTTGAAGGGACCTTTCAGTATTTAATTCTGCAACTCTCGCAGGTCAATGCATCGTACTAATACTAAACCTAACCCTAACCCTAACACCAAACCTAAGCTAAACCTTAACCATGACCTAACTCTAAAGCTCACCCTAAAGCTAAACCTTAATCCTAACCCTAACCCTAACCTTAACCATGACCCTAGCCCTAACTCTAAAACTCACCCTAAAACTAAGCCCTAATCCTAACCCTAACCTTAACCATCGCTGTACCCCTAGCTATAGCCCTTATTCTAATCCTACCCCTAATCTTAAATCTACCCTAAATTTAACCCTAAGCCTAGTACTAAATTTATCCCTAAATCTAACCCTAACCCTAACCCTATTCATAATCCTAACCCTAGGAATAATCCTAATCCTAAACCTAGCCCTAACCTTAACCCTAACCCAAAACCTCACCATAACCCTAACCCGAAACCCAATCCTAATCATAACCCTAACCCTAACCCTAACCCTAACCCTAGCCCTAAACTTAAACCCATCTCTAAGCAAAATCTTAACCCTAACCCTATGGCAAGCCGTAACACTTACTGTAACCTTAACCCAAACCTTGTCCTATTTTGCCTTGTCGAGTAGTCTCTGACCCATAGCTACGCCATGGATACATAATAATAATAATGATGATAATAATAATAATAATAATAATAATAATAATATTTCTTAGGCGCTTACTATGTGCAAAACACTGCTCTAAGCGTCTCCCTCAGAACACCCAACCTCCACCTGCAGTCGTTCTGGTAGTGTATCCATAGACGTTTCTTGGTAAAAATATGGAAGTGTTTTTCCATTGCCTCCTTTCATGCAATAAGCTTGATTCTCTGCCCTGGACCCTCTCCCATGATGCTGCTGCCCAGCTCAGGTGAGTTTTGACATGTAACAAATTGTCTTCCACTCGCTAGCCACTTCCCAAGCTAGGAATGGAATGGTTATACCTCTGCTTGATTCCCTCCTGTAGTGGAGACTGGTAAAGTACTGGAAACTCTCCAGACGCGACCCTGAGAGGGAAACCCATACCTATCCCTAATCAAAAAAACAAAACCTAACCTTAACCCTAACTCATATAGAAATTACACTGACCCAAACCTTAACCCTAAACTTAGTCCTAACCCTTACCCTAAGGCAAACCCTAACGCTAAACCCAAAAGTAGTCCTAGTCACAACCTGAACCTTCACTCTAACTCTAATCATAAATCTAACCATAGAGCCAACACTAACCCTAACCACAACCCTAGCCTAAACATGAACCCTCACCCTAACTATAACCATAATACTAAACCTACCCATAAACCTAACCTTAACTTTAACCCTCGGTTTAGCCCTACCCCTACGCTTATCTAACCCTAACCCAAACCCTAACTTTAACTCTTCAGAAGTCCTAGGCTTAACCCTAATCCAAAAAATAAATTTAGCTACCATCATGGGGAACCTCCCCTTCAACCTTGACCTGTTTCTGTCTCAGTCACACCTCCTCATCACATCACTGAAACCTGGCTCTCCCCACATTACACGATATCCCCTACTGCTCTCTCCAGAGAGGGCCTCTTCTCCCACTTTCCCAGACATACTAGTAAAGGAGGAGGTGTTGGCTTCCTTCTCGTGCCCCACTGCTGCTTTCACTCCTGCCTCCGCCTTCCCTTCTTTCCCCTCTTTGAAGCCTGTGTCATCCACCTCTACCACCCGCTCAACATTCTAGTAGCTGTCATCTATTGTTCCCCCAGCTCCTTCTCTTTTTCTCCATGCCCACTCTGATCCTTGGAGACTTCAAAATCATCATCATCATCATCAATCGTATTTATTGAGCGCTTACTGTGTGCAGAGCACTGTACTAAGCGCTTGGGAAGTACAAATTGGCAACATATAGAGACAGTCCCTACCAAACAGTGGGTTCACAGTCAAAAAGGGGGGGGGCGGTTAGCGTTAGGGTTTGCCTTAGGATAAGGGTTAGGACTAAGTTTAGGGTTAAGGTTTGGGTCAGTGTAATTTCTATATGGGTTAGGTTTAAGGTTAGGTTTTGTTTTTTTGATTAGGGCTAGGAATGGGTTTCCATCTCAGGGTGGCGTCTGGAGAGTTTCCACATATATGTTCCTGATGACCCCTCTGCCACCCTCCTTCTATCACTTCTCCACTTTGCCAAACTTTTTCTCCATCCCACCTACCCCACTCACCAACTTAGACACACACTCTCAATCTCATCATCACTAACCACTGCACAATCTCTACTCTCACCAACTCTGAAATCCCTCTCTCTGATCACATCCTTCTCACTTGCCTCCTCTACCACACACCTCCTCCCCATAAATCTGGGCTATTCCCTACAGAGACCTCTGATCTCTCGACCCCATCCAGCTCTCTCAACTTATCACACCCTGTTTAGCCTCCATACCCGATCTACTCACTCTTGATGACCAGATGTTCTCAACGTGACCCTCTTTCCTGAAATAAATTCAATTGCTCCCCTATTCCTTTATTGTACTCATACCACTAACACAAAGCTCTGGATCACCTGCACTGTACCTCGATCTCTCCTGACTCACCGCCGAACCCTAGACCACGTCTGGCCTCTCGCCTGTAATATCCTCCATCCTCTGATACAATAGAAACCCTTTCTCCCCTGCCTGAAAGCCTAACTGTGCCTTACATCTCCTCCAAGAGGACTTCCCAGACTAAGATCCACTTTTCCTCATCTCTCGCTCCATTCTGTGTTTTCTCTGATTTCTCTTTGCCCTGATTTGATCATTTTGCTTTTCCCCCTCCCTCCTAGCCCCTAAGCACTTATACACATAACTGCAATTTTATTTATTTTTATGGATGCCTGTCTTTCCCCGCTCTAGACTGTCAGGTCGTTATGGGCAGGGAATGTCACCATTTGCTGTTGCATTGTACTTTCCCAAGCGCTCAGTGAATTGCTCTGGACACAGCAAGTGCTCAATGAATACGATCGAATGAATGAATGAATATGCTTGCTTTCATGTGACCGACCTAACATTGGCTCTGACCTAACAGGCCCTCCACTCCACCAGGCCTAATGTCTTGGTCGATCTAGTCCAATGGTTTTTGGTCTGGGGTCTGAACCACTGGAATTCGCGCCAAACTATCCACTTACCTGTTCCAGTAATATGCTGAGATCGGTGTCCCCGCCATGAGCATCCATGAGTCAGGCCTGCAAAGGTTGCTAAAACACAATTTCTAGCAACTCTCGATATACAGCTCTTTTTCCCAGGCCTTCCACCCTTGGGCTTTCACTCATGGGCCTCCCAGGCAAGGACCTACGTGGTTACACCTTGAAGAGGGCCATTAGTCCGTGTAGATAACGTCTGCACTAGGTCTGGGTGCTAACAAGTGAACAAATAACCTCACCATCTGGATGGACCGTTCAACCTCCGTAGTGATCCCCTGTCCCATGGCTGGGCTCAGGGCTGCTGCTCACACCATTCGTGGCCATTTTCCCTGTGAGCACTGCCATCAGTGAACAAGGTTCGGTTCCATCTCTGGGTATCTTGAAACTGTGGTACAGTAAGGCCACCTCAGTGAGGCCCCCTGGTAACACTGGACTGCCCTCTGTCCAGTCTCTATGGGCCACGTAAATGATCAACCTTTGGATGGTGGAGGTGTTGGTGACATCTGGGGGCGTGCTAGTGGAATCCCAAAGATGCTTCAGAATGGGACGGGGCAAAGCGCAGCTTAATTACCCATTTCCCTATGATGTCTTCAGTAGCCCAAAGTCCCTCATACATGGCAGTGATCTTCTTCTGCCAAGGGGAATAGTGACTCTGGACTACCATTCATCCCAATAATCGAAGAATTGTCAGGATTTGGATCTTTGGGGACTTCCCCTGTCATAGGCCATATTGCCACCTGGTGGTTCTAACCCGGCATGTAAGGCAAGTGTTATTTCCCTTTCGAGGGATCTGAGGACTCAGTATTGCTGCATGGCTTGAATGATCTCATACAAAGCCACTTTGTGCATCTCTGTCCACTCCCACTTGGCACCATTCTTGATTCGGGAGTAAGAGGGCTGGGCCTAAATCGCGAATTTCTAGTCATGGTGCCTCCAACATACCAACATTCCCGGGATTGGTTGGAGGTTAAGATAAGGGCTGGGTTCTGGTAAGGTTAAAGATTAGGGTTAGGGTTAAGAATAGAGTTATGATGAAGGTTGGGGTTAAAGTTTTGTTTAGGGTTAGGACTAGGGCTTGAGGTATGGATAGGGCTAGGGTTAGAATTAGAGTTTAGGTTAAGATTAGAGTTTTGAATAGTTTAAGAGTTAGGGCAAGAGTTGAGGCTAGGAATCATGTTAGGGTTAGTGTTAGGATTATGGCTAAAGCTATTCCTAAACTAGGATAAGGGCTAGTGTTGAGGGGGCAGGTTGTGTAGAGGTCAGGGCTGAGGCTAAGGTTAAAATAATAACAATAATAGCAATGATGGTATTTGTTAGGTGCTTACTCTGTGCCAAGCATTGCTCTAAGTACATTGGGGTAGCTATAAGGTAATCAGGCTGTCCCACGTGGAGCTCACAGCCCTAATCTAATCCCCATTTTAAAGATGAGGTAACCGAGGGCCATAGAATTCAAGTGACTCGCCCAAAGTCACAACCCCTGACTCCCAAACCCATGCTCTTTCCACTAAGCCTAACTGCGTAGGTTTAGTTTTAGCATTTTGGCTACAGTAAGGGTTAGGGTAGGTGTAGTGTTAAGGATAGAGTTAGGGTTGGAGAAAGGGCTAAGGTTAGGGTTTGGGCTATGGTCAGAATTAGAATTAAAATTGGGATTAGAGTTAGGGTTAGATTTAGAGAAGGGGTTAGGGTTTGGATAAGGTTGGGGTTGAGGCTCAGGCTAGGACTAGGGCTAGGCATGGTTTAGGGTGAAGATTTGGATGAAGATTAGGGTTGGGTTATGTTAGGGCTCCCTTAAGGGTGAAGGAAAAGGTAAGGGTTAGGATTAGTGGTAGGTTTAGGGCTCAGCCTGGGCCTATGGTTGCGGTTAAGGTTAAAATTAGGTTTAGAGTTATAGGGTTGAGGTTGTTTTAAGGGTTTGGGTAGGTTTAGGGTTAGGGTTAGCATTGAGGCTAAGCCTAGGGTTAGGGTAAGGGTTCAGTAAGGGTTAGAGTTAGTTTAGTTAGGGTTAGTGGAAGGCTTAAGGCCTATATTAGGTTTAAGGTTATGGCTATGCCTAGGATAATCCTTAGAATTATATTAGAGATAGGGTTAGGGTTAGGGTTAAGTGTAGTCCTAGGCTAAGGTTAGGATTATGGTTAAGATTAGGGTAAGGGATAGAGTAAGTGTTGTCATGGTTAGGGTTAGGGGAAAGGGTTAGGTTTATGGTTACGGCTGTGTCAGTGTTGCATTTTGGGTTATGGCTAGGGTGAGGGCTATGCCTAAGATAGCGATAAGGTTTGTGTTAGAGTTAGGGTTAGGGTTAGCATTAGGGTTAGGTTTAGAATCAGGGTTAGGGTTAGGTTTAGAGTTAGAGTAAGGACTAGGGTTAAGTTTGTGGTTAGGTTTAGAGTGGAGGTTAGGTTTAGGGTTGGGGTTTGGTTTAGGTATAGGGCTAGTTTCATGGCTAGTGCTTGAACTAGGACTATGAAAAGGGTTAAACTTACAATTAAAGTTAAGGTTAAGATTAGCCTTAGGGTTAGGCCTAGGGCTAGTGGTATGGTGGGGATTATGACTAGGCCCAGGGTTATGGTGAATGTTAGGTTTAGGCTTAAGGGTAGGGTAAGTGCTAGAGTTTAGAGTTACTGTTAGGGTTAGAGTTAGGGCTAGAGCTAGACCTATATTAAGTATAGGGTTAGAATTAAAGTAACTATTAAGGTTAAGTTATGATTATAGTAAGGGTTAAAGTTAAGGTTAGGTGTAAGGGTAGAGTAGTGGTGGATTTAGGGTTAGGTTCACTTTAGGGTTATGTCTAGTAACAGAACTAGGGTTCGAGAGACTGTTAGGCTGAAAATGATGAAAAAGGTTAGGCTTAACATTAGGGGTACCATTAGGTTTAGAATTAGTGAGAGGCCAAGGGCAAAATTTGGGGTTAGGGATAGGTTTGGGGCTAAGGTTAGTGCCTGGATTATGCCCAGGGATGTGTTAGGGTTAGGGGTCATGGATAGGCGCATGGTTATGTTGAATGTGAGGCATAGGGTTAGGGCTAGGGCTAAACCTTAGCGTAGGGTTAGTGTTAAGGTGTAGGGTTCAGATTGTGGTTATGGTTATGGCAATAATTAGAATTAGGGTCAGTGCTAGGGTTAGGGTTAAATCTGGGGCTAGGGTTAGGTTTAGAGTTAGGGTTAAAGTAATTTTTAGGGTTAGGTTATGATACGGGTTCGAGATATGGTTGGGGTAAGGATCAGGGTTAGGGTTAGATTTAAGGTTTGGATTAAGGTTTGATTAGGGTTACGTTTAGGCCTAGGGTTAACATTAGAGTTAGGTTAGTGCTAGGGCTAGGGCAAGGCTTAGGTTTGGAGTTAGGTTTAGTGTTAGGTTTAAAATTAGGGTTAGGGTTAGTGTTAGGGTTCCTTTTCGGGGTAAGATTAGAATTAGGGTTAGGGTTACAGTTAGGGATTGGGCTAGGGTTATGGCTAGAATAAGTGGTAGATTTATGGTTAGGGTTAGGGTTATGAATAGAGTTAGGGTTAGAGATGCGGTTAAGGCTAGGGCTAGTCTTAGGGCTAGGTTTAGAGTTAGGATCTGGGTTAGGTAGGCTTAGAATTCTAGTTAGAAATAGGTTTAGAGAAAGCGTTTGAGAAGGCTAGGGTTATGATGGGGTTTAGGCTTAGGGTTAGGATTATGATTAGGGAAATAGCTAGGTTTTTAGTTTGGGATGGTATTAGTGTTAGGTTTAGAGTTAGGTTTAAGGTTAGGGTTTAGAGTTAGGGTTAAGAGTAGGTTTAGATTTAGGGTTGGGGGTAGGGTTAGGTATAGGTTAGGGTTAAGGTTAGGGCTAAGACTGTGGTTAAGGTTTGGGTTACGACTAAGGTTAAGGCTAAATTTAAGGTTAGGTTTAAGGTTAGCAGCAGGACTAGGGCTAGATTTAGGGGAAGGGTTAGGCTTTAGGTTAAAGGTTATTGCAAGAGTTAAGGTTTAGGGTAGAGGTATGATTAGTGTTTAGAGATGTCTCTGCCATATATCTACTCTGTGACCCATGGCAAACTATTTAACTTCTCTGTGCCTCAATTACCTCATTTGTTAAATGGGGATCAAGACTGTGATCCCCATGTGAGACACTGACTGTGTCCAACCTGACCTTGAATCTCTCCCTGTGCTTAAAACAATTCTTGGCACATAGTAAGTGATAAACAAATACCACAATCTCTTTGTTATTATTATCATCATTATTAGATAGGGTTAGGGTTAGTGGGAGGCTGAAGACCAGCCTAGGTTCTAGTTTAGGGTGAGAGATACCATTAGGGTTTAAGTTAAACCCTAGGGTTTAACTTAGGGTTCGGTTAAAGGATAGTGTTAAAATTCGACTTAGGGTTGATTTAGCTTTAAGGTCAGAGTTAGGTTTGGGATTACGGTTAGGATTGGGTTTAGGTTTAGGTTTATGGTTAGGGCTAGGATCAGGCTAGGCCTAGGCTTAATGATATACTTATGTTTGGATTTAGAGTAAATTTTAGGGTTAGCTTTGTTGTTAAGACTAGGGTTTGATTAGGGTTAGGGTTTCGGTTAGGGTTAGGGCTAGTGCTAGGGCTTCTGAACAGGTTAAATTTAAATTTGCATTTTGGGTCAGAGTTAAGGCTACAGCTCCTGGACAAAGTTAGATTTTGGGTTAAGGCTAGGTAAGGGGGTAGGGTTAGGCCTAGGGCTAAGGTTAAGGTTAAGTGATGGTTAGTTGTAAGATTATGGTTATGGTTACGATGAGGGTGTGTGTTAGGACTAGAGTTAGTGCTAGGGTTATGGTTAAGGGCTAGGTTAAGGGCTAGGTTTAGGATTAAATTTAAGATAGAGTTAAGATTAGTGGTAGGGTTAGGGATGCGTTAAAGTTGCAGGCTAGGCTATGTGTAGTGTTAGGTGATGGCAGGGATAAGGTTAGAATTTGGATTAGGAATGGTTTGAGTATTAGGATTAGTGCTAGGGTCACACTTAAGGTTAGGGTTTGTATTAGGTTTGACATTAGGGTTTGGTCTAGGTTTAGGACTAACTAGCACGGTGCATTGACCAGGGAGAGTTGCAGGATTTAAGGGTGATAAGGTTCCGCAACACAGGTGTCCAGAATTGGAGGGCTTCAGCCAGAGTTAAGGTCAGGTTTACGTTTAGCACTAAGGGTGGGATTTGTGCTGGGATAGGATTTGGTTTATGGATAAGGTTAGGATTAGGGATTTAGTTAGGTTTAAGACTAGGGTAACTCCTAAGGTTAGGGTTAGGTCTAGAGTTAGGGAAAGGCCCAGGGTTATGGTTAAGACTCAATCTAGGGATAGAATTATGGTTAGGGTTACGGTTAGGTTGAGGGTTAGGGTTAGGGTTAGGTTTGAAAGTAGCTCCAGAGGTAGAGCCAGGGTTAGGATTAAGGTTAGGGTTAGGGTTAGACCTTGTTTTGGGGTTAGGATTAGAGTAAGGGTTAAGGTGAGGTTTAGCATTATGGTTAGGGTTAATGCTAGGGCTTGGGCTAGGATTAGTTCTTGAGTTAGGCATAAAGTTAGCATTACCATGGTTAGTCTAGACTTATATCTAGACCTAGTCCAGGGTTATTGCCAGAGTTAGGGCTAGGCCAAGGGCTAGGCTAGGGTTAGGGTTCAGGTTAAGTGTAGTGTTATGGTTGGTTGTAGACATGAGGATAGGCCTAGGGCTTGGGTTGTAGTTGAGGTTTAGTGGTAAGGTTAGTTGTCGATTAGGATTATAGTTATGCTTAGGGTTAGGGTTAGGGTTAAGATTGTGGCTTGATTTAGTAGTAAGATTACTAGTAGGCCTAGGCTAGGTTTAGTGTAGGGATGGGGTTAGGACTAGGACTAGGGCTAGTGCTAGAGTTAGAGCGAGCATTAGGTTTAAGATTAAGATTTTGGTGAGGTTTAGTCCTAGAGTTAAGATTAAGATAAGGGTTAGGGTTAAGGCTAGGATAGGAGTAATGGTTAGAGTTAGGTTTAGGGCCTGTAGTAGAATTGGAGGTAGAGTTAGGGCTAGGATTAGAGGTATGATTAGAGTTAGGTTTTGAGGCCGGAGTAGAAGTGAGGTTAGTATTACGGTTAGGGGTAGTGTTAGGCTTAGGCTAAAGACTATGGCTCTGGTAAGGGTATAGCATAGGGTTAGGTGTAGGGTTAGGGCTAGCAGTCAGGTTAGAAATGGGGATAGAGTTTGCATTAGGGTTAGCAATAGCGTTAGTCCTTGCCTCGGGTTTACAGTTAGACTTAAGGTTTGAGTTCATTCATTCATTCATTCAATCGTATTTACTGAGCACTTACTGTGTGCAGAGCATTGTACTAAGCGCTTGGAAAGTGCAGGTTGGCAACATATAGCGACGGTCCCTGCCCAACCACGGACTCACACTCTAGAATGGGGAGACTGACAACAAAACAAAACATTTAGACAGGTGTCAAAATCGTCAGAACAAATAGAATTATAGCTATATGCATATAATTAACAAAATAAATAGAATAGTAAACATGTACAAGTAAAATAAATAGAGAAATAAATCTGGACAAATATATATGCAGGTGCTGTGTCTCTGCTGTTCTCTGTCTCCCCCTTCTAGACTGTGTGCCCGCTGTTGGGTAGGGACTGTCTCTACGTGTTGCCGACTTGTACTTCCCAAGCGCTTAGTACAGTACTCTGCACACAGTAAGCGCTCGATAAATACGATTGATTGATTGATTGCTGCGGGGAGGTGAAGGAGGTAGGGTGAGGAGGGATGGGGAGGAGGAGAGAAAAAAGGGTGTTCAGACTGGGAAGGTCTCCTGAAGGAGGTGAGCTCTCAGTAGGGCTTTGAAGGGAGGAAAAGAGCTAGCTTGGCGGATGTGCGGAAGGAGGGCATTCCAGTCCAGGAAAAGGACGTGGGCCTGGGGTCGACGACAGAACAGGCGAGAAGGAGGCACAGTGAGGAGGTTAGAGGCAGAGGAGAGGAGGGTGCACACTGGGCTGTAGAAGGAGAGAAGAGAAGTGAGGTAGTAGGGGGCGAGGTAATGGAGAACCTTGAAGCCGAGAGTGAGCAGTTTTTGCTTGATTCGTAGGTTGACAGAATTCTGAGTTAACCCTGGGCTTAAATTTAGGTTTCAGTTAAGGGATAGATTTAGTTTTAGAGTTAGGTTTAGGGTTATTTTAAGGCTATAGTTTTGGGTATAGGGTTAGTATTAGGTGTAGGTCTAGGTGTAGGTCTAGGTGCAGGGCTAGGGCTAGGGTTAGGTGGAAGATTGGAGTTAGAGTTTGGGTTACGGTTAATCCTAGGGAGGATTAGAAACAGGGATAGGGTTAGGTGTTGGGGTAGTTGAGGGTTAAGGTTAGGTTTAGAGTTAGACTTAGGTTTTAGGTTAGGGTTATGGCTAGAGTTAGGGTTAGGGTGTTAGGGTTAAGTATGTGGTTAGGGATAGGGTTAGTATGGTTAGTATGAAATCAGACCATAGAGGTATGGTTCAATTTATGGTTCGGGTTAGAGTAAGGGTTAGGGTTATATTTAGGGTTAGATATAGGTTTAAGATTAAGGTTGATTAGTTAATTGATTAACTATTTATTTTAATTAGATCACTTGATTAAGGTTAAGGTGTTAGGGTACAGCGTTAGGATTAGTAAAGTTAGAGTTAGTATGAGGGCCAGGGTTGGGGCTATGGATAGGGTTAAGGTTAATCTTAGGGCTAGGGCTAGGGTAAGATTTAGGATAGGGATTAGGCCTGTGGGTAAATGCTGGGTAAGAGATGGGGTGAGAATTAGATTTAGTGTTAAGGGATAAGACTGGGTCTAAGGCTAGAGTTGGCATTAGGGTCAGAGTTGTGGCTAGGTTTAGGCTTTATGGTTATGGTTTGGGTTAGTGTTAGGCTTTGGTTTAAAGTAAGGGGTAGTGTTAGGGCTAAACCCAGGGTTAGGGCGAGTGTTAGGGATAGGATTAAGATTAGGGTTAGAGTTTGGGTCAGCAGTAGTGCTAAAGTAAGGGTTTTGGATATGCTTAAGGTTAGGGTAAGGGCTAGGGCCAGAGTTAGATTTGGGGTTAGGGTTAGGGTTTGGTTTAGGATTAGTAATTAGTGTTAGTGTAAAGGTTAGGGTTAGGGCGAGGGCAAAAGTCAGGAGAGGTTTAATTAGGGTTAGGGTTGAAGCTAGCGCTACGGCTAGGCCTAGAGTTAGAGTTAGTGTTTTGGCTAGTGGCAGATTCAAAGCTAAGGTTAAGGTTAGGGTTAGAGAGAGAGGATTAGGGTTGAGTATGGGTTATGGTGAGGTTTAGTGTTTATGTTAAGGATAGCACTGGGCGAAGGGTAAGGTTAGGGATAGTGTTTGTGTTAAAGTCAAGGTTTGGGATAAAGTTCAGATTAGAGCTAGGATTAAGGTTAAATTTAGGTTTAGTGTTAGATGTATGTACATTTTAGAGTTAGTCTTTGGGGTAGGGCTAGTGCCAGGGTTATTCCTAGCATTCGAGCTGGGAATAGACCTAATCTAAAGTTTGAGGTTAGGTCTAGGCCAGGTTTAGCGTTCGGGCTAGGGTAACACATAGGGTAACACCTTGAAACAACACAGCTTAGTGGAAAGAGCACGGGTTTGAGAGTCAGAGGTCATGGGTTCTAATCCCCGCTCCACCCACGTATCAGCTATGTGACTTTGGACAAGTCACTGAACTCTGTGCCTCAGTGACCTCATCTGTAAATGGGGATTAAGATTGTGAACCCCACGTGGGGCAAACCTATTACGCTGTATTTACCCTAGCGAGTAGAACAATGCTTGTAACATTCTAAGCGCTTAACAAAGGCCATCATTATCATTATTCTTAATACCTAGGGCTAGAGTTAGGGTCTGTGTTCTAGCTAAGGCTAGGGTGAGGCCCAGTGTTTTTGTTAGTCCTCAATCTAGGCTTGTCTTGCCTTATGCTGTCTAGTGGTTTCCGACCCCATAGAGACTCCATGGGCACATCTCTCCCAGAATGCCGCACCCCTTCTGAAATCGTTCTGGTAGTGTAACCAATCGAGTTTTCTTGGTAAAATATGGAAGTGGTTTACAATTGCCTCCTTCCACGCGGTAAACTTGAGTTTCCGCCCTCGAGTCTCTCCTACTTCAGGAAAATCCTATTTGGCATTTCGTGGAAAAGGTGTTTCAACACAAGTGACTTTGCTAGAATGGAGAAATGCACACTCACTCAATTTCCTTAGCAGGACAGACTAAAGATGGTACATGCAGAACTCGTGACGTCTTAAGGGATGTACACCGCAGGGCAAGGATCAGTGTAGATATCTGCTGTAACTGGATTACTATTGTACAGGGAACTGACTATATAAAATGTCAAGAAGAGGTAATTTGGCATTTCGTGCCAGATAGGTTTCAATGTAACGGACTTTTACAAAGTGGAACGAAACACGGTGGGGCCCGCCGCTATTTCTGGCCCTGTCACGAGGACAGGGAGCATGTCGAAGCGGCTTGGGGCACAAAGACTTCTGGGTGTTGTAGTGTGATGCTCGCTCTAGACAGCGTTCACCTCTGCCTAACGAACTACCATCCTCGTCCTGCCCCGCGGGGGAGCCGTGGCCATTTTGCGAAGCGCGGAAGGTGCGGGAAGTAGACGTTCAGGACGTTTTCCCTTTTCTAATGATACTAATTATGGTATTTGTTGAGTACCTGTTACCACTCCACGTGAGGTGTCACACAGAGAGCACAGAGAGGCCAACCTTGCTCAGAATCAGGCTGCTTAAATTCCAATACCTCCTGGGAGAGTTTACCACACCAACAAGTGTAAAGGCACTGAGCGGCTCCACATACTGTGTTCAGACATCGTACCCGAGCTGGTTTATTACACATACTTGCTTTGAATGAGCCCACTCCAACCTGTCAAATGCAGACCGCCTTGTCCCACCCGAAAGTACTCCCCTTAGAGTGAAATCATTAGCCCCCGCCCTATCGGTAGGGTTCCTGTATAGTCGAGCCTAGTCACCGACCCAAGCCAATCAGGACTTGTAGCGAGGTGAGAAAGAATGGCATGGCGGCTAATGGGATAAGGAATTCTGGCAGTTGGAATTTGATACTCATTCTAGACAGCATTCACCTCGGCCGATTGAACTACAACACCCATCATGAGCCGCGGGGTTGGTGGGGGGGGGGGGGCGGCCGCGAACACTTTGCAGAGCGCAGAAAGCACAGGAAGCTGATTTTAAGGGCGTATTCCCATTTATATTGGTCGTACGCATGCTATTTGTTACGCACCTATGACCACTCCCCGTGAGGTGTCACATAGAAAACAAGGACACCCCAACCTCCCCCAGAATCAGGTTTCTTCAATCCCATTCCCTGCCGGCAGAGTTTACCATACAACCATGGATCAAGGCACTGAGCTGCTCCACATACTTTGTTCGTGCATCTTACACGAGGTGGGTTAGAAAACATCATTGCTTTTGAATTAGCCCACTCCGAGCTGTCAAATGAAGATGACCTTGACTCTCACGAAGGTGCTCCCAATGGAGCGAACCCTCATTATTCCCCGCCCCATTCTTAGGGTACCTATGTAGTCTAGCCCAGTCGCCGACAGAAGACAATCTGGCACTGTCGCGAAGTGAGGATGAGTGGCTTGGCGGTTGATGGGACAAAGACTACTGGGAGTTGTAGTGTGACCCTCATTCCAGACAGGGTTCACCTCTGCCTAGCGAACCTCCACTACCGTCATGCCCCTCTGGGGAGCCCTCCGTCATGTCTGGCCCTGTCGAGAGGAGAGGGAGAGTGGCATGGCGTCTTGGGGTACCCAGATATCTGGGAAATGTAGTGTGATGCCCGTTCTAGACAGCCTTCCCCTCCATTTACTGACCTATCACTCCCCTTATGCCCCGAGGGGAAGCCTCTGCCATGTCAGGCCCTTTCAGGAGAAGAGGGAGTGTGTCATGACGGCTCGGGGCAAAAAGACTTCTTGGAGTTGTAGTGCGATGCTCGGTCTGGACAGGGTTCACCTCCGCCTAATGAACTACCATCCTCGTCTTGCCCGGCGGGAGTGCCGTGGCTATATTGTGAAGCGAGGAAGGTGCGGGAAGTAGATTTCCAGGGTGTTTTCCCTTTTCCATTGATAGTAATTATGATATTTGTTAAGTACCTGTTACGACTCCCCATGGGGTGTCGCACAGAGCACGAAGACCTCAACCTGCTCCGAATTAGGCTCCTTGAAGTTCCATTCCCTGTTGGGATAGTTTACCAAACCATCAAGTGTAAAGGCACTGGGCGGCTCCACATACTGTGTTCGGGCATCTTCCCCGAGCTGGTTTATTATGCATACTTGCTTTTGAATGAGCCCGCTCCAAACTGTCAAATGCAGACTGCATTGTTCCTCCTGAACGTGCTCCCTCAAGAGTGGATTTATTAGTCCCCGCCCTAACAGTAGGGTTCCTATGTTGAGCCCAGTCACCAACCCAAGCCAATCAGGTCTTGTCGCGAGGCGAGGAAGAGTGGTTCGGGGCTGATGGGGCGAAGACTTCTGGGAGTTGAAGTGTGATGCTCATTCTAGACAGGGTTTACCTCCGCCTAGCGATCTACCATTCCTGCCATGCCTCTCGAGGAGGCCCTCCAACATGTGGGGCCCTGTCGAAACGAGAGGGAGAGTGGCTTGGAGACTGGGGCCACAAAGATCCCTGGGAGATGTAGTTTGATGCCCATTCTAGACAGCGTTTTCCTCCGTCTATTGAACTACCACCCTTGTCATGCCCCGTGGATGAGCCTCTGCCATGACAGGCCCTTTCGGGAGGCGAGGGAGTGTGTCACGGCGGCTCGGGGCACAAAGACCTCCGGGATTTGTAGTGTGATGCTTGTTCTAGACGGCGTTCACCTCTGCCTGCAGAATTACCACTTCTGGCCCTGTCGCATGGACAGGGAGGGTGTCAAGGAGGTTCCGGGCACAAAGACCTCTGGGAGGTGTAATGTGATGCTCGTTCTAGACAACGTTCACTTCTGCCTAACGAACCATCCCTGTCTTGCTCCGCGAGGGTGTCTTGGACATTTTGCGGGGTCCAGAAATTGCAGGAAGTAGATGTTCAGGGCGTTTTCGTTTTTTTATTGATAGTGATTATAGTATTTGTTAAGTACCTGCTACTACTCCCCGTGAGGTATCGCGCAGAGGGCACGAAGACCTCAATCTCGCTCAGAATCAGGCTCCTTTAATCCCATTCCCTTCTGGGAGAGTTTAACACACCAGAAAGTGTAAAGGCACTGAGTGACTCCACATACTGTTTGGACATCGCACCAGAGCTGGTTTATTACAGACTTACTTTTTACTGTGCCTGCTCCAATCTGTCAAATACAGACTGCCTTGTCCCTCCCTATCCATACGGTTCGAGGCCAGTCACCGACACAAGCCAATCAGGCCTTGTCGCGAACTGGGGAAGAGTGGCCTGGTGACAGATGGGACAAAGAATTCTGGCAGTTGGAGTGTCATGCTCGTTCGAAACAGCGTTCACCTCGACCTATTAATCTGCAACTCCCGTCATGTACCGCGGGGGTGTCCGTGGCCTTTTTGCAGAGTGCAGAAAGCACAGGAAACAGATGTTCAGGGCGTGTCTCATTTATATTGACCGTAATCATGGTATTTGTTACGTACTTATTACCATTACGTACTTATTACCATTCTCTGTGAGGTGTCACATAGAGAACAAGGAGACCCCAACCTCGCTCAGAATCAGGCTTCTTGAGTCCCATTCCCTCCCGGGTGAGTTTACCATACAACCAAGGGGCAAGGCACTGAGCGGCTCCAGTGTTCGGACATCTACATGAGGTGGGTTATAACACATCATTGCATTTGAATGAGCCCACTCCGAGCTGTCAAATGCAGATGACCTTGTCTCTCACGAAGGTGCTCCCAAAAGATCAAACCCTCATTAGTTCCCACCCTATCCGTAGTGTTCCTATGTATTGCAGCCCAGTCACTGCCATAAGACAATCTGGCCCTGTCTCGAAGTGAGGATGAGTAGCTTGGCGGCCGATGGAACGAAGACTTCTGGGAGTTGTAGTGAGATTCTCATTCTAGACAGGGTTCACCTCCGCCTAGCGAACCACCACTCCTGCCATTTCCTTCGGCGAGGCCCTCCTCCACGTCTAGACCTGTCGCGAGGAGAAGGAGAGTGGCGTGGCGGCTCGGAGCACAAAGATTTCTGGTAGATGTAGTGCGATGCTCGTTCTCGACACCGTTCGCCTCTGTCTACTAACCTACCACTCCAATTATGCCCCGCGGGGGAGCCTCTGCCACATCATACCCTTTCGGGAGGAGAGGGGGTGTTTGATGGCGGCTCATGGTATGCAGACGTCTGGGATTTATAGTGTGATAATGGTTCCAGACAACGTTCACCTCCGCCTACAGAAGTACCACCCCGGTCATGTCCCGCGGAGGGGCCCGCGTACATGTCTGGCACTGTGGCAAGGAGAGGGAGAGTGCCAAGGCAGCTCAGGACACAAGGACATCTGGAGGTTATAGTGTGATGCTTGTTCTAGACAGCGTTCACTTCTGCCTTCCAAACTAACACTCTCGTGATGCCTCGCGGCCATATCCGCCCCTGTCTCAAGGAGAGGGAGAGTGGCATGGAGGCTCGGGACACAAAGAAGCCTGGGAGTTGCAGTGTGATGCTTGTTCTATTCAGCGTTCACCTCTGCCTACAGAATTACCTCTCCCATCATGCCCCGTGGGGAACTGGCGCTATTTTGTGGAGGCCGGAATGCATTGGAGGCGGATGTTCAGGGCGTTTTCCCATTCATTATAGTAATTATATTATTTCATAATAATAATAACAATAATAATGGCGTTTAGTAAGCTATTACTATGTGCAAAGCACTGTTCTAAGCGCTGGGGAGGTTACAAGGTGATCAGGTTGTCCCGTGGGGGGCTCACAGTCTTAATTCCCATTTTACAGATGAGGTAACTGAGGCACAGAGAAGTTAAGTGACTTGTCCAAAGTCACACAGCTGACAATTGGCGCAGTCGGGATTTGAACCCATGCCCTCTGACTCCAAAGCCCATGCTCTTTCCACTGAGCCACGCTGCTTCTAATTTTGTTCATTGCCTGTTACCACTCCCCTTGAGGTATCGCAAAGAGAACCCGGAGACCCCAGCCTCTCTCCAAATCAGGCTCCTTTAATCCCATTCGCTCCGGAACGAGTTCAACACAACAAAGTATCAAGATACTAAGACCCTTTACATACTGTGTTGGGACATCATACCCGGGCTAGATTATTACACATCCCTGCAGTTTAATTAGCCCTCTCTGCACTGTTAAATGAAGATATCCTTTACTCTTCTGAAGATGCTCCCACAAAAGCCAATCCTCATTAGTCCCCGCCCTATCCGTAGGGTTTCTATATAGTCGAGCCCGGTCACCGACACAGATATTCAGTCACTGTCACGAGGTGAGGAAGAGTGGCTTCGCGGCTGGTGAGACAAAGAGTTCTGAGAGTTATATTCCCACTTTCGTTCTGAACAGCGTTTACCTCTACCCAAAGAACTACCACTCCCATAATGCCTCGCAGCAGGGCCTGAGGCCATGTCTGGCCCTGTCGGAAGGAACGGGAGAGTGGCATGGCCGTTCAGAGCACAAAGACTTCTGGGAATAGTAGTGTGATGCTCGTGCTCGACAGCCTTCATCTCCGTCTATTGAACAAACATTCCCGTCATTCCCTGAGGTGGAGCCTCAGCCATGTCAGGCTGTTTTCCGTGGAGAAGAAGAAGTCTTTGTGCTCCGATCCGCCACGCCACGCTCCTTCCCACCGCGACACGGGCTGTTTGGTTAGGTGGGTGCCTGGTCTCTCCTCTGTCGTCTCTGCTTTCTCTCAGTGCTGTTGATTCGCGATTACTCTTGGCCAATCGCGGTGCGGGGACCGGCGGTGGGGCTCTGGGAATCCAGAGTAGCCGGCCGGGGCCAGATGGATCCGAGCAGCTGCCTTCTTGTGGCAGCTATGGAGTATTACATCGGCGCTCAACCGATGTTTCAGTCCTTTTGTACTTCATCATCCTCTATGACGTCCTCCTACTGGGAAGATATATTTTTTCCCTCCTCCCGTTTACATTGTCCAGTTCCTTGGGCCAGGGATCATGTGTACTAGGGCCCTCCGACACCTCCAACTACACATGTCCAAAACCGTCCTCCTTCTCTTCCAATTAGAAACCTGTCCCGTCGCCTGCTTTTTTATAGGCCTCTTTGTTTTTCTTCTACTGGTATTTCTTCATAGATGCTTACTATGTGCCCCAGGTACTGTCCTCGGAGCTGAGGTAGATTCAAGCTAATCTGTTTGGATAGACTCCTGTCCCACATGGTCCCCATAGTCTTCACCTTCCCTTTTACAGATGAGGTAGCAGAGGCCCCCGGAATTCATTCATTTGTTCTTTCATGCAATCGCATTGATTGAGCGCTTACAGCCTTCATACAGCTTATATGCAAAGCTCTGTCCTCAGAGCTTGGGAGAGTACACTATAACGGCAAACAGACACATTCCTGCCCACAGTGAGCTCACAGTCTAGACGGGGAGACAGACCTTAATATACAGAAAATAGATAAAGAAGGAATGAAAAAATTGAATTTACAGAGAGGGGACTTGCCCACAGTGTGACATAGTCAAGAGCCGCAATTAGAACTCTCGCCACCAGTTCCAGCTGCTTTCCTTTCGCATCACTGTAAATCGTACGACTTTTCATCCAGTCTCACAAGTCTGAATTTTGGTGTTGTGTTTGACTCAATCGATCGAACGGTCGATCAATTGTGTTAATTGAGTGTATTCTGCGCATCGAGCACTGCACTCAGTTTTTGCGGGAGTACAATTCAACAGTAAAAGAGACACATTTCCTGTCCACAACGGGCTTTTACTCTCCAGGGGGAGACAGACACCAATAGGAATCAATTCATTGAGGCTATAGACGGAAGTGCTGGTGAGCTGGGGATTGCGGCAAGGGGCTCAACACGGCGGCAGCACCTGCGCAAGTCGCCCTTTCCTAGGCTGAATATCGGCGACCCTCTACTTTTGCGAGCCCCCCAACGGCCTCGAGACAGGCCTTGGGGCACGACGAGGATGGTGGCTTGGTAGGCAGAGGCGATCGCTGTCCAGAGAGAACATCAGAATACGACTTCCAGAGGTCTTTGGAACTCAAGCTCTCACAGAACCCTCCGACAGGGTCTTATTGACCGGGTCGATGCCTGGGCTGGGTTCCTTGGGGTCTGACGGAAAGTGCGGGACACTCACTAATGGGGGTTCACCCCTGTGGGAGTACCCTGGGGAGGGCTAAGGACAGCTTCCTGGAACAGCGGGGAGGGGGCTCCTACCAACGAAAGCATGCGTAAATACCCCTACCTATTTAAGGGCCCGGACTTCTCTACACGGGGCTACTCAGTGCCTTGATGGTTGGTTGTGTAGTAAACTCCCCCGAAATCAAATGGGTTGAAAGGAGCCCGATTTGGACTGAGTTTGGAGTCTCTGTGTTCTCTGCGCTACACCTCCCAGGGAGTGTTAGCAACTACTTACAAAATATCATAATTACTATCAATCTCAATCGGAAAGCGTTCTAAACACCCTATGCCCGCGCCTTCCGCGCTCTGGCCCATGACCTCGGGCCCCGTCGTTGGGAACGATAGGACTGCTAGTTCTGGAGATGGAGGTGAATGCCAGTAAAGAGCGAGGGTCAAACTACGACTCCCAGAAGTCTTTCTGCCCCGATCAGTCACGCCACGATTCCTCCCACCGGGACACAGCCTGACGGCTTGCGTGGCTGCCTGGGCTGGCCTCTGTCACCTCCACTTCCTCGCAGTGCTGTGGGTTCAGCGATTACTCTTGGCTAATGGTGGGTAGGGGAACTGTGCGACCAGAGCAGAGGCAGCCTACGTCCCACATCAGGGCTCGCAGCCAGTGGAAAAGAGTTAAGACGTAGTTCATCCTCAGGTTTACAGGTGTGGCAGCTGATGTACACAGATTCCAAACTGTCTTGGCCAAAATCACCCAGCCCAAAAGTGTTACAACTGGGGCTTGGTCCCAGGTCCGCCACATCCCAGTCCTGTGCTCTTTCCAACTCGCTTCTCTGCTTCTCGAAGGTGGAGCGAGCTTCGTTTGATGGCGGCCCTCCGAAACCTCCAACTACACATGTCTAAAGCTATCCTTCTCTTCGAGCCCGGGCTTTGGAGTCAGATGTCATGAGTTCAAATCCCGGCTCCGCCAACTTTCAGCTGTGTGACTTTGGACAAGTCTCTTCACTTCTCTGTGCCTCAGTTGCCTCATCTGTCAAATGGGGATTAAGACTGTGAGCCCCCCGTGGGACAACCTGATTCACCTTGTAACCTCTCCAGCGCTTAGAACCGTGCTTTGCAGATAGTAAGCACTTAACAAATGCCACCATTATTATTATTAATTCGAACCCTGTCCCGGCACCTGATTTTTTATTGATTTCCTTGCTTTTTCTTCTTTTTTTTCGGAAGGGCTGGGGGCTGGGGGCTGCGGGGAGAGACTCAGCACGGCCGCGGCACTGCGCAAAGCTGCCTTTTGCCATCCTGAATATAGGCTACCCCCGCCTTCTGCGAGCATCCAACGGCCGCGAGACAAGCCGTGGTGCACGACGTCACCGTCGGTAGATCGGTAGGCAGAGGAGATTTCCGTCCAGAAGGAGCATCAGACCACGGCTTCCAGAAGTCTTTGAACCTCGAGCTTCGACAACACCATCCCGACAGGTTCTGATTGACGGGATCGGTGCCTTGGCTGGGCTCCCTGGGGATCTGATGGAGAGTGCTGGGTACTACTGAGGGTTCGCTCACGTGGGGGAATCTTGGAGAAGGCCAAGGGCAGCTGCCTGGACCAGCGGGGAGCAGGCTCGTGGCAACGAAAGGATGTGTAAAAACCCCTCCCGATCGCTCAATGCTCTGATCATTGGTTGTGTGGTAACCTCTTCTGAGAGCGAATGGGCTGAAAGGAACCAGATTTGGACCGAGTTTGGGGACTTTGTGTTCTCTGCACTAGACCTCACAAAAAGGGGTAGCAAGTACTTAAAAATACCATAATTACTATCAGTCTCAATCCGAAAACGTTCTAAACAACCGTCGCTCGCGCCTTCCGCCCTCTGGCCCATGGTCACTGGGCACGATGGGATTCGTCGTTTGGGAGGTGGAGGTGAACGTTAGTGAAGAGCGAGCGTCAGACTACGACTCCCAGAGATCATTGTGCTCCGATCCACCACGTCACGCTCTCTCCCACCGCGACACGGCCAGATTGTTTTGGAAGGGGATACCTGGGCTCGCCTCTGTCGCCTCTGCTTTCTCGCAGAACTGTGGGTTCAGCGATTACTCTTGGCCAATCGCGGGTAGGGGGACGATATGACCATTGCAGAGGCAGCCTGTGTCCCACATCGGGGCTCTTAGCCGGTGGAAGAGAGTTAGCACGTAGTTCATCCTCGGGTTTACAGGTGCGGCAGACGAGGTATACAGATTCCAAAGTGTCTTAAACAAATTCACAAAACCCAAAATGCCACAACCGGGACCTGGTCCTATATCTGCCACATTCCAGATCTGCGGTCTTTCCAACTCGCTTCGCTGCTACTTGAGGGTGGTGTGAGATTGTTTCGATGGAGGTGGGGCTCTGAGAATGCAGAGGAGCCGGCCGGGGCCAGATGAATCTAGGCACCTGCCCTCTTGTGGCAGTTCTGGAGTATTACATTGGGGCGCAACTGCTGCTTCAGTCCTTTTGGACTTTGTCATCCTCTATGACGTCCTCCTGCTGGGAAAATATATTTTTTGTCCCTCCTCCTGTCTACATTTTCCAGTTCCTTGGGCCAGGGACCATGTGTATAACTTCTCGCCAAAAACCTCCAAATAGGCATGTCGACACCTCCAACTAGATGTGTCCAGACCAGAACTACTTATCTTCCCACTCAAACCCTGTCCCGGTAACCGATTGGGTTTTTTTGTTGCTGTTGTTTGTTTGTTTTGTCTTCTATTGACATTTGTTCTGTCTTCTATTGACATTTGTTCCTGAGTGCTTGCTATGTGCCAGGCACTGTACTAAGCGCTGGGGTAGAGTCAACCTAATTTGACTGGACACAATCCTGTCGCACATGGGACTCACAGCCTTAACCCTCCTTTGAAAGACGATGTACCTGAGGCCCGGAGAGTTCATTCATTCATTCAATCGTGCATTCCTTCATTCAATCGCCTTCATTTTCTGGCGATTGCAAGGCACTGTACTAAGCAGTTGGGAGAGTACCATATAATAATAAGCAGAAAACGTCCCTGCCCTCAACGAGCGTACAGTCTAGAGGGGGAGATAGACGTTAACATAGAGAAATAAATCAAGAAATAAAGGGAGAAATGACTAAATAACTAAATCTCAGGGAAATAACTTGCCCACAAGTTCACACAGTCGAGATGTGGCAGAACCGGGATTAGAGCCCAGGTCTTCCTGATTCCCAGGACCATGAGCTATCCACTAGAGCTCACTGCTTCCCTTTCTCATCTCTCTAGCCCATGCCACTTTTCTTCCTGTCTCACAAGTGCGACTCGGTGTTGTACTTGACTCAATCAATCAATCGATCAATCAGTCGTGTTTATTGAGCGCATCCTGTGTGCAGAGCTGTACTAAGCGCTTGGGGAGGACAACGCAACAAAATAGGAGACCCATTCCCTGCTCAGAGGGAGTTATGAATCTAGATGGGGAGACAGACACCAATAGAAATAAAGTAATCACGGCTACAGATGGACGTTCTAGGGGGCTGGGTGCTCTGGGGAGGGGCTCAACACACCCCAGCGCGGCCGCATCGTTGCCCTTTGCCTCGTTGAATATCCGCCTCCCTGCACTTTCTGCACGTCCTTCAACAGCCGCGATGCCCGACGCGGGGCACGACGGGACAGGTAGTTCAGTAGGCAGAGGAGAACTCCATCAATAGCGAGAGTCAGACTACAGCTCCCAGACGTCTCTGTGACCCTAGCCTCCACGAAACCTCCCTCCCCTCGCGACAGAGTGTGATCGGCTCGGTCTGTGCCTGGGCTGGGCTAAGTAGACCCAACGAACAGTGTGGGGACTACTGAGGTGTTGCTTCTGTGGGAGCATTTTAGGGGGAGCCGAGGGGATCTGCATGGGTCAGCTTGGAGCGAGATCATGTAAATCAAAGGATGGATTATAAACTCGCCCGGGTAAGTGGCCCGAACTCTGTACGTGGAGCCACTCAGTGCCTTGGTCATTGGTTGTATGGTAAACTCTCCCTGGAGGGGCTGGGATTCTAGGTAGCTGATGTTGAGCTAGCTGGATGTCTGCATGTTCTTTCTCTATGCGACACCTCGCGGGGAGTGGTAGCAGGTACTTAACTAATACCACAATTACCATCATTATTAATGGGAAAATGGCCTGAACAACCTCTCCCGCCCCTTCCGCGTTCCGCCCAATGCCCTCGCGCCCTTCCGCGGGCTCAAGGAGTCCCCAGAGGCCCTGACGCTCCCAAAGTCCCAGAGGCCTCCAGACTTTCTGCACACTCTTCAAGGGCAGAGAGCCCCGTGGCGGGGCAGGACGGGACTGGTAGATTGGTAGGCGGAAGCAAAAGCCCTCAAGAGCAAGAGTCAGACTACAACTCCCAGAAGTCTCTATGCTCCGAGACTACCCGGAGGCTCTCTCCCCTCGCGCCTGGGTCTGATTGGCTGATTGGCCTAAGCAACTTCACCCTCAAATTATGGTGGTGTTGTTTTTCAGTTATTATTCTTGGTCAATTGCTGGTGTGGTGATTGTACGATAAGAGCAGAGGAGGCCGGCATCGGGACTCTCACACTGTGGAAGAGGGAGCAGACATAGTCCACCAAGTTTTACAGGTGAGCCGGCTGAGGCACACCATTCCAAAGTGACTTGCCCAAACAGACACAGCACAAATGTGGCAGAAGCGGAAAGAGGACCCCGGACTTCCCAGATCCCAGCCCTGTGCATCTTTCACTCACTTTGCTGCTTCTGGAGAATTGTACCACTTTGTTTGGACGGCGGCCGGGCTCTGGAAATCCAGAGGAGCCGGCCGTGGCCTGAGCAATCAGGGCAGCTGTCCCCTTGTGGCAACTCTGGAGTCTTACATCAGCGCTCATCCTTTGCATCTGTACTCTAAGATTTCGCCCTTCTCTATGACTTCCTCCTACCTGGAATATATTTTCTTGTCCCTCCTCCCATCTACATTGTCAACTTCCTTGGGACAGGGACCATGTGCATTACATCCCCCCAACACCTCCCACTACACATGTCCAAAACAGAACTCCTTCTCTTCCCAGTCAAATCCTTCCCTAGCACCTGCTTTTTTATTTCTTTCTTTGTTTTGTCTTCTATTGGTATGTATCCATAAGCGCTTGATATGTGCCAGGCACTGTAAAAAAAGAGCTGGGATAGATTCAAACTAATCTGGTTGGACTCAGCCCTATACCACATGGGACTCACAGTCTTAACTCTCATTTTAAGAGATGAGGTAACTGAGGCCCAGAGAAATCATGCATTTCTTCGGTCATTCATGCATTCAATTGAATTTATTGAGTGCTTACTGTATGTAAATCACTGTATTCTGAGCTCGGGAGGGTTACACTATACACTATAACAATAATAATAATAATGGCATTTGTGAAGCGCTTACTATGTGCCAAGCATTGTTCTAAGCGCTGGGGGGGATACAAAGTGATGGGGCTGTCCCACGCGGGACTCACAGTCTTAATCCCCATTTTACAGATGAGGTAACAGAGGCACAGAGAAGTTAAGTGACTCGCCCAAAGTCACACAAGTGGCGGAGCCGGGATTTGAACCCATGACCTCTGGTTCCCAATCCTGAGCTCTTTCCACTGAGTCACGCTGCCACATTCCTTGACCCCAGTGGGGTCACATTCTAAATGGGGAGGAAGGCGATAATATACAGAAATAGATAAAGGAGGAAAAATGAGATGAATAAATAGGTACGTTGCAGAGAGGTGACTTACCCAGAGGGTCACATAGTCGAGAGCTGATAAAAATATCATAATAGTAATGATGGCATTTATTAGGCGCTTACTATGTGCAAAGCACTGTTCTAAGCTCTGGGGAGGTTCAAGGTGATCAGGTTTTCCCACATGGGACTCACAGTCATAATCCCCATTTTACAGATGAGGTAACTGAGGCACAGAGAAGTTAGGTGACTTGCCTGAAGTCACACAGCTGACAGGTGGAGGAGCCGGGATTTGATCCCATGACCTCTGACTCCAAAGCCCGTGCTCTTTCCCCTGAGCCACACTGCTTCTCTGGTATTTAGGCTCTAGCCATGAATTCACGCTGCTTTCCTTTCCCATCTCTGTAGACCAAACAACTTTTCTTCCTGTCTCACAAGCCCGAGTCTTTGGTTCTGTGTTTGACTCAACCAATCAATCGATCAGTCAATCAGTCATGTGTATTGAGTACATTCTGTGTGTAGAGCATTGTACTAAGCTCTTGGGGGAGTGCAACACAACAATGTAACAGACACATTTCCTGTCCACAACGAGCTCTCATTCTAGATAGGGAGAAAAACACAAATATAAACGAATTAATTACGGCTATAAATGGAAGTGTTGGGGGCCGGAATTTGGGGGCAGGGGCTCAGGCCACCTCAGCTCGGTAGCAATGCCTCCCTTTGACAGGCTGAATATCCGCCTCCCGCGCTTTCTGCGCACCATTCCACGGCCGCGAGACCCACCGCGGGGTATAAAGGGACTGGTTGTACAGTAGGCGGAGGCAAACGCCGTCAAGAGAGAGAGTCATACTCCCTGTCGTCATTGGAACCGAGCCGCCACGGACCCCTCCCTCTCCTCACGACAGGGCTTGAGCCACAGACTTCAGAGCTCCAGGAGCCCAAAGGTCCCAGAACCACAGAGACACAGAGCCCGAGAAACCCAGAAGCCACAGGGCACCAGGTGCTCAAAGGCCCCAGTATTCCAGAAACGCAGGATCCCCAGAACCTGGGGATCCCAAAGCCCCAGAACCCCCGAGCCCCAGGAACACCAGAAGCCACAGAACCCAGCAGCCCCCGGGCCCCAAAGCCCCAGAGTCCAGAACTCCATATTTCCAGATTTCCAGGATCTCTGAAGTCCCGAAAACACAGGAACCCTATAAGCTCCTAGGAACCCTATAAGCTCCAGGGCCCCAAGGCCACAGTGTCCAGGATCCCCAGAGCCTCAAAGCCCCAGACCCCAGATCCCCAGTTTTCAGAAGCCCAGGAGCCCTAGAGCCCCAGGAACCCCAAATACCACAGAGCCCTAAGTCCCCAGAGCTCCAGAGCTCCAGAAACCCCAAACGCCACAGAGCACCAAGGCCCCAGAAACCCAAGAGCCCCAGAGCCACAAAGCACGAGAGACCCAGGAACCATAGAGCCTCAGAGCCTCAGGAGCTCTAAGATCCGAGAGCCACCGACCACCAGGAGCCCAGGTGGGTCCAGGGCCCCAAGGTTCCAGAGCACCAGGGCCCAAGAGCTCCTGGAGCCCCAGAGCACCTTGAGCCCCAGAATCCAGAACCCACTTTGTCCCAGGAGCCCAAATCCCCAAGAGCTCAGTAGCGTGGTTTAGTGGAAAGATCACGGGTTTGGGAGTCAGATGTTGTGGGTTCTAATCCCGGCCACGACCCCTGTGTGCTGTGTGACCTTGGGTATGCCAGTTAACTTCCTTGAACCTCAGTTACCTAATCTGCAAAGTGGGGATTAAGACTGTGAGCCCCATGTGGGACAACCTGATTATCTCGTATTATGAGTATTACTATTATTATTATCTCCTGAGCCCCAGGATCTCTGGAGTCCCAAGAACCCCGGGACCCGAGGTTCCCCATATCTCCAGAGCCCTAGAAACTCAGGAGCCACAGGGCACCAGATCCCCAGGAGCCTCAGAGTCCCAGGAGACACAGAGTCTCTATCCCCAGTGTCCCAAGAGCCCCAAAGCCCCAAAGCTACAGATCCTCAGATCCAAGAAACCCAGTAGCCCAAGATCCCCATGAGTTCCGAGATCCCGGAGCCCCTAGGCCCCAGTGCCCCAGAGCCCCAGATCTCTAGAGACCCACAATCCCGGAGCCCCAGAGCCCAGATCCTCAGAGCCCCAGAGGCCCTGGAATCTATGAGCACCAGGAGCCCCGGAGCAAGAGTGGCTCAGAGCCCCAAGAACCCCAAGACCCCAGAGGCACAGGAGTTCCAGAAGGAGAGGAATCCCATGGCCCTAAACGACCAGGAATCCAGGGGTCACTAGGGTCCCCTCAACTCAAGGAATCCCAGAGATCCCGGAGGCAGAGGAACCCAGAGCCTCAGATCCTTGGAGCCCCACATCCCAGAGACGCAGGGCCCCAGCATTCTCAAATCCCAAAGGCCCAGAAACCAAGAACCCTATGAAACCCAGTGACCCCGGAGTCCAGATCCCCAGAGACCAAAGATCCCCAAGGACCCAGAGCCCCTGGAGCCCTCTAGAAAGGAACTCCATATTCCCAGTAGCCTCAAATCCCCAGAACCCAGATCCCCAGACTCCTAGGAGCCCTGGAGGCCCAGGAACCTAAGAAGACCTAGAGCACCAAAGATCCAAAAACCCAGGAACCCTAGAGCCCCAGAGATCGAACCCTAGAGCCCCAGGAGCCTCAAGACAGCCCCGGTGTCCCTGGCGTCTCAAAGCCCCAGGGATCAGAGCCCCAGACCTCCAAGAACCCCAGTGGGCACAAGACTCCATGGTCCGAGAGCACCAGGGCCCCATAGCTCCTGAAGAACAAGGGCCCAGAGTTCGAGGGCCCCAGGAGCTCAAATGTCTAAGCGCCCAACATCGTGGCTTATGGGAAAGAGAACGGGTTTGGGAGTCACAGGATGAGGGTTCTAATCCCAATTCCACCACTTGGCTGCTCTGTGACCTTGGGCAAGCTACTCAACTTCTCTGTGCCTCAGTTACCTCATCTGTAAAATGGGGATTAATAACTGAGCCTCACGTGAGACAACCTGATTTCCTTGCCTCTACCCCACCTCCTAGAGCACTGCCTGGCACAAGGTAAGCATTTCAGCAAATATTATCATTGCTATTATTGTTATTTGTATCCCCCGAGGCCCAAGAGCCCTGGAATCTCTACAACCGCAGAAGGCAAATAGTTCCAGAGCCCCGAGGTCCCAGAGTCCCTGAGGGCCAGGAAATACAGAGTCCCAGGAGCCCTGCAGTCTCATGAACCCCAGGACCTGAAGGTCCTCAGATCTCCAGAGCCCTAGAAACCCTGGAGCCCCAAGGCCACAGAGCCCGAGAGCCACTGGAGCCCAATGAGCTGCACAGCCTGGAGCCCCAGAGCTCCAGATGCCTAAAAGCCCCAGAACCCCAGGAGCCGTAGAGACCAATGCGACCCAGAGCCTCAATGCCCAGAGTCCCAATAGCCTTTGAGTCCAAAGAATCCCACTAGCCTCAAAGCTCCAGAGCCCCAGAGTCCCATGAGCTCCTAGGCCCCAGAGCCTCCGATGCCAAGAGCACTTAGGCCCCAAAGCCCCAAAGCCCCAGGCCTCCAGAGGCCCCAGAGGCCCAGCAGCCCCAGAGACCAGAAAACCAGTGACCCAAGCATCCCAAAGCCCCAGAGCCCCAGACACCTAAAGTTTCAGATCCCCAGAGTCCAGATCCCCAGAGCCCCAGGACGCACGTTCCAAGAACCCCAGAGCCCTAGGAGCGTCAGAGCCCAGAAACGCAGGGGCCCAGGATCCCTAAATCTCCAGAGCCTCATATCCCCAGCGACCCAGGAGCCCTAGAGTCACGTGAACCCCAAGAGCACCAGAATACCAGAGCCCCGGTGACCCAGGTTCCCCAAGACCCCAGAGGCACAGGACCCCGAGAGCAACAGGAATCCAACGTCCCCAGATCACTAGGAGCCCCGAGGTCCCTCGGCCCCAGAGCCCAAGGAGTCCCAGAAATCCAGGAGCCCGAGAGGCCCAGAGCACCAGCAGACCTGGACACCGAAGAACCTCCAGAGCCCCAGATCTCCTGAGCCCCTACAAGCAAAACCCAGCCCCCAAGACCTTCCGCCTATAGCCGCAATGAATCAATTCCTACTGGTGTCTGTCTCCCTCTGGAGACTGAAAGCTCGTTGTGGCCAGGAAAAGTGTCTCTTTTATTGTTGGGTTATACTCCCGCAAAAGATGAGTACAGTGCTCGACGCACAGAACGAACTCAATCAACGCGACTGCTTGATCGATCGATCGATCAATTGAGTCAAACACAAAACGAAAATTCAGACATGTGAGACAGGAAGAAAAGCTGTACAATTTACAGTGATGTGAAAGGAAAGTAGCTGGATCTGGTGGCGAGACCTCCAATTCCTGCTCTTGTCTATGTCACCCAGTGGGCAGGTCCCCTCTCTGTAAATGACTGATTGATTCCATTTTTTTCTTTCCTTATCTATTTCTGTATATTAAGGACTGTCTCCCCCTCTAGACTATGAACTCACCGTAGGCCGGGATTGTGTCTGTGTATAGCTATAGCGTCCTCTCCCAAGCTCTGAGGACACCGCTTTGCATACAGTAAGCTCTCAGTCAATGTGATTGAATGAATGAAGGAAGGAATAAATGAATGAATTCTCCGAGCCTCAGTTACCTCATCTGTAAAGAGGAAGGTGAAGACTGTGAATCTCATGTGGGACAGGAGTGTGCCCAACCAGATTATCTTGAATCTACCCCAGCGCCAAGGACAGTACCTGGTACATAGCAAGCGTTTATGTAGAAATACCAGTCGGAGAAAAAACACAGGAACAAATCAAAAGCAGGTGTCGGGTCAGGGTTTGAATTGGAAGAGAAGAGGAGGACTGTTTTGGACATGTGTAGTTGGAGGCGTCGGAGGATCCTAGTACACATTGTCCCTGGCCCAAGGAACTGGACAATGTAGACGGCAGGAGGGACAAAAAATATATTTTCCCAGTTGGAGAACGTCATAGAGGATGACGAAGTACAAAAGGACTGAAGCTTCGGTCGAGCGCCGTTGTAATACTCCAGAGTTGCCACAAGAGGGCAGCTGTCCGAATTCATCTGTCCCCGGCCGGCTCCTCTGGATTCCCAGAGCCCCACCACCACTGAAACAACCTCGCACCACCTTCGAGAAGCAGCGAAGCGAGTTGGAAAGGACGCAGGGCTAGGAAGTGGTAGACCTGAGACCAAGTCCCGGTTGCGACACTTTTTGCTGTGTGACTTTGGCCAAGACACTTTGGAATCTGTGTGTCGCAGCTGCCACACCTGTAAATCTGAGGATGAAGTACGTGTTAAGTCTCCTTCACGGGCTGGGAGCTCCAATGTGGGACTCATTAGAGTGGCGTGTCGGTGCAGGGCACAAAGTCTTTTACTGGGATGCTCGTTCTAGACAACGTTCACCTCTGCCTACTGAACTAGCACTCCTATCATGCCTCGCGACAGGGCCCACGGCCATGCCTCGCCCTATCGGGAGGAAGGGGAGAGTGGCAGGGCCGTACAGGGCGCAAAGACTGTTGGAAAGTGATGTGTGATGCTCGCTCTCGAGAGCGTTCACCGCGACCTACGGAACTGCCACTCCTATCATGCCCTGCGGAAGGACCCGTGGCTATGTCTGGCCCTGTCGCAAGGAGTGGGGGAGTGGTGTGGCGGATCGGGGCACAAAGATTTCTGAAAGTTGTAATGTGATGCTTTCTAGACAGCATTCACCTCCGCCTACCGAACTACAACTCTCATCATGCCCCGCAGCGGAACCCGCAACCAGATCAAGCCCTTTCGGGAGGAGAGGGAGAGTGGCCTGGTGGCTCGAGGCACAAAGACTTCTGGGATTAGTAGTATGATGCTCGTTCTAGACAGCGTTCACTGTCATCTATACACCTACCTCTCCTGTAATGCGACGCGGCAGGGCCCACGGCCATGTATGGCCCTGTCGGGTGGAGAAGGAGAGTGGCATGGCCGCTCGGAGCACAAAGCCTTCTGGGAAGTTTAGTGTGATGCTCGTTCTATCCAGCGTTCACCTCCACCTAACAAACAACCACTCCCGTCCTGCCTCACAGCCATTTATGGCCTTGTCGAGAGGTAAGGAAGAGTGGCATGGCGGCTCGGTGCACAAAGACACCTGGAAGTTGTAGTGTGATGCTCGTTCTAGACATCTTTCCCCTCCACCTACAAAACTACCACTCATGTCTCGCCCCGAGGCAGGGTCCGCAGCCATGTCTGGCTCTGTCGCTAGGAAATGGAGAGTGGCATGGCAACTCGGGGCACAGAATATTGGGATTTGAGGTGGGATGCTCGTTCTAGAGAGCGTTCACCTCCGCCTACCGAACTACCACTTCTGTCATGCCCCGCTGAAGGGCCCATGGCCATGTCTGGCCCTGTCGGGAGGAGAGGGAGAGTGGCATTGTGGCTCGGGGCACAAAGACTTCTGTGAGTAGTAATTTGATGCTCATTCTAGAGAACGTTCACAGCCGCCTACAGAACTACCATTCTTGCATTGCCCCGCGGCAGGGCTCGTGGCCATGTTTGGCCCTTTCGGGAGGTGAGGTAAAGTGGCACGGTGGCTGGGGGAACAAAGAATTCTGTAAATTGTAGTGTGATGCTTGTTCTAGAGAACGTTCACCCCCGCCTACCGAACTGCCACTCCCGTCATGCCCCGGGGACATGTCTGACCCTGTCGCGGGGAGAGGGAGAGTGGCATGGCGGCTTGGAGCTCACAAACCTCTGGGAGTTGTAATGTGATACACGTATTAGACAGCGGTCACCTCCGCCTACCGAACTATAACTCCCATCATAGCCTCAAGGCGGGACCCGTCTCCATGTCACGCCATGTCGGAAGGAGATGAAGAGTGGCATGGCTTCTCGGGAAACAATGACGTCTGGGAGTTGTAGTGTGATGCTAGGTCTAGACAGCATTCGTCTCCGTCTACTGAATTATACACTCCCTTAATTCCCGGTTGTGTAGGTTCAACCACGGCAGGGCCTTTCCTGAGGAGATACAGAGTGGCCTGGCGGGGCGGATCACAAAGTCTTCTGGGAGTTTTAGTGTGATGCTCGTTCTAGACATCGTTCACCTCTACCTACCGAACTACAACTCCTGTCATGCCCCATGGCAGAACTTGCGGCCATGCCTGGCCCTTTCGGGAGTAATGGGAGAGTGGCATGTCGGCTTAGGCCACAAGGACTTCAGGGAGTTGTCGTGTGATCCTCCCTCAACATAGCGTTTTACCCCCACCTAGTGAACTAACTCTCCCTTCGTAATAACGCTAATAATAATGATAGTAATGGAAATAATGATAATAATAGCAATAATAATTATGTTATTTTTTAAGCACTTACTATGTTCCAGGAACTGTTCTAAGTTCTGGTGGGTTGTCCCACATGGGGCTGACAGTCTTAATCCTCATTTTACAGATGAGGTAACTGAGGCACAAAGAAGCTAAGTGACTTGCCCAAGGTCACACAACAGACAAGTGGCAGATCCAGGATTAGCACCCATATCCTCTGACTCCCAAGCCCATGCTCTTTCCACTAAGCCAAGCCGCTTCTCTTCATGTCCTGTGGGAGGAGAGGCAGAGTGGCGTCGTAGCTTGGGGCACAAAAAATTCTGGAAGTTCTAATGGGATTCCCCTTCTAACAGCTTTCACCTCCATCTCCTGAACTATCACTTCCATCAGCCCCGCGGGACAGCGATGGCCATTTTAGTCCTTGTTGTGAGGAGGGGGAGCGTGGCATGGAGGTTCGGGGCACAAAGATTTCTGGGAGTTGTACTGTGATGCTCGTTCTAGACAGCGTTCACCTCCGTCTACCGAATTACAACTCCCATCATGCCCCGCAGAGGGGCCCGCCACCAGGTCTGGGTCTGTGGGGAGGATAGGGAGAGTAGCATGTTGGCTAGGGTCACAAAAACTACTGGGAGTAGTAGTGCGTTGTTAATTCTAGACAGCGTTCACCACCGCCTACACAACTACCACTGCTGTGATGTCCCGCGGTAGGGTCCACGGCCATGTCTGGCCCTGTCGGGAAGACAGAATGGCATTATGGCTCGGGCGAAAGACTGCTATGCTCGTTCTAGCCAGAGTTCACCCCCGGCTACCAAACTACCCTTCCTGTCATGCTCAGGGCAGTACCTGACCCCATGTCTGGCCCCGTCGCGAGGAGAGTTACATGGCGTCTCGGTACACAACTAATTCAGGGAGTTGTTATGTGATGCTCGCTCTAGACAGCATTCACCTCCGCCTACCAAAGTGCCAGTCCCGTTATGCCCCGCGGGGGAACCGCGGTCTTTTTGAGGACCGCGAAAGGCACGGGAGATGGATCCTCAGGGTGTTTTCCCATTCATAATGATAGTAGTTATGTTATTTGTTAAGTACCTGTTACCACTCCCCGTTAGGTGTCGCATAGAGAACACGGAGACCCCAACCTCGCTCCATATCAGGCTACATTAATCCCATTCCCTCCAGAAGGATTTGACCACACAACCAAGTGTCAAGGCACTGAGTGGCTCCACATACTGTTTTCAGGCACCTTATCCGGTCTGGGTTATAACACATCCCTGCATTTGAGTAAGCGGTCCCTGCTGTCAAATGAAGATTTCCTTGTCTCTCCCAAAGATGCTCCCCAAAGAGCGAAACTTCATTTGTTTCCTCCTTATATGTACGTTTCCTATGTAGTCGATCCCGGTCACCGATACAGACATGCAAGACTTGTCGCGAGGTAAGGAAGAGTGGTTTGGCGGTTCGTGAGACAAACAGTTCTGAGAGACGTATTCTGACTTTCGTTCTGAAAATCGTTTACCTCTGCCCAACGAATTACTACTCCCGTCATGCTCCGCAGCGGCGCCCGCGGACATGTCTGACCCTGTCGCGAGGAGATTTAGAGTGGCATGGCGTCTCGGAGCACAGTGACTTCTGAGAGTTATATTATGACTATCGTTCGGGACAGCGTTTACCTCTGCCTAATGAATTACCACTCCTGTCATGCCTGGCGGATAGTTCCGCGTACATGTCTGTCCCTGTCACGAGGTGAGGGAGAGTGGCATGTCAGCTCGGGGAACAAAGACTTCTGGAAACAACTTCTTTAACGATTTTGACCCTTTCCTCACCTTCCTTCTCTCCTTTTCCATGCCCACTCTGATCCTCGGAGACTTCAACATCCGCATGGATATCCCTGGTGACTCCTCTGCCGCCCGCCTTCTATCTCTCCTTGACGCTGCCAAGCTCTGGCTCCACGCCACCTCGCCCACTCACCAACTTGGTTATACCCTCGACCTCATCATCTCCTACCGCTGCACTGTGTCCACCCTCACCAACTCTGAAATCCCTCTCTCTGATCATAATCTTCTCACCTGCCTCCTCACTCACACTCCTTTCCCCTGTAAATCCATACTACTCTCTCACAGAGATCTCCGCTCTCTTGACCCCATCCATCTTTCTGAGCGCCTCACACCCCACCTCGCCTCCCTCTCCTCTCTACCCAATTTTGTTGATCAAATTACTGCTCTCAACTCTACCCTTTCTACTCAGTTAGACTCACTAGCTCCCCTTTCCCTTCACCGCTCTCGTACCACTAACCCACAGCCCTGGATCACTGCCACTGTCCGCCTCTTTCGCTCTTATGCTCGAGCTGCCGAACGCTGCTGGCGAAAGTCTAAACACCATGCCAACCTCGTTCACTTCAAGTTTATCCTTTCCTGCCTTACCTCAGCCCTCTCCTCTGCCAGACAAAACAATTTCTCCTCCCTTACTGACAGCCATGCCCAGCATCCCCGCCAGCTCTTCCGTACATTCAACTCCCTTCTCAGGTCCCTGGTTCTTCCCCCTCCTCCTTCCCTCACCCCCAACGATCTGGCCTCCTAAATCATTAATAAAATTAAATCCATCAGGTCTGAGCTCCCCAAAGTCACTCCCCTCAACCTTCTTCAACTCCCCGGCTCTCAACGCTCTCCGCTACTCTCCCATCCTTCCCAGCAGTATCCTCAGATGAGCTCTCCTCCCTCCTCTCAAGTGCTACTCCGGACACCTGTGCTTCTGACCTCATTCCCTCTCATCTCATGAAAGCTCTCGCTCCGTCCCTTCTCCCCTCCTTAACTTCCATCTTCAACCGCTCACTCTCCACTGGTTCCTTCCCCTCTGGCTTCAAACATGCCCATGTCTCTCCCATCCTAAAAAAAATCTCCTGATCCCACCTCACCTTATCGCCCCATCTCCCTCCTACCATTCCTTTCCAAACTCCTTGAACGAGTCGTCTACACACGCCGCCTCCAATTCCTCAACACCAACTCTCTCCTCGACCCCCTCCAATCTGGCTTCCGTCCCCTGCATTCCACGGAAACTGCCCTCTCAAAGGTCACTAATGACCTCCTGCTTGCCACATTCAACGGCTCATACTCTATCGTAATCCTTCTCGACCTCCCAGCTGCCTTCGACACTGTGCACCACGCTCTTCTCCTCAACACGCTATCCATCCTTGGCTTCACAGACTCCGTCCTCTCCTGGTTCTCCTCTTATCTCTCCGGTCGTTCATTCTCAGTCTCTTTTGCAGAGACTCAGTCTCCCCCTCCCATCCCCTTACTGTAGGGGTTCCTAAAGGTTCGGTATTCGGTTCTTGGTCCCCTTCTGTTCTCGATCTACACTCACTCCCTTGGTGACCTCATTCGCTCCCACGGCTTCAACTATCATCTCTATGCTGATGACACCCAAATCTACATCTCTGCCCCTGCTCTGTCTCCCTCCCTCCAGGCTCGCATCTCCTCCTGCCTTCAGGACATCTCCATCTGGATGTCTGCCCGCCACCTAAACCTCAACATGTCCAAGACTGAACTCCTTGCCTTCCCTCCCAGAACCTGCCCTCTCCCTGACTTTCCCATCACCGTTGACGGCACTACCATCCTTCCCATCTCACAGGCCCGCAACCTTGGTGTCATCCTCGATTCCGCTCTCTCGTTCACCCCTCACATCCAAACCGTCACCAAAACCTGCCGACCTCAGCTCCGCAACATTGCCAAGATCAGCCTTTTCCTCTCCATCCAAACTGCTACCCTGCTTGTTCAAGCTCTCATCCTACCCCGTCCGGACTACTGTATCAGCCTCCTCTCCGATCTCCCATCCTCTTGTCTCTCCCCACTTCAATCCATACTTCACGCTGCTGTCCGGATTGTCTTTGTCCAGAAACGCTCTGGGCATGTTACTCCCCTCCTCAAAAATCTCCAGCAGCTACCAATCAATCTGCGCATCAGGCAGAAACTCCTCACCCTCGGCTTCAAGGCTCTCCATCACCTCGCCCCCTCCTACCTCACCTCCCTTCTCCACTTTTACAGCCCAGCCCGCACCCTCCACTCCTCTGCCGCTAATCTCCTCACCGTGCCTCGTGCTGACCTGTCCCGCCGTCGACCCCTGGCCCATACCATCCCCCTGGCCTGGAATGCCCTCCATCCCCACGTCCGCCAGGTTGGCTCTCTTCCTCCCTTCAAGGCCCTACTGGGAGCTCACCTCCTCCAGGAGGCCTTCCCAGACTGAGCCCCCTTCTTCCTCTCTCCCTCCTCCTCCTCTCCATCCCCCCCGCCTTACCCCCTTCCCTTCCCCACGGCACCTGTATATATGCATATATGTTTGTACGTATTTATTACTCTATTTATTTATTTTACTTGTATAAATCTATTGTATTTATTTTATCTCGTTAATATGTTTTGTTCTCGGTCTCCCCCTTCTAGACTGTGAGCCCACTGTTGGGTAGGGACCGTCTCTATATGTTGACAACTTGTACTTCCCAAGCGCTTAGTACAGTGCTCTGCACACAGTAAGTGCTCAATAAATACGATTGATTGATTGATTGGGAATTGTAATGTGATGCTCTTTATAGACTGGCTTCATTTCCATCTACTGAACTACCACACCCGTCATGTCCTTTGGCGGAGCCTCAGCCATGCCCGGCCATTTCCCGAGGAAAAGGAGAGTGGCGTGGTGGCCCGCGGCACAAGGTCTTCTGGGAATTTTAGTGTGATGCTCGTTCTATACTGTGTTCACCTCTGCCTACCGAATTATCAATCCCATCATTCCCCACTAAGGAGCCACGGTCAATTTGCGGATGTCATCCCCTGCTGCAGGGCCCGGGGCCACGACTGGCCCTGTCGAAAGGAGACAGAGAATGGCATGGCGGCTCGGGGCACGAAGACTTCTGTAAGTAGTAGTGTGTTCGTCCTTCTAGACAGCCTTCACCTCCTCCTAGCGAACTAACACTCCCGTCATGTCCCGCGGCGGGCCCGCCGCCATTTCGGGCGCTGTCGCGAGGAGTGGGAGAGTGGCTTGGTGCCTAGGGACACAAAGATTTCTGGGACTTGTACTGTGATGCTCGATCCAGACAGCGTTCACCTACACCTACCGAACTACCAATCCCATCACGTCCCTCTAGGGAGCCACGGTCAGTTTGAGGATCGTGGAAGGCGGATGTTCAGGAGATTTTCTCATTCATAATGATAGTAATTATGGTATTTGTTAAGTACCTGTTACCACTCCCTGTGATGTGTCGCATAGAGAACACGAAGACACCAACCTCGCTCTAGATTAGTCCCCTTCAAGCGTATTCCCTCCCGAAAGAGTTTACCAAACAACGAAGTGTCAAGGCACTGAGTGGCTCCACATACTGGGTTCGGACATCTTCCCTGAGCTGGGTTATAACACAACCTTACATTTGAATAAGCCCGCTCCGCGCTGTCACATACAGATGCCCTTGTCTCTTCCAAAGATACTCCCACAAGAGTCAACCCTCATTAGTTCCCGCTCTACCCGTAGGGTTCCTATGTAGTCGTTCCCTTCACCAACATAGACACTGAAGACCTGTCGTGAAGGGAGGGAGAGTGGCCTGGTGGCTGGTGAGTTCTGAGAGTTATATTCTTGCTTTCTTACTGAACAGCGTTTACCTCTGCCCAACGAACTACTACTCACATCATGCCTGGCGGCGGCGCCCGGAAACATATCTGGCCCTGTCACGAGGAGAGTTAGAGTGGCATGGCGGTTCAGGGCACAAAAACCTATGGGAGTTTTTGTGTGATGCTCCTTCTATTCAGCGGTCACGTCCGCCTACAGAACTACCACTCCTGTCATGCCCCGCCTTGGAGCTGTGGCCATTTTGCGGAGAACACGGAGACACCAACCTCCCTCCAAATCAGGCTCCTTTAATCCCATTCCCTCCCGAAAGAGTTTACCACACAAAAAGTGTCAAGACACTGAGCGTCTCCTCATACTGTGTTCAGGTATCTTACCCAGGCTGGGTTAAAGCACATCTTTACATCTGAATGAGCCCGGTATGAGCTGTCAAATGCAGATTGCCTTGTCCAACCTAAAGATGTTTCCACAAGAGTGAAACCACATTATTCCCTGCCCAGCGTTTCCCTCTACCCAACGACGTACCACTCCCGTTATGCCCCACATTTAGGTCAGCGGACATGTCTGGCCCTGTCACGAGGGGAGGGAGAGTGGCACGGCGGCTCGGGGCTCAAAGACTTCTGAGAGTTGTAGGGTGACTCTCGTTCTAGACAGCGTCCACCTTGTTCTACCGAACTACCACTCCCATCATGCTCCGCGGGAGAGCCCCGGCCAGTTTTTGAAGTGTGGAAGGCACAGGAGGAGGATGTTCAAGGCCTTTTCTCATTCATAATGATAGTAATTATGGTACTTGTTAAGTACCTGTCACCACTCTCCGTCAGGTGTCTCATAGAGAACACGAAGAACCCAACCTCTCTCCACATCAGGCTCCTTTAATGTCATTCCCTCCTGAAAGAGTTTACCACTCAATCAAGTGTCAAGGCACTGAGCGGCTCCACATACTGTGTTCGGGCACCTTATCCGGGCTGGGATATAATACATCCGTGCATTTGAATGAGCCCGCTCCAAGCTGTCAAATGCAGAAGACCTTGTCTATCCTGAAGATGATCCCACAAGAGCACAACTTCGTTATTCCCTGACCTATCTTTAGCGTTTCTATGTAGTCGAGCCTGGTCACCTATACAGATATTCAGACCCTGTCGCAAGGTGTGGGAGAGTGGCTTGGCGACTGGTGAGACAAAGAGTTCTGAGAGTTATATTCTGACTTTCGTTCCGAACAGTGTTTACCTCTGCCCAAAGAACTGCCACTTCCATCATGCCTCGTGGATAGGCCCGCAGACATGACTGGCCCTATCACGAGGTGAGGAAGAGTAGCATGGCGGCTAGGGGCACAAAGATATATGGGAGGTGTAGTGTGACGCTTGTTCTAGACAGCCTTCATCTCCATCTACTGAACTACCACTCAAGTCCCGTGGCAGAGCCTCAGCCATGCCAGCAACTTTACCGAGGAGAAGGAGAATGGCATGGCGGCCCGGTGCACAATGTCTTCTGGGAGTTTTAGTGTGATACTCGTTCTCGTTTCCTTCTACCGAAATACCACTCCCGTCATGCCCTGCGGGGCAGCCGGGGCCAGTTTACGTAGCCCGGAAAGCTCGGGAGTCGGATGCTCAGGCCGTTTTCTCATTCATAGTGATGGTAATTATGCCATTTGCTAAGTACCTGAAACCACTCCCAGTGAGGTGTCGCATAGAGAACACGGAGACCAACCCCGCTTCAAATCATGCTCCTGTAATCTCATTCCCTCCCAAAAGTATTTACAACTCAACGAAGTGTCAAGGCACTGAGCGGCTCCACATACTGTTGAGTGGCTTGGCGGCTCATTAAACAAAAAGTTCTGAGAGGTATATTCTGACTTGCGTTCTGAGCAGCGTTTACCTCTGCCCAAAGCAGTACCGCTCCCGTCATGCCCCGTGGAACGGCCCGCGGTCATTTCTGTTCCTTTCGGAAGGAGAGAGAGAGTGGCATGGAGGGTGGGGGCACAGAAATATCTGTGATTTGTACTGTGATGCTCGTTCAAGACAGCGTTCATCTCTGCCATCCAAAATACTACTCCCGGCAAGCTGCATGGTCATGTCTGGCCCTGTCACGACAAAGGTGAAAGTGGTATGGCTGCTTGGGGCACAAGGACCTCTGGGAGGTGTAGTGTGATCCTTGTTCTAGAAAGCATTCCACCTCCATTTAATGAACTACAACTCCCGTCATGGCCCACGGGGTAGCCTCGACCAATTTCAGGCCCTCCCACGTGTAGAGGGAGAGTGGCATGGCGGTTCGGTGCACGTAGATTTCTGGGAGTGGTAGTGCGTTGCTCGTTCTAGACAGCGCTCACCTCCCTCCACCGATTTACCACGCACATCATGCCCTGTGGCCATGTCTGGCCATGTCGAGTTGTGAAGGAGTGTGGCATGGAGGCTCGGGGCACAAAGACTTCTGGGAGTTGTAATGTGATGCTAGTTCTAATCAGTGTTTACTTCCCCGTACCGAACTACCCCCGCCCCCAAGTCATGCCCCGCGGGGGAACCTCGATCATTTCAGGCCCTCTTGCGTGTAGAGGGAGAGTAGCAAGGCGGCTCGGGGAACAAATATTTCTGGGAGTTAATAATGATAATAATAATAATGGCATTTATTAAGCGCTTACTATGTGCAAAGCACTGTTCTAAGCGCTGGAGAGATTACAAGGTGATCGGGTTGCCACCCGGGGAGCTCACAGTCTCACTCCTCATTTGACAGATGAAGGAACTGAGGCCCAGAAAAATTAAGTGACTTGCCCAAAGTGACGCAGCTGACAAGTGGCGGAGCCGGGATTTGAACCCATGACCTCTGACTCCAAAGCCCGCGCTCTTTCAACTGAGCCACGCTGCTTCTCTAAGTTGCAGTTGTAGTGTGATGCTCGATCTAGATAGCGTTCCTCTCCCTCTATTGAACTACCACTCCTGTCATTCCCCACGGGGGAGCCTCGGATATAACAGGCCCTCTCGCACATAGAGGAAGAGTAGCATGGCGGCTCGGGGTACAAATACGTCTGGGAGTTGTAGTTTGATGCTCATTCCAGACAGCATTTACCTCAACCTATCGAAGTACAACTCCCATCATGCCCCGCAGCGGGGCCCGGCACTTAGTCAGGCCCAGTAGGGACGAGGGGGAGAGTGGCATGTCGGCTCGTGGCACAAAGACTTCTGGGAGGTTTAGTGTAATGCTCGTTCTAGACACCTCCATTCCCCTAACTACAAATCCCGTTATACCCCTCGGCATGACCAGCCACCATGTCAGGCCCTGCGTAAAGGAGATAGAGAGTGGAATGGCGGCTCTGGGTAAAAGGTCTTCTGGGAGTGGTATGATTCTCATTCCAGACAGCGTTCATCTCAATCTACTTAACTACCCTTCCCGACATGCCCTGTGACAAAGCCTCAGCCATGCCAGGCCCTTTCCCGAAGAGAAGGAGAGTGGCATGGTGGCGTGGGGCAAAATATCTTCTCGGAATTTTAGTATGATGCTCGTTCTAGGCATCGTTCAATTCCTCCTACCGATCTCACTCCTGTCATGCCCCGCGGCAGGGCTCCTGGTCATGTCGTGCCCTGTCGGAAGAAGAGGGAGAGTGGCATGGCGGCTCGGGGCACAAAGACTTCTGAGATTTGTAGTGTGATCCTCCTTCTGGACAGCGTTCCTCTCAGAATACTGAACGACCACTCCCGTCATGCCCCACGGCGGAGCCTCGGCCATGTCAGGCTCTATCGCGATTAGAGGGAGAGTAGCGTGGTGGCAGGAGGAACAAAGACTTCTGGGAGTTGTAGTGTGATTCTTGGTTCAAGACAGCTTTCATCTCCCTCTACTGAACTACCACTCCCATCATGCCCCGCGGGGGAGGCTCGGCCATATCAGGCCCTCTTGCCCGTAGAAAGAGACTAGCATGGCTGCTCGGGCCACAAAGATGTCTGGGAGTTGTAGTGAGATTCTCATTCTAGGCGCGGTAGGGGAGTGTTCAGGACATTTTCCCATTCATAATAAGAGTAATTATTCATTCATTCATTCATTCAATCGTATTTATTGAGCGCTTACTGTGTGAAGAGCACTGTACTAAGCGCTTGGGAAGTACAAGTTGGCAACATATAGAGACGGTCCCTACCCGACAACGGGCTCATAGTCTAGAAGGGGGAGACAGACAGCAAAACAAATCATGTGGACAGGTGTCAAGGCGTCAGAACAAATAGAAATGAAATGAAATGAAATGCCTTAGGGGCACAGGCATACAAGAGCACAGGTGAGCCTCAGTCCAGCCCCGGAGACATTGGAAATGAGAACCTGGGTGAAGGATCTGATTCTAGTGATAGTGATTTGCACAGCACCACTCACATTTTCTGATCCTTGCCAGTCACATTCCTGCTGGGCAGGTGCAGCGCAATGCAGAAAGCATGCGAGAAAGTTTGGAAAAAAATCCATTCATGGACAAAGAATGCCACTTGGCAGCATGGTGGAGATGCTGTGCCCCAGTGCCATGATCTATCAGGCAGTTGTCTCGATAGCCGCTGCGGTCCACACGGCCCCTGTGACCCAGATGCTGCTCCAATGTCTTGCGGAATCCCTCCGATGGTTCTTCTTTTCCAAGATGCATGTTCTTGATTTGTGCGTTCCTTTCTCCTCCATTTACTTTTAAGCTCCCAGAGGGCAGTAATTCCTCAGAGTGTTTGGGTCACTGTTCTCCAGTAGGTTCTGAGAACAGCCTCATTTATAATCAATTCAGTCACTCAGCTGCTATGCGAAACGTTGGGCACCTCCGGCCCCGGCCGGGGCTCAGGCTGTTAAGTACCTGTTATCACTCCCCGTGAGGTGTCACATAGAGAACTCGGAGATCCCCACATCGCTCTAAATCAGGCTCCTTTAATTGCATTCCCTCCCAAAAGGGTTTTCCACACAGCCACGTGTCAAGGCACTGAGTGTCTCCACATACTGTGTTCGGGAATCTTACCCGGGATGGTTTACAGCACATCTCAACATTTGAATAAACCGGCTCCGCGCTGTCAAATCCAAGAGCCAGTGTGATGCTCGTTCTAGACAGCTTTCACCTCCATCTATTGAACTTCCACTCTCGTCCGCCCTTGCCGGAGCCACGGCCATTGTAAGCCCTGTGATGAGGTGTTGGAGAGTGGCGTGGCGGCTAGGGATACAAAGATTTCTGGGAATCGTAGTGTGATGCGCGTTCTAGGCAGAGTTCACCTCCGCCTACCGAACTACCACTCCCATCATGCCCCCAGGGGGAGTCGCGTCCATTTTACGGAGCTCGGAAGGAGTGGTAGGTAGATATTCGGGGCGTTTTCTCATTCGTAATGATAGTAATTATGGTATTTGTTAAATACCTGTAACCACTCCCCGTGAGATGTCGCATAGAGAATATGGAGACTCCTACCTCCCTCCGAATCAGGCTCCTTTAATCCCATTCCCTTCCAAAAGTGTTTACCACTCAACCAAGTGTCAAGGCACTGAGAGACTCCACATACTATGTTCGGGCATCTTACCAGGGCCGGGTTATAACACATCCTTGCATTTGAATGAGCCCACTCCGAGCTGTCAAATGCAGATGGCCTTGTCTCTCCTGAAGATGCTCCTACAATAACTTGAACCTGGTCCTTGCACTGGATATTGAGAAGCAGTTTGGCCTAGTGCATAGGCTTGGGTGTCAGAGAACCTGGATTCTAATCCTGGCTCTGCCACTTGTCTACTGTGTAACCTTGGGCAAGTGCCTCAGTTCCCTCATCTGCAAAGTGGGGATTCAATACCCGGTCTTCCTCCTATCTAGACTATGAACCTTATTTGGGGCCTGATTATCTTGTTTCTAGTAGAGTGCTTAATAGAGTGCTTGACACCACAAGGGATTTACTCCCTTTATTTACCCCGCACCTCAATCCCACATCACTTATATACCTACCTCCCATTAATTTATTAATTTTTTATTAATATCTGTCTTCGCCTCTAGACTGTACATTCATTGCGGGCATTCTCCCAAGCAGTTACTAAGCAGTTACTTGTGATTGATTGATTGATTGATTGAGAGGGTCATGAGGAACTGGAGTTGTCTTAACACCAGGGCTTCCTTCCCAAGAGCCAGTGGACCCTCACTACAGTTGTTATTGATATACTGGCTCAGAACCTAAGACCCTCCCCTGAGGTGCTTGGATACAGAACAAGGACTCAAGATACATGGGCCGGGCCTTCCCCACAGGCTCAACACCTACATGTCAAAGTTCTGAACAAGGTCTCATAATAATAATGATAATGATAATGATGATGATGATAATAATAATAATAACAATAATGGTATTTGCTAACCACTTACTATATTCCAGACACTCTTCTAAGCACTGGGTTATATACAGGAGAATGGGGTTGGACACAGTCCCTGTCCCACATAGGGCTCACAGTCTTAATCCCAATTTTACAGATGAGGGAACCGAAGCACAGAGCAGTTAAGTGACTTGCCCAAGGTCACACAACAGCCAGGTGGCAAAGCCGGGATTAGAATCCATGACTATATGACTCCCAGGCCCATGCTGTGTCCACTAAGCTATGCTGCTTCATGACCCTCCCTGTTAGAGCAGTGGTGCTAAACCAGATCTTTGGGCCCTCCCTACCACTTCTGGCTTTCTGACCCAAGGTCCAAAATCTTCCCCATAGGTGCTAGGATGCTGGCCCAAGCCCAGAACCCTACTCATATGTCCTGGAGTGCTCACCAGATCCCAGGATCAGCACATAGGTATGTAGACCCAGATCCCAAGTTTGCCCCCTTATGGAATTGCAGTGTTATGTAAACCCAGAACCATCCCTAAGGTTGCTGGAATGCTGACCCAAGTCCCAGGGCCTTCAGTCCAGGTCCTGAGCCACTGGCCCAGATCCCCAGTTCCTCCCCATTGGCTCTAAGGTGACACTGAGGCTCTGACCCAGTTCCTAGGGCTCTCCTCCTAGGTATCACGGTGCTGAACCATAACCCACATCATAGGTGCCAAAGATTTGGCCATCGGTTCTAGCTATTAAAACAGGTCAAGGTCTCCCCAGATATGTCAAACTGCTAATCCAGGTCCCAGGGCTCAACACACAGGAGTCATTGTGCTGGATTAGGTCACAGGAAACGCCACCTTGAGGCTTAGGTGCTGAACTGGGTCCAAGAACCCTCTCTACAAGTTCTGGACTATTGTCCGTGGGTCTAGGGCTCTTCCCAGAGGTACCAGGGGAAGATAACCCGTTCCTCTGGCTCTTCCCACATTCCTTTGGATGTCGACAGAGATGTTGACAGAGTTCATAGACTCTTACCCGTTGTTGCCTATGTGATGACCCAAGTCCCAGGGCTTTGCTCCAGTGGTCTAGTGTACCATACCAGCCATACCAAGGATGCTGGGGTGTGGATCTAGATCCTGGGTTTGTCCAGGGTACCCTTTCATGTCGGAGGCCTCTCCACATAGATTCTCCTTGCACACATGCTAGGGCCCTCCCAATCTACACTTCTCATGTTAATTTCAAGACTCTGCCCACGTGTGCCAGAGAAGTAACCTATTACATCAGCGCTCAACCGGTACTTCAGTCCTTTTGTATTTTGTCATCCTCTATGACATCGTCCTACTGGGAAAATACATTTTTATCCCTCCTCCCATCTATATTGTCCAGTTCCGTGGGCCAGGGACTATGTGTACTAGGACCCTCCGACACTGCCACATGTCCAAAACCGTCCTCCTTCTATTCCAATTCGAAACCTGCCAGACACCTGATTTTTTATTGGTCTCTTTGTTTTTTCTTCTATTGGCATTTCTTCGTAAGTCCTTGCTATGTGTCAGGTACTTTTCACGGCACTGGGGTAGTTTCAAGCTAATCTAGATGGGCACACTCCTGTCCCATATGGGACTCACAGTCTTCACCTTCCCTTTCACAGATGAGGTAACTGAGGCCCCGAGAATATATTCATTTATTCGTTCATTAATTCATTCAACCGCATTGATTGAGAGGTTACTGTATGCAAAGCACTGTCCTCAGAGCTTGGGAGAGTACACTGTAAGAATAATCAGACACGATCCCTGCCCTCGGTAAGATCACAATCTACAGGGGGAGACAGACCTTGATATACAGAAACAGGTAAAGAAGGAAAGAGAAAAAATTGAATCAATCAGACTTTTTCAGAGAGGGAACCGAACCTGCCCACGGGGTGACATACTCAAGAGCCAGAATTAAAGCGCTTGCCACCATATCGCCCCTAGGCCGCCCCCCAGCGGCGGGAGGCGGGAAACGGGAGGCCGCTCAGAAGCCGCTGGGCGCGGTGGAAAGAGCCCGGCCTTGGGAGTCAGAGGTCGTGGGTATAAACGCGTACTATGTGCAAAGCACTGTCCTTTGCACTGGGATCCCCCCGTGGGACAACCTGATCACCTTGTATCCTCTCCAGAGCTTAGAAGGCCTTAGGAGGCCTTCCCAGACTGAGCCCCTTCCTTCCTTTCCCCCTCGTCCCCCTCTCCATCCCCCCCCATCTTCCCTCCTTCCCTTCCCCACAGCACCTGTATATAATACTAATGGCATTTATTAAGTGCTTACTATGTGCAAAGCACTGTTCCAAGCACTGGGGAGGTTACAGGGTAATCAGTTTGTCCCACAGGGGGCTCATAGTCTTAATCCCCACTTTACAGATGAGGGAACTGAAGCTCAGAGAAGTTAAGTGACTTGACCAAGGTCACACAACAGACATGTGATGGACCCGGGATTCGAACCCATGACCTCTGACTCCAAAGCCCGTGCTCTTTCCACTGAGCCACGCTGCTTCCCTTACCGCATCAGCCTTCTCTCTGATCTCCCATCCTCGTGTCTCTCCCCACTTCAGTCCATACTTCATGCTGCTGCCCGGATTGTCTTTGTCCAGAAACGCTCTGGGCATGTTACTCCCCTCCTCAAAAATCTCTAAAGGCTACCAATCAATCTGCGCATCAGGCAGAAACTCCTCACCCTCGGCTTCAAGGCTCTCCATCACCTCTCCCCCTCCTACCTCACCTCCCTTCTCCACTTCTACAGCCCACCCCGCACCCTCCGCTTCTCCGCCGCTAATCTCCTCACCGTGTCTCGTTCTCGCCTGTCCCGCCATCGACCCCCGGCCCATGTCATTCCCCGGGCCTGGAATGCCCTCCCTCTGCCCATCCGCCAAGCTAGCTCTCTTCCTCCTTTCAAGGCCCTATTGAAAGCTCACCTCCTCCAGGAGGCCTTCCCAGACTGAGCCCCTTCCTTCCTCTCCCCCTCGTCCCCCTCTCCATCTCCCCCATCTTTCCTCCTTCCCCTTCCCCAAAGCACCAAACATATATATATATATATATATGTTTGTATATATTTATTACTCTATTTATTTATTTATTTATTTATCTTACTTGTACATATGTATTCTATTTATTTTATTTTGTTAGTATGTTTGGTTTTGTTCTCTGTCTCCCCCTTCTAGACTGTGAGCCTGCTGTTGGGTAGGGACTGTCTCTATGTGTTGCCGACTTGTACTTCCCAAGCGCTTAGTACAGTGCTCTGCACACAGTAAGAGCTCAATAAATACGATTGATTGATTGCTTGATTTATATCGAGCTGCTTTCCTTTCACATCACTGTACATCGTACGACATTTCTTCCTGTCTCACAAGTCTGAATTTAGGTCTTGTGTTTGACTCAATAAATCGATCGATCGATTGAGGAATCGTGTCGATTGACTGCATTGTGTGCGCTGAGGACTGTACTCAGCTTTTGCGGGAGTACAACCCAACAATAAAAGAGAAACATTCCCTGGCCACAACGGCTTTCATTCTCCAGGGTGAGACGGACACCAATAGAAATCAATTCATTGTGGCTATAGACGGAAGTGCTGGGGGTGGAGATTGCGGGGAGGGGCTCAGAAGCTCTGGGGCTCTGGGGCTCTTGGGGGTCTGGGGAACTGGGGCTCTGGGCCCCTCTGGCTCCTGGAACTCTGGGACTCCTTGGGCTCTGGTGCCTAGGGACCTTGGGGCTCCTAGCGGTCTGGAGACTTGGGGTCCTCTCGGTCTCCTGTGACTTTGGGATCTGGGACTCTTGAGGCTCTGGGGCTCTGGGAACGTGCGTCCTTGGGCTCTGGGGATCTGCATTCTGGGGCTCCGGGACTGTGGGTCTCTGGAGCTCTGGGACTTTGGGGTGCCTGGGGTGCCTGGGTTTCTGGCTCTTTGGTCTTTGGGGCTTCTGTGGCTCTGGGCCCTAGGGGCTCCTATGTCTCACAGGCTCTGGGGCCTAGGAGCTCATGGGGCTCTGGGGCTCTGAAGCTTTGAGGCTAGTGGTGCTTCTGGGACCTCAGGGACCTTGGAGCCCTGAGGATGTGAAGCTTTGGAGCATTTCTTCTCTTGGGACTCTGGGGATTGAGGCTCTGGGTCTCATTAGTCTTTATGGCTCCTGGGGTTCTGGGGTTTTGAGGCCTCTGGGGATCTAGGGCTTCAGGCTGTGTGGCTCATGGGGCTCCAGTGGTTCTCGGGCTCTGTGGCCTTGGGGCTCCTGGTTTCTAGGGCTCTGGAGATCTGAACCAGGACAGGGAGGCAGAGGGGGACCAGGACCGGGAGATGGGGACCAGGGATGAGAAGCAGAGGGGGACCTGTGCCAAGAGGCAGGGGGCTACCAGGTCAGAGAGGTCGAGGCAGACCAGAGCCGCGAGGCAGCGGGATACCTGGGCCGGGAGACAGAGTGCCAGGGCCGGGAGGCAGAGGGGTAACTGGGCCGAGAGACCGGGGACCAGGGCCGGGAGGCATAGGGTGACCAGGGCCAGGAGGCAGAGGCATACCTGGGCTGGGAGAAAGAGAGGGACCAGGGCCAAAAAGTTGCGGGGACCAGGGCCGGAGGCAGAGGGGGACCAGGGCCGAGAGACAGGGAGACCAGGGCCAAACGACAGAGGGGAACCAGGGCCAAGAAGCGGGAGGGGGGAACAGGGCAGTGATGCAGAGGAAGATCAGGGCCGGGAGTTAGAAGGGGACCAGGGTGGGGAGGCAGAGGGGGACCTGGGCAGGTAGTGAGAAGGGGAGCAGGTACTGGAGGCAGAGTGGTATCTGGACCAGGAGATGGCGGCCCAGGGCCGGACGGCAGAGAGGGACCAGGGCCGGGAGACAGAGGGAAACAGGGCCAGGAAGCAGAGGGGTACCTGGGCAGGGAGGCAAAGGGGAACCAGGGCGGATAAACTAGAGCGACAAGGGCTGGGAGGCAGAGGGAGGATCAGGGCCTGGAGGCAGAAAGGGACAAGGGCTAGGAGGCAGAGGGCTTCCTCTACTGGGAAACAGGGGGGCCGGGAGGTGGCGGGGACCCGGGTCTGGGATGGAGAGAGAGACCAGGGCCTGGAGGTTGAGGGAGACCAGCGCCAGGAAGCACAGAGGGACCAGGGCTTGGAGGCAGAGGGGGACCAGGGACAGGAGGCAGAGGGTACCTGGGTCGGGAGGCAGGGGTACCAGGGCCGGGATTCAGGGGTGCAACTGGGTTGGGAGACAGGAGGACCAGGGCTGAGAAGCAGAGGGGGAGCAGGTCAGATAGGCAGAGGCAGACCTGAGCAGGGAGGCAGAGGGTTACCTGAAATGGGGGACCACAGCCAGGAGGCAGAGAGTGACCAGGGCCAGGAGACAGAGGCGTATGTGAGCCGGGAGATAGAGATGCACCATGGCTGAGAAGTGGGGGGGACCTGGGCTGAGAGGCAGAGGGGGACCAAGGCCAGGAGGCAGAGTGGAACCTAGGCCGGGAGACAGGGAGATCAGGGAGGGGAGATAGAAGGGACCAGAGCCGGGACAGAGAGAGGGACCAGGGCCTGGAGGCCGAGAGAGACCAGGGCCGGGAGGCACCGATGGTCCCGGTTTGGGAGACAGACGGGGATTAGGGCGGGGAGGCAGAGTGGGACCAGGGCCAAGAATCAAAGGGGTACCTAGGCAGGGATACAGGAGTATCAGAGCTGAGAAGCAGAGGAGGGCCAGGGCCGAGAGGCAGGGGGAGACCAGGTCATAAACATAAAGGTGGAACAGGGCCGGGAGGCTTAGGGGTTCGTGGGCTGGGAGGCAAAGGGGACCAGGGCGGAGAAGCGGGGGCGGCAAGGGCAGGAAGGCAGAGAGGGACCAGGGCTAGGAGGCAGAAGGTTACCTGTGCTGGGAGACAGGGGGCCAGGGCCGGGAGGCTGATGGGGACCAGGGTGGGTAGGCAGAGGCGGACCAGGGCCAGGAGGTAGAGGGGTACCTAGGCCAGGAGACAGGGGGACCAGGGCCGGGAGGCAGATGGGGACCAGGGCAGGTAGACAGAGGACGACCAGGTCCAGAAGGCAGAGGGGTACCTGGACCGGATGATAGCTGGACCAGGGCAGGGAGGCAGAGGGGAACCAGAGACGGAAGGCAAAGAGGGACCAGGTCCGGGAGGCAGAGGGGTACCTGGGCTGGGAGGCAAAGGGAGACCAGGACTGAGAAGCATGGGGGACCAGGGGCAGGAGGCAGAGGGGGACTAGGGCCAGGAGGCATGGGGTACCTGGGCCAGGAGACAGGGGGACAAAGGCAGGAAGACAGAGGGGTACTTGGGCTGGGAGACGGGGGGGACCAGGGCCGGAAGGTAGAGAGGTACCTTGGCCGGTATTGAGAGAGACCCAAGGGCCTCGAGGTAGAGGGAGACCAGGGCCGGGAGGCACAGAGGGCCCAGGGCCTGGAGGCACAGAGGGACCAAGGCCGGGAGACAGAGGGGGACCAGGGCAGGGAGGCAGAGGGAGACCAGGGCCAAGAGGCAGAAGGGTACCTGGGCCGGGAGACAGGGGACCAGGGCCGGGACGTAGAGGGGAACCTGGGCCAGGAGGCAGAGGGATACCTGGGCTGGAAGGTAGAGGGGGACCAGGGCCAGGAAGCAGAGGGCTAGGAGGGTAGGGAGACAAGGGAACCAGGGTCTGGAGATAGAAGGGACCCTGGGATGGGATGGTGAGTGACCCAAGGGCCTGGAGGTAGAAGGAGACCAGGGCTGGGAGGCACAGAGGGATCAGGGCCGGGAGGTAGAAGGAGACTAGGGCTGGGAGGAACAGAGGGATCGGGGCCAGGAGGCAGAGGGGTACCTGGGTCGGGAGACAGGAGGACCAGGGCCGGGAGGCAGTGGGGCACCTGGGCTGGGAGACGAAATACTGGGCCGGGAGGTAGAGGGTACCCTGGACCGGGATAGAGAGAGACCCAAGGACTCTAGGGCCGGGAGGGACTAGGGCCGGAGGGCAGAAAAGTACCTGGGCTGGGAGACAGGGGGACCAGTGCCGGGGAGCAGAGGGGCACCTGGGCTGGGAGACGGGGTCCTTGACTGGGAGGCAGAGGTTGACCAGGGCCAGGAGGCATTGGAGTACCTGGGCGCGGAGGCAGAGTGGGACCAGTACTGGGAGGAAGAGGGGAACCAAGACCAGGAGGAATAAGGGGACCAAGGCCAGGAGGCAGAGGGGGACCAGGGCCACGAGAAAGGAGGACCAGGGCCTGGAGGCAGAGGGGTACCTGAGTCTGGAGATGGGGACCAGAACTGGGAGGTAGAGGGGCCCACAGGCCAGGACAGAGAGAGACTCAAGGGCCTGGAGGTAGAAGGAGACCAGGGCCGGGGGGCACAGAGGGACAAGGGCCCGGAGGCAGAGTGGGACCAGGGCAGGGTGGCAGAGGGGGACCAGGGCCGGGCGGCAGAGGGGGGACCAGGGCCGGGAGGCAGAGGGGGGACCAGGGCAGGGAGGCAGAGGGGTACCTGGCCCGGGATACGGGGACCAGGGCTGGGTGTAAAGTGGTACCTGTGCCAGAAGACATGGGGACCTGGGCCTGTTTGTAGAGGGGACCCAGGGCCGGGAAGGAGTGAGGAACCAGGGCCTGGACGTAGAGGAAGACCAGGGCCGGGAAGCACAGAGGGCCAGAGCCGCGAGGTAGAGGGCGACTGGGATGGGGAAGCATAGGGGGACCAGGGCCAGGAGGCAGAGGGGTACCTGGGCCGGGAGACAGGGGGACCAGGGCCGGAATGTAGAGTGGTACCTGGGCTGGGTTGTGGAGTGGCCCCAGGGCCAGGATGGGTAGAGGAGACCCAAGGTAATAGGAGAATAGGAGAGTAGGGCCGGGAGGTACAGAAGGACCAGGGCCGGGAGGCAGAGAGGGGCCAGGGCTGGGCAGCAGAGGGGGACCAAGGCCAGGAGGCAGAGGGGTCCCTGGGCCGGGAGGCAGAGGGGAATCAAGGCCAAGAAATAGTAGGTGACCAGGGCAGGGATGCAGATGGGACCATGGCTGGGAGGCAGAGTGGGACCAAGACCCGGAGGCAGAGGGGGACCAGGGCCAGGATACCGAGGGGTACCTGGCCCAAGAGACGGGGGACCAGGGCCGGAAAGCAGAGGGGGATTGGGGCAGCTAAGCAGGGGAAACCAGGATATGCAGGCAGAGTACAACCAGGGCTGGGAGGCAGAGGGGGACCAGGGCCGGGAGGCAGAGGGGTACCTTGGCCAGGAGAACCGGGGGCCAGGGTTGGGAGGTAGAGAGGTACCTGGGTCGGGAGACAGGGAAACTAGGGCATGGAGGTAGCGGGGACCCTGGGCTGGGCTGGAGAGGGACCCAATTGCCTGTTGGTAGAGGGAGACCAGGACCAGGAGGCACAGAGTGACCAGGGCCGGGAGGTAGAGTGGAATTAGGGCTTGGAGGCAGATGACCAGGTCCAGGAAGAAGAGGGGGCGGTGGCGGTGCGGAGCAGACTTGCGCTCGGTCGCTTAGGCTTTTGTGGCGTTGCGGTGGTCGCCATGGCTCGTGAGTGCGGGGCCGGGGCGAGGACGGGCGGGAGCGTCGATATTTGTAATAATAATAGTAATGATGGGATTTATTAAGCGAGTACTATGTGTAAAGCACCGTTCTAAGCGCTGGGGAGGTCGCAAGGTGATCAGGTTGTCCCACGGGGAGCTCAGTCTTAATCCCCTCAAAGCCCTACTGAGAGCTCACCTTCTCCAGGAAGCCTTCCCAGACTGAGTCCCCTCTTTCCTCTCCCTCTCCTCCCCCTCCACATCTCCCGCCTTACCTCCTTCGCCTCCCCACAGCACCTGTATATATGTATATATGTTTGTACATATTTATTACTCTATTTATTCATTGTATTTGTACATATCTATTCTATTTTATTTTGTTAATATGTTTTGTTATGTTGTCTGTCTCCCCCTTCAAGACTGTGAACCCGCTGTTGGGTAGGGACCGTCTCTATATGTTGCCAACTTGTACTTCCCAAGCGCTTAGTACAGTGCTCTGCACATAGTAAGCGCTCAATAAATCCTATTGAATGAATGAATGAAAGGGGGCATCTGGGCTGGGAAACAGGTGGACTAGGGCCGGGAGGCAGAGGGGTACCTGAGCTGGGGGACGAGGGGACCAGGACCAAGAGTGAGAGGGGAACCAGGGGTGAGAGGCGGGGGGGACCAGGGCCGGGAAGTAGATGTGGACCATAGCGAAGAGGCAGAGGGGAATCAAGGCTAAGAGGCAGAGGAGTACTTGGATCCGGAGAGGGGACCAGGGCTGGGAGGAAAGGGGACCTTCTCGACTGTGAGCCCGCTGTTGGGAAGGGACCATCTTTATATGTAGCTAACTTGTACTTCCCAAGTAGTTAGTATAGTGCTCTGCACACAGTAAGCGCTCAATAAATGCGATTGAATGAGAGAATGAATGACCCAGGGCTGGGAGGTACAAGGTGACGAAGGCTGGGAAGAACCACAGCACCATGCCGGTAGGCAGAGAGGGATCAGGTCTGGGTGGAAAATAGGGACCAAGGCAGGGAGGTAGAAGGGACCTAGAGCTGGAGGGAGAAGGGGATCAGGGCCAGGAGGCAGACGAGTACTAGGGCCGCGAGACAGGGGCACCAGGGCCAGGAGGTAGAGGAGACCCAGGGCCAAGAACGAGAGAGTGACCAGAGTCTGGATGTAGAGTGAGACCAGGGCCGGGGCAGGGGGGGAGGAACAGGTCTGGGAGGCAGAGGGGGAAGAGGGCCAGGAGGTAGAGTGCTACCTAGGCCCAGAAACAGGGGGGCCAGGGCCTGAGGTATAGGGGACCCAGGGCCGGGATGGAGAGAAGGGCCAGGGCCAGGAGGTAGAGGGTGACCAAGGCTGGCAGGCACAGGGTGACCAGGGCCCGGACGTACCAGAAGACAAAGGCTGGAAAGAACTGGGCATCCTGCCGGTAGGCAGAGTGGGACTACGTCAGGGCAGAAGATGTGGACCAGGTCTGGGAGGTAGAGGTGAACCAGGGCCCGAGGGAGAAGGGGACAACGGCCAGAAGGTGGGGGGGGGGGATCAGAGCCAGATAATAAAGTGGGACCAGGGCTGAAAGGCAGCAAGGGACAAGGGCCGGGAGGCAGAGGGCGACCAGGGCCTAGAGGTAGATTGGGACCAGGGCCAGGAGGCAGAGGGGTACATGGGCCGGGAGACAGGGGACCAGGGTCGGGAGGCAGAGGAGGACCAGGTTCGGGAGGCAGAGGGGGACCAGGGTCGGGAGGCAGATTGGGACCAGGGTCGGGAGGCAGAGGGGGACTGGGGCCCAGAGGTAGAGGGGCACCAGAGCCAGGAGGCTGAGGGGCTCCTGGGCCAAGAGGCAGAGGGGGACCAGGGCTAGGAAGGAGAGGGGTTCCTGGGCCGTGAGACAGGGGGACCAGGGCCACGAGGTAGAGGGGACCCAGGACTGGGAGGCAGAGGGGTACCTGGGCCGTGAGACAGGGGGACCAGGGCCATGAGGTAGAGAAAACCCAGGCCTGGAAGGGAGAGGTAGGCCCAAGGGCCTGAAAGTAGAGGAAGAGCGGACCAGGAGGCACAGAGGGACCAGGGCCTGGAGGCAGAGGGGGACCAGGGCCTGGAGACAGAGGGGGACCAAGGCCAGGAGGCAGAGGGGGATCAGGACCAGGAGGCAGAGGGGGATCAGGGCCGGGAGGCAGAGGGGGACCAAGGCCGAGAAGTAGTGGGGACAAGGTCAGGGAGGCAGAGGGGGACCTGGACCAAGAAGCTGTGGGGACAAGGGAAGGTAGGCAGGTAGGTAGGTAGAGAGACCAGGGTCTGAAGGCAGTGGGGGGCAAGGGCCAGGAGGCTGAGGGTTACCTGAGTCAGAAGACGGGGGTTCCACGGCCGGGAGGCAGAGGGGTACCTGGGCCGGCAGTCAGGGGGACCAGGGCCGAGAGGTAGACGGGAACCAGAGCCGAGCGGCAGTGGGGGATCAGGGACGAGAGACAGGGGGACCAAGGCAGGAAGGCAGAGGGGGTCCAGGGCCAGGAGACAGGGGGAACAGGGCTGAGAAACTGAGGGGTGACTTCTGCCGGGCGGCAGGGGGCGACCAGGTCAGAGAAGCAGAGGCAGACCAAAGCCCCGAAGCAGAGGGATACCTGGGCCAGGAGACAGGGGACCAGGGCCGGGAGACAGAGGGGTAACTGGGCCAAGAGACCGGGGACCAGGGCTGGGAGGCATAGGGTGACCAGGGACAGGAGGCAGAGGCGTACATGGGCTGGGAAGAAGAGAGGGACCAGGGCCTAAAAGTTGTGGGGACCCGGGCCGGAAGCAGAGGGAAACCGAGGCCAAGAGGCAGGGGGGGACCAGAGCAGTGAGGCAGAGGGGCACCAAGACCAGTAAGTAGAAGGGGACCAGGGTTGGGAGGCAGAGGGGGACCTGGGCAGGTAGTCCGAAGGAGACCAGGTCCAGGAGGCAGAGGGGTACCTGGGCCAGGAGGAAGGGGGACCAGGGCCGAGAGGCAGAGCGGAACCAGGGCCGAGAGGCATGGGTGGCCCAGGACAGGGCGGCAGAGGGGGACCAGGGACTGGAGGCAGAGGGGGACCAGGGACTGGAGGCAGAGGTGGACCAAGGGCATGTCGTAAAGGGGGGCAAGGACCAATCAATCAATCAATCAATCGTATTTATTGAGCGCTTACTATGTGCAGAGCACTGTACTAAGCGCTTGGGAAGTACAAATTGGCAACACATAGAGACAGTCCCTACCCAACAGTGGGCTCACAATCTAAAAGGGGGAGACAGAGAACAGAACCAAACATACCAACAAAATAAAATAAATAGGATAGAAATGTACAAGTAAAATAAATAAATAAATAAATAGAGTAATAAATATGTACAACCATATATACATATATGCAGGTGCTGTGGGGAAGGGAAGGAGGTAAGATGGGGGGGATGGAGAGGGGGACGAGGGGGAGAGGAAGGAAGGGGCTCAGTCTGGGAAGGCCTCCTGGAGGAGGTGAGCTCTCAGCAGGGCCTTGAAGGGAGGAAGAGAGCTAGCTTGGCGGAGGGGCAGAGGGAGGGCATTCCAGGCCCGGGGGATGACGTGGGCCGGGGGTCGACGGCGGGAGAGGCGAGAACGAGGTACAGTGAGGAGATTAGCGGTGGAGGAGCGGAGGTTGCGGGCTGGGCAGTAGAAGGAGAGAAGGGAGGTGAGGTAGGAGGGGGCGAGGTGATGGAGAGCCTTGAAGCCCAGGGTGAGGAGTTTCTGCCTGATGCGCAGATTGATTGGTAGCCACTGGAGATTTTTGAGGAGGGGAGTAATATGCCCAGAGCGTTTCTGGACAAAGATAATCCGGGCAGCAGCATGAAGTATGGATTGAAGTGGAGAGAGACACGAGGATGGGAGATCAGAGAGAAGGCTGGTGCAGTAGTCCAAACGGGATAAGATGAGAGCCTGAATGAGCAGGGTAGCAGTTTGGATGGAGAGGAAAGGGCGGATCTTGGCAATGTTGCGGAGCTGAGACCGGCAGGTTTTGGTGACGGCTTGGATGTGAGGGGTGAATGAGAGAACGAGAGGGGTGTCTGGGCCCGAAGACAGGGAGATGACAGCCAGGAGGCAGAAGGGGACCATGGTAGGGAGACGGGCAGCAGGGCCAGGTGGGATATCAAGCTGGGACGGAGAGGGGGACCAGGGTCTGGAGGCAGAAGGGTATCTGGGCCAGGAGATAGGGCTAGCAGGGCCACAAGGCAGAGGGGGACCAGGGCAGAGTGGAAAGGGGGACCAGGGCAAAGAGCAGGGGTGGACCAGGGCAGGGTGGTAGAGGGGGACACGGGCAGGGAGGCAGGCGGTGACCCGGGCAGGGAGGCAGGGGGTGTCCTGGGCAGGGTGGCAGAGGGGGACCAGGGCCGGGTGGTCGAGGAGGGCCAGGGCCGGGAGGCAGATGGTGACCAGGGCCAGAAGGCAGAGGGTACCTGGGCCTTGAGACAAGGGGAACAGGGCCAGGAGTCAGAGGGGTAACTGGGCCGAGAGACGGGGGAGCAGGGCTTGGAGGCAGAGGGGCACCAGGGCCTGGAACCATAGGGGGGACCAGGGCCAGAAGGCAGGGAGGTAGCTGGGCCTGGAGGCAGTGGGTGACCCGGGCCAGGGGGCAGTGGGGTACCTGGGCTGGGAGGCTAAGGGGGTCCAGGTTGGAAAAGCGGGGTGACAAAGGCAGGGAGGCAGAGGGGGATCAGGGCCGGGAGGCCAAGGGAGATCAGGGCCTGGAGGCAGAGAGAGACCAGGGCTAGGAGGCAGAGGGGTACCTAGACCAGGAAATGGGGACCAGAGCCGGGAGGTAGAGGTGACCCAGGGCCGGGACTGAGAGAGGGATCAGGGCAGGGAGGTTGAGGGAGACCAGGGCCTGGAGGCAGAGAGGGACCAGGACTAGGAGACAGAGGGGTTCCTGGACCAGAAAACTGGGGGACCAGGGCCGGGGGCAGAGGGGGACAAGTGCTAGGAGGCAGAAGGGTACCTGGGCCGGAAGGCAGAGTGGGACCAGGGCCACGAGGCAGGGAGAAGTAAGGCAGGGAGTCAGAGGGGGACCAGGGCTGGGAAGCTGAGGGGAACCAGGGCCGGGAGGTAGAGTGGGGCCAGAGCCGGAAGGCAGAGAGGTACCTGGGCCGGAAGGCAGAGTTGGGCCAGGGTCACGAGGCAGGGAGTCAGAGGGGGACCAGTTTCGGGAGGCAGAGAGGAAACAGGGCCGAGAGGTAGAGGGGGACCAGGGCCGGAAGGCAGAGGGGTACCTGGGTCCGGAGATGGGGGACCAGGCCCGAAAGGTAGAGTGGACCCAGGTCCAGGACGGAGAGAGACCCAAGGCCCTGCATCTAGAAGGAGAACGGGGCCGGGAGGCAGAGGGGGACCAGGCCTGGAAGGTAGAGGGGGATCAGGGCCAGGATGCAGAGGGGTACCATGGCTGGGAAAAGGGGGACCAGGCGCGGGAGGCAGAGGGGTCCCTGGGCGGGAGAACGGGGGACCAGGGCTGGGAAGGAGAGGGGACCCTGGGACGGGACGGTGAGTGATCCAAGGACCTGGAGGTAGACGTAAACTAGGGCCGGAAGGCAGAGGGGGAGCAGGACCAAGAGGAGGGGGGCCAGTGCAGCGAGTCAGAGGGGGACCCCCGTGCCACCCTCGAGGCACGGGGGTAGCTGGGCCAGGAGACAAGGCGACCTGGGCTGGGAGGTGACCAGCCCAGGGCAGGGCTGGGCTCTGAGACCCAGAGCCAGAACGGAAAGTGACCCAATGTCCTGAAGGTAGAACGAGACCAGATCCGGGGGGCACAGAGGGACTAGGACCGGGAGGCAGAGGGGGACCAAGGCAGGGCGGCAGAGATGGAACACGGCCAGGAAGCAGAAGGGTTACCTGGGCCGGGAGATGGTGGACCAGGGCTGGGAGGTAGCGGGGAACCAGCTCCAGAATGGAGAGAGACCCATGGGCCTGGAAGTAGAAGAAGGCAATGGCCAGAAGTACAGGGGGAAAGGCCCGGGGGGCAGAGGGGGACCAGGGCCGGGAAGCAGAGGGGGACCAAGGCCAGAAGGTAGAGGGGGACCAGGGCCAGGAGGCTAAGAGGTACCTGGTCTGTAAGGCAAAGGGGGACAAGTGTCGAGAAGTGGGTGGACAAGGGAAGGGAGGCAGATGGGGATCAGGGCCTGGAGGCAGAAGGGGACCAGGTCCAGGAGGCAAGGGGTTCCTGGCCCGGGAGATGGGGGACTAGGATAGGGAAGCTTGGGTGATCAGGGCCGGGAGGCAGAGGGGGATCAGGGCCAGGAAGCAGACAGGTACCGGGGCCCTGACAAGGGGGACCCGGGTCGGGAAGCAGAGGGGGACCAGGGCTAGGAGGCAGAGGAGTACCTGTGCGGGGAGACTTGGGTTCCAGGGCAGGGAGATAGGGGGACATAGGCCGGGAGGTAGAGGGTCCCGGGCCCGGGATGGAGAAAGGGGCCAGGGCTTGGAGTTAGAGGGAAACCAGGGCTGGCAGAACAGGGGGACTCATGGCCTAGACGGAGAGAGTCCCGTGGCCCATGGCTTGGAGGGGGAGGGGGACCAGCGCAAGGAGGCAGAGGGATACCTGGGCCGGGAGAGAGGGGGACCAGGGCTGGAAGGTAGAGGGAAACCAGGGCTGGCAGAACAGGGGGACCAGGGCATGGAGGTAGAGGGGACCAATGGTCGGGATGGAGAGAGCCAGTGGCCTGGCGGTGGTGGGAGACCAGGGTCGGGAGGCCCAAAGGAACCGGGAGATGGGGGACTAGGGTTGGGAGGCCCATTGCTGGGTAGGGACCGTCTCTATGTGTTGCAAATTTGTACTTCCCAAGTGCTTAGTAGAGTTCTCTGCACACAGTAAGCGCTCAATAAATACGATTGAATGAATGAATGGGTGACCAGGGCCCGGAGGCAGAGGGGTACCCGGGCCGGTAGACGGGGAACCAGGGCCGGGAAGCAGAGGGGAACCAGAGCCGGGAGGCAGAGGGGTATCTGGGCCGAGCAGCGGTGTGACAAGGTCAGGGAGGCAGAGGGCGACCAGGACCAGGAGAAAGAGGGGGACCAGGGCCGGTAGACAGGGAGACCAAGGCCGGGAGGCAGAGGGGTACCTGGGCCAGGGGACAGGAGGACCAGGACTGGGAGGCAGAGGGTACCTGTGCTGGGAGACAGTGGGACTAGGGCTGAGAAGCAGAAGGGAACCAGGGCCGAGAGGCGGGACGTGACCCGGTCAGAGAGGCAGAGGCCGGCCTAGCTCGGGAATTTGAGGACCAGGGCCGGTAGACATGGAGACCAGGGCCGGGAGGCAGACGGGGACCCATGACCGGAATGGAGAGAGACCCAGTGGCCTCGACGTATAGGGAGGCCATGGCCGGGAGGCTCAAAGGGACCAGGGCTGGGAGGCATAGGGGGACCTGCTCCTAGAGGTAGAGGAGGACCAGGGCCAGGAGGTAGAGAGGGACCAGGGCCGGTAGACAAGGGGACTGGGGTCAGGAGGCAGAAGGGTCCCTGGCCGGGAGACAGGTGGACCAGGGCCGGGAGTCAGGGTGGTACCTCTGCCGGGAGACAGGGGGACTAGGGTTGAGCAGCAGAGGGGAACCAGGCCCGAGAGGCAGTGGGTGACCAGGTCAGAGAGGCAGAGGTTGACCAGGGTCGGGAAGCAGAGGGGGACCAGGGCGGGAAGGCAGAGGGGGACCAGGGCCGGGAAGACAGAGGGGGACCAGGGCCGGAAGGCAGAGGGTGATCAGGGCAGGGAGGCAGAGGGGGACCAGGGCCGGGAGGCAGAGGGGGACCAGGGCCGGGAAATGGGGATCAAGCCGGCAGGCAGAGTGGTACCACTGCCTCCCTGCCCTTGTGCCCCCGGCTTCTCAGAAGTAAAGAGGAACTAGGACCGAAGGTTAGAGGGGGACCAGGGACTTGAGGCAGGGGGCGACCAAGGCAGGGAGGCAGAGGGGGACCAGGGCGGGGAGGCATAGAGGGACTAGGGCTAGGACTCAGAGGGACCATGGCCGGAAGGTTGAGGGGACCCAGGGTCTGGAGGCGGAGGGGTACCAGGGCAGGGAGGCAGTGGGGACCAAGGCCAGGAGGCAGAGGGGTACCTGGGCCAGGAGACGGGGGTTCAGGGCTGGGAGGATGAGGGGGACCAGGGCCGAGAACGGACGGGAGACAAGGGCAGCGAGTCAGAGGGGACCAGATCCTGGAGGCAGAGGGGGACCAGGGCCAAGAGGCAGAGGGGTACTTGGGCTGGGAGATTTGGGAACGGGGCTGGGAGGCAGAGAGTACCTGTGCCGGGAGACAGTGGGACTAGGGCTGAGAAGCAGAGGGGAACCAGGGCCGAGAGGCTGGGCGTGACCAGGTCAGAGAGGCAGAGGCCAGCCTGGGTCGGAAATTTGAGGACCACGACCGGTAGACATGGAGAACAGGGCCGGGAGGCAGACGGGGACAAGGGCCGGTAGACACGGGGACCAGGGCCGGGAGGTAGAGGGCACCCATGGCCGAGGGGGACCAGGGCCGGGAAACGGGGACCAGTTCCTGAGGGCAGATTGATTCCTCTGCCTCCCGTCCCTTGTCCCCGCACTTCCTGGAACTAAAGGGGAACTAGGGCTGTCAGGCACAGGGGAACCAGGGACGGGAGGCAGAGGGGGACCAGGGCAGGGTGGCAGGGGGGACCAAAGCCAAGTTGGGGGAGTTGAGGGGGGGCTAGGACAGGGTGTCAGAGGCGTACCCGGGCCAGTAGATAGTGGACCTGGGCCGGGAGGTAGAGGGGAACCAGGACCAGGAGGCAGAGGGGTACCTGGGCCGGGAGGCATAGAGGAACCAGGGTCAGGAAGCGGGGGGGACTAGGGAGGGGAGGCAGAGGTTTATCTGGGCCGAGAGACGGGGGACCCGGGCCGGGAGGCGCTTAGTACAGTGCTCTGCACATAGGAAGCGCTCAATAAATGCGATTGAATGAATGAAAAGGAGACCAGGGCCCGGAGCCACAGAGGGACCAGGGCCGAGAGACAAAGGGGGACCAGGGCAGGGTGGCAGAAGTCGATCAGGGCTGGGGGGCTGAGGGGGACCAGTGCAGGGAAGCAGAAGGAGACCAGGGCCAGGAGGCAGAAGGAGACCAGGACAAGAGACCGAGGGGTTACTGTGCCCGGAGATGGAGGAACAGGGCAGGGAGGCCGAGGGGTACCTGGGCCGGGAGACAAGGGTGACCAGGGCAAAGAAGTGGGAGCGACAAAGACAGGGAGGCAGAGGGGGACCAGGGCCTGGGGGCAGAGAGGGATCAGGGCTAGGAGGCAGAGGGGTACTCTGGCCGCGAGGCAGGGGAACCAGGGCCGAGACGCAGAGGTGGACCAGGGCCGGGAGGCAGATTGGGACCAGGGCGGGTAGGCAGAGTGGGACCAGGGCCAAGAGGCAGAGAGGTACCTAGGCTGGGTGACATGGGACCAGGGCCTGGATATAGAGGAGCCTCAGGGCCGGGACGGAGACTCACACAAGGGCCTGGAGGCAGAAGAAACCAAGGCTGGGAGGCCCTGGGGGACCAGGTCTGGTAGGCACAGAGTAACCAGGTCTGGGTGTCAGGAGAGACCAGGGCGGGGTGGCAGGGGAAGACCAAGGCCAGGAGGCAGAGGGGTACCTGAACTTGGAGAAAGGGGGATCAGTGCCGGGAGGTAGAGGGGTACTGGGCCGGGAGGCAGAGGGGGACCATGGCGGGTTGGCAGAGGGCACCATGGCCAGGAGGAAGAGGGTTACCTAGGCCAGGAGACAGTGGACCATGGCCAGGAGGCAGAGGGGTACCTGGTTCTTGAGACTGGGGAACCAGGGCCAAGAGGTGGGGGGAACCTAGGGCCTGGAAGCGGAGGGGGGACCAGAGCAGGGAGGCAGTGGGAGACCAGGACCAGGAGGCAGAGGGGTACCTGGACCGGGAGACTTGGTATCAGGTCTGGGAGGATGAGGGGGACCAGGGCCCGGAGGCAGAGGGGTTTCTGGGCTGTAAATCAAAAGGGGACCAGAGCCGAGACTGGGCAGGAGAGAAGGGCAGCGAGTCAAAGAGGACCAGTACCTGGAGGCAGAGGGGGACAAGGGAAAGGAGGCAGAGGGGTACTTGGGCTGGGTAATGGGGGACCAGGGTCGGGAGGCAGAGGGGGACCTGGGCCGGGAAACGGGGACCAGATCCTGTGGGCAGATTTGTTCCTCTGCTTCCCTGCCCTTGTCCCCCCGCTTCATGGAACTGAATGGGAACTAGGGCCGTCAGGCACAGGGGAACCAGGGATGGGAGGCAGAGCTGGACCAGGGCAGGTTGGCAGGGGTAACCAGGGCCAAGAGGAGGGTTGCGACCCGGGCAGGGAGGCAGAGGGGGACCTGGGCCGGGAGGCAGAGGAGTACCGGGGCCGGTAGATGGTGGACCAGGGCCGGGAGGTAGAGGGGGACCAGGGTCAGGAGGCAGTGGGGTACCTGGGCCGGGACGCAAAGGGGGACCAGGGCCGAGAAGTGTGTGGGACAAGATCAGGGAGGCAGAGGGGGACAAGGTCAGTTAGACAGGGGATCAGAGACGGGAATCAGAGGAGTACATGGGCCGGGAGACAGGGGGCCTGGGGCTGGGAGGCAGAGCGGTACTTGTGCCAGTAGACAGTGGGACTAGGGCTGAGAAGCAGAGGGGAACCAGGGACGAAAGGTGGGGGGCGACCGGGTCAGAGGGGCAGAGGCCGGCCAGGACTGGGAAGCAGAGGAGAAGTAATCATGATGATGGTATTTATTAAGTCCTTCCTGTGTGCCAAGCACCGTACCTAAGCCCTGGGGTAGATACAAGAAAATCAAGTTGGACACAGACTCTGTCCCATTCAGATTCATTCATTCAATCGTATTTATTGAGCGCTTACTGTGTGCACTGTACTAAGCTCCTGGAAAGTACAAGTTGGGAACATATAGAGACGGTCCCTACCCAACAATGGGCTCACAGTCTAGAAGGGGAATACAGAGAACAAAACAAAATATATTAACAAAATAAAATAAATATGTACGAATAAATAGAGTAAAAAATATGTACAAACATATATACATATATACAGGTGCTGTGGGGAGGGGAAGGAGATAAGGCGGGGGCCTCCCTCTGCCTCTAGGCCGTGGTACCCCTGTCTCCTGGCCCAGGCTCCCTTCTGTTTCCCGGTCCCTGCGCACCGTCACCACTCAGCCCTGGTCCCCCTCAGTCTCTCGGCTCTGGAACCCCTGTGTCTGGCCCAGGGACACCTCTGCCTCCTTGCCGTGGTCCCCCTGCCTAATGGTCCAGGTACCCCTCTGCCTACCTGCCTTGGTCACCATCTGCCTCTCAGCACTGGTCCTCCACTGCCTCCCAGCCCGGGTCCCCGAACATCCGGCCCAGGAAACCCTGTGCCTCCTGGCCCTGGTCTCCCTCTGCCTACCTGCCCTGGTCCCCATCTACTTACTGGCCCTGGTGCTCCTCAGTTTCCCAACCCTGGCAACCCTCTGCCTCCCTGTCCTTGTCGCCCCTGTTTCTCGACCCTGGTCCCACTTTGCCTCACGGCCCAGGTACCCCTCTGCCTCCTGGCCCTGGTACCCCTCTGTGTCCCTAAATCCCCATCTGGCTCCCAGCCCTTGTTGCTCTGTGCCTACCTCCAACACTTTGGGTCTATCTCTGTCCTGGCCCTGGGTCCCTTCTACCTCCCGGCCCTAGTCCCCCGTCTCCTGGCCCAGGTATCTCTCTGCCATCATGCCCTGGTCCCCCATCTCCCGACCCAGGTAACCCTCTGCCTCCTGGCCCTGGTCCCCCTCTGTCTCCCTTGATCCCCATCTGGTTCCCAGCCCTTGTTCTTCTGTGCCTCCTAGCCCTGGTCTCCCTCAACCTCCATGCCCTGGTCCCTCTCTCAAACCTGGTCCCGGGTCACGCCTACCTCCTGGCCCTGGTCCCTCTGTTTCCAGGTCCAGGTACTTCTCTGCCTCCTAGTTCTGGTCCCTCTCCGCCTCCAGGCTCTGGTCCCCCTCGGCCTCCCGGACCTGGTCCCTCTCAGCCTCCCTGTCCTTGTCTCCGCTGCTTCTTCGTCCTGGTACCACTTTGCCTCCCGTCTCAGCTACCCCTCTGGTTCCTGGCCCAGGTCACCCTCTGCCTCCCGGCCCTGGTCCCTCTGTGAAGCCCGGACTTCGTTTCTTTCTATGCCCAGGACCTTGGGTCTCTCTCCATCCCGGCCCTTGGTCCCCTCTACCTCCTGGCCCTGGTCCACCTGTCTCCCGGCCCAGGCACCTCAATACCTCCCGACCCTGGTCCCCCTCTGCCTTCCCAACCTGGTCCCCCTCTGCCTCCCTTCCCTAGTACTGACTGAACTCCTTGTCCTCCCTCCCAAACCCTGCCCTCTCCCTGACTTTCCCATCTCTGTTGACGGCACTACCATCCTTCCCGTCTCGCAAGCCCGCAACCTTGGTGTCATCCTCGACTCCGCACTCTCATTCACGCCTCACATCTAAGCCGTCACCAAAATCTGCCGGTCTCAGCTCCGCAACATTGCCAAGATCCGCCCTTTCCTCTCCATCCATACCGCTACACTGCTCATTCAAGCTCTCACCCTATCCCGTCTGGACTACTGCATCAGTCTTCTCTCTGATCTCCCATCCTCGTGTCTCTCCCCACTTCAATCCGTATTTCATGCTGCTGCGCGGTTTGTCTTTGTCCAGAAACGCTCTGGGCATGTTAACCCCCTCCTCAAAAATCTCCAGTGGCTACCAATCATTCTGCGCATCAGGCAGAAACTCCTCACCCTCGGCTTCAAGGCTCTCCATCGCCTCGCCCCCTCTTACCTCACCTCCCTTCTCTCCTTCTACAGCCCAGCGCTCACCCTCCGCTCCTCTGCTGCTAATCCCCTCACCGTACCTCGTTCTCGCCTGTCCCGCCATCGATCCCCGGCCCACGTCATGCCCCGGGCCTGGAATGCCCTCCCTCTGCCCATCCGCCAAGCTAGCTCTCTTCCTCCCTTCAAGGCCCTACTGAGAGCTCACCTCCTCCAGGAGGCCTTCCCAGACTGAGCCCCTTCCTTCCTCTCCCCCTCGTCCCCCTCTCCATCCCCCCATCTTACCTTCTTCCCTTCCCCACAGCACCTGTATATATGTATATATGTTTGTACATATTTATTACTCTATTTATTTATTTATTTATTTTACTTGTACATATCTATTCTATTTATTTTATTTTGTTAGTAGGTTTGGTTTTGTTCTCTGTCTCCCCCTTTTAAACTGTGAGCCCACTATTGGGTAGGGACTGTCTCTATATGTTGCCAATTTGTACTTCCCAAGCGCTTAGTACAGTGCTCTGCACGCAGTAAGCGCTCAATAAATACGATTGATGATGATGATTGATGATGTTACCGCCCTGCTTCTCGACGCTGGTTCTCTCTCCTACCCGGCCCTTGGTCCCTTCTACCTCCTGGCCCTGGTCCACCTGTCTCCCGGCCCAGGCACCTCAATACCTCCCGGCCCTGGTCCCCCTCTGCCTTCCCACCCTGGTCCCCCTCGGCCTCCCTTCCCTGGTACCGCCCTGCTTCTCGGCCCTGGTGCCCCTTTGCCTCCCAGACCAGGTCCCCCTGTCACCCGGCCCAGGTACCCCTCTGCCTTCTGGCCCTGATCCCCCTCTGCCTACCTGTCCTGGTGCCACTAGGCCTCCAGGCCCTGGTCCCCCTCTGCCTCTGGGCCCTGGACACCCCCACTTCTAGGTCCTGGTCCCTCTCTACCTCCCGGCCCAGGTACGCCACAGCCTCCTGGTCCTGGTCACCCTCTGCCTCCCTGCCCTGCTTCCCCATCTCTCGGCCCAGTTAACCCTCTGACCCCCAGCCTTGATCTCCCTGCATCCCGGTCCAGGTACCCTTCTGCCTTCTGGCCCTGGTCCCCCTCTGAATACCTGCTCTGGAACCACTATGCCTCCAGGCCCTGGTCCCCCTCTGCCTCCCGGCCAAGGAGCCCTACGGCCTCCCGGCCCGGATCCCCCTCTGTCTCCCAGCCACGGTCCCCCTTGCCTCCCATCCTTGGTCCCCCTCGGCCTCCTGGCCCTGGTCCCCTTCTGCCTCTCTACCCTGGTCCCTCCCAATTTTCACCCCGGTCCCACTTTGCCTCCCGGCCCCGGTATCCCTCTGTCTTCTGGCCCTGGTCCCACTCTGACTATCTGCCCTGGTCCTCCTCTGCCTCCTGAGCCTGATCTCCTTCTACCTCCAGCACCTTGGGTCTCTCTCCGTCCCGGCCCTGAGTACCCTCTAGCTCCTGGCCCTAGTCCCCCCGTCTCCTTGCCCAGGTACGATTCTGCCTCCTGGCCTTGGTCCCCATATGCCTCTCTGCCCTGGTCCCCCCAGCCTCTCGGCCCTGGACCCCTCTGTCTTTCAGCCCTGACCCCACTTTACTTTCTGACCCTGGTCCCCCTGCCAACCTTCCATCCCTGGTCCCCTTCTCCCTCCAGCCCTAGGTCCCCTCTACCTCCCCGCCTTACTCCCCGATCTTCCGCCCAGACCTGGTCCCTCTCTGCCTAGCGGTATTGATGACCTGGGTCTTCCCAGCCCTCGTCTCCTTGTAGCTCCCGGCCCTGGTCCCCCTCTGCCTCCCGGCCTAGGTGCCACTCTGCCTCCTGGACCTAGACTCCCTCTACCTCCAAGCCCTTGGGTCTCTCTCCTTCCCGGCCCTGGGTCCCCTCCACCAACTGGCCCTGATCCCCCTGTCTCCCGACCCTGGTACCTCTCTACCTCCAGGCCCTGGTCCCCTTGTTCCCCCGGTCCAGGTCTCCCCCTGCCACCCGGCCCTGGTTCCCCTGTCTCCCAGCCCAGGTACCCTTAAGCCTCCTGGCCCTGGTCACACTCTGCCAGCCTGCCCTGGTCCCCCTCTGCCTCCCGGCCCAGGTACACGTCTGCCTCCCGACCCTAGTCTCCCAGTCTCCCGGCCCAGGTACCCTGCTGCCTCCTGGACCTGGTCCCACTCTGCCAGCCTGCCGTGGGCCCCCTCTGTCTCCCGGCCCTGGTCCTTTTGTGCCTCCCGGCCCTGGTCTCCTTCTACCTCCAGCCCCTTGGGTCTATCTCTGTCCCGGCCCTGGGTCCCCTCTACCTCCCGGCCCTAGTCCCCCGTCTCCTGGACCAGGTATCTCTCTGCCATCATGCCCTGGTCCCCCATCTCCCAACCCAGGTAACCCTCTGCCTCCTGGCCATGGTCCCCCTCTGCCTCCCCGCGCTGGTCCCCCTCTGCCTCCCTGCCCAGGTTCCTCTGTGCCTCCCAGCCCAGGTCATTCTTTCCCTCGCGGCCCTGGTCCCTCTCTGTCTCCCGGCCCTCGTTTCCCTTTACCTCCAGGCCCTTGGGTCTCTCTCCTTCCCGGCCCTGGGTCCCATCTACCAACCCGCCCTGATCCCCCTGTTTCCCGGCCAATGTATACTTTTGCCTCCTGGACATGGTCCCCTTCTGCCTACTGGACCTGATACCCCACTGCCTTTCAGCATTGGTCCCACCTTACATTCTGGCCCCGGTCCCCTTCTCCCTCTGGCCCGAGGTCCAATCTACCTCCATGCCTTGTTCCCCACATTCTGTCCGGACCTGGTCGACCTCTGACTACCGGCATTGGTTCCCCGGTCACTCCCAGCCCTCGTCGCCTCGTAACTCTGGGCCCTGGTCCCCCTGTGTTTCCCGGCACTGATCCCCTTGTACCTGCCAGCCCTGGTCTCCCTCTTCCTCCAGACCCTGGCCCATCTCTCCGTCCCGGCCCTGGATTCCCTCTACCTACCGGCCTAGGTACCCCTGTCTACAGGCCCAGGTACCCGTCTTCCTCCCGACACTGGTCCCCCTCTGCTGCCAGGCCCTGGTCACCCTCTGCTTCCCGGCCCTGGTCACTTTGAGCCTCCGGGCCCTGGTCTCCGTCTACCTCCAGGTCACTGGGTCTCTCTCCGTCCTGGCCATGTGTCCCCTCTACCGCCAGGGCCTTGGTCCCCCTGTTCGCACTCTACTTCTGGGCCCTGGCCCTTCACTCCGTCATGGCCCAAGGACCCTCTACCTCCCGGCCTAGTTTCTGTCTCCCAGCCCAGGTACCCCTCTGCCTACCCGCCCTGGTCCTCGCCACTTCTCGGCTCTGGTACCCCTCTGCCTCCTGGCCCAGGGACTCCCCCTGCCTCCCTGCCCTTGTCCCTCCCGCTTCTCGGCCCTGGTCCCCTCTGCCTCCCAGCCCAGGTACCCCTCTGCCAGCCTGCCTTGGTCCACCCGTGCCTCTCGTCCCCGGTCCCCCTCTGCCTTTCAGCCCTAGTTCCCCTTTACATCCGAGAAACAAGGGGAACAAGGGTAGGGAAGCAGAGGTACCGCCCTACCTGCGGGCCCTGGTCCCCGTTTCCAGGCCCTTGTCCCTCTAGGCCTCCTGGCCCTGGTTCCCCTCAGCCTGCCGGCCCTGGTCCCCCTCAGCCTCCAGGCCCTACTCCCCCTGTCTCCCGGCCCAGGTACCACTATGCCTCCCGGCCCTGGTTCCCCTGTCTCCCGGCCCAGGTACCCCTCTGCCACCCGGCCCTGGTCCCCCTGTCTACTGGCCCTGGTTCCCCTCTGCCTCCCGGCCCTGGTTCCCCTCTGCCTCCCGGCCCTGGTCCCCCTCTGCCTTCCGGCCCTGGTCCCCCGTCTCCTGGCACAGGTACCCCTCTGTCTCCTAGCCCTGTCCCTCCCTGCCTCCAGGCCCTTGTCTCCCCCGGCTTCTCAGTCCTGGTCTCCCCACTGCCACCCTGCCCTTGCCCCCCTCTGGTGCCAGCACTCGTCTCCCTCTACCTCCCGGCCCTGGCCCCTCTCTCCATCCTGCCTGGGTCCCTCTTCCTCGTGTCCTAGGTCCCCCTGCCTCCCGGACCTGGTCCACCTGTCTTCCCAATCAGGTACCCCTCTGCCTCACAGACCTGGTCCCCCTCGGTCTCCCTTGATCCCTATCTGTCTCCCAGACCTTGTTCCTCTGTGCCTCCTAGCCCTGGTCTCCCTCAACCTCCATGCCCTGGTACCTCTCTCAAACCTGGTCCCGGGTCACGCCTACCTCCTGGCCTTGGTCCCTCTGTTTCCAGGTCCAGGTACTTCTCTGCCTCCTAGTCCTGGTCCCTCTCCGCCTCCAGGCTCTGGGCACCCTCGGCCTCCCGGACCCAGTCCCCCTCATTCTCCCTGCCCTTGTCGCCGCTGCTTCTCCGTCCTGGTCCCCCTTTGCCTCCCGTCTCAGGTACCCCTCTGCTTCCGGGCCAAGGTCACCCTCTGCCTCCCGTCCCTGGTCCCTCTGTGAAGCCCGGACTTAGCTTATTTCTATTCCCAGGCACTTGGGTCTCTCTCCATCACGGCCCTTGGTCCCCTCTACCTCCTGGCCCTGGTCCACCTGTCTCCCGGCCCAGTCACCTCAATACATCCCGACCGTGGTCCTCCTCTGCCTTCCCACCCTGGTCCCCCTCTGCCTCCCTTCCCTGATACCGCCCTGCTTCTCGGCCCTGGTTCCTCTTTGCCTCCCAGACCAGGTCCCCCTGTCACCGTTCCCAGTTACACCTCTGCATTCTGGCCTTGATCCCCCTCTGCCTACCTGTTCGTGTGCCACTAGTCCTCCAGGCCCTGGTCCCCCTCTACCTCTTGGCCCTGGACACCCACACATCTAGGTACTGGTCCCTTTCTACCTCCCGGCCCAGGTACGCCACAGCCTCCTGCCTCCCTGCCCTGCTACCCCATCTCTCGGCCCAGGTAACCCTCTGACCCCCAGCCTAGATCTCCCTGCGTTCCGGTCCAGGTACCCTTCCGCCTTCTGGCCCTGGTCCCCCTCTGAATACCTGCCCTGGAACCACTATGCCTCCAGACCCTGGTCCCCCTCTGCCTCCGGGCCAAGGTATTCTACTGCCTCCCGGGCCGGATCCCCCTCTGTCTCGCAGCCACGGTCTCCCTTGCCTCGCATTCTTGGTCCCCCTCGGCCTCCAGGCCCTGGTCGCCTTCTGCCTCTCTACCCTGGTCCCTCCCAATTTTCAGCCTCGGTCCCACTTTGACTCCCGGCCCCGGTATCCCTCTGTCTTCTGACCCGGGTCCCATTCTGACGATCTGCCCTGGTCCCCCTCTTCCTCCTCGGCCTGATCTCCTTCTACCTCCAGCACATTGGGTCTCTCTCCGTCCCGGCCCTGAGTACCCTCTAGCTCCTGGCCCTAGTCCCCCCGTCTCCTTGCCCAGGTACGATTCTGCCTCCTGGCCTTGGTCCCCATATGCCTCTCTGCCCTGGTCCCCCCAGCCTCTCGGCCCTGGACCCCTCTGCCTTTCAGCCCTGACCCCACTTTACTTTCTGACCCTGGTCCCCCTGCCAACCTTCCATCCCTGGTCCCCTTCTCCCTCCAGCCCTAGGTCCCCTCTACCTCCCCGCCTTACTCCCCATCTTCCGCCCAGACCTGGTCCCTCTCTGCCTAGCGGTATTGATGACCTGGGTCTTCCCAGCCCTCGTCTCCTTGTAGCTCCCGGCCCTGGTCCCCCTCTGCCCCCCGGCCCAGGTGCCACTCTGCCTCCTGGACCTAGACTCCCTCTACCTCCAGACCCTTGGGTCTCTCTCCTTCCCGGCCCTGGGTCCCCTCCACCAACTGGCCCTGATCCCCCTGTCTCCCGACCCTGGTACCGCTCTACTTCCAGGCCCTGGTCCCCCTGTTCCCCGGTGCAGGTCTCCCCCTGCCTCCCGGCCCTGGATCCCCTGTCTCCCAGCCCAGGTACCCTTATGCCTCCTGGCCCTGGTGACACTCTGCCAGCCTGCCCTGGTCCCCCTCAGCCTCCCGGCCCAGATACACTTCTGCCTCCCGGCCCTGGTCTTCCTGTCCCCCGGACCAGGTACCCTTCTGCCTCCTGGCCCTGGTCCCACTCTGCCAGCCAGCCCTGGTCCCCCTCTGTCTCCCGGCCTTGGTACTTCTGTGCCTCCCGGCCCTGGTCAGCTTCTACCTCCAGCCACATGGGTCTCTCTCTGTCCCGGCCCTGGGTCCCTTCTACCTCCCGGCCATAGTCCCCCGTCTCCTGGCCCCGGTATCCCTCTGACATCATGCCTTGGTCCCCCATCTCCCGACCCAGGTAATCCTCTGCCTCCTGGCACTGGTCCCCCTCGGCCTCCCCGCCCTGCTCCCCCTCTGCCTCCCTGCCCAGGTTCCTCTGTGCCTCCCAGCCCAGGTAATTCTCTGCCTCCCGGCCCTTGTCTCCCTCTACCCCCAGGCCCTTGGGTCTCTCTCCTTCACGGCCCTGGGTAACATCTACCAACCGGCCCTGATCTCCCTGTCTCCCGGCCAATGTATCCATTTGCCTCCTGGCCATGGTCCCCTTCTGCCTCCTGGCCCTGATACCCCACTGCCTTTCAGCATTGCTCCCACCTTACTTTCTGGCCCCGGTCCCCTTCTCTCTCTGGACCGAGGTCCAATCTACATCCCTGCCCTAGTCCCCATATTCTGTCCGGACCTGGTCGCCCTCTGACTACGGGCATTGGTTTCCCGGTCACTCCTAACCCTCGTCGCCTCGGAACACTGGGCCCTGATCCCCCTGTGTTTCTCGGCACTGGTCCCCTTGTACCTGCCAGCCCTGCCTCCCTCTTCCTCCAGACACTGGCCCATCTCTCAGTCCCGGCCCTGGATTCCCTCTACCTACCAAACTAGGTAACCCTGTCTTCCCTCTGTGAAGCCCGTACTTAGTTTCCTTCTATCCATAGGCCCTTGGGTCTCTCTCCATTCCGGCACTTGGTCCCCTCTACCTCCTGGCCCTGGTCCACCTGTCTCCCGGCCCAGGCACCTCAATACCTCCCGACCCTGGTCCCCCTCTGCCTTCCCACCCTGGTCCCCCTCTGCCTCCCTTCCCTGGTACCGCCCTGCTTCTCGGCCCTGGTTCCCCTTTGCCTCCCAGACCATGTCCCCCTGTCAACCGACCCAGGTACCCCTCTGCCTTCTGGCCCTGATCCCCCCCTGCCTACCTGTCCTGGTGCCACTAGGCCTCCAGGCCCTGGTCCCCCTCTGCGTCTTGGCCCTGAACACCCCCACTTCTAGGTCCTGGTCCCTCTCTACCTCCCGGCCCAGGTACGCCACAGCCTCCTGATCCTGGTCACCCTCTGCCTCCCTGCCCTGCTTCCCCATCTCTCGGCCCAGTTAACCCTCTGACCCCCAGACCTGATCTCCCTGCATCCCGGTCCAGGTACCCTTCTGCCTTCTGGCCCTGGTCCCCCTCTGAATACCTGCCCTGGAACCACTATGCCTCCAGGCCCTGGTCCCCCTCTGCCTCCCGGCCAAGGTACCCTACTGCCTCCCGGCCCGGATCCCCCTCTGTCTCCCAGCCACGGTCCCCCTTGCCTCCCATCCTTGGTCCCCCTCGGCCTCCTGGCCCTGGTCCCCTTCTGCCTCTCTACCCTGGTCCCTCCCAATTTTCAGCCCCGGTCCCACTTTGCCTCCCGGCCCCGGTATCCCTCTGTCTTCTGGCCCTGGTCCCACTCTGACGATCTGCCCTGGTCCCCCTCTGCCTCCTGGGCCTGATCTCCTTCTACCTCCAGCACCTTGGGTCTCTCTCCGTCCCGGCCCTGAGTACCCTCTAGCTCCTGGCCCTAGTTCCCCCGTCTCCTTGCCCAGGTACGATTCTGCCTCCTGGCCTTGGTCCCCATATGCCTCTCTGCCCTGGTCCCCATATGCCTCTCGGCCCTGGACCCCTCTGCCTTTCAGCCCTGACCCCACTTTACTTTCTGACCCTGGTCCCCCTGCCAACCTCCCATCCCTGGTCCCCTTCTCCCTCCAGCCCTAGGTCCCCTCTACCTCCCCGCCTTACACCCCATCTTCCGCCCAGACCTGGTCCCTCTCTGCCCAGCGGGATTGATGACCTGGGTCTTCCCAGCCCTCGTCTCCTTGGAGCTCCTGGCCCTGGTCTCACTCTGCCCCCCGGCCCAGGTGCCACTCTGCCTACTGGACCTAGAATCCCTCTACCTCCAGACCCTTGTGTCTCTCTCCTTCCCGGCCCTGCGTCCCCTCCACCAACTGGCCCTGATCCCCCTGTCTCCCGATCCTGGTACCGTTCTACCTCCAGGCCCTGGTCCCCCTGTTCCCCGGTCCAGGTCTCCCCCTGCCTCCCGGCCCTGGTGTCCCTGTCTCCCAGCCCAGGTACCTTTCTGCCTCCTGGCCCTGGTCCCACTCTGCCAGCCTGCCCTCGTTCCCCTCTGCCTCCCGTCCCGGGTACACGTCTGACTTCCGGCCCTGGTCTCCCTGTCTCCCGGCCCAGGTACCCTTCTGCCTCCTGGCCGTGGTCCCACTCTCCCAGCCTGCCCTGGTCCTGGTCCCCCTCTATTTCCCGGCCCTGGTACTTCTGTTTTTCCTGGCCCTGGTCTCTTTCTACCTCCATGTCCTTGGGTCTCTCTCTGTCCCGGCCCTGGGTTCCCTCTACCTCCAGGCCCTAGTCCCCCGTCCCCTGGCCCCGGTATCTCCCTGCCATCACACCCTGGTCCCCCATCTCCCGACCCAGGTAACCCTCTGCCTCCTGTCCCTGGTCCCGCTCTGCCTCCCAGCCCTGGTCCCCCTCTGCCTCCCTGCCCAATTCCCTCTGTGCCACCCAGCCCAGGTCATTCTCTGCCCCCGGCCCTGGTCCCTCTCTGCCTCCCGGCCCTGGTATCCCTCTACCTCTAGGCCCTTAGGTCTCTCCTTCCCGGCCCTGGGTCCCATCTACCACCGGCCCTGATCCCCCTGTCTCCCGACCAATATATCCTTCTGCCTCCTGGCCATGGTCACCTTCTGCCTCCTGGCCCTGATACCCCACTGCCTTTCAGCATTGGTCCCACCTTACTTTCTGGCCCTGGTCCCCTTCTCCCTCTGGCCCTAGGTCCAATCTACCTCCCTGCCTTGGTCCCCATCTTCTGTCCGGACCTGGTCGCCGTCTAACTACCGGCATTGGTGCCCCGGTCACTCCCAGCCCTCGTCGCCTCGTACCTCTGGGCCCTTGTCCCCCTGTTTTTTTCCGAAACTGATCCCCTTGTACCTGCCAGCCCTGGTCTCCCTCTTCCTCCAGACCCTGGCCCATCTCTCCGTCCCGGCCCTGGATTCCCTCTACCTACCGGCCTAGGGACCTCTTCTACAGGCCCAGGTACCTCTCTGCCTCCCGAAACTGGTCCCCCTCTGTTGCCAGGCCCTGGTTACCCTCTGCTTCCCGGCCCTGGTCCCTTTAAGCCTCCGGGCCCTGGTCTCCCTCTCCCTCCAGGTCACTGGGTCTCTCTCCGTCCTGGCCATGTGTACCCACTCCCGCCGGGCCTTGTTCCCCCTGTTCGCACTCTACTTCTAGGCCCTGGCCCCCCTCTCCGTCATGGCCCAAAGACCCTCTACCTCCTGGCCAAGGTTCTGTCTCAGAGCCCAGGTACCCCTCTGCCTACCCGCCCTGGTCCTCGCCACTTCTTGGCTCTGGTACCTCTCTGCCTCCTGGCTCAGGGACCCCTCTGCCTCCCTGCTCTTGTCCCTCCTGCTTCTCGGCCCTGGTCCCCTCTGCCTCCCAGCACAGGTACCCCTCTGCCAGCCTGCCTTGGTCCACCCGTGCCTCTCGTCCCCGGTCCCCCTCTGCCTTTCAGCCCTAGTTCCCCTATACATCCGAGAAGCAAGGGGAACAAGGGTAGGGAAGCAGAGGTACCGCCCTACATGCGGGCCCGGGTCCCCGTTTCCTGGCCCTGGTCCCTCTCGGCCTCCTGGCCCTTGTTCCCCTCAGCCTGCCAGCCCTGGTCCCGCTCAGCCTCCAGGCCCTACTCCCCCTGTCTCCCGGTCCAGGTAGCACTATGCCTCCCGGCCCTGTTTCCCCTGTCTCCCGGCCCAGGTACCCGTCTGTCACCCGGCCATGGTCCCCCTGTCTACTGGCCCTGGTTCCCCTCTGCCTCCCGGCCCTGGTCGCCCTCTGCCTTCCGGCCCTGGGCCCCCGTCTCCTGGCGCAGGTACCCCTCTGTCTCCTAGCCCTGTCCCTCCCTGCCTCCAGGCCCTTGTCTTCCCCGGCTTCTCAGTCCTGGTCTCCCTACTACCACCCTGCTCTGGTCCCCCTCAGCCTGCCAGCACTCGTCTCCCTCTCCCTCCAGGCCCTGGCCCCTCTCTCTGGCCTGCCTGGGCCGCCTCTTCCTCGTGTCCTAGGTCACCCTGCCTCCCGGACCTGGTCCACCTGTCTTCCCAATCAGGTACCCCTCAGCCTCCCAGACCTGGTCCCCCCCTGTCTTCCGGGCCGGGTACTCCTCTGCCTCGTGGCCCTGGTCCCCCTCTGCTTCCCCACACTGATCCCAATCTGCCTCCCTGCCCTGGATCCCAGCTTCCTCCCTGCCCTTGTCGCCCTGTCCCCGGGCCCATGAACCCCTCTGCCTCCTGGCCTTGGTCACCCTCTGCCGCCCCGCACTGGTCACGCTCTGCCTCACGACCCTGGTCCCTCTGTGCCTTCCGTCCCTGGTCTCCTTCTACCTTCAGGCCCTTGGGTCTCTCTCCCTCCTTGCCCAGGGTCCGCTCTACCTCCCGGCCCCGGTCCCCGTCTCCTGGACCAGGTACCCTTCTACCTCCTGTCATTGGCCCCCCTCTGCTGCCAACCCCGGGTTCCCCCCTGAATACTGGCCCTGGTCCCTCTGCTACTATCGGCTCTGGTCTCCTTCTACCTCCAGGCCCTTGGGTCTCTCTCCATGCCGGCCCTGGTCCCCTCTATCTCCCGGCCTTGGTCCCCCAGTCTCCCACCCAGGTCCCTCTCTGCCTCCCCGGCCTAGTCCCCCCACCCCGTGCATCGGCCTATGTACCCTCTGCCTCCTGAGCCTGATTCCCCTCTGCCTCGCAGCCCAGGTAACCCTCTGCCTTCCAGTCCTGGTCGCCCTCTACCCCCTGCCCTGGTCCCCAAGGACTCTCAGCCCTGGTGTCCCTCTGCCTCCCGGCCAAGATCCCCAACTGCCTCTTGTACCAGGTCCCCTTCATGCTATCAGAACGGGACTCCGTCTCCTAGCCCAGGTACCCCTCTGCCACCCTGCCCTGGTCGCCCTCTGCTCCCAGTTCTTGTCCACTTCTGTCTCCCTGCCCTGGTCCCGAGCCCCACACAGCCCTTGTCCCCATCTGCCTCCCGGCTCTGGTACTCCTATGCCTCCTGGCCCTGGTCCCCTTCTACCTCCCAACCCAGGTAGCCATCTGCCTCCTGGCACTAGTCCCCCTCTGCTTCCCTGCCCTGGTTCCACTCTGTTGCTTGGGCCTGGTGCCCCTGTCTCCCGGACCAGGTATCCCTCTGCCTCCTGGCCCTGGTCCCCCTATGCTTCCCCACCCTCGTCGCCCTCTGCTTCCCGGCCCTGGTCTTCCTCTACCTCCAGGTCCTTGTCCCTCACGACTTTCCGGCCCTGGGTCCCCTCTACCCACCGGCCCTGGTCCCCCTCTCTCCTGGTCCTGGTACCCCTCGACCTCCTGGGCCTGGACCCGCATCCCAGTCCAGGTATCCCTCTGCCTCCCGGCCATAGTCCACCTCTGCCTCCTGGCCCTTGTCTCCCTCGGCCTTCCTGTCCTGGTGTCTCCCGCCTCTCGGCCCCGTTCCCTCCCTGCCTCCAGACCCTTTGATGTCTCTCGTTCCCGGCCCTGGGTCCCCTCTGCCTATCTGTCCTGGTCCCTGTTTACTGCCCCAGATACACCTCTGCTTCCGTACCTGGTCCCCGCTGCCTCACAGCCCTGGTCCCTCTCTGCCTCCCGGCCTAGGCGCGCCTCTGACCCCTGGCCCTGGTCACCCTCTGCCTCCTGGCTCTGGTTCCCCTTCTCTCGGTCCAGTTAACCCTCTGCCTCCCGGCCCTGATCCTCGCGTCTGCCGACCTAGGTACCACTCTGCCTCCGGGCCCTGGTCCCCCTTGGCCTAACCGTCCTGGTCCCCATCTGCCTCCTGGCCCTGGTCCCCCTCTGCCATTCAGCCCTGGTCCCCCTCTGTCTCCTGGTCCAGGTAACCCTCTGCCTTCCGGCCCTGGTCCCCCTCTTCCTACCTGCCCTGGTTCCACTATGCCTCCAGGCCAGGGACCCCTCTCCCTCCAGGCCTGGGTCCGATATACCACCCGGCCCTGCTGCCCGCCTCCAGGACCTGGTCCCCCTCTGCCTCTAGGCCGCGGGTCCCCAGTCTCCCGGCGCAGGCTCCCTTCTGCCTCCTGTTCCTTGCCCCCCGTCGCCTCTCGGCTCTGGTCCCCCTGGGTCTGGCCCAGGGACACCTCTGCCTCCCTGTCCTGATCCCACTGCCTCTTGGTCCAGGTATCCCTTTGTCTCTCTGCCCTGCTGCCCCCTGCCTCCTGGCCCAGGTACCCCTCTGCCTCCCGGCCGTGGTCCCGCACTGCCTCCCAGCCCTGGTCCCCCGGCTCCCGGCTCAGATAACCCTCTGCATCCTGGCCCTGGTGCCCCTCTGCCTACCTGCCCTGGTCGCCATCTGCCTCCCAGCCCTGGTCCCTCTCTGCCTCTTGGCCCTGGTCCCCCATCTCCCGGCCCAGGTACCTCTCTGCCTCCTGGCCCTGGTCCCCCTCTTCCTACCTGCTCTGGTCCCACAATGCCTTCAAGCCCGGGTCCCCCTCTGACTCAAGGCCTGGGTCCCCCTCTCCGTCCCAGAGCTGGGCCCAATATACCACCCGGCCCTGCTGCCCGTCTCCTGACACTGGTCCCCCTCTGCCTCTAGGCCGTGGTCGCCCTGTCCCCTGGCCCAGGCTCCCATCTGCTTCCCGGTCCCTGCCCACCGTCACCACTCGGCCCTGGTCCCTCTCTGCCTCTCGGCTCTGGTCCCCCTGTGTCTGGCCCAGGGATCCCTCTGCCTCCCTGCCCTGGTCCCCCTGTCTCCTAGTCCAGGTACCCCTCTGCCTACCTGCCTTGGTCCCCATCGGCCTCCCAGCACTGGTCCTCCTCTGCCTCCCAGCCCGGGTCCCCGAACTCCTCTGGGCCTCTTGACCCTGGTTCCCCTCTGCCTACCTGCTCTGGTCCCCATCTACTTACTGGCCCTGGTGCTCCTCAGTTTCCCAACCTTGGGACCCGGCTGCCTCCCTGTCCTTGTCGCCCCAGTTTCTCGACCCTGGTCCCACTTTGCCTCACGGCCCAGGTCCCCTCTGCCTCCTGGCCCTGGTCCCCCTCTGTCTCCCTTGATCCCCATCTGGCTCCCAGCCCTTGTTTCTCTGTGCCTCCTAGCCCTGGTCTCCCTCACCCTCCAAGCCCTGGTCCCTCTCTCGATCCTGGCCACGGGTCACGCCTACCTCCTGACCCTTGTCCCTCTGTTTCCTGGTCCAGGTACTCCTCTGCCTCCTAGTCCTGGTCCCTCTCCGCCTCCAGGCTCTGGTCTCCTTCGGCCTCCCGGACCTGGTCCCCCTCAGCCTCCCTGCCCTTGTCGCCGCTGCTTCTCCGTCCTGGTCCCCCTTTGCCTCCCGTCTCAGGTACCCCTCTGCTTCCTGGCCCAGGTCACCCTCTACCCCCAGTCCCTGGTCCCTCTGTGAAGCCCGGACTACGTTTCTTTCTATCCCCAGGCACTTGGGTGTCTCTCCTTCCCGGCCCTTTGTCCCTTCTACCTCCTGGCCCTGGTCCACCTGTCTCCCGGTCCAGGAACCTCAATACCTTCCGACCCTGGTCCCCCTCTGCCTTCCCACCCTGGTCCCCCTCTGACTCCCTTCCCTGGTACCTCCCTGCTTCTCGGCCCTGATTCCCCTTTGCCTCCCAGACCAGGTCCCCCTGTCACCCGGCCCAGGTACTCCTGGGCTTTCTGCCCTGATCCCCCTCTGCCTACCTGTGCTGGTGCCACTAGGCCTCGAGGCCCTGGTCCCCCTCTGCCTCTTGGCCCTGGAAACCCCCACCTCTAGGTCCTGGTCCCTCTCTACCTCCCGGCCCAGGTACGCCACAGCCTCCTGGTCCTGGTCACCCTCTGCCTCCCTGCCCTGCTTCCCCATCTCTCGGCCCAGGTAACCCTCTGACCTCCAGCCTTGATCTCCCTGCATCCCGGTCCAGGTACCCTACTGCCTTCTTGCCCTGGTCCCCCTCTGAATACCTGCCCTGGAACCACTATGCCTCCAGGCCCTGGTCCCCCTCTGCCTCCCGGCCAAGGTACCCTACAGCCTCCCGGCCTGATCCCCCTCTGTCTCCCAGCCACGGTCCCCCTTGCCTCCCAACCTTGGTCCCCCTCGGCCTCCTGGCCCTGGTCCCCTTCTGCCTCTCTACCCTGGTCCCTCTCAATTTTCAGCCCCGATCCCACTTTGCCTCCCGGCCCCGGTATCCCTCTGTCTTCTGGCCCTGGTACCCCTCTGCCTCCTGGGCCTGATCTCCCTTCTACCTCCAGCACCTTGTGTCTCTCACCGTCCCGGCCCTGAGTACCCTCTAACACCTGGCCCTAGTCCCCCCGTCTCCTTGCCCAGGTACGATTCTGCCTCCTGGCCTTGGTCCCCATATGCCTCTCTACCCTGGTCCCCCCAGTCTTTCGGCCCTGGACCCCTCTGCCTTTCAGCCCTGACCCCACTTTACTTTCTGACCCTGGTCCCCCTGCCAACCTTCCATCCCTGGTCCCCGTCTCCCTCCAGCCCTAGGTCCCCTCTACCTCCCCGCCTTACTCCCCATCTTCCGCCCAGACCTGGTAACTCTCTGCCTAGCGGTATTGATGACCTGGGTCTTCCCAGCCCTCGTCTCCTTGTAGCTCCCGGCCCTGGTCCCCCTCTGCCCCCCGGCCCAGGTGCCACTCTGCCTCCTGGACCTAGACTCCCTCTACCTCCAGACCCTTGGGTCTCTCTCCTTCCCGGCCCTGGGTCCCCTCCACCAACTGGCCCAAATCCCCCTGTCTCCCGACCCTGGTACCGCTCTACTTCCAGGCCCTGGTCCCCCTGTTCCCCGGTGCAGGTCTCCCCCTGCCTCCCGGCCCTGGATCCCCTGTCTCCCAGCCCAGGTACCCTTATGCCTCCTGGCCCTGGTGACACTCTGCCAGCCTGCCCTGGTCCCCCTCAGCCTCCCGGCCCAGATACACTTCTGCCTCCCGGCCCTGGTCTTCCTGTCCCCCGGACCAGGTACCCTTCTGCCTCCTGGCCCTGGTCCCACTCTGCCAGCCAGCCCTGGTCCCCCTCTGTCTCCAGGCCTTGGTACTTCCGTGCCTCCCGGCCCTGGTCAGCTTCTACCTCCAGCCACATGGGTCTCTCTCTGTCCCGGCCCTGGGTCCCTTCTACCTCCCGGCCATAGTCCCCCGTCTCCTGGCCCCGGTATCCCTCTGACATCATGCCTTGGTCCCCCATCTCCCGACCCAGGTAATCCTCTGCCTCCTGGCACTGGTCCCCCTCGGCCTCCCCGCCCTGCTCCCCCTCTGCCTCCCTGCCCAGGTCCCTCTGTGCCTCCCAGCCCAGGTTATTCTCTGCCTTCCTGCCCTGGTCCCTCTCTGCCTCCCGGCCCTGGTCTCCCTCTCCCTCCAGACCCTTGGGTTTCTCTCCTTCCCGGCCCTGGGTCCCATCTACCAACCGGCCCTGATCCCCCTGTCTCCCGGCCAATGTATCCTTTTGCCTCCTGGCCATGGTCCCCTTCTGCCTCCTGGCCCTGCTACCCCACTGCCTTTCAGCATTGGTCCCACCTTACCTTCTGGCCCCGGTCCCCTTCTCCCTCTGGACAGAGGTCCAATCTACCTCCCTGCCTTCGTTCGCATCTTCTGTCTGGACCTGGTTGCCCTCTGACTACCGGCATTGGTGCCCCGGTCACTCCCAGCCCTCGTCGCCTCGTAACTCCGGGCCCTGGTCCCCCGGTTTTTCCCGGCACTGATCGCCTTTTACCTGCCAGCCCTGGTCTCCCTCTTCCTCCAGACCCTGGCCCATCTCTCCGTCCGGGCCCTGGATACCCTCTACCTACCGGCCTAGGTACCCCTTCTACAGGCCCAGGTCCCCCTCTGCCTCCCGACACTGGTCCACCTCGGCTGCCAGGCCGTGGCCACCCTCTACTTCCCGGCCCTGGTCCCTTTGAGCCTCCGGGCCCTGGTCTCCGTCTACCTCCAGGTCACTGGGTCTCTCTCCGTCCTGGCCATGTGTCCCCTCTACCGCCGGGCTTTGATCCCCCTGTTGGCACTCTACTTCTAGGCCCTGGCCCCTCTCCCGTCATGGCCCAAGGACCCTCTACTTCCCGGCCTAGGTTCTGTATCCCAGCCCAAGTATACCTCTGCCTACACGCCCTGGTCCTCGCCACTTCTCGGCTCTGGTACCCCTCTGCCTCCTGGCCCAGGGACCCCTCTGCCTCCCTGCCTTTGTCCCTCCCGCTTCTCGGCTCTCGAACCCTCTGCCTCCCAGCAGAGGCACCCCTCTGCCAACATGCCTTCGTCCACCCGTGCCTCTCCTCCCCCGTCCCCTTCTGCCTCTCAGCCCTAGTTCCCCTTTACATCCAAGAAGCAAGGGGAACAAGGGTAGGGAAGCAGAGGTACCTCCCTACCTGCGGGCCCGGGTCTCCGCTCCTCTCAGCCCTGGTCTCCCTCTGCCTCCCGGCCAAGATCCCCAACTGCCTCTTGTACCAGGTCCTCTTCAGGCTATCAGACCGGGACTCCGTCTCCCAGACCAGGCACCCCTCTGCCACCCTGCCCTGGTTCCCCTCTGCCTCCCAGTTCTAGTCCACTTCTGTCTCCCTGCCCTGGTCCCGAGCGCCACCCATCCCTAATCCCCGTCTGCCTCCCGGCTCAGGTACCCCTCTGCCTCCTGGCCCTGGTCCCCTTCTACCTCCCATCCCAGGTACCCACCTGCCTCCTGGCACTAGTCCCCCTCTACGTCCCTGCTCTGGTCCCACTCGGCTGCTCGGGCCTGGTGCCACTGTCTCCCGGACCAGGTACCCCTCTGCCTCCTGGCCCTGGTCCCCCTAGGCTTCCCCACCCGCGTCTCCCTCTGCTTCCCGGCCCTGGTCTTCCTCTACATTCAGGTCCTTGTTCCTCACTTTTTTCCGGCCCTGGGCCCCCTATCTCCTGATCCTGGTAACCCTCGACCGCCTGGGCCTGGACCCGCTTCCCAGTCCAGGTACCCCTCTGCCTCCCTGCCAGAGTCCACCTCTGCCTCCTGGCCCTGTTCCCCCTCGGCCTCCCTATTCTGGTATCTCCCTCCTCTCGGCCCTGGTCACTCTCTACGTCCAGACCCTTGGACTTCTCTCCTTCCCGGCCCTGGGTCCCCTCTGCCTATCTGTGCTGGTCCCCGTTTACTGGCACAGATACCCCTCTGATTCCCTACCTGGTCCCCGCTGCCTCTTAGCCCTGGTCTCTCTCTGCCTCCCGGCCCAGGCACGCCTATGACCCCTGTCCCTGGTCACCCTCTGCCTCCTGGACCTGGTTCCCCTTCTCTCGGCCCAGTTAACCCTCTGCCTCCCGGCCCTGATCCCCCCGTCTGCCGGCCTAGGTACCACTCTGCCTCCGGGCCCTGGTCCCCCTCGGCCTACCCGTCCTGGTCCCCATCTGCCTCCTGGCCCTGGTCCCCCTCTGACATTCAGCCCTGGTCCCCCTGTCTCTTGGTCCAGGTACCTCTCTACCTTACAGCCCAGGTTCCCCTGTCTCCCGGCCCAGGCACCCCTCTGGCTTCTGGCCCTGGTCCCCCTCTTCCTACCTGCCCTGGTCCCACTAGGCCTCCAGGCCTGGGTCCCCCTCTCAGTCCCAGCCCTGGGTCCGATATACCACCCGGCCCTGCTGCCCGCCTCCTGGACCTGGTCCCCCATTGCCTCCAGGCCGCGGTCCCCCAGTCTCCCGGCCCAGGCTCACTTCTGCCTTCCGGTCCTTGCCCCCCGTCGCCTCTCGGCTCTGGTCCCCCTGGGTCTGGCCCAGGGACACCTCGGCCTCCCTGTCTTGAGCCCCCTGCCTCTTGGTCCAGGTTTTCCTCTGCCTCCCTGCCCTGCTCCCCCTGCCTCCTGGCCCAGGTACCCCTCTGCCTCCCGGCAGTGGTCCCGCACTGCCTCCCAGCCCTGGTTCCCCGTCTCCCGGCTCAGATAACCCTCTACCTCCTGGCCCTGGTGCCCCTCAGCCTACCTGCCCTCGTCGCCATCTGCCTCCCAGGCCTGGTCCCCCTCTGCCTCCCGGCCCTGGTCCCCCATCTCCCGGCACAGGTAGCCCTCTACTTCCTAGTCCTGTCCCCCTCTTCCTACCTGCTGTGGTCCCACTACGCCTTCAGGCCCGGGTCCCCCTCTGCCTCCAGGCCTTGGTCCCCCTCTCCGTGCCAGCGCTGGGTCCGATATACCACCCAGCCCTGCTGCCCGTCTCCTGACTCTGGTCCACCTCTGCCTTTAGGCCGTGGTCCCCCGTCTCCTGGCCCAGGCTCCCTTCTGCTTCCCGCTCCCTGCCCACCGTCACCACTCAGCCCTGGGCCTCCTCTGCCTCTCGGCTCTGGTCCCCCTGTGTCTGGCCCAGGGACACCTCTGCCTCCCTGCCCTGGTCCCCCTGCCTCCTGGTCCATGTACCCCTATGCCTACCTGCCTTGGTCCCCATCTGCCTCCCAGCACTGCTCCTCCTCTGCCTCCCAGCCCAGGTCCCCGAACTCAGGGCCCAGGTACCCTTGTGCCTCCTGGCCTTGGTCCCCCTCTCCCTACCTGCCCTGGTCACCATCTACTTACTGGTCGTGGTGCTCCTCAGTTTCCCAACACTGGTACACCTCTGTCTCCCTGCCCTTGTCGCCCCTGTTTCTCGACCCTGGTCCCACTTTGCCTCCAGGACCAGGTACCCCTCTGCCTCCTGGCCCTGGTCGCCCTCGGTCTCCCTTGATCCCCATCTGGCTCCCAGCGATTGTTCCTCTGTGCCTCCTAGCCCTGGTCTCCCTCAACCTCCATGCCCTGGTCCCTCTCTCAATCCTGGCCCCGGGTCACGCCTACCTCCTGGCCCTGGTCCCTCTGTTTCCTGGTCCAGGTACTCCTCTGCCTCCTAGTCCTGGTCCCTCTCCGCCTCCAGGCTCTGGTCTCCCTCGGCCTCCCGGACCTGGTCCCCCTCAGCCTCCCTGCCCTTGTCGCCGCTGCTTCTCCGTCCTGGTCCCCCTTTGCCTCCCGTCTCAGGTACCCCTCTGCTTCCTGGCCCAGGTCACCCTCTGCCTCCCGTCCCTGGTCCCTCTGTGAAGCCCGGACTTAGTTTCTTTCTATCCCCAGGCCCTTGGGTCTCTCTCCATCCCGGCCCTTGGTCCCCTCTACCTCCTGGCCCTGGTCCACCTGTCTCCCGGCCCAGGCACCTCAATACCTCCCGACCCTGGTCCCCCTCTGCCTTCCCACCCTGGTCCCCCTCTGCCTCCCTTCCCTGGTACCGCCCTGCTTCTCGGCCCAGGTTCCCCTTTGCCTCCCAGACCAGGTCCCCCTGTCACCCGGCCCAGGTACCCCTCTGCCTTCCCTCCCTGATCCCCCTCTGCCTACCTGTCCTGGTGCCACTAGGCCTCCAGGCCCTGGTCCCCCTCTGCCTCTGGGCCCTGGACACCCCCACTTCTAGGTCCTGGTCCCTCTCTACCTCCCGGCCCAGGTACGCCACAGCCTCCTGGTCCTGGTCACCCTCTGCCTCCCTGCCCTGCTTCCCCATCTCTCGGCCCAGTTAACCCTCTGACCCCCAGCCTTGATCTCCCTGCATCCCGGTCCAGGTACCCTTCTGCGTTCTGGCCCTGGTCCCCCTCTGAATACCAACCCTGGGACCACTATGCCTCCAGGCCCTGGTCCCCCTCTGCCTCCCGGCCAAGGTACCCTACTGCCTCCCGGCCCGGATCCCCCTCTGTCTCCCAGCCACGGTCCCCCTTGCCTCCCATCCTTGGTCTCCCTCGGCCTCCTGGCCCTGGTCCCCTTCTGCCTCTCTACCCTGGTCCCTCCCAATTTTCAGCCCCGGTCCCACTTTGCCTCCTGACCCCGGTATCCCTCTGTCTTCTGGGCCTGGTCCCACTCTGACGATCTGCCCTGGTCCCCCTCTGCCTCCTGGGCCTGATCTCCTTCTACCTCCAGCACCTTGGGTCTCTCTCCGTCCCGGCCCTGAGTACCCTCTAGCTCCTGGCCCTAGTCCCCCCGACTCCTTGCCCAGGTACGATTCTGCCTCCTGGCCTTGGTCCCCATATGCCTCTCTGCCCTGGTCCCCCCAGCCTCTCGGCCCTGGACCCCTCTGCCTCTCAGCCCTGACCCCACTTGACTTTCTGACCCTGGTCCCCCTGCCAACCTTCCATCCCTGGTCCCCTTCTCCCTCCAGCCCTAGGTCCCCTCTACCTCCCCGCCTTACTCCCCATCTTCCGCCCAGACCTGGTCCCTCTCTGCCTAGCGCTATTGATGACCTGGGACTTCCCATTCCTCGTCTCCTTGTACCTCCCGGCCCTAGTTCCCCTCTGCCCCCCGGCCCAGGTGACACTATCATCATCATCAATCGTATTTATTGAGCGCTTACTGTGTGCAGAGCACTGTACTAAGCGCTTGGGAAGTACAAGTTGGCAACATATAGAGACAGTCCCTACCCAACAATGGGCTCACAGTCTAGAAGGGGGAGACAGAGAACAAAACCAACCATACTAACAAAATAAAATAAGTAGAATAGATAGGTACCGTAGGGAGCGGGGGAAGGCGATGAGACAGGCAGTATGTGCACACAAACCGTACCCAACGGCTCAAGGCCAAACAGACTCAACAACAGGAGATAAAGAGACCAGGGCAAGAAAAACAAGCTTGCACCTGCAAGGCTCGGAGGCAACCTCAAGGCCATATCCGCAGCCAGCGATGGTTGGCAACGGGTGGCTGGGGGCGAGCCAGAGCAAACCCTTCGTGACTGGACAGAGCTGTTGTTAGGCTAGTGGCTGGAGGGCAGTCAAAGCCTCGATACGCCATCCCCCGAGAAAACCCTGCCCCCGGGCAACGGGGGGTATAAGAGACGAACAAGACAAAGGGGGGGCACGCGCGTGCTCTCTCTCGCTATCTCTCTCTCTCTCTCTCTCTTTCAACCATGTAACCGCTGATAGCAAATAAATGGCAACCAAGCTTTGAACCTCTGGCTGACTCTTCCTGGTATGAACGTGCGGGCCGCGTCCGGAGACATCCGAAGACCCGGAAAGGGTAAGAACCCGAGAGTTGCCCCCGAAACCACGGGGAGTAACGAGGTACAAGTAAAATAAATAAATGAATAAAGTAATAAATATGTTCATACATATATACATATATACAGGTGCTGTGGGGAAGGAAAGGAGGTAAGATGCGGGGGATGGAGAAGGGGACGAGGGGGAGAGGAAGGAAGGGGCTCAGTCTGGGAAGGCCTCCTGGAGGAGATGAGCTCTCAGTAGGGCCTTGAAGGGAGGAAGAGAGCTAGCTTGGCGGATGGGCAGGCGGAGGGCATTCCAGGCCTGGGGGAGGGCGTGGGCCCGGGATCGATGGCAGGACAGGAAGGCTGAGTAGGTGCAAATGATGTTGTCGTTAATGTAACTTGGTCATAACAAGGGCCTTTTTCCGGGGCGGGGGGGAGTCAGGACCGGACCGGGAAGGGGGGTTGGGGGGCACTAGAAGGAAGGTCGCTTAAGTGGGTGTCGGTGGAAGCAGGGGGCGTCTATGGCGGCGCTCGGAGGAGAGGAGCCTTCCGGGAGCAGCGGGGGCCACGCGGTGTGATGGCGGTCGGGCGGGCCTCCTGGACTATGCCTCCTGGACCTAGACTCCCTCTACTTCAAGACCCTTGTGTCTCTCTCCTTCCCGGCCCTGGGTACCCTCCACCAACTGGCCCTGATCCGCCTGTCTCCCGACCCTGGTACCGCTCTACCTCTAGGCCTTAGTCCCCCTGCTCCCCGGTCCAGGTCTCCCCTGTCTCCCGGCCCTGGTGCTGCTGTCTCCCAGCCCAGGTACCCTTATGCCTCCTGGTCCAGGAAACACTCTGCCAGCCTGCCCTGGTCCCCCTCTGCCTCCCGGCCCACGTACACCTCTGCCTCTCGGCCCTGGTCTCCCTGTCTCCCGGCCCAGGTACCCTTCTGCCTCCTGGCCCTGGTCCCACTCTGACAGCTGCCCTGGTCTCCCTCTGTCTCCCGGCCCTGGTCTTTCTGTGCCTCCGGGCCCTGGTCTCCTTCTAACACGAACCCCTTGGGTCTCTCTCTGTCCCGGCCCTGGGTCCCCTCTACCTCCCGGCCCTAGTACCCCGCCTCCTGGCCCAGATATCTCTCTGCCATCATGCCCTGGTCCCCCATCTCTAGACCCAGGAAACCCTCTGCCTCCTGGCCCTGGTCCCCTTCTGCCTCCCCGCACTGGTCCCCCTCTGTCTCCCTGCCCAGGTCCCCCTGTGCCTCCCAGCCCAGGTCATTCTCTGCCTCCCGGCCCCGGTCCCTCTCTGCCTCCCGGCCCTGGTCCCTCTCTGCCTCCCGGCCCTGGTCTCCCTCTACCTCCAGGCCCTTGGGTCTCTCTCCTGCCCGGCCCTGGGTCCCATCTACCAAGCTGCCCTGATCCCCCTGTCTCGCGACCAATGTATCCTTTTGCCTCCTGGCCATGGTCCCCTTCTGCCTCCTGGCCCTGATACCCCACTGCCTTTCAGCATTGGTCCCACCTTACTTTCTGGCCCCGGTCCCCTTCTCCCTCTGGCCCGAGGTCCAATCTACCTCCCTGCCTTGGTCCCCATCTACTGTCAGGACCTGGTCGCCCTCTGACTACCGGCATTGGTGCCCCGGTCACTCCCAGCCCTCGTCGCCTCGGAACTCTGGGTCCTGGTCCCCCTGTGTTTCCCGGCACTGATCCCCTTGTACCTGCCAGCCCTGGTCTCCCTCTTCCTCCAGACCCTGGCCCATCTCTCCGTCCCGGCCCTGGATTCCCTCTACCTACCGGCCTAGGTACCCCTGTCTACAGGCCCAGGTAACCCTCTGCCTCCCGACACTGGTCCGCCTCTTCTGCCAGGCCCTGGTCACCCTCTGCTTCCCGGCCCTAGTCCCTTTGATCCTCCGGGCCCATGTCTCCGTCTACCTCCAGGTCACTGGGTCTCTCTCCGTCCTGGCCATGTGTCCCCTCTACCGCCGGGCGTGGGTCCCCCTGTTCGCACTCTACTTCTAGGCCCTGGCCCCTCTGTCCGTCATGGCCCAAGGACCCTCTACCTCCCGGCCTAGGTTCCGTCTCCCAGTCCAGATACCCATCTGCCTACCCGCCCTGGTCCTCGCCACTTCTCGGCTCTGGTACCCCTCTGCCTCCTGGCCCCGGGACCCCTCTGCCTCCCTGCCCTTATCCCTCCCGCTTCTCGGCCCTGGTTCCCTCTGCCTCCCAGGTCAGGTACCCTTCTGTCAGCCTGCCTTGGTCCGCCCGTGCCTCTCGTCCCCAGTCCCTCTCTACCTTTCAGCCCTAGTTCCCCTGTACATCCGAGAAGCAAGGGGAGGAAGGGTAGGGAAGCAGAGATACCGCCATACCTGTGGGCCCGGGTCCCCGTTTCCTGGCCCTGGTTCCTCTTGGCTTCCAGGCCCTACTCCCCCTGTCTCCCCTCCCAAGTACTACTATGACTCCCGGCCCTCGTTCCCGTGTCTCCCGGCTCAGGTACCCCTCTAACACAGGGCCCTGGTCCCCCTGTCTACTGGCCCTGGCTCCCCTCTGCCTCCCGGCCCTGGTTCCCCTCTGCCTCCCGTCCGGCACTGGTCCCCCGTCACCTGGCGCAGGTACCCCTCTTACTCCTAGCCCTGTCCCTCCCTGCCTCCAGGCCCTTGTCTCCCCCGGCTTTTCAGTCCTGGTCTCTCCACTGCCACCCTGCCCTGGTCCCCCTCTGCTTGTCATCACTCGTCTCCCTCTACCTCCAGGCCCTGGCCCCTCACTCCAGCCTGCCTGGGTACCCTCTTCCTCGTGTCCTAGGTCCCCCTACCTCCCGGACCTGGTCCACCTGTCTTCCCAATCAGGTACCCCTCTGCCTCCCAGACCTGGTCCCCCCTGTCTTCCGGGCCGGGTACTCCTCTGCCTCGTGGCCCTGGTCCCCCTCTGCTTCCCCACAATGATCCCACTCTGCCTCCCTGCCCTGGTTCCCCTCTGCCTCCCTGCCCTTGTCCCCCTGTCCCCCGGCCCATGAACCCCTCTGCCTCCTGGCCCTGGTCACCCTCTGCCGCCCCGCACTGGTCACCCTCTGCCTCACGACCCTGGTCCCTCTGTGCCTTCCGTCCCTGGTCTCCTTCTACCTTCAGGCCCTTGGGTCTCTCTCCCTCCTGGCCCTGGGTCCCCTCTACCTCCCGGCCCTGGTCCCCGTCTCCTGGCCCAGGTACCCTTCTGCCTCCTGGCACTGGCCCCCTTCTGCTGCCAACCCCTGGTTCCCCCCTGCCTACTGGCCCTGGTCCCTCTGCTACTACCGGCTCTGGTCTCCTTCTACCTCCAGGCCCTTGGGTCTCTCTCCGTGACACCCTTTCCTGGTCCCCTCTACCTCTCGGCCTTCATCCCCCAGTCTCCCACCCAGGTCCCTCTCTTCCTCCCCGGCCTCATCTCCCCCGGTGCATCGACCCAGGTACCCTCTGCCTCTTGACCCTGATTCCCCTATGCCTCCCAGCCCAGACAAACCTCTGCCTTCCAGTCCTGGTCCCCTTCAGCCCCCCTGCCCTGACCCTGACTTTGCCAGCCTGCCCTGCTCCCCCTATGCCTCCCGGCCCAGGTACACTTCTGCCTCCCGGCTCTGGTCTCCCTGTCTCCCGGCCCATTTACCCTTCTGCCCCCTGGCCCTTGTCCCACACTGCCAGCCTGCCCTGGTCCCCCTCTGTCTCCCAGCCCTGGTCCTTCTGTGCCTCCCGGCCCTGTTCTCCTTCTACCTCCAGCCCCTTGGGTCTCTCTCTGTCCCGGCCCTGGGTCCCCTCTACCTCCCTGCACTAGTCCCCCGTCTCCTGGCAAAGTTATCTCTCGGCCATCATGCCCTTGTCCCCCATCTCCCGACCCAGGTAACCCTCTGCCTCCTGGCCCTGCTCCCCCTCTGCCTCCCCTCCCTGGTCCCCCTCTGCCTCCCTGCCCAGGTCCCTCTGTGCCTCCCAGCCCAGGTCATTCTCTGTCTCCCGGCCCTGGTCCCTCTCTGCCTGCGGGCCCTGGTCTCCCTCTACCTCCAGCCCCTTGGGTCTCTCTCCTGCCCGGCCCTGGGTCCCATCTACCAACCCGCCCTGATCCCCCTGTCTCCCGGCCAATGTATCCTTTTGCCTCCTGGCCATGGTCACCTTCTGCCTCCTGGCCCTGATATCCCACTGCCTTTCAGCATTGGTCCCACCTTACTTTCTGGCCCCGATCCCCGTCTCCCTCTGGCCCTAGGTCCAATCTACCTCCCTGCCTTCGTCCCCATCTTCTGTCCGGACCTGGTCGCCCTCTGACTACCGGCAGTGGTGCCCCGGTCACTCCCAGCCCTCGTCGCCTCGGAATTCTGGGTCCTGGTCCCCATGTGTTTCCCGGCACTGATCCCCTTGTACCTGCCAGCCCTGGTCTCCCTCTTCCTCCAGACCCTGGCCCATCTCTCCGTCCCGGCCCTGGATTCCCTCTACCTACCGGCCTAGGTACGCCTGTCTACAGGCCCAGGTAACCCTCTGCCTCCCGACACTGGTCCGCCTCTTCTGCCAGGCCCTGGTCACCCTCTGCTTCCCGGCCCTAGTCCCTTTGATCCTCCGGGCCCATGTCTCCGTCTACCTCCAGGTCACTGGGTCTCTCTCCGTCCTGGCCATGTGTCCCCTCTACCGCCGGGCGTGGGTCCCCCTGTTCGCACTCTACTTCTAGGCCCTGGCCCCTCTGTCCGTCATGGCCCAAGGACCCTCTACCTCCTGGCCTAGGTCTTCCTGTCTCCCAGCCCAGGTACCCCTCTGCCTCCCCGCCGTGGTCCTCATCACTTCTCGGCTCTGGTTCCCCTCTGCCTCCTGGCCCAGGAACCCCTCTGGCTCCCTACCCTTGTCCCTCCCGCTTCTCGGCCCTGGTCCCCTCTGCCTCCCAGCCCAGGTACCCCTCTGCCAGCCTGCCTTGGTCCACCCGTGCCTCTCGTCCTCGGTCCCCCTCTGCCTTTCAGCCCGAGTTCCCCTTTACATCCGAGAAGCAAGGGAAACAGGGGCAGGGAAGCAGAGGAACTGCCCTACCTGCGGGCCCGGGTCCCCGTTTCCTGGCCCTGGTCCCCCTCTGTCTCCTGGACCTGGTCCCCTTCTACCCTCCCAACGCATGTACCCATCTGCCTCCTGGCACTAGTCTCCCTCTGCTTCCCTGCCCTGGTCCCACTCTGCTGCTAGGGCCTGGTGCCCCTGTCTCCCGGAACAGGTACCCCTCTTCCTCCTGGCCCTGGTCCCCCTATTCTTCCCCACCCTCGTCGCCCTCTAATTCCCGGCCCTGGTCTTGCTCTACCTCCAGGTCCTGGTCCCTCACTTATTTCCGGCCCTGGGTCCCCTCTACCAACCGGCCCTGGTCCCCCTATCTCCTGGTCCTGGTACTACTCGACCTCCTGGGCCTGCACCCGCTTCCCAGTCCAGGTACCCCTCTGCCTCCCGGCCATAGTACACCTCTTCCTCCTGGCCCTGGTTCCCCTCGGCCTCCCTGTCCTGGTCTGTCCCGCCTCTCGGCCCTGGTCCCTCTCTGCCTCCAGACCCTTGGGTTTCTCTCCTTCCCGGCCCTGGGTCCCCTCTGCCTATCTGTCCTGGTCCCCTTTTACTGGCCCAGATACCCCTCTGCTTCCCTACCTGGTCCCCGCTGCCTCGCAGCCCTGGTTCGTCTCTTCCTCCCGGCCCAGGTACGCTTCTGACCCTTGGCCCTGATCACCGTCTGCCTCCTGGCCCTGGTTGTCCTTCTCTTGGCCCAGGTAACCCTCTGCCTCCCGGCCCTGATCCCCCCGTCTGCCGGCCTAGGTACCACTCTGCCTCCGGGCCCTGGTCCCCCTCGGCCTAACCGTCCTGGTCCCCATCTGCCTCCTGGCCCTGGTCCCCCTCTGCCATTCAGCCCTGGTCAACCTGTCTCCTGGTCCAGGTACCCCTCTGCCTTCCAACCCAGGTTCCCCTGTCTCCCAGCCCAGGCACCCCTCTGCCAACTGGACCTGGTCCCCCTCTTTCTACCTGTCCTGGTCCCACTATGCTTCCGGGCCCAGGTCCCCCTCTGCCTCCAGGCCTCGGTCTCCCTCACCCTCCTGGCCCTGGGTCCGATATACCACCCGGCCCGGATGCCCGCCTCCTGGACCTGGTTCTCCCCTGCCTCTAGGCCGTGGTCCCACAGTCTCCCGGCCCAGGCTCCCTTCTTCCTCCCGGTCCTTGACCCCCGTTGCCTCCCGGCTCTGGTCCCCCTGCGTCTGTCCCAGGGACACCTCTGCCTCCCTGTCCTGGTCCCCCTGCCTCCTGGCCCAGGTACCTCTCTGCCTCCCGGCCGTGGTCCCGCACTGCCTCCCAGCCCTGGTCCCCCGTCTCCCGGCTCAGATAACCCTCTGCCTCCTGGCCCTGGTGCCCCTCTGCCTACCTACCCTGGTCGCCATCTGCCTCCCAGCCCTGGTCCCCTCTGCCTCCCGGCCCTGGTCCACCATCTCCCGGCCCAGGTACCCCTCTGCCTCCTGACCCTGGTCCAACTCTTCCTACCTGCTCTGGTCCCACTATACCTTCAAGCCCGGGTAACCCTCTGCCTCCAGGCCTGGGTCCCCCTCTCCGTCCCAGCGCTGGGTCCGATATACCACCCGGCCCTGCTGCCCGTCTCCTGACCCTGGTCCCCCTCTGCCTCTAGGCCGTGGTGCCCCTGTCTCCTGGCCCAGGCTCCCTTCTGCTTCCCGGTCCCTGCCCACCGTCACCACGCAGCCCTGGGCCCCCTTCTGCCTCTCGGCTCTGGTCCCCCTGTGTCTGGCCCAGGGATCCCTCTGCCTCCCTGCCCTGGTCCCCCTGTCTCCTAGTCCAGGTACCCCTCTGCCTACCTGCCTTGGTCCCCATCGGCCTCCCAGCACTGGTCCTCCTCTGCCTCCCAGCCCGGGTCCCCGAACTCCCGGCCCAGGTACCCCTGTGCCTCTTGACCCTGGTTCCCCTCTGCCTACCTGCTCTGGTCCCCATCTACTTACTGGCCCTGGTGCTCCTCAGTTTCCCAACCCTGGTACCCGGCTGCCTCCTTGTCCTTGTCGCCCCAGTTTCTCGACCCTGGTCCCACTTTGCCTCACGGCCCAGGTCCCCTCTGCCTCCTGGCCCTGGTCCCCCTCTGTCTCCCTTGATCCCCATCTGGCTCCCAGCCCTTGTTTCTCTGTGCCTCCTAGCCCTGGACTCCCTCAACCTCCATGCCGTGGTCCCTCTCTCAATCCTGGCCCCGGGTCACGCCTACCTCCGGTCCCTGGTCCCTCTGTTTCCTGGTCCAGGTACTCCTCTGCCTCCTAATCCTGGTCCCTCACCGCCTCCAGGCTCTGGTATCCCTCGGCCTCCATGACCTGGTCCCCCTCAGCCTCCCTGCACTTGTTGCAGCTGTTTCTCCGTCCTGGTCCCCCTTTGCCTCCCGTCTCATATACCCCTCTGCTTCCCGGAACAGGTCACCCTCTGCCTCCCGTCCCTGGTCCCTCTGTGAAGCCCGCACTTAGTTTCTTTCTATCCCCAGGCCCTTGGGTCTCTCTCCATCCCGGCCCTTGGTCCCCTCTACCTCTTGGCCCTAGTCCACCTGTCACCCGGCCCAGGCACCTCAATACCTCCCGACCCTGGTCACCCTTTGCCTTCCCACCCTGGTCCCCCTCTGCCCTCCTTTCCTGGTACTGCCCTGCTTCTCGGCCCAGGTTCCCCTTCGCCTCCCAGACCAGGTCCCCCTGTCACCCGGCCCAGGTACAACTCTGCTTTCTGGCCCTGATCCCCTCTGCCTTCCTGTCCTGGTGCCACGTGGCCTCCAGGCGCTGGTCCCCCTCTGCCTCTGGGCCCTGGACATGCCCACTTCTAGGTCCTGGTCCCTCTCTACCTCCCGGCCCAGGTACGCCACAGCCTCCTGGTCCTGGCAGGACATCTGCCTCCCTGCCCTGCTTCCCCATCTCCTGGCCCAGTTAACCCTCTGACCCCAGCCTTGATCTCCCTGCATCCCGGTCCAGGTACCCTTCTGCCTTCTGGCCCTGGTCCCCCTCTGAATACCTGCCCTGGAACCACTATGCCTCCAGGCCCTGGTCCCCCTCTGCCTCCCGGCCAAGTTACCCTACTGCCTCCCGGCCTGGATTCCCCTCTGTCTCCCAGCCACGGTCCCCCTTGCCTCCCATCCTTGGTCCCCCTCGGCCTCCTGGCCCTGGTCCCCTTCTGCCTCTCTACCCTGGTCCCTCCCAATTTTCAGCCCCGGTCCCACTTTGCCTCCCGGCCCCGGTATCCCTCTGTCTTCTGGCCCTGGTCCCACTCTGACCATCTGCCCTGGTCCCCCTCTGCCTCCTGGGCCTGATCTCCTTCTACCTCCAGCACCTTGGGTCTCTCTCCGTCCGGCCCTGAGTACCCTCTAGCTCCTGGCCCTAGTCCCCCCGTCTCCGTGCCCAGGTACGATTCTGCCTCCTGGCCTTGGTCCCCATATGCCTCTCTGCCCTGGTCCCCCCAGCCTCTCGGCCCTGGACCCCTCTGCCTTTCAGCCCTGACCCCACTTTACTTTCTGACCCTGGTCCCCCTGCCAACCTTCCATCCATGGTCCCCTTCTCCCTCCAGCCCTAGGTCCCCTCTACCTCCCCGCCTTACTACCCATCTTCCGCCCAGACCTGGTCCTTCTCTGCCTAGCGGTACTGATGACCTGGGTCTTCCCAGCCCTCGTCTCCTTGTAGCTCCCGGCCCTGGTCCCCCTCTGCCCCCCGGCCCAGGTGCCACTCTGCCTCCTGGACCTAGACTCCCTCTACCTCCAGCACCTTGGGTCTCTCTCCTTCCCGGCCCTGGGTCCCCTCCACCAACTGGCCCTGATCCCCCTGTCTCCCGAACCTGGTACCGCTCTACCTCCAGGCCCTGGTCCCCCTGTTCCCCGGTTCAGGTCTCCCCCTGCCTCCCGGCCCTGGTGCCTCTGTCTCCCAGCCCAGGTACCCTCATGCCTCCTGGCACTGGTCACACTCTGCCAGCCTGCCCTGGTCCCAATCTGCCTACCGGCCCAGGTACACCTCTTCCTCCCGGCCCTGGTTTCCCTGTCTCCCGGTCCAGGTACCCTTCTGGCTCCTGGCCCTGGTCCCACTCTGTCAGCCTGCCCTGGTCCCCCTCTGTCTCCCGGCCCTGGTCCTTCTGTGTCTCCTGGCCCTGGTCTCCTTCTACGTCCAGCCCATTGGGTCCCGGCCCTGGTTCCCCTCTACCTCCCGGCCCTAGTCCCCCGTCTCCTGGCCAGGTGTCTCTTTGCCAACATGCCCTGGTCCCCCATTTCCCGGCCCAGGTAACCCTCTGCCTCCTGGACATGGTCCCCATCAGCCTGCCCTCCCTGATCCCCCTCTGCCTCCGTGCCCAGATCCCTCTGTGCCTCCCAGCCCTGGTCCCTCTCTGCCTCCCGGCCCTGGTCTCCCTCTACCTCCAGACCCTTGGGTCTCTCTCCTTCCCGGCCCTGGGTCCCATCTACCAACCGGCACTGATCCCCCTGTCTCCTTGCCAATGTATCCTTTTGCCTCCTGGCCATGGTCCCCTTCTGCCTCCTGGCCCTGATACCCCACTGCCTTTCAGCATTGGTACCACCTTACTTTATGGCCCCGGTCCCTTTCTCCCTCTGGCCCGAGGTCCAATCTACCTCCCTGCCTTGGTCCCCATCTTCGGTCCGGACCTGGTCGCCCTCCGACTACCGGCATTGGTGCCCAGGTCACTCCCAGCCTTCGTCGCCTCGGATCTCTGGGCCCTGGTCCCCCTGTGTTTCCCGGCACTGATCCCCTTCTACCTGCCAGCCCTGGTCTCCCTTTTCCTCCAGACCATGGCCAATCTCTCCGTCCCGGCTCTGGATTCCCTCTACCTACTGGAATAGGTCTACAGGCCCAGGTATCCCTTTGCTGCCCGACACTGGTCCGCCTCTGCTGCCAGGCTCTAGTCACCCTCTGCTTCCCGGCCCTGGTCCCTTTGAGACGCCGGGCCCTGGTCTCCGTCTACCTCCAGGTCACTGGGTCTCTCTCCGTCCTGGCCATGTGTCCCCTCTACCGCCGGGCCTTGGTTCCCCTGTACGCACTCAACTTCTAGGCCCTGGCCCCTCTCTCCGTCATGGCCCAAGGACCCTCTATCCCGCGGCCTGGGGTTCTGTCTCCCAGCCCAGGTACCCCTCTGCCTACCCGACCTGGTCCTCGCCACTTCTCGGCTCTGGTACCCCTCGGCCCCCTGACCCAGGGACCCCTCTACCTAGCTGCCCTTGTCCCTCCCGCTTCTCGGCCCTGGTCCCCTCTGCCTCCCAGCCAAGGTACCCCTCTGCCAGCCTGCCTTGGTCCACCCGTGACCCTCGTCCCCGGTCCCCCTCTGCCTTTCAGCCCTAGTTCCCCTTTACATCCGAGAAGCAAGGGGAACAAGGGTAGGGAAGCAGAGGTACCGCCCTACCCGCGGGCGCGGGTCCCCGTTTCCTGGACCTGGTCCCCCTCGGCCTCCTAGTCCTGGTTCTCCTCAGCCTGCCGGCCCTGGTCCCCCTCAGCCCCCAGGCCCTACTCCCCCTGTCTCTCGGCCATGGTACAACTATGCCTCCCGGCCCTGGTTCCCCTGTCTGTCTCCCGACCCAGTCAGACGTCTGCCACCCGGCCCTGCTCCTCCTGTCTACTGGCCTGGTTCCCCTCTGCCTCCCGACCCTGGTCCCCCTCTCCCTTCCGGCCCTGGTCCCCCGTCTCCTGGTGCAAGTACACCTCTGTCTCCTAGCCCTGTTCCTCCCTGCCTCCAGGCCCTTTTCTCCCCCGGCTTCTCAGTCGTGGTCTCCCCACTGCCACCCTGCCCTGGTCCCCCTCTGCCTGCCAGCACTCGTCTCCCTCTACCTCCTGGCCCTGGCCCCTCTCTCCAGCCTGCCTGGGTCCCCTCTTCCTCGTGTCCTAGGTCCCCCTGCCTCCCGGACCTGGTCCACCTGTCTTCCCAATCAGGTACCCCTCTGCCTCCCAGACCTGGTCCCCCCTGTCTTCCGGGCCGGGTACTCCTCTGCCTCGTGGCCCTGGTCCCCCTCTGCTTCCCCACACTGATCCCACTCTGCCTCCCTGCCCTGGTTCCCCTCTGCCTCCCTGCCCTTGTCCCCTGTCCCCCGGCCCATGAACCCCTCTGCCTCCTGGCCCTGGTCACCCTCTGCCGCCCCGCACTGGTCACCCTCTGCCTCACGACCCTGGTCCCTCTGTGCCTTCCGTCCCTGGTCTCCTTCTACCTTCAGGCCCTTGGGTCTCTCTCCCTCCTGGCCCTGGGTCCCCTCTACCTCCCGGCCCTGGTCCCCGTCTCCTGGCCCAGGTACCCTTCTGCCTCCTGGCCCTGGCCCCCTTCTGCTGCCAACCCCTGGTTCCCCCCTGCCTACTGGCCCTGGTCCCTCTGCTACTACCGGCTCTGGTCTCCTTCTACCTCCAGGCCCTTGGGTCTCTCTCCGTTCCGGCCCTGGTCCCCTCTACCTCCCGGCCTTGGTCCCCCAGTCTCCCACCCAGGTCCCTCTCTGCCTCCCCGGCCTAGTCCCCCCTCCCCGTGCATCGGCCCAGGTACCCTCTGCCTCTTGACGCTGATTCCCCTCTGCCTCCCAGCCCAGGTAACCCTCTGCCTTCCAGTCCTGGTCCCGCTCTGCCCCCTCCCCTGGTCCCCAAGGCCTCTCAGCCCTGGTCTCCCTCTGCCTCCCGGCCAAGATCCCCAACTGCCTCTTGTACCAGGTCCCCTTCAGGCTATCAGACCGGGACTCCGTCTCCCAGCCCAGGTACCCTTCTGCCACCCTGCCCTGGTCCCCCTCTGCCTCCCAGTTCTAGTCCACTTCTGTCTCCCTGCCCTGGTCCCGAGCGCCACTCAGCCCTTGTCCCCATCTGCCTCCCGGCTCAGGTACACCTCTGCCTCCTGGCCCTGGTCCCCTTCTACCTCCCAACCCAGGTACCCATCTGCCTCCTGGCACTAGTCCCCCTCTGCTTCCCTGCCCTGGTCCCACTCTGCTGCTTGGGCCTGGTGCCCCTGTCTCCCGGACCAGGTACCCCTCTGCCTCCTGGCCCTGGTCCCCCTATGCTTCCCCACCCTCGTCGCCCTCTGCTTCCCGGCCCTGGTCTTCCTCTACCTCCAGGTCCTGGTCCCTCACTTCTTTCCGGCCCTGGGTCCCCTCTACCAACCGGCCCTGGTCCCCCTATCTCCTGGTCCTGGTACCCCTCGACCTCCTGGGCCTGGACCCGCTTCCCAGTCCAGGTACCCCTCTGCCTCCCGGCCATAGTCCACCTCTGCCTCCTGGCCCTGGTCCCCCTCGGCCTCCCTGTCCTGGTCTCTCCCGCCTCTCGGCCCTGGTCCCTCTCTGCCTCCAGACCCTTGGATTTCTCTCCTTCCCGGCCCTGGGTCACTTCTACCTATCTGCCCTGGTCCCCCGTTACTGGCCCAGATACCCCTCTGCTTCCTTACCTGGTACTCGCTGCCTCCCAGCCCTGGTCCCTCTCTGCCTCCCGGCCCAGGTACGCCACTGACCCCTGGCCCTGGTCACCCTCTGCCTCCTTGCCCTGGTTCCCCTTCTCTCGGCGTAGTTAACCCTGTACTTTCCGGCCCTGATCCCCCCGTCTGCCAGCCTAGGTACCACTCTGCCTCCGGGCCCTGGTCCCCTCGGCCTAACCGTCCTGGTCCCCATCTGCCTCCTGGCCCTGGTCCCCCTCTGCCATTCAGCCCTGGTCCCCAGGTCTCCTGGTCCAGGTACCCCTCTGCCTTCCAGCCCAGGTTCCCCTGTCTCCCGGCCCAGGCACCCCTCTGCCTTCTGGCCCTGGTCCCCCTCTTCCTACCTGCCCTGGTCCCACTATGCCTCCAGGCCCGGGTCCCCCTCTGCCTCCAGGCCTGGGTCGCCCTCTCCGTCCCAGCCCTGGGTCCGAAATACCAACCGGCCCTGTTGCCCGCCTCCTGGACCTGGTCCCCTTCTGCCTCTAGTCCGTGGTCCCCCAGTCTCCTGGCCCAGGCTCCCTTCTGCCTCCCCGTCCTTGCCCCCCGTTGCCTCTCGGCTCTGGTCCCCCTGGTTCTGGCCCAGGGACACCTCTTCCTCCTTGTCCTGAACCCCCTGCCTCTTGGTCCAGGTATCCATCTACCTCCCTGCCCTGCTCCCCCTCTCTCCTGGCCCAGGTACCCCTCTGCCTCCCGGCCGTGGTCCCGCACTGCCTCCCAGCCCTGGTCCCCCGTCTCCCGGCTCAGATAACACCCTGCCTCCTGGCCCTGGTGCCCCTCTGCCTACCTGCCCTGGTCGCCATCTGACACCCAGCCCTGAACCCCTCTGCCTCCTGGCCCTGGTCACCCATCTCCCGGCCCAGGTACCCCTCTGCCTCCTGACCCTGGTACCCTCTTCCTACCTGCTCTGGTCCCACTATACCTTGAAGCCCGGGACCCCTCTGCCTCCAGGCCTGGGTCCCCCTGGCCGTCCCAGCGCTGGGTCCGATATACCACCCGGCCCTGCTGCCCGTCTCCTGACCCTGGTCCCCCTCTGCCTCTAGGCCGTGGTGCCCCTGTCTCCTGGCCCAGGCTCCCTTCTGCTTCCCGGTCCCTGCCCACCGTCACCACGCAGCCCTGGGCCCCTTCTGCCTCTCGGCTCTGGTCCCCCTGTGTCTGGCCCAGGGATCCCTCTGCCTCCCTGCCCTGGTCCCCCTGTCTCCTAGTCCAGGTACCCCTCTGCCTACCTGCCTTGGTCCCCATCGGCCTCCCAGCACTGGTCCTCGACTGCCTCCCAGCCCGGGTCTCCGAACTCCCGGCCCAGGTACCCCTGTGCCTCTTGACCCTGGTTCCCTCGTCCCCATCTACTTACTGGCCCTGGTGCTCCTCAGTTTCCCAACCCTGGTATCCCGGCTGCCTCCTTGTCCTTGTCGCCCCAGTTTCTCGACCCTGGTCCCACTTTGCCTCACGGCCCAGGTCCCCTCTGCCTCCTGGCCCTGGTCCCCCTCTGTCTCCCTTGATCCCCATCTGGCTCCCAGCCCTTGTTTCTCTGTGCCTCCTAGCCCTGGACTCCCTCAACCTCCATGCCGTGGTCCCTCTCTCAATCCTGGCCCCGGGTCACGCCTACCTCCGGTCCCTGGTCCCTCTGTTTCCTGGTCCAGGTACTCTTCTGCCTCCTAATCCTGGTCCCTCACCGCCTCCAGGCTCTGGTCTCCCTCGGCCTCCATGACCTGGTCCCCCTCCGCCTCCCTGCCCTTGTGGCCGCTGCTTCTCCGTCCTGGTCCCCCTTTGCCTCCCGTCTCAGGTACCCCTCTGCTTCCTGGCCCAGGTCACCCTCTGCCTCCCGTCCCTGGTCCCACTGTGAAGCCCGGACTTAGTTTCTGTCTATCCCCAGGCCCTTGGGTCTCTCTCCATCCCGGCCCTTGGTCCCCTCTACCTCCTGGCCCAGGTCCACCTGTCTCCCGCCCTGGCAACTCAATACCCCCCGACCCTGGTCCCACTCTGCCTCCCTTACCTGGTACCGCCCTGCTTCTCGGCCCTGGTTCCCCTTCGCCTCCCAGACCAGGTCCCCCTGTCTCCTGGCCCAGATACCCCTCTTCCTTCTGGCCCTGATACCCCTCTGCCTACCTGTCCGGGTGCCACTAGGCCTCCAGGCCCTGGTCCCCCTCTGCCTCTGGGCCCTGGGCACCCTCACTTCTAAGTCCTGGTCCCTCTCTACCTCCAGGTCCAGGTACGCCACAGCCTCCCGGTCCTGGCAGGATATCTGCCTCCCTGCCCTGATTCCCCATCTCCTGGCCCAGCTAACCCTCTGACCTTCAGCCTTGATCTCCCTGCATCCCGGTCCAGGTACCCTTCTGCCTTCTGGCCCTGGTCCCCCTCTGAATACCTGCCCTGGAACCACTTTGCCTCCAGGCCCTGGTCCCCCTCTGCCTCCCGGCCAAGGTACCCTACTGCCTCCCGGCCCGGATGCCCCTCTGTCTCCCAACCACGGTCCCCCTTGCCTCCCATCCTTGTTCCCCCTCGGCCTCCTGGCCCTCGTCCCCTTCTGCCTCTCTACCCTGGTCCCTCCCAATTTTCAGCCCCGGTCCCACTTTGCCTCCCGGCCCCGGTATCCCTCTGTCTTCTGGCCCTGGTCCCACTCTGACCAGCTGCCCTGGTCCCCCTCTGCCTCCTGGGCCTGATCTCCTTCTACCTCCAGCAACTTGGGTCTCTCTCCGTCCCGGCCCTGAGTACCCTCTAGCTCCTGGCCCTAGTCCCCCCGTCTCCTTGCCCAGGTACTATTCTGCCTCCTGGCCTTGGTCCCCATATGCCTCTCCGCCCTGGTCCCCCAGGCCTCTCCGCCCTGGACGCCTCTGCCTTTCAGCCCTGACCCCACTTTACTTTCTGACCCTGGTCTCACTGCCAACCTTCCATCCCTGGTCCCCTTCTCCCTCCAGCCTTAGGTCCCCTCTACCTCCCCGCCTTACTCCCCATCTTCCGCCCATACCTGGTCCCTCTCTGCCTAGCGGTATTGATGACCTGGGTCTTCCCAGCCCTCGTCTCCTTGTAGCTCCCGTCCCTGGTCCCCCTCTGCCCCCCGGCCCAGGTGCCACTCTGCCTCCTGGACCTAGACTCCCTCTCCTTCCAGACCCTTGGGTCTCTCTCCTTCCCGGCCCTGGGTGCCCGCCACCAACTGGCCCTGATCCCCCTGTCTCCCGACCCCGGTACCGCTCTACCTCCAGGCCCTGGTCCCCCTGTTCCCCGGTCCAGGTCTCCCCCTGCCTCCCGGCCCTGGTGCCCCTGTCTCCCAGCCCAGGTACCGTTATGCCTCCTGGCCCTGGTCACACTCTGCCAGCCTGCCCTGGTCCCCCTCTGCCTCCCGGCCCAGGTACACCTCTGTCTCCCGGCCCTGGTCTCCCTGTCTCCCGGCCCAGGTACCCTTCTGCCTCCTGGCCCTGGTCCCACTCTGCCAGCCTGCCCTGGTCCCCCTCTGTCTCCCGGCCCTGGTCCTTCTATGCCTCCAGGCCCTGGTCTCCTTCTACCTCCAGCCCCTTGGGTCTCTCTCTGTCCCGTCCCTGGGTCCCCTCTACCTCTCGGCCCTAGTCACCCGTCTCCTGCCCCAGGTATCTCTCTGCCATCATGCCCTGGTCCCTCATCTCCCGACTCAGGTAACCCTCTGCCTCCAGGCCCTGGTCCCACTCTGCCTCCCCGCCCTGGTCCCCGTCTGCCTCCCTGCCCAGGTCCCTCTGTGCCTCCCAGCCCAGGTCATTCTCTGCCTCACGGCCCTGGTCCCTCTCTGCCTCCCTGGCAATGGTCTCCCTCTACATCCTGGCCCTTGGGTCTCTCTCCTTCCCGGCCCTGGATCCCATCTACCAATCCGCCCTGATCCCCTTGTCTCCCGGCCAATGTATACTTTTGCCGCCTGGCCATGGTCCCCTTCTGCCTCCTGGCCCTGATACCCCACTGCCTTTCAGCATTGGTCCCACCTTACTTTCTGGGCCCGGTCCCCTTTTCCCTCTGGCCAGAGGTCCAATCTACCTCCCAGCCTCGGTCTCCATCTTCTGTCCGGACCTGGTCGCCCTCTGACTACCGGCATTGGTGCCCCGGTCACTCCCAGCCCTCGTCGCCTCGTAGCTCTGGGCCCTGGTCCCCCTGTGTTTCCAGGCACTGATCCCCTTGTACCTGCCAGCCCTGGTCTCCCTCTTCCTCCAGACCCTGGCCCAACTCTCCGTCCCGGCCCTGGATTCCCTCTACCTACCGGCCTAGGTACCCCTGTCTACAGGCCCAGGTACCCCTCTGCCTCCCGACACTGGTCCCCCTCTGCTGCCAGGCCCTGCTCCCCCTCTGCTTCCCGGCCCTAGTCCCTTTGATCCTCCGGGCCCATGTCTCCGTCTCCCTCCAGGTCACTGGGTCTCTCTCCGTCCTGGCCATGTGTCCTCTCTACAGACGGGACGTGGTCCCCCTGTTCGCACTCTACTTCTAGGCCCTGGCCCCTCTCTCCGTCATGGCCCAAGGACCCTCTACCTCCCGGCCAAGGTTCTGTCTCCCAGCCCAGTTACTCCTCTGCCTACCCGCCCTGGTCCTCGCCACTTCTCGGCTCTGGTACCCCTCTGCATCCTGGCCCAGGGACCCCTCTGCCTCCCTGCCCTTGTCCCTCCCGCTTCTCGGCCCTGGTCCCCTCTGCCTCCCATCCCAGGTACCCCTCTGCCAGCCTGCCTTGGTCCACCCGTGCCTCTCGTCCCCGGTCCCCCTCTGCCTTTCAGCCCTAGTTCCCCTTTACATCCGAGAAGCAAGGGGAACAAGGGTAGGGAAGCAGAGGTACCGCCCTAAACGTCATGCTCCCCCTCTGCCTCCTGGCCCTGGTCCCCCTCTGCCATTCATCCCTGGTCCCCCTGTCTCCTGGTCCAGGTACCCCTCTGCCTTCCAGCCCAGGTTCCTCTGTCTCCCGGCCCAGGCACCCCTCTGCCTTCTGGCCCTGGTCCCCCTCTTCCTACCTGCCCTGGTCCCACTATGCGTCCAGGTCCGGGTCCCCCTCTGCCTCCAAGCCTGGATCGCCCTTTCCGTCCCATCCCTGGGTCCGATATACCACCCGGCCCTGCTGCCCGCTTCCTGGAACTGGTCCCCATCTGCCTATAGTCCGTGGTTCCCCAGTCTCCCGGTCCAGGCTCTCTTCTGTCACCCGGTCATTGCCCCCCGTCGCCTCTCGGCTCTGGTCCCCCTACGTATGGCCCAGGGACACCTCTGCCTCCCTGTCCTGATGCCCCTGCCTCTTGGTCCAGGTATCCCTCTGCCTCCCTGCCCTGCTCCCCCTGCCTCCTGGCCAAGTTACCCCTATGCCTGCTGGCCCTGGTCCCGCACTGCCTTCCATCCCTGGTCCCCCGTCTCCCGGCTTAGATAACCCTCTGCCTTCTGGCCCTGGTGCCCCTCTGCCTTCCTGCCCTGGTCGCCATATGCCTCCCAGCCCTGGTTTCCCTCTGCCGCCTGGCCCTGGTCCCCCATCTCCCGGCCCAGGGATCTCTCTGCCTCCTGGCCCTGGTCCCCTTCTTCCTACCTGCTCTGGTCCCACTATGCCTTCAAGCCCGGGTCCCCCGCTGCCTCCAGGCATGCGTCCCCCTCTCCGCTGGGTCCGATATACCACCCGGGCCTGCTGCCCGTGTGCTGACAATGGTCCCCCTCTGCCTCTAGACAGTGGTGCCCCTGTCTCCTGGCCCAGGCTCCCTTCTGCTTCTCGGTCCCTGCCCACCGTCACCACTCAGCCCTGTGTCTGGCCCAGGGACACCTCTGCCTCCCTACCCTGGTCCCCCTGCCTCCTGGTCCAGGTACCCCTCTGCCTATCTGCCTTGGTCCCGATCTGCCTCCCAGCACTGGTCCTTCTCTGCCTCGCAGCCCGGGTCCCCGAACTCCCGGCCCAGGTACCCCTGTACCTCCTGGCCCTGGTCCCCCTCTGCCTACCTTCCCTGGTCCCCATCTACTTACTGGCCCGGGTGCTCCTCAGTTTCCCAACCCTGGTACCCCTCTGCCTCCCTGCCCTTGTCGCCCCTGCTTCTCGACCCTGGTCCCACTTTGCCTCACGGCCCAGGTACCCCTCTGCCTCCTGGCCCTGGTCCCCCTCTGTCTCCCTTGATCCCCATCTGGCTCCCAGCCCTTGTTCCTCTGTGCCTCCTAGCCCTGGTCTCCCTCAACCTCCATGCCCTGGTCCCTCTCTCAATCCTGGCCCCGGGTCACGCCTACCTCCTGGCCCTGGTCCCTCTGTTTCCTGGTCCAGGTACTCCTCTGCCTCCTAGTCCTGGTCCCTCTCCGCCTCCAGGCTCTGGTCTCCCTCGGCCTCCCGGACCTGGTCCCCCTCAGCCTCCCTGCCCTTGTCGCCGCTGCTTCTCCGTCCTGGTCCCCCTTTGCCTCCCGTCTCAGGTACCCCTCTGCTTCCTGGCCCAGGTCACCCTCTGCCTCCCGTCCCTGGTCCCTCTGTGAAGCCCGGACTTTGTTTCTGTCTATCCCCAGGCCCTTGGGTCTCTCTCCATCTCGGCCCTTGATCCCCTCTACCTCCTGGCCCTGGTCCACCTGTCTCCCGGCCCAGGCACCTCAATACCTCCCGACCCTGGTCGCCCTCTGCCTTCCCACCCTTGTCCCCCTCTGCCTCCCTTCCCTGGTACCGCCCTCATTCTCGGACCTGGTTCCCCTTCGCCTCCCAGACCAGGTCCCCCTGTCACCCGGCCCAGGTACCCCTCTGCCTTCTGGCCCTGATCCCCCTCTGCCTACCTGTCCTGGTGCCACTAGGCCTCCAGGCCCTGGTCCCCCTCTGCCTCTTGGCCCTGGACACCCACACATCTAGGTCCTGGTCTCTCTGTACCTCCAGGCCCACGTACGCCACAGCCTCTCCTGGTCCTGGTCACCCTCTGCCTCCCTGCCTTGCTTCCCAATCTCTCGGCCCATTTATCCCTCTGACCCCCAGTCTTGATCTCCCTGCATTTCGGTCCAGGTACCCTTCTGAATTCTGGCCTTGGTCCCCCTCTGAATACCTGCCCTGGAACCACTATGCCTCCAGGCCCTTGTCCCCCTCTGCCTCCCGGCCAAGGTACCCTACTCCCTCCCGACCCGGATCCCCCTCTGTCTCCCTGCCACGGTGCCCCTTGCCTCCCATCCTTGGTCCCCCTCGGCCTCCAGGCCCTGGTCCCCTTCTGCCTCTCTACCCTGGTAACTCCCAATTTTCAGCCCCGGTCACACTTTACCTCCCGGCCCCGGTATCCCTCTGTCTGGTGGCCCTGGTCCCACTCTGACCATCTGCCCTGGTCCCCCTCTGCATCCAGGGCCTGATCTCCTTCTACCTCCCACACCTTGGGTCTCTCTCCGTCCCGGCCCTGAGTACCCTCTAGATCCTGGCCCTAGTCCCCCCGTCTCCTTGGCCAGGTACGATTCTGCCTCCTGGCCTTGGTCCCCATATGCCTCTCTACCCTGGTCCACCCAGCCTCTCGGCCCTGGACCCCTCTGCCTTTCAGCCCTGACCCAACTTTTCTTTCTGACCCTGGTCCCCTTGCCAACCTTCCATTAATGATCCCCTTCTCCCTCCAGCCCTAGGTCCCCTCTACCTCCCCGCCTTACCCCCCATCTTCCGCCCTGACCTGGTCCCCCTTGCCTAGCGGTATTGATGACCTTGGTCTTCCCAGCCCTCGTCTCCTTGTATCTCTCGGCCCTGGTCCCCCTCTGCCCCCCGGCCCAGGTGCCACACTGTCTCCTGAACCTGGACTCCCTCTACCTCCAGACACTTGGGTCTCTCTCCTTCCCGGACCTGGGTCCCCTCCACCAACTGGCCCTGATCCCCCTTTCTCCCGTCCATGGTACCTCTCTACCTCCAGGCGCTGGTCCCCCTTTTCCCCGGTCCAGGTCTTCCCCTGCCTCCCGGCCCTGGTGCCCCTGTCTCCCAGCCCAGGTACACTTATGCCTCCTGGCCCTGGTCACGCTCTGCCAGCCTGCAGTGGTTCCCCTCTGCCTCCCGGCCCAGGTACACTTCTGCCTCCCGGCCCTGGTCTCCCTGTCTTCCGGCCCAGGTAGCCTTCTTCCTCATGGCCCTGGTCCCACTCTACCAGCCTGCCCTGGCCCCGCTCTGTCAACCGGCCCTGGTCCTTCTATGCCTCCCGGCCCTGGTCTCCTTCTACTTCCAGCGCCTTTGTTGTGATCGGGTTTGTCTGATCTCCATTTTGTTTTCCCATCCCTTCCTCCCATCCCTTTGTACACCCTTCTTCATGGAAGAAGAATGCCCGCCAAAACTTCCTGCCACAAAACCTGCCTAACAAAGGCCTCCCCCACCCTGACCTGCCTGACAAAAGCCATCCCTGTTGTCCACTAGCGGACTTGACATGACTGACTCCATTTTGTGCAGGCTGAGAGAACAACTCCTTTTTGTATTGTCTACAACAGATGCCTTCAAGGCCATTAAACAAGTAACACTTATCTATGTAAGGTCGTAGGTCAGATGACATCCTGACAAGACAGTGACAACAGAAGATAACATAATTTACACACCTATTTATACAAGGCCATATGGCAGATAACAACAACCTTTACAAGGCAGTAAAAACAGAATTTACAGCATCCTGTTGGTCCTAATTGGATTCCTGAAATTCCTAAATGCTCCCTCCCAAGTTGCTGTAACTCAATAAAAGACACAGTGAGAATGGGATCGGGGCTGCTTGATCTGGGTCCCTGGCCCCTTGCAGACGCGCGCTAATAAAATCCACTTCTAAATTTCTACCTGGGTCTCACTCGCTGATTCTCGGCACAACATTTGGAGGCCCCAGTGAGATGCACGGTGTCCCGTGTCACCGTGGAGACCCAACCTGGGAGGACCTCGGCCTCGGGGGAAGGAGACCATTCTGCTCTGACTTCTAGGGGGGCCGGCCCCTGAGACGTTCCAGGGCCCCGGAACTCAAGGCTGAGAGGTCTAAACTGTCCCCTGACGCCGACTGATCCTCATTTCGGCCTGGTGGATCCTGGGATCGGCAACGATCAACAACTTCCGGAGGTAACCTGGTTTCTGTTTTCTGGAGGGAACGAGTGCCGGACGCGGCAGTTAGCGCTTTGCGCCTCGATTCCCCGGGCACCCCAAGACGTTGGGTCACTGCCCGATTCTGGTTCTGGTTCTGGTTCCGCGGTTGTCTGTGAATCTGTTCTATATGTGGAAGCGTTGCCTTTAGGAAATTCTGTTTTACGATCCTCTGTCTGAAACCTCCTCGCTCACAGACTGCCAGGCAGGTTTCCACCTGGATCGGGGACGAATATCTTCAGGGCAACTTCTCCAATGTCTACTGGAAGGATGTGTTCGCCTCCAGGTTGTTGTTTGTTTGTGTCTCTGTGCTGTATGAATGGGAGGTTCAGCCAGCGCGCCAGAAACACCTTTGAACTGTATGCTCAGTCACTTTAAAAAAGGATACCGGGATGGGTATGATTATGGGATTACCCTAAAGAAACAGAAGCTCACTCTATTTTGCATGAATGAGTGGCCCACCTTCGGGGTGGGGTGGCCCCCCTCAGGGTAGTTTTGATAAGCAAATTGTAAACAAGGTTTGGAGAATTGTGACTGGGACCCCTGGCCACCCCGATCAGTTCCCCTATATTGACGTTTGGCTGGACCACATTACCCACCCCCCCTCCCTGGTTGAAAAACTGCTCCCTGAAAAGGGGCATCCGAGTTCTTTTTGCCCAACCTAAAAAAGGGCCCCCTTCCAGGGACACCCCCCCAAAAAAGTCCTCCAGGAGTCCTAGGAGGATGATCTTCCCCCTCCTTGTAACCCAGGCGCCCTTCGGGACGTCCCGCAGTTTGAGGGCCCGCCCTGGACTCTCAGAGAGAGTCGAGTGGCATAGGCCCCATTAAAGATACCCAGATTCGAGTATTGGGATGGACCTCCAAAATATGGACGGGGAAGGTTACTTATCGTTGTACGTGTTTCCATAAGTGCTTGGTACCGTGGTCAGTGCACGGTTAAAGTTCTCTAGATATTAGAAAGTGACGGGAGTGTCTGTTTGACTTGAGGAAACGAAGGTGGGAAAAGGAAAAATCTCAGTCAAAACCGAGTGGTGGGAAGTCCCACCCGGAAACTCCGGAAGGCAGTCCGATGAACTTCCAAAGTATAAGAGAAAAGAGAAGAAATTAATTATAAAAATTATTATTAAATAATTACATATTACTGCCTTACTTGGGCTGGCGCCCACCTCGGAGGGAACGTCTTCTGGCCAAAGTACGGATCCTCCGAGGACTGGGTTTGCCAAGAATTGAACATCTATGTAATTATGAGGGAACCCCGGAATGATGGGGAATTTGTGTATGCCGCAGTCTGGCGGCCATCGGTGGGTAAATTTGTGCTGAAGGAAATAGATGAGAAGAAAGATAGAGGGGGAAGAAAGAGAAAAACCAGCACACCAAAGTGATGTTGCAGACTCCAAAACAACAGGAAAAGCAAAGAAAGATTATGATATAAATCGTGCAGATGGTGGCAAAGTTGATCATGACTTGTTACACCTGCGGCCGGCAGGGGCATATGAAAAGAGAGTGTCCTCAGCGGGAAAAAGAAAAGAGTTCTAGGTACATGAAGGAAAAGGGAAGGTGAAAAAATTGCAGTTGAAGGAAATTGTCTGCTCAGGCATCTACACCCTGCGAAACAGGTGTCCCATAATGGGGGAATGAGGGGTGGAGAGATTGCCTCTGAAGGAAATTGTATGTGTATGAAGGTTAGAGTAAGTGTGTGTAAAGGAGAAAGAGAAGGGACAGGAGATAATTTTAGTAATTCCTTCGTGGAGGGGGAAGACTAGGGGGATCAGGAGCTCATAGAACAAGCCCACCCTGAGCCCTTGACAAATTTGAGGGTGGGCAGAGAAAAACAAGATTAACAGTATTATATCCTTTTGATAGGCACGGGCTCTACCCGATCGTCTCTAACCAGACTGCCGATCGGGGCCAGAATCGAAAGGGAAATCATTAGGATCTCGGGGGTGCAGAGGGAGAACTTCCCGGTCCATCTAGGGTCAAACTTCTCGGGAAAATTCCTGATCATACCCGAAGCCGGGGTAAACTTGTTGGGAGGGCTCTTAACCTCGGGGGGAAAAACCATTAAAAATAAGGAGATTTTGTCTTTACTAGACGCAGTCTGGATGCCGGCCCGGGTGACCTGCATCCATCGCCCCAGGCACCAGCACGTGGACTCACCCGAGGCCACTGGCAATCAGGCGGCGGATGAGGCTGCCCGAGAGGCGGCAAAGTCCCCTCCTGGCGTTGCCCCCTTATGCCCTGTTTTTGACCCTAATGATACACCGGCCCCTCACTACTCCCCCTCGGATGATTCCTTCGCAAAACAAAAAGGGGGGACTAGAGACGGGTCAGGATGGTGGGGCCTTCCAGATGGAAGAATTTTTGTCCCTGAGGAAGTAGGGAGAGAATGGATCACGCGGCTACACCAGATCACCCATCTGGGGGTATGAAAGATGGGCTTGTTGTTGAGAGATAGGTACTTTATCCCACACTTGGACAGCCCCTTAGCTAGCATAACCACCCGGTGTGGAACATGTGCACAGGTAAATGCGAAGCAGGGGAAGGCTGCTCCCTCAGGAGTCAGATTGCCGGGATTGCAGCCAGGAGAAAACTGGGAGGTAGACTTTACGGAGGTGAAACCCCCCGCGGCAGGCTATCGATACCTCCTGGTATTTGTTGACACTTTTTCAGGGTGGGTAGAAGCTTTCCCAGTTAAACACGAAACAGCCATGGTAGTGGTGAAAAAGATTCTAAATGAACTTCTTCCGCGATTTGGTCTCCCACTGGGACTCGGGTCTGAAAATGGTCCAGCATTCATAGCCAAAGTGTCCCAAGGCATAGCCAAAGCTTTAGGAATAGAATGGAAATTACACTGTGCCTATCAACCACAGAGTTCAGGTCAGGTAGAAAGGACCAACCGAACTCTTAAGCAATTCCTCACCAAACTGGTCCTTGAAACTCAGGAAAATTGGGTCATGCTCCTCCCACTGGCCCTACTCCGAAGCTGATGTACCCCCAATAAGTTGGGTCTCGCACCTTTTGAGATTCTGTTTGGTAGACCCCCGCCAATCCTCCCTCTAATCAGGGAGGAACTCAGGGCGGATACTACTAATTCTTCCTTGATTAAGTTCCTGCAGGGTCTCCAGAAAACACAGGGAACGCCCTGCCAGTTCCCACCTCTGCACCCGCATACGCCTTCCAACCCGGGGACTCGGTCCTGGTCAAGAAATTCACAGCCTCCGGCTTGGAGCCTAAGTGGAAGGGCCCTTACACCGTCATCCTGACCACGCCAACAGCCGTCAAGGTTGACTCCGTTCCTGTCTGGCTCCATCACAGTCGAGTGAAACCTGCTGCGGCCCCGACATGGAAGGCGGAAGCACAGGCCGACCCCCTAAAGCTAAGACTCTCCCGCATTTCCTCCTCCTCACCTCCCTAATGACCCCCTCTCCCTCCATGTCATTCAACCCTCATGCCCCAAAAACCCCAAAACACCTGGACGATGAAGAAGGGGGATCAGGTACTCTGGACATTCTATGCAGAAGAAGGTACATGGACCCATAACCAAGGTTTGAATGATGGCCGGTATTTCCGGTTGGATTTATGCTCCCTCTTCCCCACCTCGATCGGAGGCGCTTCCCCTTGTAGTAATCCGTTTTCTGAAGTAAGAATGTGCCCGGGGTTCCTTACAGATGGCTGGGATGCCAGTTTCCTGGATAGGTCGTCCCATTTCTGCCCGAAATGCGCCTGTGTGACTGCCACTGTAGTATCCTCGTTCCGCGGGGCGGCTTGTGGGGCCAAAGAAGGCCGCGTGGGGACGGATCCGCACTTGACTATCCAAAAGGACCCAACCCCCGTATCCACAACCTTGTTTCTCACCCTTCGCGACCCTGAGAGTAGGTTCTGGAATACTTCCCATTCGTGGGGCATGAGATTAGATGGCAGAAATAGGGCCTGGGCGGACCCTGGGATTATCTTTACCATTGCTAAGCAATCCCCTGTAACGTCCTACTTGCCAATCGGCCCCCTTGGGAAATCAGCTCTGCCCCCCCAAAATCCTCCCTAGTCCTCGGGCCCCGTCCTCCACTGTCCAGTCCTTACCTCGGGCCCCGTCCTCCACTGTCCAGTCCATACCTCGGGCCCCGTCCTCCACTGCCCAGTCCTTACCTTGGGCCCCGTCCTCCGCTGTCCCACCCCCTCAGACACCCGCCGGGGAAATTGTTTCTCCAGAGCCAGGTGAGGGGGGGTCCTCCAGCCAGAAACCCCCTCATCCTTCAGTCATGGGCCTCTTACAGGCCGTTTAGGGGGTGATCAACTCCACTCGACCGGACCTGGGCCTAAGCTGTTGGCTATGCATGGATGCCCAGCCTCCATACTATGTTGGAGGGGCTATCAATAACCCTGTGTCTACCACCTCCGATTCTGACAACTGTGAATGGGACCAGCCAGGGTTGACTCTTGGGGATGTCCAGGGCTCTAGGGTTTGCTTAATCTCGGATAACACGAACCTCCATGCCTCCCCATACTCGCCTGTCTGCTCCCTCAGTGTGATGGTCCGGTCCTCCTCCGGTTCTGCTTACTTCCCCGCCCCACCGGGCACCTGGTGGGCGTGTTTGGACAGAATCACTCGATGTGTTTCAGCCCGAGTTTTCCTTGCTCACCCCAGTGGCCCTCTCTGTGTGCTAGTCTCCATCGTCCCCAGAGTGTCCTTGTTGCCTGGCGCTGATGGGTGGGACCACTTTTCCCTGCGGGAGGATTGGTCCCTCCGTCATAAGCGGGCTGCCCCGCTGTTCATCCCCATTCTAGTGGGGTTGGGTTTAGCGGGTTCTGCCGCCCTGGACACTACCGCACTGGTGCGGAGGGAGGCTAGCTACAGAGAACTCAGCACACAGGTGGATATTGACCTCACCCACCTTGAGCACTCCATTTCCACTCTGGAGCGACAGGTTGACTCCCTAGCGGAGATGGTCCTCCAGAACCAGAGGGGTTTGGACTTATTGTTTCTGAGACAGGGTGGCCTCTGTGCCGCCCTGGGAGAGGCCTGCTGCTTTTATGCGAATAACTCTGGAGTTGTTCAGGAAAGCCTCTCTCGGGTGAGGAAAAGTTTAGCAGACAGGCAAAGGGAGCGTGAACGGGCCGAAACCTGGTACCAGAGTCTTTTCCGGACATCCCCGTGGTTAACCACACTTGTGTCTGCCCTAGCTGGCCCCTTGTTTCTCCTCGTAGTTGCCCTGCTCGTCGGACCCTGCTTAGTGAATCGCCTCCTAGAATTTGTTAAGTCCCGCATCAACTCTGTTAAGCTGCTCCTCATTAGCGATCTCCACTATCAATCCCTACAAACTGAGCCCGTTGGCCGGTATGACGATGTCGCCACAAACGTGTCAAGGGTTTGACACTCTGTCCATAAGAAGTGGGGAATGTTGTGATCGGGTTTGTCTGATCTCCATTTTGTTTTCCCATCCCTTCCTCCCATCCCTTTGTACACCCTTCCTCATGGAAGAAGAATGCCCGCCAAAACTTCCCGCCACAAAACCTGCCTAACAAAGGCCTCCCCCCACCCTGACCTGCCTGACAAAAGCCATCCCTGTTGTCCACTAGCGGACTTGACATGACTGACTCCATTTTGTGTATGCTGACAGGAACCCTCCATTTTGTGCAGGCTGAGAGAACAACTCCTTTTTGTATTGTCTGCAACAGATGCCTTCAAGGCCATTAACAAGTAACACTTATCTATGTAAGGTCGTAGGTCAGATGACATCCTGACAAGACAGTGACAACAGAAGATAACAGAATTTACACACCTATTTATACAAGGCCATAGGGCAGATAACTACAACCTTTACAAGGCAGTAAAAACAGAGAATTTACAGCATCCTGGGGGTCCTAATTGGATTCCTGAAATTCCTAAATGCTCCCTCCCATGTTGCTGTAACTCAATAAAAGACACAGTGAGAATGGGATCGGTGCTGCTTGATCTGGGTTCCTGGCCCCTTGCAGCCGCGCGCTAATAAAATCCACTTCTAAATTTCTACCTGGGTCTCACTCGCTGATTCTCGGCACAACACCTTGGGTCTCTCTCTTTCCCGAAACTGGTTCCCCTCTACCTCCCGGCCCTAGTCCCCCGTCTCCTGGCACAGGTATCTCTCTACTGTCATGCCCTGGTCCCCCATCTCCCGACCCAGGTAACCCTCTAACTCCTGGCCCTGGTCCTGCTCTACCTCCCCGCCCTGGTCCCCCTCTGCCTCCCAGCCCAGGTACTTCTCTGCCTCCCGGCCCTGGTCCCTCTCTGCCTCCCGGTCCTGGTCCCTCTCGGCCTCCCGGCCCTGGTCTTCCTCTACCTCCAGGCCCTTGGGTCTCTCTCCTCCCCGGCCCTGGGTCCCATCTACCAACCGGCTCTGATACCCTGTCTCCCGACCAATGTATCCTTTTGCCTCCTGGCCATGGTCACTTTCTGCCTCCTGGCACTGGTACTCCACTGCGTTTCAGCATTGGTCCCACCTTACTTTCTGGCCCCGGTCCCCTTCTCCCTCTGGCCCGAGGTCCAATCTACCTCCCTGCCTTGGTCCCCATCTAGTGTCCGCACCTGGTCGCCCTCTGACTACCGGCATTGGTGCCCCGGTCACTCCCAGCCCTCGTCGCCTCGTAGCTCTGGGCCCTGGTCCCCCTGTGTTTCCAGGCACTGATCCCCTTGTACCTGCCAGCCCTGGTCTCCCTCTTCTTCCAGACCCTGGTCCAACTCTCCGTCCCGGCCCTGGATTCCCTCTTCCTACCGGCCTAGGTACCCCTGTCTACAGGCCCAGGTAACCCTCTGCCTCCCGACACTGGTCCCCCTCTGCTGCCAGGCTCTGGTCACCCTCTGCTTCCCGGCCCTGGTCCCTTTGAGCCTCCCGACCCTGGTCCCTTTGAGCCTCCGGGCCCTGGTCTCCGTCTACCTCCATGTCACTGGGTCTCTCTCCGTTCTGGCCATGTGACCCCTCTACCGCCGGGCCTTGGTCCTACTGTTCGGACTCTGCTTCTACGCCCTGGCCCCTCTCTCCGTCATGGCCTAAGGACCCTCTACCTACCGGCCTAGGGTTTTTCTCCCAGCCCAGGTACCCCTCTGCCTACTCGCCGTGGTCCTCGCCACTTCTCGGTTCTGATACCCCTCTGCCTCCTGGCCCAGGGACCCTTCTGCCTCCCTGCCCTTGTCCCTCCTGCTTCTCGGCCCTGGTCCCCTCTGCCTCCCAGCCGAGGTACCCCTCTGCCAGCCTGCCTTGGTCCACCCGTGCCTCTCGAACCCGGGCACTCTCTGCCTTCAGCCCTAGTTCCCCTTTACATCCGAGAAGCAAGGGGAACAAGGGTAGGGATGCACAGGTACCGCCCTACCAGCGGGCCCGGGTCCCCGTTTCCTGGCCCTGGTCGCCCTCTGGCTCCTGGCCCTGGTTCCCCTCAGCCTGCCGGCCCTGGTCCCCCTCAGCCTCCAGGCCCTACTCCCCCTGTCTCCCGGTCCAGGTAACCCTCTGCCACCCGGCCCTGCTTCCCCTTCCCCCCCCTGTCTAGTGGCCCTGGTTCCCCTCTGCCTTCCGGCCCTGGTCCCCCGTCTCCTGGCGCAGGTACCCCTCTGTCTCCTAGCCCTGTCCCTCCCTGCCTCCCGGCCCTTGTCTCCCCCGGTTTCTCAATTCCTGGTCTCCCTACTGCCACCCTGCCCTGGTCCCATTCTGCCTGCCAGCACTCGTCTCCCTCTACCTCCAGGCCCTGGCCCCTCTCTCCAGCCTGCCTGGGTCCCCCTCTTCCTCGTGTCCTAGGTCCCGCTGCCTCCCGGACCTGGTCCACCTGTCTTCCTAATCAGGTACCACTCTGCCTCCCAGACCTGGTCCCCTCTGTCTTCCGGGCCGGGTACTCCTTTGCCTCGAGGCTCTGGTCCCCCTCTGCTTCCCCACACTGATCCCCCTCTGCCTCCCTGCCCTTGTCTCCCCTGATCCCACGGCCCATGAACCCCTCTTCCTCCTTGCCCTGGTCACCCTCTGCCGCCCCGCACTGGTCACCCTCTGCCTCACGACCCTGGTCCCTCTGTACCTTCCGTCCCTGGTCTCCTTCTACCTTCAGGCCCTTGGGTCTCTCTCCCTCCTGACCCTGGGTCCCCTCTACCTCCGGGCTCTGGTCCCCGTCTCCTGGCCCAGGTACCCTTCTGCCTCCTGGCCCTGGCCCCCTTCTGCTGCCAACCCCTTGTTCCCACCTGCCTACTGGCCCTGGTCCCTCTGCTACTACCGGCTCTGGTCTCCTTCTACCTCCAGGCCCTGGGGTCTCACTCCGTGCCGCACGGCCCTGGTCCCCTCTACCTCCCGGCCTTGGTCTCCCAGTCTCCCACCCAGGTCCCTCTCTGCCTCCCCGGCCTAGTCCCCCCCACCCCGTGCATCCGCCCAGGTACCCTCTGCCTCTTGACCCTGATTCCCCTCTGCCTCCCAGCCCAGGTAACCCTCTGCCTTCCAGTCCTGGTCCCCCTCTGCCCCCCTGCTCTGGTCCCCAAGGCCTCTCAGCCCTGGTCTCCCTCTGCCTCCCGAACAAGATGCCCAACTGCCTCTTGTACCACGTCCCTTTCAGGCTATCAGACCGGGACTCCGTCTCCCAGCCCAGGTATCCCTCTGCCACCCTGCACTGGTCCCTCTCTGCATCCCAGTTCTAGTCCACATCTGTCTCCCTGTCCTGGTCCCGAGCGCCACTCAGCCCTTGTCTCCATCTGCCTCCCGGCTCAGGTACCCCTCTGCCTCCTGGCCCTGGTCCCCTTCGGCCTCCCAACCCCGGTACCCATCTGCCTCCTGGCACTAGTCCCCCTCTGCTTCCCTGCCCTGGTCCCACTCTGCTGCTTGAGCCTGGTGCCCCTGTCTCCGGGAACAGGTACCCCTCTGCCTCCTGGTCCTAGTTCCCCTAGGCTTCCGCACACTCGTCGCCCTCTGCTTCCCGGCCGTGGTCTTCCTCTACTTCCAGGTCCTGGTCCCTCACTTCTTTCCGGCCCTGGGTCCCCTCTACCATCGGGCCCTGGTCCCCCTATCTCCTGGTCCTGGTACCCCGCGACCTCCTGGGCCTGGACCCGCTTCCCAGTCCAGGTACCCCTCTGCCTCCCGACCTGAGTCTACCTCTGCCTCCTGGCCCAGTTCCCCCTCGGCCACCCTATCCTGGTATCTCCCGCCTCTTGGCCCTGGTCACTCTCTACCTCCAGACCCTTGGATTTCTCTCCTTCCCGGCCCTGGGTCCCCTCTGCCTATCTGTGCTGGTCCCCGTTAACTGGCACAGATACCCCTCTGATTCCCTACATGGTCCCCGCTGCCTCCCAGCCCTGGTCTCTCTCTGCCTCCCTGCCCAGGTACGCCTATGACCCCTGTCCCTGGTCACCCTCTGCCTCCTGGACCTGGTTCCCCTTCTCTCGGCCCAGTTAACCCTCTGCCTCCCGGCCCTGATCCCCCCGTCTGCCGGCCTAGGTACCACTCTGCCTCCGGGCCCTGGTCCCCCTCGGCCTAACTCTCCTTGTCCCCATCTGCCTCCTGGCCCTGGTCCCCCTCTGCAATTCAGCCCTGGTCCCCTGTCTCCCGGCCCAGGCACCCTTCTGCCTTCTGGCCCTGGTCCTCCTCTTCCTACCAGCCCTGGTCGAACTATGCCTCCAGGCCCGGGTCCCCCTCTGCCTCCAGGCCTGGGTCGCCCTCTCCGTCCCAGCCCTGGGTCCGATATACCACCCGGCCCAGCTGTCCGCCTCATGGACCTGGTCCCCCTCTGCCTCTAGGCCGTGGTCCCCCAGTCTCCCGGCCCAGGCTCCCTTCTGCCTCCCGGTCTTCCCCCCGTCACCTCTCGGCTCTGGTCCCCGTGGGTCTGGCCCAGAGACACCTCTGCCTCCCTGTCCTGATTCCGGTGCCTCTTGGTCCAGGTATCCCTCTGCCTCCCTGCCCTGCTCCCCCTGCCTCCTGGCCCAGGTACCTCTCTGCCTCCCGGCCGTGGTCCCGCACTGCCTCCCAGCCCTGGTCCCCCGTCTCCCGGCTCAGATAACCCTCTGCCTCCTGGCCCTGGTGCCCCTCTGCCTACCTACCCTGGTCGCCATCTGCCTCCCAGCCCTGGGCCCCCTCTGCCTCCCGGCCCTGGTCCACCATCTCCCGGCCCAGGTACCCCTCTGCCTCCTGACCCTGGTCCAACTCTTCCTACCTGCTCTGGTCCCACTATACCTTCAGGCCCGGGTAACCCTCTGCCACCAGGCCTGGGTCCCCCTCTCCGTCCCAGCGCTGGGTCCGATATACCACCCGGCCCTGCTGCCCGTCTCCTGACCCTGGACCCCTCTGCCTCTAGGCCGTGGTGCCCCTGTCTCCTGGCCCAGGCTCCCTTCTGCTTCCCGGTCCCTGCCCACCGTCACCACGCAGCCCTGGGCCCCTTCTGCCTCTCGGCTCTGGTCCCCCTGTGTCTGGCCCAGGGATCCCTCTGCCTCCCTGCCCTGGTCCCCCTGTCTCCTAGTCCAGGTACCCCTCTGCCTACCTGCCTTGGTCCCCATCGGCCTCCCAGCACTGGTCCTCGACTGCCTCCCAGCCCGGGTCTCCGAACTCCCGGCCCAGGTACCCCTGTGCCTCTTGACCCTGGTTCCCCTCTGCCTACCTGCTCTGGTCCCCATCTACTTACTGGCCCTGGTGCTCCTCAGTTTCCCAACCCTGGTACCCGGCTGCCTCCTTGTCCTTGTCGCCCCAGTTTCTCGACCCTGGTCCCACTTTGCCTCACGGCCCAGGTCCCCTCTGCCTCCTGGCCCTGGTCCCCCTCTGTCTCCCTTGATCCCCATCTGGCTCCCAGCCCTTGTTTCTCTGTGCCTCCTAGCCCTGGACTCCCTCAACCTCCATGCCGTGGTCCCTCTCTCAATCCTGGCCCCGGGTCACGCCTACCTCCGGTCCCTGGTCCCTCTGTTTCCTGGTCCAGGTACTCTTCTGCCTCCTAATCCTGGTCCCTCACCGCCTCCAGGCTCTGGTCTCCCTCGGCCTCCATGACCTGGTCCCCCTCCGCCTCCCTGCCCTTGTGGCCGCTGCTTCTCCGTCCTGGTCCCCCTTTGCCTCCCGTCTCAGGTACCCCTCTGCTTCCTGGCCCAGGTCACCCTCTGCCTCCCGTCCCTGGTCCCACTGTGAAGCCCGGACTTAGTTTCTGTCTATCCCCAGGCCCTTGGGTCTCTCTCCATCCCGGCCCTTGGTCCCCTCTACCTCCTGGCCCAGGTCCACCTGTCTCCCGCCCTGGCAACTCAATACCCCCCGACCCTGGTCCCACTCTGCCTCCCTTACCTGGTACCGCCCTGCTTCTCGGCCCTGGTTCCCCTTCGCCTCCCAGACCAGGTCCCCCTGTCTCCTGGCCCAGATACCCCTCTGCCTTCTGGCCCTGATCCCCCTCTGCCTACCTGTCCGGGTGCCACTAGGCCTCCAGGCCCTGGTCCCCCTCTGCCTCTGGGCCCTGGGCACCCTCACTTCTAAGTCCTGGTCCCTCTCTACCTCCAGGTCCAGGTACGCCACAGCCTCCCGGTCCTGGCAGGACATCTGCCTCCCTGCCCTGATTCCCCATCTCCTGGCCCAGCTAACCCTCTGACCTCCAGCCTTGATCTCCCTGCATCCCGGTCCAGGTACCCTTCTGCCTTCTGGCCCTGGTCCCCCTCTGAATACCTGCCCTGGAACCACTTTGCCTCCAGGCCCTGGTCCCCCTCTGCCTCCCGGCCAAGGTACCCTACTGCCTCCCGGCCCGGATGCCCCTCTGTCTCCCAACCACGGTCCCCCTTGCCTCCCATCCTTGTTCCCCCTCGGCCTCCTGGCCCTCGTCCCCTTCTGCCTCTCTACCCTGGTCCCTCCCAATTTTCAGCCCCGGTCCCACTTTGCCTCCCGGCCCCGGTATCCCTCTGTCTTCTGGCCCTGGTCCCACTCTGACCAGCTGCCCTGGTCCCCCTCTGCCTCCTGGGCCTGATCTCCTTCTACCTCCAGCAACTTGGGTCTCTCTCCGTCCCGGCCCTGAGTACCCTCTAGCTCCTGGCCCTAGTCCCCCCGTCTCCTTGCCCAGGTACTATTCTGCCTCCTGGCCTTGGTCCCCATATGCCTCTCCGCCCTGGTCCCCCAGGCCTCTCGGCCCTGGACCCCTCTGCCTCTCAGCCCTGACCCCACTTTACTTTCTGACCCTGGTCCCCCTGTTAACCTTCCATCCCTGGTCCCCTTCTCCCTCCAGCCCTAGGTCCCCTCTACCTCCCCGCCTTACTCCCCATCTTCCGCCCAGACCTGGTCCCTCTCTGCCTATGGCTATTGATGACCTGGGTCTTCCCAGCCCTCGTCTCCTTGTAGCTCCTGGCCCTGGTCCCCCTCTGCCCCCCGGCCCAGGTGCCACTCTGCCTCCTGGACCTAGACTCCCTCTACCTCCAGACCCTTGGGTCTCTCTCCTTCCCGGCCCTGGGTCCCCTCCACCAACTGGCCCTGATCCCCCTGTCTCCCGACCCTGGTACCGCTCTACCTCCAGGCCCTGGTCCCCCTGTTCCCCGGTCCAGGTCTCCCCCTACCTCCCGGCCCTGGTGCCCCTGTCTCCCAGCCCAGGTACCCTTATGCCTCCTGGCCCTGGTCACACTCTGCCAGCCTGCCCTGGTCCCCCTCTGCCTCCCGGCCCAGGTACACGTCTGCCTCCCGGCCCTGGTCTCCCTGTGTCCCGGCCCAGGTACCCTGCTGCCTCCTGGCCCTGGTCCCACTCTGCCAGCCTGACCTGGTCGCCCTCTGTCTCCCGGCCCTGGTCCTTCTATGCCTCCAGGCCCTGGTCTCCTTCTACCTCCAGCCCCTTGGGTCTCTCTCTGTCCCGTCCCTGGGTCCCCTCTACCTCTCGGCCCTAGTCACCCGTCTCCTGCCCCAGGTATCTCTCTGCCATCATGCCCTGGTCCCTCATCTCCCGACTCAGGTAACCCTCTGCCTCCAGGCCCTGGTCCCACTCTGCCTCCCCGCCCTGGTCCCCGTCTGCCTCCCTGCCCAGGTCCCTCTGTGCCTCCCAGCCCAGGTCATTCTCTGCCTCACGGCCCTGGTCCCTCTCTGCCTCCTGGCAATGGTCTCCCTCTACATCCTGGCCCTTGGGTCTCTCTCCTTCCCGGCCCTGGATCCCATCTACCAATCCGCCCTGATCCCCTTGTCTCCCGGCCAATGTATACTTTTGCCGCCTGGCCATGGTCCCCTTCTGCCTCCTGGCCCTGATACCCCACTGCCTTTCAGCATTGGTCCCACCTTACTTTCTGGGCCCGGTCCCCTTTTCCCTCTGGCCAGAGGTCCAATCTACCTCCCAGCCTCGGTCTCCATCTTCTGTCCGGACCTGGTCGCCCTCTGACTACCGGCATTGGTGCCCCGGTCACTCCCAGCCCTCGTCGCCTCGTAGCTCTGGGCCCTGGTCCCCCTGTGTTTCCAGGCACTGATCCCCTTGTACCTGCCAGCCCTGGTCTCCCTCTTCCTCCAGACCCTGGCCCAACTCTCCGTCCCGGCCCTGGATTCCCTCTACCTACCGGCCTAGGTACCCCTGTCTACAGGCCCAGGTACCCCTCTGCCTCCCGACACTGGTCCCCCTCTGCTGCCAGGCCCTGCTCCCCCTCTGCTTCCCGGCCCTAGTCCCTTTGATCCTCCGGGCCCATGTCTCCGTCTCCCTCCAGGTCACTGGGTCTCTCTCCGTCCTGGCCATGTGTCCTCTCTACAGACGGGACGTGGTCCCCCTGTTCGCACTCTACTTCTAGGCCCTGGCCCCTCTCTCCGTCATGGCCCAAGGACCCTCTACCTCCCGGCCTAGGCTCTGTCTCCCAGCCCAAGTATCCCTCTGCCTACCCGCCCTGGTCCTCGCCACTTCTCGGCTCTGGTACCCCTCTGCCTCCTGGCCCAGGGACCCCTCTGCCTCCCTGACCTTGTCCCTCACGCTTCTCGGCCCTGGTCCCCTCTGCCTCCCAGCCCAGCTACCCCTCTGCCAGCCTGCCTTGGTCCACCCGTGCCTCTCGTCCCCGGTCCCCCTCTGCCTTTCAGCCCTAGTTCCCCTTTACATCCGAGAAGCAAGGGGAACAAGGGTAGGGAAGCAGAGGTACCGCCCTACCTGCGGGCCCAGGTCCCCGTTTCCTGGCCCTGGTCCCCCTCTGCCTCGTGGCCCTGGTTCCCCTCAGCCTGCCGGCTCTGGTCCCCCTCAGCCTCCAGGCCCTACTCCCCCTGTCTCCGGGCCCAGGTACCACTATGCCTCCCGTACCTGGTTCCCCTGTCCCCTGCCCAGGTACCCCTCTGCCACTCGGCCCTTCTCCCGCTGTCTACTGGCACTGGTTCCCATCTGCTTCCCGGCCCTGTTACCCCTCTTCCTTCCGGCCCTGGTCCCCCGTTTCCTAGCGCAGGTTCCCCTCTGTCCTCTAGACCTGTCCCTCCCTGCCTCCAGGCCCTTGTCTCCCCCGGCTTCTCAGTCCTGGTCTCCCTGCTGTCACCCTGCCCTGGTCCCTCTATGCCTGAAAGCACTCGTCTCCCTCTACCTCCAGGCTGGCCCCTCTCTCCATCCTGCTTGGGTCCCCTCTTCCTCGTGTCCTAGGTCCCCGTGCCTCCCGGACCTGCTCCACCTGACTTCCCAATCAGGTACCCCTCTGCCTCCCAGACCTGGTTCCCCCATGTCTTCCGGGCCGGGTACTCCTCTGCCTCGTGGCCCTGGTCCCCCTCAGCTTCCCCACAATGATCCCACTCTGCCTCCCTGCCCTGGTTCCCCTCTGCCTCCCTGCCCTTGTCCCCCTGACCCCCGGCCCATGAACCCCTCTGCTTCCTGGCTCTGGTCACCCTCTGCCGCCCCACACTGGTCACCCTCTGCCTCACGACCCTGGTTCCCCTGTGCCTTCCGTCCCGGGTCTGCTTCTAACTTCAGGCCCTTGGGTCTCTCTCCCTCCAGCCCTGGGTCTCCTCTACCTCCCGGCCCTGGTCCCCGTCTCCTGGCCCAGGTACCCTTCTGCCTCCTGGCCCTGGCCCCCTTCTGCTGCCAACCCCTGGTTCCCCCCTGCCTACTGGCCCTGGTCCCTCTGCTACTACCGGCTCTGGGCTCCTTCTACCTCCAGGCCCCTGGGTCTTTCTCCGAGCCTCACGGCCCTGCTCCCCTCTACCTCCCGGCCTTGATCCCCCAGTCTCCCACCCAGGTCCCTCTCTGCCTCCCCGGCCTAGTCCCCCCCTGTGCATCGGCCCAGGTACCCTCTGCCTCTTGACCCTGATTCCCCTCTGCCTCCCAGCCCAGGTACCCCTCTGCCCTCCAGTCCTGGTTCCCCTCTGCCCCCCTGCCGTGGTCCCAAGGCCTCTCAGCCCTGGTCTCCCTCTGCCTCACGACCAAGATCCCCAACTGCCTCTTCTACCAGGTCCCCTTCATGCTATCAGACCGGGACTCGGTCTCCCAGCCCAGGTACCCCTCTGCCACACTGCCCTGGTCCTCCTCTGCCTCCCAGTTCTAGTCCACTTCTGTCTCCTTGCCCTGATCCCGAGAGCCACAAAGCCCTTGTCCCCATCTGCCTCCCGGCTCAGGTACACCAATGCCTCCTGGCCCTGGTCCCCTTCTACCTCCCAACCCAGGTACCCATCTGCCTCCTGGCACTAGTCCCCCTCTGCTTCCCTGCCCTGGTCCCACTCTGCTGTCTAGGCATTGTGCCTCTGTCTCCCGGACCAGGTACCCCTCTGCCTCCTGGCCCTGATCACTCTAGGCTTCCCCACCCTCGTCGCCCTCTGCTTCCTGTCCCTGGTCTTCCTCTACCTCCAGGTCCTGTTCCCTCTCTTCTTTCCGGCCCTGGGTCCCCTCTACCAACCGGCCCTGGTCCCCCTATCTCCTGGTCCTGGTACCCCTCGACCTCCTGCGCTTGGACCCGCTTCCCAGTCCAGGTACCTCTCTGCCTCCCGGCCATGGTCCACCACTTCCTCCTGGCCCTGGTCCCCCTCGGTCTCCCTGGCCTGGTCTCTCCCGCCTCTCGGACCTGGTCCCTCTCTACATCCAGACCCTTGGATTTCTCTCCTTCCCGGCCCTGGGTCCCCTCTGCCTATCTGTCCTGGTCCCCGTTTACTGGCCCAGATACCCCTCTGCTTCCCTACCTGGTCCCCGCTGCCTCCCAGCCCTGGTCCCTCTCTGTCTGCCCGCCCAGGTACGCCTCTGACCCCTGGCCCTGGTCACCCTCTGCCTCCTGGCCCTGGTTCCCCTTCTCTCGGCCCAGTTAACCATCTGCCTCCCGGCCCTGATCCCCCCGTCTGCCGGCCTAGGTACCACTCTGCCTCCGGGCCCTGGTCCCCTCGGCCTAACCGTCCTGGTCCCCATCTGCCTCCTGGCCCTGGTCCCCCTCTGCCATTCAGCCCTGGTCCCCCTGTCTCCTGGTCCATGTACCCCTCTGCCTTCCAGCCCAGGTTCCCCTGTCTCCCGGCCCAGGCACCCCTCTGCCTTCTGGCCCTGGTCCCCCTCTTCCTACCTGCCCTGGTCCCACTATGCCTCCAGGCCCGGGTCCCCCTCTGCCTCCAGGCCTGGGTCGCCCTCTCCGTCCCAGCCCTGGGTCCGATATACCAACCGGCCCTGCTGCCCGCCTCCTGGACCTGGTCCCCCTCTGCCTCTAGGCCGTGGTCCCCCAGTCTCCTGGCCCAGGCTCCCTTCTGCCTCCCGGTCCATGCCCCCCGTCGCCTCTCGGCTCTGGTCCCCCTGTGTCTGGCCCAGGGACACCTCTGCCTCCCGGTCCTGATCCCCCTGCCTCTTGGTCCAGGTATCCCTCTGCCTCCCTGCCCTGCTCCCCCTACCTACTGGCCCAGGTACCCCTCTGCCTCCCGGCCGTGGTCCCGCACTGCCTCCCGGCCCTGGTCCCCCGGCTCCCGGCTCAGATAACCCTCTGCATCCTGGCCCTGGTGCCCCTCTGCCTACCTGCCCTGGTCGCCATCTGCCTCCCAGCCCTGGTCCCTCTCTGCCTCCCGGCCCTGGTCCCCCATCTCCCGGCCCAGGTACCTCTCTGCCTCCTGGCCCTGGTCCCCCTCTTCCTACCTGCTCTGGTCCCACAATGCCTTCAAGCCCGGGTCCCCCTCTGACTCAAGGCCTGGGTCCCCCTCTCCGTCCCAGAGCTGGGCCCAATATACCACCCGGCCCTGCTGCCCGTCTCCTGACACTGGTCCCCCTCTGCCTCTAGGCCGTGGTCGCCCTGTCCCCTGGCCCAGGCTCCCATCTGCTTCCCGGTCCCTGCCCACCGTCACCACTCGGCCCTGGTCCCTCTCTGCCTCTCAGCTCTGGCCCCACTGTGTCTGGCCCAGGTACACCTCAGCCACACTGCCCTGGTCCCCCTCTGCCTCCCAGTTCTAGTCCACTTCTGTCTCCCTGCCCTGGTCCCGAGCGCCACTCAGCCCTTGTCCCCATCTGCCTCCTGGCTCAGATACCCCTCTGCCTCCTGGCTCTGGTCCCCTTCTACCTCCCAACCCAGGTACCCATCTTCCTCCTGGCACTAGTCCCCCTCTGCTTCCCTGCCCTGGTCCCACTCTGCTGCTTGGGCCTGGTGCCCCTGTCTCCTGGACCAGGTACCGCTATGACTCCTGGCCCTGGTCCCCCTCGGCTTCCCCACCCTAGTCGCCCTCTGCTTCCCGGCCCTGGTTTTCCTTTACGCCCAGGTCCTGTTCCTTCACTTCTTTCCGGCCCTGTGTCCCCTCTACCAACCGGCCCTGGTCCCCCATTTCCTAGTCCTGGTACCACCTGACCTCCTGGGTCTGGACCCGCTTCCCTGTCCAGGTGCCCCTCTGCCTCCCGGCCATAGTCCACCTCTGCCTCCTGGCCCTGGTTCGCCTCGGCCTCCCTGTCCTGGTCTCTCCCGCCTCTCGTTCCTGGTCCCTCTCTGCCTCCAGACCCTTGCACTTCTATCCTTCCCGGCCCTGGGTCCCCTCTGCCTATCTGTCCTGGTCCCCGTTTACTGGCCCAGAAACCCCTCTACTTCCCTACCTGCTCCCCGCTGCCTCTCAGCCCTGGTCCCTCTCTGCCTTCCGGCCAAGGTACGCCTCTGACCCCTGGCCCTGGTCACCCTCTGCCTCCTGGCCCTGGTTCCCCCGTCTGCCGACCTAGGTACCACTCTGCCTCCGGGCCCTGGTCCCACTCAGCCTAACCGTCTTGGTCCCCATCTGCCTCCTGGCCCTGGTCCCCCTCTGCCATTCAGCCCGCGTCCCCCTGTCTCCTGGCCCAGGTAGCCCTCTGCCTTCCAGCCCAGGTTCCCCTGACCTCCCGGCCCAGGCACCCCAATGCCTTCTGGCCCTGGTCCCCCTCTTCCTACCTTCCCGGGTCCCCCTTTGCCTCCAGGCCTAGGTCGCAGTCTCCGTCCCAGCCCTGGGTCCCATATACCACCCGGGCCTGCTGTCCGCCTCATGGAACTGGTCCCCCTCTGCCTCTATGTCGTGGTCTCCCATTCTCCTGGCTCAGGCTCCCTTCTGCCTCCCGGTCCTTGCCCCCCGTCGCCTCTCATCTCTGGCACCCCTGGGCCTGGCCCAGGGACACCTCTGCCTCCCTGTTCTGATCCCCCTGCCTCTTAGTCCAGGTATTTCCTCTGCCTCCCTGCCCTGACCCCCTGCCTTCTGGCCCACGTACCCCTCTGCCTCCCGGCCGTGTGGTCCCGCACTGCCTCCCAGCCCTGGTCCCCCGTCTCCGGGCTCAGATAACCCTCTGCCTCCTGGCCCTGGTGCCCTTCTGCCTACCTGCCCTGGTCGCCATCTGCCTCCCAGCCCTGGTCCCCCTCTGCCTCCCGGCCCTGGTCCCCCATCTCCCGGCCCAGGTAACCCTCTGCCTCCTGGCCCTGGTCCCCCTCTTCCTACCTGCTCTGGTCCCACTATGCCTTCAGGCCCGGGTCCCCCTCTGCCTCCAGGCCTGGGCCCCCGTCTCCGTCCCAGCGCTGGGTCCGATAAAGCACCCGGCCCTGCTGCCCGTCTCCTGACCCTGGTCCCCCTCTGGCTCAAGGCCGTGGTCCCCCTGTCTCCTGGCCCAGGCTCCCTTCTGCTTCCCGGTCCCTGCCCACCGTCACCACTCAGCCCTGGGCCCCCTCTGCCTCTCGGCTCTGGTCCCCCTGTGTCTGGCCCAGGGACACCTCTGCCTCCCTGCCCTGGTCCCCCTGCCTCCTGGTCCAGGTACCCCTCTGCCTACCTGCCTTGGTCCCCTTCTGCCTCCCAGCACTGGTCCTCCTCTGCCTCCCAGCCCGGGTCCCCGAACTCCCGGACCAGGTACACCTGAGCCTCCTGGCCCTGGTCCCCCTCTACCAACCTGCACTGGTCCCCATCTACTTACTGGCCCTGGAGCTCCTCAGTTTCCCAAACCTGGTACCCCTCTGCCTCCCTGCCCTTGTCGCCCCTGCTTCTCGACCCTGGTACCATTTTGCCTCACGGCCCAGGTACCCCTCTGCCTCCTGGCCCTGGTCCCCCTCTGTCTCCTTTGGTCCCCATCTGGATCCCAGCCCTTGTTCCCCTGTGCCTCCTAGACCTGGTCTCCCTCAATCTCCATGCCGTGGTCCCTCTCTCAACCCTGGCCCCGGGTCACGCCTACCCCTTGGTTCAGGTCCCTCTGTTTCCTGGTCCGGGTACTCCTCTGCCTCCTAGTCGTGGTCCCTCTCCGCCTCCAGGCTCCGGTCTCCCTCGGCCTCCCGGACCTGGTCCCCCTCAGCCTCCCTGCCCTTACTGCCGCTGCTTCTCCGTCCTGGTCCCCCTTTGCCTCCCGTCTCAGGTACCCCTCTGCTTCCTGGCCCAGGTCACCCTCTGCCTCCCGTCCCTGGTCCCTCTGTGAAGCCCGGACTTAGTTTCTTTCTATCCCCAGGCCCTTGGGTCTCTCTCCATCCCGGCCCTTGTTCCCCTCTACCTCCTGGCCCTGGCCCACCTGTCTCCCGGCCCAGGCACCTCAATACCTCCCGACCCTGGTCCCCTTCTGCCTTCCCACCCTGGTCCCCCTCTGCCTTCCTACCCGGGTACCGCCCTGCTTCTCGGCCCTGGTTCCCCTTTGCCTCCCAGACCAGGTCCCCCTGTCACCCGGCCGAGATACACCTCTGCCTACCTGTCCAGGTGCCACTAGGCCTCCAGGCACTGGTCCTCCTCTGCCTCTGGGCCCTGGACACCCCCACTTCTAGGTCCTGGTCCCTCTCTACCTCCCGGCCCAGGTACGCCACAGCCTCCTGGTCCTGGTCACCCTCTGCCTCCCTGCCCTGCTTCCCCATCTCTCGGCCCAGTTAACCCTCTGACCCCCAGCCTTGATCTCCCTGCATCCCGGTCCAGGTATCCTTCTGCCTTCTGGCCCTGGTCCCCCTCTGAATACCTGCCCTGGAACCACTATGCCTCCAGGCCCTGGTCCCCCTCTGCCTCCCGGTCAAGGTACCCTACTGCCTCCCGGCCCGGATCCCCCTCTGTCTCCCAGCCACGGTCCCCCTTGCCTCCCATCCTTGGTCCCCCTCGGCCTCCTGGCCCTGGTCCCCTTCTGCCTCTCTACCCTGGTCCCTCCCAATTTTCAGCCCCGGTCCCACTTTGCCTCCCCTCCACGGTATCCCTCTGTCTTCTGGCCCTGGTCCCACTCTGACGATCTGCCCTGGTCCCCCTCTGCCTCCTGGGCCTGATCTCCTTCTACCTCCAGCACCTTGGGTCTCTCTCCGTCCCGGCCCTGAGTACCCTCTAGCTCCTGGCCCTAGTCCCCCCGTCTCCTTGCCCAGGTACGATTCTGCCTCCTGGCCTTGGTCCCCATATGCCTCTCTGCCCTGGTCCCCCCAGACTCTCGGCCCAGGACCCCTCTTCCTTTCAGCCCTGACCCCACTTTACTTTCTGACCCTGGTCCCCCTGCCAACCTTCCATCCCTGGTCCCCTTCTCCCTCCAGCCCTAGGTCCCCTCTACCTCCCCGCCTTACTCCCCATTTTCCGCCCAGACCTGGTCCCTCTCTGCCTAGCGGTATTGATAACCTGGGTCTTCCCAGCCCTCGTCTCCTTGTAGCTCCCGGCCCTGGTCCCCCCTCTGCCCCCCGGCCCAGGTGCCACTCTGCCTCCTGGACCTAGACTCCCTCTCCCTCCAGACCCTTGGGTCTCTCTCCTTCCCGGCCCTGGGTCACCTCCACCAACTGGCCCTGATCCCCCTGTCTCCCGACCCTGGTACCGCTCTACCTCAAGGCACTGGTCCCCCTGTTCCCCGGTCCAGGTCTCCCCCCTGCCTCCCGGCCCTGGTGCCCCTGTCTCCCAGCCCAGGTACCCTTATGCCTCCTGGCCCTGGTCACACTCTGCCACCCTGCCCTGGTCCCCCTCTGCCTCCCGGCCCAGATACACCTCTGCCTCCCGGGCCTGGTCTCCCTGTCTCTCGGCCCAGTTACCCTTCTGCCTCCTGGCCCTGGTCCCACTCTGCCAGCCTGCCCTGGTCCCCCTCTGTCTCCCGGCCCTGGTCCTTCTGTGCCTCCCGGCCCTGGTCTCCTTCTACCTCCTGCCCCTTGGGTCTCTCTCTGTCCCGGCCCTGGGACCCCTCTACCTCCCGGCCATAGTCCCCCGTCTCCTGGCCCAGGTATCTCTCTGCCATCATGCCCTGGGCCCCCATCTCCCGACCCAGATAACCATCTGCCTCCTGGCCCTGGTCCCCCTCTGCCTCCCGACCTGGTCCCCCTCTGCCTCCCTGCCCAGGTCCCTCTGTGCCTCCCAGCCTAGGTCAGTCTCTGCCTCCCTGTCCTGGTCCCTCTCTGCCTACAGGCCCTGGTCTCCCTCTACCTCCAGGCCCTTGGGTCTCATCTACCAACCAGCCCTGATCCCCTTGTCTCCCGGCTAATGTATCTTTTTGCCTCCTGGCCATGGTCCTCTTCTGCCTCCTGGCCCTGATACCCCACTGCCTTTCAGCATTGCTCCCACCTTACTTTCTGGCCCCGGTCCCCTTCTCCCTCTGGCCCGAGGTCCAATCTACCTCCCTGCCTTGGACCCCATAGTCTGTCCGGACCTGGTAGCCCTCTGACAACCGGCATTGGTGCCCGGGTCACTCCCAGCCCTTGTCGCCTCGTAACTCTGGGCCCTGATCTCCTGTGTTTCCCTGCACGGATCTCCGTGTACCTGCCAGCCCTGGTCTCCCTCTTCCTCCAGAACCTGGCCCATCTCTCCGTCCCGGCCTTGGATTCCCTCTACTTACCGGCCTAGGCACCCCTGTCTACAGGCCCAGGTACTACTCTGCCTCCCGACACTGGTCCGCCTCTGCTGACAGGCCCTGGTCACCCTTTGCTTCCCGGCCCTGGTCCCTTTTAGCCTCCGGGCCCTGCTCTCCGTCTACCTCCAGGTCACTGGGTCTCTCTCCGTCCTGGCCATGTGTCCCCTCTACCACCGGGCCTTGGTCCCCCTGTTCGCACTCTACTTCTAGGCCCTGGACCCTCTCTCTGTCATGGCCCAAGGACCCTCTACCTCCCGGCACAGGTACCCCTCAGCCAGCCGGCCCTGCTCCCCCTGGGTCCCCTCTTCCACGTGTCCTAGGTCCCCCTGCCTCCCGGATCTGGTCCACCTGTCTGCCCAATCAGGTACCCCTCTGCCTCCCAGACCTGGTCCCCCCTGTCTTCCGGGCCTGGTACTCCTCTGCCTCGTGGCCCTGGTCCCCTTCTGCTTCCCCACACTGACCCCACTCTGCCTCCCTGCCCTGGATCTTCTCTGCCTCCCTGCCTTTGTCCCCCTTTCCCCCGGCCCATGAACCTCTCTGCCTCCTGGCCCTGGTCACCTCTGCCGCCCCGCACTTGTCACCCTCTGCCTCACAACCCTGGTCCCTCTGTTCCTTCCGTCCCAGGTCTCCTTCTACCTTCAGGCACTTGGGTCTCTCTCCCTCCTTGCCCTGGGTCCCCTCTACCTCCCGGCCCTGGTCCCCGTCTCCTAGCCCAGGTACCCTTCTGCCTCCTGGCCCTGGCCCCCTTCTGCTACATATCCCTGGTTCCCACCTGCCTACTGGCCCTGGTCCCTCTACTACTACCGGCTCTGGTCTCCTACCTCCTGGCCATTGGGTCTCTCTCCGTGCCGACGCTGGTCCCCTCTACTTCCCGGCATTGGTCCCCCAGTCTCCCACCAAGGTCCCTCTGTTCCTCCCCGGCCTCGTCCCCCCCCCCCCCAACGCTGTACATCGGCCCAGGTACACTCTGTCTCTTGACCCTGATTCCCCTCTGACTCCATCCCGGCAGGTAGAGGGACCCTTCTGCTGCCAAGCCCTGGGTCCCCCCATGCCTACTGGCCCTGCTTCCTTTGCTACTTCCGACTCTGGTCTCCTTCTACCTCCAGTCCCTTGGGTCTCTCTCCGTGCCGACCCTGGTCCCCTCTACCTCCTGGCCCTGGTCCCCCAGTCTCCCACCCAGGTCCCTCTCTGCCTCCCGGGCCTAATCCTCCCCTGTGCATCGCCCCAGGTACCCTCTGCCTCTTGACCCTGATTCCCCTCTAACTCCCAGCCCAGTCAACCCTCTGACTTCCAGCCCTGGTCCCCCTCTTCCACCCTGCCCTGGTCCCCAAGGCCTCACAGCCCTGATCTCCCTCTGCCTCCCGGCCAAGATGCCCAACTGCCTTTTGTACCAGGTCCCCTTCAGGCTATCAGACCGGGACTCGGTCTCCCAGCCCAGGTACCCCTCTGCCACCCTGCCCTGGTCCCCCTCTGCCTCCCAGTTCTAGTCCACTTCAGTCTCCCTGGCCTGGTCCCTAGCGCCACTCAGCTCTTGTCCCCATCTGCCTCCAGGCTCAGGTAACCCTCTGCTTCCTGGCCCTGGTCCCCTTCAACCTCCCAACCCAGGTACCCATCTGCGTCCTGGTACTAGTCCCCCTCTGCTTCTCTGCCCTGGTCAAACTCTGCTGTTGGGCATGGTGCCCCTGTCTCCCGGACCTGGTTCCCCTCTGCCTCCTGACCCTGGTCCCCCTATGCTTCCCCACCCTCGTCGCCATCTGCTTCCCGGCCCTGGTCTTCCTCTACCTCCAGGTCCTGGTCGCTCAATTCTTTCCGGTCCTGTGTCTCCTCTACCAACCGGCCCTGGTCCCCTTATCTCCTGGTCCGGGGACCCCTCGACTTCCTGGGCCTGGACCCGTTTCCCAGTCCAGGTACCCCTCTGCCTCCCGGCCAGAGTCCACCTCTGCCTCCTGGCCCAGTTCCCCCTCGGCCTCCCTATTCTGGTATCTCCCTTCTCTCGGCCCTGGTCACTCTCTACCTCCAGACCCTTGGATTTCTCTCCTTCCCGGCCCTGGGTCCCCTCTACCTATCTGTGCTGGTCCCCGTTTACTGGCACAGATACCCCTCTGATTCCCTACCTGGTCCCTGCTGCCTCCCAGCCCTGGTCTCTCTCTGCTTCCCGGCCCAGGCACGCCTATGACCCCTGTCCCTGGTCACCCTCTGCCTCCTGGACCTGGTTCCCCTTCTCTCGGCCCAGTTAACCCTCTGTCTCCCGGCCCTGATCCCCCCGTCTGCCGGCCTAGGTACCACTCTGCCTCCGGGCCCTGGTCCCCCTCGGCCTAACTCTCCTTGTCCCCATCTGCCTCCTGGCCCTGGTCCCCCTCTGTAATTAAGCCCTGGTCCCCTGTCTCCCGGCCCAGGCACCCTTCTGCCTTCTGGCCCTGGTCCTCCTCTTCCTACCTGCACTGGTCTCACTATGCTTCCAGGCCCGGGTCCCTCTCTGCCTCCAGGCCTGGGTCGCCCTCTCCGTCCCAGCCCTGGGTCCGATATACCACCCGGCACTACTGCCCGCCTCCTGGACCTGGTCCCCCTCTGCCTCTAGGCCGTGGTCCCCCAGTCTCCCGGCCCAGGCTCCCTTCTGTCTCCGGGTCCTCGCCGCCCGTCGCCTCACGGCTCTGTTCCCCCTGGGTCTGGCCCAGGGACACCTCTGCCTCCCTGTACTGATCCCCCTGCCTCTTGGTCCAGGTATTCCTCTGCCTCCCTGCCCTGATCCCCCTGACTCCTGGCCCTGGTCCCCCTCTGTAATTAAGCCCTGGTCCCCTGTCTCCCGGCCCAGGCACCCTTCTGCCTTCTGGCCCTGGTCCTCCTCTTCCTACCTGCCCTGGTCTCACTATGCTTCCAGGCCCGGGTCCCTCTCTGCCTCCAGTCCTGGGTCGCCCTCTCCGTCCCAGCCCTGGGTCCGATATACCACCCGGCACTACTGCCCGCCTCCTGGACCTGGTCCCCCTCTGCCTCTAGGCCGTGGTCCCCCAGTCTCCCGGCCCAGGCTCCCTTCTGTCTCCGGGTCCTCGCCGCCCGTCGCCTCACGGCTCTGTTCCCCGTGGGTCTGGCCCAGAGACACCTCTGCCTCCCTGTCCTGATTCCGGTGCCTCTTGGTCCAGGTATCCCTCTGCCTCCCTGCCCTGCTCTCCCTGCCTCCTGGCCCAGGTACCTCTCTGCCTCCCGGCCGTGGTCCCGCACTGCCTCCCAGCCCTGGTCCCCCGTCTCCCGGCTCAGATAACCCTCTGCCTCCTGGCCCTGGTGCCCCTCTGCCTACCTACCCTGGTCGCCATCTGCCTCCCAGCCCTGGCCCCCCTCTGCCTCCCGGCCCTGGTCCACCATCTCCCGGCCCAGGTACCCCTCTGCCTCCTGACCCTGGTCCAACTCTTCCTACCTGCTCTGGTCCCACTATACCTTCAGGCCCGGGTAACCCTCTGCCACCAGGCCTGGGTCCCCCTCTCCGTCCCAGCGCTGGGTCCGATATACCACCCGGCCCTGCTGCCCGTCTCCTGACCCTGGTCCCCCTCTGCCTCTAGGCCGTGGTGCCCCTGTCTCCTGGCCCAGGCTCCCTTCTGCTTCCCGGTCCCTGCCCACCGTCACCACGCAGCCCTGGGCCCCCTCTGCCTCTCGGCTCTGGTCCCCCTGTGTCTGGCCCAGGGATACCTCTGCCTCCCTGCCCTGGTCCCCCTGCCTCCTGGTCCAGGTACCCCTCTGCCTACCTGCCTTGGTCCCCATCGGTCTCCCAGCACTGGTCCTCCTCTGCCTCCCAGCCCGGGTCCCGGAACTCCCGGCCCAGGTACCCCTGTGCCTCCTGGCCCTGGTCCCCCTCTGCCTACCTGCCCTGGTCCCCATCTACTTACTGGCCCTGGTGCTCCTCAGTTTCCCAACCCTGGTACCCCTCTGCCTCCCTGCCCTTGTCGCCCCTGCTTCTCGATCCTGGTCCCACTTTGCCTCACGGCCCAGGTACCCCTCTGCCTCCTGGCCCTGGTCCCCCTCTGTCTCCCTTGATCCCCATCTGGCTCCCAGCCCTTGTTCCTCTGTGCCTCCTAGCCCTGGTCTCCCTCAACCTCCATGCCCTGGTCCCACTCTCAATCCTGGCCCCGGGTCACACCTACGTCCTGGCCCTGGTCCCTCTGTTTCCTGGTCTAGGTACTCCTCTGCCTCCTAGTCCTGGTCCCTCTCCGCCTCCAGGCTCTGATCTCCCTCAACCTCCCTGCCCTTGTCGCCGCTGCTTCTCCGTCCTGGTCCCACTTTGCCTCCCGTCTCAGGTACCCCTCTGCTTCCTGGCCCAGTTCACCTTCTGGCTCCCGTCCCTTATCCTTTCCTGCCTTAACTCAGCCCTCTTGTCTGCCAGAAAAAACTATTTCTCCTCCCTTACTGACACCCATGCCCATCACCCCCGCCAGCTCTTCCGTACATTCAACTCCCTTCTCAGGCCCCCGGTTCCTCCCCCTCCTCCTTCCCTCACCCCCAACTATCTGGCCTCTTACTTAATTAACAAAATTAAATCCATCAGGTCCGATCTCCCCAAAGTCACTTCCCCCCCTTCTCCAACCCCCAGGCTCTCAACACTCTCTGCTACTCTCCCATCCTTCCCAGCAGTATCCTTAGAGGAGCTCTCCTCCCTCCTCTCAAGTGCTACTCCGGCCACCTGTGCTTCTGACCCCATTCCCTCTCACCTCATGAAATCTTTCGCGCCATCCCTTCTCCCCTCCTTAACTTCCATCTTCACCGCTCACCCTCCACTGGTTCCTTCCGGTCTGCCTTCAAACATGCCCATGTCTCTCCCATACTAAAAAAACCCTCTCATGACCCCACCTCACCTTCTAGTTATCGCCCCGTATCCCTCCTACCATTCCTTTCCAAACTCCTTGAACGAGTTGTCTACACGCGCTGCCAAGAATTCCTCAAAAACAACTCTCTCCTCGACCCCCTCCAGTCTGGCTTCCATTCCCTACATTCCTCGGAAACTGCCCTCTCAAAGGTCACCAATGAGCTCCTGCTTGCCAAATCCAACGGCTCATACTCTGTCCTAATCCTCCTCGACCTCTCAGCTGCCTTAGACAATGTGGACCACCCCCTTCTCCTCAACACGCTATCTGACCTTGGCTTCACAAACTCCGTCCTCTCCTGGTTCTCCTCTTATCTCTCCGGTCGTTCATTCTCAGTCTCTTTTGAAGGCTCCTCCTCCCCCTCCCATCCTCTTACTGTGGGGGTTCCCCAAGGTTCAGTGCTTGGTCCCCTTCTGTTCTCAATCTACACGTACTCCCTTGGTGACCTCATTCGCTCCCACGGCTTCAACTATCATCCCTACGCTGATGACACCCAGATCTACATCTCTGTCCCTGCTCTCTCCCCCTCTCTCCAGGCTCGCATCTCCTCCTGCCTTCAGGACAACTCCATCTGGATGTCTGCCCGCCACTTAAAGCTCAACATGTCGAAGACTTACCTTGTCTTCCCTCCCAAACCTTGCCCTCTCCCTGACTTTCCCATCTCTGTTGACGGCACTACCATCCTTCCCGTCTCACAAGCCCGCAACCTTGGTGTCATCCTCAACTCCGCTCTCTCATTCACCCATCACATCCAAGCCGTCACCAAAACCTGCCGGTCTCAGCACCGCAACATTGCCAAGATCCGCACTTTCCGCCCCATCCATACCGTTACCCTGCTCATTCAAGCTCTCATCCTATGCCGTCTGGACTACTGCATCAGCCTTCTCTCTGATCTCCCATCCTCGTGTTTCTCCCCACTTCAATCCATACTTCATGCTGCTGCCCGGATTGTCCTTGTCCAGAAACGCTCTGGGCATGTTACTCCCCTGCTCAAAAATCTCCAGTGGCTACCAATCAATCTGAGCATCAGGCAGAAACTCCTCTCCCTTGGCTTCAAGGTTCACCATCGCCTCGCCCCCTCCTGCCTCACCTCCCTTCTCTCCTTCTACAGCCCACCCCGCACCCTCCGCTCCGCTACTGCTGATTTCCTCACCGTCCCTCGTTCTCGCCTGTCCCGCCATCGACCCCCGGCCCACGTCATCCCCCGGGCCCGGAATGCCCTCCCTCTGCCCATCCGCCAAGCTAGCTCTCTTTCTCCCTTCAAGGCCCTACTGAGAGCTCACCTCCTCCAGGAACCCTTCCCAGACTGAGCCCCTTCCTTCCTCTCCCCCTCGTCCCCCTCTCCATCCCGCCCATCTTACCTCCTTCCCTTCCCCACAGCACCTGTATATATGTATATATGTTTGTACATATTTATTACTCTATTTATTCATTTATTTTACTTGTACATATCTATTCTATTCTATTTATTCTATTTATTTTATTCTGTTACTATGTTTGGTTTTGTTCTCTGTCTCCCCCTTTTAGACTGTGAGCCCACTGTTGGGTAGGGACTGTCTCTATATGTTGCCAATTTGTACTTCCCAAGCGCTTAGTACAGTGCTCTGCACACAGTAAGCGCTCAATAAATACGATTGATGATGATGATGATGGTCCCTCTGTGAAGCCCGGACTTAGTTTCTTTCTATCCCCAGGCCATTGGGTCTCTCTCCATCCCGGCCCTTGGTCCCCTCTACCTCCTGTCACTGGTCCACCTGTCTCCCGGCCCAGGTACCTCAATACCTTTCGACCCTGCTCCCCCCGCTGACTTCCCACCCTGGTCCCCCTCTGCCCCCCTACGCTGGGACGGCCCAGCTTCTCGGCCCTGGTTCCCCTTTGCCTCCCAGACCAGGTCCCCCCTGTCACCCGGCCGAGGTACCCCCCTGTCTTCTGGCCCTGATCACCCTCTGCCTACGTGTCCTGGTGCCACTAGGCCTCCAGGCCCAGGTCCACCTCTGCCTACTGTCCCTGGACACCTCCACTTTAAGTTCCTGGTCCCTCTCTACCTCGCGGCCCAGGTACGCCACAGCCTCCTGGTCCTGGTCACCCTCTGCCTCCCTGCCCTGCTTCCCCATCTCTCGGCCCAGTTAACCCTCTGACCCCCACCCTGGATCTCCTTGCATCTCGGTCCAGGTACCCTTCTGCCTTCTGACCCTGGTCCCCCTCTGAATACCTGCCCTGGAACCACAATACCTGCAAGCCCTGGTCCCCCTCTGCCTCTCGGCCAAGGTAACCTACAGCCTCCCTGCCCGGATCCCCTCTGTCTCCCAGCCACGGTCCCCCTTGCCTCCCATCCTTGGCCCTCCTCGGCCTCCTGGCCCTGGTCCCCTTCTGCCTCTGTACCCTGGTCCCTCCCAATCTTCAGTCCCGGTCCCACTTTGCCTCCCGGCTCCGGTATCCCTCTGTCTTCTGGCCCTGGTCCCCCTCAGCCTTCCGGCCCTGGTCCCCCGTCTCCTGGCGCAGGTACACCTCTGTCTCCTAGCCCTGTCCCTCCCTGCCTCCAGGCCCTTGTCTCCACCGGGTACTCAGTCCTGGTCTCCCCACTGTCACCCTGCCCTGGTCCCGCTCTGCCTGCCAGCACTCGTCTCCCTCTACCTCCAGGTCCTGGCCCCTCTCTTCATCCTGCCTGGGTCCCATCTTCCTCGTGTCCTAGGTCCCCCTGCCACCCGGACCTGGTCCACCTGTCTTCCCAATCAGGTACCCCTCTGCCTCCCAGACCTGGTTCCCCCTGTCTTTCGGGCCGTGTACTCCTCTGCCTCGTGGCCCTGGTCCCCCTCGGCTTCCCCACACCGATCCCACTCTGTCTCCCTGCCCTTGTCACCCCGTCCCCCGGCCCATGAACCCCTCTGCCTCCTGGCCCTGGTCACCCTCTGCCGCCCCGCACTGGTCACGCTCTGCCTCACGACCCTGGTCCCTCTTTTCCTTCCGTCCCTGGTCTCCTTCTACCTTCAGGCCCTGGGGTCTTTCTCCCTCCTGGCCCTGGGTCCCCTCTACCTCCCGGCCCTGGTCCCCGTCTCCTGGCCCAGGTACACATCGGCCTCCTGGCCCTGGCCCCCTTCTGCTGCCAACCCCTGGTTCCCCCCTGCCTACTGGACCTGGTCATTCTGCTACTACGGGCTCTGGTCTCTTTCTACCTCCAGGCCCTTGGGGCTCTCTCCGTGCCGCACGGCCCTGGTCCCCTCTACCTCCCGGCCTTGGTCCCCCAGTCTCCCACCCAGGTCCCTCTCTGCCTCCCCGGCCTCGTACCCCCCTGTGCATCGGCCCAGCTACCCTCTGCCTCTTGACCCTGATTCCCCTCTGCCTCCCAGCTCAGGTAACCCTCTGCTTTCCCGTTCTGGTCCCCCTCTGCCCCCCTGCCCTGGTCCCCAAGGCCTCTCAGCCCTGGTCTCCCACTCCCTCCCGGCTAAGATCCCCAACTGCATCTTGTACCAGGTCCCCTTCTGGCTATCAGACCGGGACTCCGTCTCCCAGCCCAGGTACCCCTCGGCCACCCTGCCCTGGTCCCCCTCTGCCTCCCAGTTCTACTCCACTTCTGTCTACCTGCTCTGGTCCCGAGGACCACTCAACCCTTGTCCCCATCTGCCTCCCGGCTCAAGTACCCCTCTGCCTCCTGGCCCTGGTCCCCTTCTACCTCCCAACATAGGTACCCATCTGCCTCCTGGCGCTAGTCCCCTCTGCTTCCCTGCCCTGGTCCCACTCTGATGCATGGGCCTGGTGCCCCTGTCTCTCGGACCAGGTATCCCACTGCCTCCTGGCCCTGGCCCCCCTATGCTTCTCCACCGTCGTCACCCTCTGCATCCCGGCTCTGTGTCTGTCCCAGGGACACCTCTGCCTCCCTGCCCTGGTCCCCCTGCCTCCTGGTACAGGTACCCCTCTGCCTACGGGCTTTGGTCCCCATCTGCCTCCAAGCACTGGTCCTCCTCTGCCTCCCAGCCCTGGTATCCCTGGGCCTCCTGGCCCTGGTCCCCCTCTGCCTACCTTCCCTGGTCCCCATATACTTACTGGACATGGTGCTCCTCAGTTTCCCAACCGTGGTACCCCTCTGCCTCCCTGCCCTTGACGCCCCTGCTTCTCGACCCTGGTCCCACTTTGCCTCACGGCCCAGGTACCCCTCTGCCTCCTGGCCCTGATCCCCCTCTGTCTCCCTTGATCCCCATCTGGCTCCCAGCCCTTGTTTCTCTGTGCCTCCTAGCCCTGGACTCCCTCAACCTCCATGCCGTGGTCCCTCTCTCAATCGTGGCCCCGGGTCACGCCTACCTCCGGTCCCTGGTCCATCTGTTTCCTGGTCCAGGTACTCTTCTGCCTCCTAATCCTGGTCCCTCACCGCCTCCAGGCTCTGGTCTCCCTCGGCCTCCATGACCTGGTCCCCCTCCGCCTCCCTGCCCTTGTGGCCGCTGCTTCTCCGTCCTGGTCCCCCTTTGCCTCCCGTCTCAGGTACCCCTCTGCTTCCTGGCCCAGGTCACCCTCTGCCTCCCGTCCCTGGTCCCACTGTGAAGCCCGGACTTAGTTTCTGTCTATCCCCAGGCCCTTGGGTCTCTCTCCATCCCGGCCCTTGGTCCCCACTTCCTCCTGGCCCAGGTCCACCTGTCTCCAGCCCTGGCACCTCAATACCCCCCGACCCTGGTCCCACTCTGCCTCCCTTACCTGGTACCGCCCTGCTTCTCGGCCCTGGTTCCCCTTCGCCTCCCAGACCATGTCCCCCTGTCACCCGGCCCAGATACCCCTCTGCCTTCTGGCCCTGATCCCCCTCTGCCTACCTGTCCTGGTGCCACTAGGCCTCCAGGCCCTGGTCCCCCTCTGCCTCTGGGCCCTGGACACCCCCACTTCTAGGTCCTGGTCCCTCTCTACCTCCAGGCCCAGGTACGCCACAGCCTCCTGGTCCTGGCAGGACATCTGCCTACCTGCCCTGATTCCCCATCTCCTGGCCCAGTTAACCCTCTGACCTCCAGCCTTGATCTCCCTGCATCCCGGTCCAGGTACCCTTCTGCCTTCTGGCCCTGGTCCCCCTCTGAATACCTGCCCTGGAACCACTGTGCCTCCAGGCCCTGGTCCCCCTCTGCCTCCCGGCCAAGGTACCCTACTGCCTCCCGGCCCGGATCCCCCTCTGTCTCCCAGCCACGGTCCCCCTTGCCTCCCATCCTTGGTCCCCCTCGGCCTCCTGGCCCTGGTCCCCTTCTGCCTCTCTGCACTGGTCCCTCCCAATTTTCAGCCCCGGTCCCACTTTGCCTCCCGGCCCCGGTATCCCTCTGTCTTCTGGCCCTGGTCCCACTCTGACCAGCTGCCCTGGTCCCCGTCTGCCTCCTGGGCCTGATCTCCTTCTACCTCCAGCAACTTGGGTCTCTCTCCGTCCCGGCCCTGAGTACCCTCTAGCTCCTGGCCCTAGTCCCCCCGTCTCCTTGCCCAGGTACTATACTGCCTCCTGGCCTTGGTCCCCATATGCCTCTCCGCCCTGGTCCCCCAGGCCTCTCCGCCCTGGACGCCTCTGCCTCTCAGCCCTGACCCCACTTTACTTTCTGACCCTGGTCTCACTGCCAACCTTCCATCCCTGGTCCCCTTCTCCCTCCAGCCTTAGGTCCCCTCTACCTCCCCGCCTTACTCCCCATCTTCCGCCCAGACCTGGGCCCACTCTGCCTAGCGATAGTGATGACAAGGGTCTTGCCAGCACTCGTCTCCTTGTAGCTCCCGGCCCTGGTCGCCTTCAGACCCCCGACCCAGGTGCCACTCTGCCTCCTGGACCTAGACTCCCTCTTCCTCCAGACCCTTGGGTCTCTCTCCTTCCCGGCCCTGGGTCCCCTCCACCAACTGGCCCTGATCCCTCTGTCTCCCGACCCTGGTACCGCTCTACCTGCAGGCCCTGGTCCTCCTTTTGCCCGGTTCAGGTCTCCCCCTACCTCCCGGGCCTGGTGCCCCTGTCTCCCAGCCCAGGTACCCTTATGCCTCCTGGCCCTGGTCACACTCTGCCAGCCTGCCCTGGTGCCCCTCTGCCTCCCGGCCCAGGTACACCTCTGCCTCCCGGGCCAGGTACACCTCTGCCTCCCGGCCCTGGTCTCCCTGTGTCCCGGCCCAGGTACCCTGCTGCCTCCTGGCCCTGGTCCCACTCTGCCAGCCTGACCTGGTCGCCCTCTGTCTCCCGGCCCTGGTCCTTCTATGCCTCCAGGCCCTGGTCTCCTTCTACCTCCAGCCCCTTGGGTCTCTCTCTGTCCCGTCCCTGGGTCCCCACTACCTCTCGGCCCTAGTCACCCGTCTCCTGCCCAAGGTATCTCTCTGCCATCATGCCCTGGTCCCTCATCTCCCGACTCAGGTAACCCTCTGCCTCACGGCCCTGGTCCCTCTCTGCCTCCCGGGAATGGTATCCCTCTACATCCTGGCCCTTGGGTCTCTCTCCTTCCCGGCCCTGGATCCCATCTACCAATCCGCCCTGATCCCCTTGTCTCCCGGCCAATGTATACTTTTGCCGCCTGGCCATGGTCCCCTTCTGCCTCCTGGCCCTGATACCCCACTGCCTTTCAGCATTGGTCCCACCTTACTTTCTGGGCCCGGTCCCCTTTTCCATCTGGCCAGAGGTCCAATCTACCTCCCAGCCTTGGTCTCCATCTTCTGTCCGGACCTGGTCGCCCTCTGACTACCGGCATTGGTGCCCCGGTCACTCCCAGCCCTCGTCGCCTCGTAGCTCTGGGCCCTGGTCCCCCTGTGTTTCCAGGCACTGATCCCCTTGTACCTGCCAGCCCTGGTCTCCCTCTTCCTCCAGACCCTGGCCCAACTCTCCGTCCCGGCCCTGGATTCCCTCTACCTACCGGCCTAGGTACCCCTGTCTACAGGCCCAGGTACCCCTCTGCCTCCCGACACTGGTCCCCCTCTGCTGCCAGGCCCTGCTCCCCCTCTGCTTCCCGGCCCTAGTCCCTTTGATCCTCCGGGCCCATGTCTCCGTCTCCCTCCAGGTCACTGGGTCTCTCTCCGTCCTGGCCATGTGTCCTCTCTACAGACGGAACGTGGTCCCCCTGTTCGCACTCCACTTCTAGGCCCTGGCCCCTCTCTCCATCATGGCCCAAGGACCCTCTACCTCCCGGCCTAGGCTCTGTCTCCCAGCCCAAGTATCCCTCTGCCTACCCGCCCTGGTCCTCGCCACTTCTCGGCTCTGGTACCCCTCTGCCTCCTGGCCCAAGGCCGCCTCTGCCTCCCTGACCTTGTCCCTCACGCTTCTCGGCCCTGGTCCCCTCTGCCTCCCAGGTCTGGTACCCCTCTGCCAGCCTGCCTTGGTCCACCCGTGTCTCTCGTCCCCGGTCCCGCTCTGCCTTTTAGCCCTAGTACCCCTTTACATCCGAGAAGCAAGGGGAACAAGGGTAGGGAAGCAGCGGTACCGCCCTACCTGCGGGCCCAGGTCCCTGTTTCCTGGCCCTGGTCCCCCTCTGCCTCGTGGCCCTGGTTCCCTCAGCCTGCCGGCTCTGGCCCCCCTCAGCCTCCAGGCCCAACTCCCCTTGCCTTCGGGCCCAGGTACCACTATGCCTCCCGGCCCTGGTTTCCCTGTCTCCCGGAACAGGTACCCTTCTACCACCCGGCCCTGGTACCCCTGTCTACTGGCTCTGGTTCCCCTCTGCCTCCCGGCCCTGGTTCCCCTCTACCTCCCGGCCCTGGTTCCCCTCTGCCTCCCGGCCCTGGTCCCCCTCTGCCTTCTTGCCCTGGTCCACTGTCTCCTGGCGCAGGAACCCCTCTGTCTCCTAGCCCTGTCCCTCCCTGCCTCCAGGCCCTTGTCTCCCCCGGCTTCTCAGTCCTGGTCTCTCCACTGCCACCCGGCCCTGGTCCCCCTCTGCCTGCCAGCACTCGTCTCCCTCAACATCCAGGCCCTGGCCGCTCTCTCTAGCCTGCCTGGGTCCCCTCTTCCTCGTGTCCTAGGTCCCCCTGCTTCCCGGACCTGGTCCACCGGTCTTCCAAATCAGGTACCCCTCTGCCTCCCAGACCGGGTCCCCCCTGTCTTCCGGGCCGGGTATTCCTCTGCCTCGTGGCCCTGGTCCCCCTCTGCTTCCCCACACTGATCCCAATCTGCCTCCCTGCCCTGGATCCCAGCTTCCTCCCTGCCCTTGTCGCCCTGTCCCCGGGCCCATGAACCCCTCTGCCTCCTGGCCTTGGTCACCCTCTGCCGCCCCGCACTGGTCACGCTCTGCCTCACGACCCTGGTCCCTCTGTGCCTTCCGTCCCTGGTCTCCTTCTACCTTCAGGCCCTTTTGTCTCTCTCCCTCCTTGCCCAGGGTCCGCTCTACCTCCCGGCCCCGTTCCCCGTCTCCTGGACCAGGTACCCTTCTACCTCCTGTCATTGGCCCCCCTCTGCTGCCAACCCCGGGTTCCCCCCTGAATACTGGCCCTGGTCCCTCTGCTACTATCGGCTCTGGTCTCCTTCTACCTCCAGGCCCTTGGGTCTCTCTCCATGCCGGCCCTGGTCCCCTCTATCTCCCGGCCTTGGTCCCCCAGTCTCCCACCCAGGTCCCTCTCTGCCTCCCCGGCCTAGTTCCCCCCACCCCGTGCATCGGCCTATGTACCCTCTGCCTCCTGAGCCTGATTCCCCTCTGCCTCTCAGCCCAGGTAACCCTCTGCCTTCCAGTCCTGGTCGCCCTCTACCCCCTGCCTTGGTCCCCAAGGACTCTCAGCCCTGGTGTCCCTCTGCCTCCCGGCCAAGATCCCCAACTGCCTCTTGTACCAGGTCCCCTTCATGTTATCAGAACGGGACTCCGTCTCCTAGCCCAGGTACCCCTCTGCCACCCTGCCCTGGTCGCCCTCTGCTCCCAGTTCTTGTCCACTTCTGTCTCCCTGCCCTGGTCCCGAGCCCCACACAGCCCTTGTCCCCATCTGCCTCCCGGCTCTGGTACTCCTATGCCTCCTGGCCCTGGTCCCCTTCTACCTCCCAACCCAGGTAGCCATCTGCCTCCTGGCACTAGTCCCCCTCTGCTTCCCTGCCCTGGTTCCACTCTGTTGCTTGGGCCTGGTGCCCCTGTCTCCCGGACCAGGTATCCCTCTGCCTCCTGGCCCTGGTCCCCCTATGCTTCCCCACCCTCGTCGCCCTCTGCTTCCCGGCCCTGGTCCTCCTCTACCTCCAGGTCCTTGTCCCTCACGACTTTCCGGCCCTGGGTCCTCTCTACCAACCGGCCCTGGTCCCCCTCTCTCCTGGTCCTGGTACCCCTCGACCTCCTGGGCCTGGACCCGCATCCCAGTCCAGGTATCCTTCTGCCTCCCGGCCATAGTCCACCTCTGCCTCCTGGCCCTTGTCTCCCTCGGCCTTCCTGTCCTGTTGTCTCCCGCCTCTCGGCCCCGGTCCCTCCCTGCCTCCAGACCCTTTGATGTCTCTCGTTCGCGGCCCTGGGTCCCCTCTGCCTATCTGTCCTGATCCCTGTTTACTGCCCCAGATACACCTCTGCTTCCGTACCTGGTCCCCGCTGCCTCACAGCCCTGGTCCCTCTCTGCCTCCCGGCCTAGGCGCGCCTCTGACCCCTGGCCCTGGTCACCCTCTGCCTCCTGGCTCTGGTTCCCCTTCTCTCGGTCCAGTTAACCCTCTGCCTCCCGGCCCTGATCCTCGCGTCTGCCGACCTAGGTACCACTCTGCCTCCGGGCCCTGGTCCCCCTTGGCCTAACCGTCCTGGTCCCCATCTGCCTCCTGGCCCTGGTCCCCCTCTGCCATTCAGCCCTAGTCCCCCTGTCTCCTGGTCCAGGTAACCCTCTGCCTTCCGGCCCTGGTCCCCCTCTTCCTACCTGCCCTGGTTCCACTATGCCTCCAGGCCAGGGACCCCTCTCCCTCCAGGCCTGGGTCCGATATACCACCCGGCCCTGCTGCCCGCCTCCAGGACCTGGTCCCCCTCTGCCTCTAGGCCGCGGGTCCCCAGTCTCCCGGCGCAGGCTCCCTTCTGCCTCCTGTTCCTTGCCCCCCGTCGCCTCTCGGCTCTGGTCCCCCTGGGTCTGGCCCAGGGACACCTCTGCCTCCCTGTCCTGATCCCACTGCCTCTTGGTCCAGGTATCCCTCTGTCTCTCTGCCCTGCTGCCCCCTGCCTCCTGGCCCAGGTACCCCTCTGCCTCCCGGCCGTGGTCCCGCACTGCCTCCCGGCCCTGGTCCCCCGGCTCCCGGCTCAGATAACCCTCTGCATCCTGGCCCTGGTGCCCCTCTGCCTACCTGCCCTGGTCGCCATCTGCCTCCCAGCCCTGGTCCCTCTCTGCCTCCCGGCCCTGGTCCCCCATCTCCCGGCCCAGGTACCTCTCTGCCTCCTGGCCCTGGTCCCCCTCTTCCTACCTGCTCTGGTCCCACAATGCCTTCAAGCCCGGGTCCCCCTCTGACTCAAGGCCTGGGTCCCCCTCTCCGTCCCAGAGCTGGGCCCAATATACCACCCGGCCCTGCTGCCCGTCTCCTGACACTGGTCCCCCTCTGCCTCTAGGCCGTGGTCGCCCTGTCCCCTGGCCCAGGCTCCCATCTGCTTCCCGGTCCCTGCCCACCGTCACCACTCGGCCCTGGTCCCTCTCTGCCTCTCAGCTCTGGTCCCCCTGTGTCTGGCCCAGGTACACCTCGGCCTCCCTGCCCTGGTCCCCCTGTCTCCTAGTCCAGGTACCCCTCTGCCTACCTGCCTTGGTCCCCATCGGCCTCCCAGCACTGGTCCTCCTCTGCCTCCCAGCCTGGGTCCCCGAACTCCCGGCCCGGATACCCCTGTGCCTCTTGACCCTGGTTCCCCTCTACCTACCTGCTCTGGTCCCCATCTACGTACTGGCCCTGGTGCTCCTCAGTTTCCCAACCCTGGTACCCGGCTGCCTCCTTGTCCTTGTCGCCCCAGTTTCTCGACCCTGGTCCCACTTTGCCTCACGGCCCAGGTCCCCTCTGCCTCCTGGCCCTGGTCCCCCTCTGTCTCCCTTGATCCCCATCTGGCTCCCAGCCCTTGTTTCTCTGTGCCTCCTAGCCCTGGACTCCCTCAACCTCCATGCCGTGGTCCCTCTCTCAATCCTGGCCCCGGGTCACGCCTACCTCCGGTCCCTGGTCCCTCTGTTTCCTGGTCCAGGTACTCTTCTGCCTCCTAATCCTGGTCCCTCCCCGCCTCCAGGCTCTGGTCTCCCTCGGCCTCCCGGACCTGGTCCCCCTCAGCCTCCCTGCCCTTGTCGCCGCTGCTTCTCCGTCCTGGTCCCCCTTTGCCTCCCGTCTCAGGTACCCCTCTGCTTCCTGGCCCAGGTCACCCTCTGCCTCCCGTCCCTGGTCCCTCTGTGAAGCCCGGACTTAGTTTCTGTCTATCCCCAGGCCCTTGGGTCTCTCTCCATCCCGGCCCTTGGTCCCCTCTACCTCCTGGCCCTGGTCCACCTGTCTCCCGGCCCAGGCACCTCAATACCTCCCGACCCTGGTCCCCCTCTGCCTTCCCACCCTGGTCCCCCGCTGCCTCCATTCCCTGGTACCGCCCTGCTTCTCGGCCCTGGTTCCCCTTCGCCTCCCAGACCAGGTCCCCCTGTCACCCGGCCCAGGTACCCCTCTGCCTTCTGGCCCTGATCCCCCTCTGCCTACCTGTCCTGGTGCCACTAGGCCTCCAGGCCCTGGTCCCCCTCTGCCTCTTGGCCCTGGACACCCCCACTTCTAGGTCCTGGTCCCTCTCTACCTCCCGGCCCAGGTACGCCACAGCCTCCTGGTCCTGGTCAGGCTCTGCCTCCCTGCCCTGCTTCCCCATCTCTCGGCCCAGTTAACCCTCTGACCCCCAGCCTTGATCTCCCTGCATCCCGGTCCAGGTACCCTTCTGCCTTCTGGCCCTGGTCCCCCTCTGAATACCTGCCCTGGAACCACTATGCCTCCAGGCCCTGGTCCCCCTCTGCCTCCCGGCCAAGGTACCCTACTGCCTCCCGGCCCGGATCCCCCTCTGTCTCCCAGCCACGGTCCCCCTTGCCTCCCATCCTTGGACCCTTCGGCCTCCTGGCCCTGGCAACCCTTCTGCCTCTCTACCCTGGTCCCTCCCAATTTTCAGCCCCGGTCCCACTTTGCCTCCCGGCCCCGGTATCCCTCTGTCTTCTGGCCCTGGTCCCACTCTGACGATCTGCCCTGGTCCCCCTCTGCCTCCTGGGCCTGATCTCCTTCTACCTCCAGCACCTTGGGTCTCTCTCCGTCCCGGCCCTGAGTACCCTCTAGCTCCTGGCCCTAGTCCCCCCGTCTCCTTGCCCAGGTACGATTCTGCCTCCTGGCCTTGGTCCCCATATGCCTCTCTGCCCTGGTCCCCCCCAGCCTCTCGGCCCTGGACCCCTCTGCCTTTCAGCCCTGACCCCACTTTACTTTCTGACCCTGGTCCCCCTGCCAACCTTCCATCCCTGGTCCCCTTCTCCCTCCAGCCCTAGGTCCCCTCTACCTCCCCGCCTTACTCCCCATTTTCCGCCCAGACCTGGTCCCCCGCTGCGTCGCGGTATGGATGACCTGGGTCTTCCCAGCCCTCGTCTCCTTGGAGCTCCCGGCCCTGTTCCCCCTCTGCCCCCCCGGCCCAGGTGCCACTCTGCCTCCTGGACCTAGACTCCCTCTACCTCCAGACCCTTGGGTCTCTCTCCTTCACGGCCCTGGGTCCCCTCCACCAACTGGCCCTGATCCCCCCTGTCTCCCGACCCTGGTACCGCTCTACCTCAATGCTCTGGTCCTCCTGTTCCCCGGTCCAGGTGACCCCCCTGCCTCCCGGCCCTGGTGCCCCTGTCTCCCAGCCCAGGTACCCTTATGCCTCCTGGCCCTGGTCCCACTCTGCCAGCCTGCCCTGGTCCCTCTCAGCCTCCCGGCCCAGATACACATCTGCCTCCTGGCCCTGGTCTCCCTGTCCCCCGGCCCAGGTACCCTTCTGCCTCCTGGCCCTGGTCCCACTCTGCCAGCCTGCCCTGGTCCCCCTCTGTCTCCCGGCCCTGGTCGCTCTGTGCCTCCCGGCCCTGGTCTCCTTCTACCTCCTGCCCCTTGGGTCTCTCTCTGTCCCGGCCCTGGGACCCCTCTACCTCCCGGCCATAGTCCCCCGTCTCCTGGCCCAGGTATTTCTCTGCCATCATGGGCTGGACCCCATCTCCCGACCCAGGTAACCTTCTGCCTCCTGGCCCTGGTCCCCCTCTGCCTTCCCGCCCTGGTCCCCCTCTGCCTCCCTGCCCAGGTCCCTCAGTGCCTCCCAGCCCAGGTCATTTTCTGCCTCCTGGCCCTGGTCCCTCTCTGCCTCCCGGCCTTTCAGCATTGGTCCCACCTTACTTTCTGGCTCCGGTCCCCTTCTCCCTCGGGCCCGAGGTCCAATCTACGTCCCTGCCTTGGTCCCCATCTTCTGTCCGGGCTTGGTCGCCCTCTGACTACCGGCATTGGTGCCCCGGTCACTGTCAGCCCTGGTCGCCTCGTAACTCTGGGCCCTGGTCCCCTGGTGTTTCCTGGCACTGATCCCCTTGTACCTGCCAGCCCTGGTCTCCCTCTTCCTCCAGACTCTGGTCCATCTCTCCGTCCCGGCCGTGGATTGCCTCTACCTACCGGCCTAGGTATCCCTGTCTACAGGCCCAGTTACCCTTCTGCCTCCCGACACTTGTCCGCCTCTGCTGGCAGGCCCTGGGCACCCTCTGCTTCCCGGCCCTGGTCCCTTTGAGCCTCCGCGCCCTCGTCTCCGTCTACCTCCATGTCACTGGGTCTCTCTCCGTCCTGGCCATGTGTCCCCTCTACCGCCGGGCCTTGGTCCCCCTGTTCGCACTCTACTTCTAGGCCCTGGCCCCTCTCTCCGTCATGGCCCAAGGACCCTCTACCTCCCGGCCTAGGTTCTGTCTCCCAGCCCAGGTACGGATCTGCCTCCCCACCCCAGTCTTCCGGCCCAGGCTCCCTTCTGCCTCCAGGTATTTGCCCCCGTCGCCTCTCGGCTCTGGTCCCCTTGGGTATGGCCCAGGGACACCTTTGCCTCCCTGTCCTGATACTCCTGCCTCTTGGTCCTTGTATCCCTCTGCCTCCCTGCCCTGCTCCCCTTGCCTCCTGGCCCAGTTACCCCTCTGCCTCCCGGCCGTGGTCCCGAACTGCCTCCCAGCCCTGGTCCCCCCGTCTCCCGGCTCAGATAACCCTCTGCCTCCTGGCCCTGGTGCCTCTCTGCCTACCTGCACTGGTCGCCATCTGCCTCCCAGGACTGGTCCCCCTCTGCCTCCCGGCCCTGGTCTCCCATCGCCCGGCCCCGGTACCCCTCTGCCTCCTGGACCTGGTCCCCCTCTTCCTACCTGCTCTGGTCCCACTATGCCTTCAGGCCCTGCTTCCCCTCTGCCTCCAGGCCTGGGCCCCCCTCTCCGTCCCAACGCTGGGTCCGATATACAACCCGGCCCTGCTGCCCGTCTCCTGACCCTGGTCCCCCTCTCCCTCTAGGCCGTGGTCCCCCTGTTTCCGGGCCCAGGCTCCCTTCTGCTTCCCGGTCCCTGTCCACCGTTACCACTCAGCCCTGGGCCAACTCTGCCTCTCGGCTCTGGTCCCCCTGAGTCTGGTCCACGTACCCCTCTGCCTACCTGACTTGTTCCCCATCTGCCTCCCAGCACTGGTCATCCTCTGCCTCCCAACCCGGATCCCCGAACTCACAGCCCAGGTACCCCTGTACCTCCTGGCCCTCGTCCCCCTCTGCCTACCTGCCCTGGTCCCCATCTACTTACTGACCCTGGTGCTCTTCAATTTCCCAACCCTGGTACCCCTCTGCTTCCCTGCCCTTGTCGCCCCTGCTTCTCGACCCTGGTCCCACTTTGCCACACTGCCCAGGTATCCGTCTGCCTCCTGGCCCTAGTCCCCCTCTGTCTCCCTTGATCCCCATCTGGCACCCAGCCCTTGTTCCTCTGTGCCTCCTAGCCCTGGTCTCCCTCAACCTCCACGCCCTGGTCCCTCTCTCAATCCTGGCCCCGGGTCACGCCTACCTCCTGGCCCTGGTCCCACTGTTTCCTGGTCCAGGTACTCCTCTGCCTCCTAGTCCTGGTCCCTCTCCACCCCCAGGCTCTGGTCTCTCTCGGCCTCCAGGATCTGGTCCCCCTCAGCCTCCCTAACCTTGTCGCCGCTGCTTCTCCATCCTCGTCTCCCTCTGCCTCCCGTCTCAGGTACTCCTCTGCTTCCTTGCCCAGGTCACCCTCTGCCTCCCGTCCCTGGTCCCTCTGTGAAGCCCGGACTTAGTTTCTTTCTATCCCCAGGCCCTTGGGTCTCTCTCCATTCCGGCACTTGGTCCCCTCTACCTCCTGGCCCTGGTCCACTTGTCCCCCGGCCCAGACACCTCAAAACCTCCCTATCCTGGTCCCCCTCTGCCTTCCCACCCTGGACACCCTCTGCCTCCGTTCCCTGGTACCGCCCTTCTTCTCGGCCCTGGTTCCCCTTTGCCTCCCAGACCAGGTCCCCCTGTCACCCGGCCCAGGTACCCTCTGCCTTCTTGTCCTGATCCCCCTCTGCCTACCTGTCCTGGAGCCACTAGGCCTCCATGCCCTGGTCCCCCTCTGCCTCTGGGCCCTGGACACCCCCACTTCTAGGTCCTGGTGCCTCTCTACCTCCCGGCCCAGGTACACCACAGCCTCCTGGTCCTGGTCACCTTCTGCCTCCCTGAACTGCTTCCCCATTCTCGGCCCAGTTAGCCCTCTGACCCCCAGCCTTGATCTCCCTGCATCCCGGTCCAGGTACCCTTCTGCATTCTGGCCCTGGTCCCCCTCTGAATACCTGCCCTGGAACCACTATGCCTCCAGGCCCTGGTCCCCCTCTGCCTCCCGGCCAAGGTACTCTACTGCCTCCCTGACCGTATCCCCCTCTGTCTCCCAGCCACGGTCCCCCTTGCCTCCCATCCTTGGTTCACCTCGGCCTCCTGGCCCTGGTCCCCCTCTGTCCCCCGGCCCAGGTGACGCTCTGCCTCCTGGACCTAGAATCCCTCTCCCCCCAGACCCTTGGGTCTCTCTTCTTCCTGGCCCTGGGTCCCCTCCACCAACTGACGCTGATCCCCCTGTCTCCCGACCCTGGTACCGCTCTACCTCCAGGCCCTCGTGCCCCTGTTTCCCGGTCCAGGTCTCCCCCTGCCTCCCTCGTCCAGGTACACCTCTGCCTCCCGGCCCTGGTCTCCCTGTCTCCCGGCCCAGGTACCTTTCTGTCTCCTGGCCCTGGTCCCACTCTGCCAGCTTGCCATGGTCCCCCTCTGTCTTCCGGCCCTGGTCTTTCTGTGCCTCCCGGCCTTGGTCTCCTACCTCCAGCCCCTTGGGTCTCTCTCTGTCCCGGCCCTGGGTCCCCTCTACCTCCAGGCCCTAGTCCCCCGTCTCCTGGCCCAGGTATCTCTCTGCCATCATGCCCTGGTACCCTAACTCCCGATCCAGGTAACCCTCTGCCTCCTGGCCCTTGTACCCCTCTGCCTCCCTGCCCTGGTCCCCCTGTGCCTCCCAGCCCAGGTCATCCTTTGCCTCTCGGCCCTGGTCCCACTCTCCCTCCCGGCCCTGGTCTCCCTCTACCTCCAGGCCCTTGGGTCTCTCTCCTTCCCGGCCCTTGGTCCCATCTACCTACCAGCCCTTATCCCCCTGTCTCCCGGCTAATCATCGTCATCATCATCATCATCATCATCAATCGTATTTATTGAGCGCTTACTGTGTGCAGAGCACTGTACTAAGCGCTTGGGAAGTACAAGGTGGCAAAAAATAGAGACAGTCCCTAGCCAACAGTGGGCTCACAGTCTAAAAGGGGGAGACAGAGAACAAAACCAAACATACTAACAAAATAAAATAAATAGAATAGATATGTACAAGTAAAATAAATACATAAATAAGTGAATAGAGTAACAAAGATTAGCGGCAGATGAGCGGAGGGTGCGGGGTGGGCTGTAGAAGGAGAGAAGGGAGGTGAGGTAGGAGGGGGCGAGGTGATGGAGAGCCTTGAAGCCCAGGGTGAGGTGTTTCTGTCTGCTACGCGGGTTGATTGGCAGCCACTGGAGATTTTTGAGGAGGGGAGTAACATCCGCAGAGCGTTTCTGGATAAAGACAATCCGGGCAGCAGCATGAAGTATTGATTGAAGTGGGGAGAGACACGAGGATGGGAAGTCAGAGAGAAAGCTGATGCAGTAGTCCAAACGGGATAGGATGAGAGTTTGAACGAGAAGGGTAGCGGTGTGGATGGAGAGGAAAGGGCGGATCTTGGCAATGTTGCGGAACTGAGACCGGCAGGTTTTGGTGACGGCTTGGATGTGAGGGTTGAACGAGAGAGTGGAGTCGAGGATGACAACAAAGTTGCGGGCTTGTGAGACGGAAAGGATCGTAGTGCCGTCAACAGAGATGGGAAAATCAGGGAGAGGGCAGGGTTTGGGAGGGAAGACAAGGAGTTCAGTCTTGGACATGTTGAATTTTAGGTGGCAGGCAGACATCCAGATGGAGATGTCCTGAAGGCAGGAGGAGATGCGAGCCTGGAGCGAGGGGGAGAGAGCAGGGGCAGAGATGTAGATCTGGGTGCCATCAGCGTAGAGATGATAGTTGAATCCGTGGGAGCGAATGAGGTCACCAAGGGAGTGCGTGTAGATCGAGAACAGAAGGGGACCAAGCACTGAACCTTGGGGAACCCCCACAGTAAGACGATGGGAGGGGGAGGAGGAGCCTTCAAAAGAGACTGAGAATGAACGATCGGAGAGATAAGAGGAGAACCAGGAGAGGACGGAGTCTGTGAAGCCAAGGCCAGATAGCGTATTGAGGAGAAGGGGGTGGTCCACAGTGTCGAAGGCAGCTGAGTGTATCCTTTCACCTCCTTGCCATGATCCCCTTCTGTCTCCTGGACCTGGTAGCCCACTGCCTTTCAACATTGGTCCCACCTTACTTTCTGGCCCCGGTCCATTTCTCCCTCTGGTCCTAGGTCCAATCTACCACCCTGCCTTGGTCCCCATCTTCTGTCCGGACCTGGTCGCTCTCTGACTACCGGCATTGGTGACCCTGTCACTCCCAGCACTCGTCGCCTCGGAACTCTGGGCTCTGGTCCCCCTGTGTTTCCATCATCATCATCATCAATCGTATTTATTGAGCGCTTACTATGTGCAGAGCACTGTACTAAGCGCTTGGGAAGTACGAATTGGCAACATATAGAGACAGTCCCTACCCAACAGTGGGCTCACAGTCTAAAAGGGGGAGACAGAGAACAAAACCAAACATACTAACAAAATAAAATAAATAGAATAGATATGTACAAATAAATTAAATAAATAAATAGAGTAAAAAAATATGTACAAACATATATACATATATACAGGTGCTGTGGGGAAGGGAGGGAGGTAAGATGGGGGGGATGGAGAGGGGGAGGAGGGGGAGAGGAAGGAAGGGGCTCAGTCTGGGAAGGCCTCCTGGAAGAGGTGAGCTCTCAGCAGGGCCTTGAAGGGAGGAAGAGAGCTAGCTTGGCGGATGGGCAGAGGGAGGGCATTCCAGGCCAGGGGGATGACGTGGGCCGGGGGTCGATGGCGGGACAGGCGAGAGCGAGGTACAGTGAAGAGATTAGCGGTGGAGGAGCGGAGGGTGCGGACTGGGCTGTAGAAGGAGAGAAGGGAGGTGAGGTAGGAGGGGGGCGAGGTGATGGACAGCCTTGAAGCCGAGGGTGAGGAGTTTCCAGGCACTGATCCCCTTGTACCTGCCAGCCCTGGTCTCCCTCTTCTTCCAGACCCTGGCCCATGGATTCCCTCTACCTACCGGCCTAGGTACCCCTGTCTACAGGCCTAGGTACCCCTCTGCCTCCCGACACTGGTGCCCCTCTGCTGCCAGGCCCTGGTCACCCTCTGCTTCCCGTTCCTGGTCGCTTTGAGCCTCCGAGCCAAGGTCTCCGTCTACCTCCAGGTCACTGGGTCACTCTCCATCCTGGCCATGTGTCCCCTCTACCGCCGGGCCTGGGTCCCCCTGTTCGCAGTCTACTTCTAGGCCCTGGCCCCTCTCTCCGTCATCGCCGAAGGACCCTCTACCTCCCGGCCTAGGGTCTGTCTCCCAGCCCAGGTACCCTCTGCCTACCCAGATGGTCCTCGCCACTTCTCGGCTCTGGTACCCCTCTGCCTCCTCGCCCAGGGACCTTTCTGAATCCCTGCCCTTGTCCCTCCCGCTTCTCGGCCCTGGTCCCCTCTACCTCCCATCCCAGGTAGCCCTCCTCCAGATTGCCTTGGTCCACCCGTGCCTCTCGTCCCCGGTCCCCGTCTGCCTTTCTCCCCTAGTTCCCTTTTACATCCGAGAAGCAAGGGGAACAAGGGTAGGAAAGCAGAGGTACCTCCCTACCTGTAGGCCTGGGTCCCCGTTTCCTGCCCCTGGTTCCCCCCGCCTCCTGGCCCTGGTTCCCCTCAGCCTGCCAGCCCTGGTCCCCATCAGCCTCCAGGCCCTACTACCCCTGTCTCCCGGCCCAGGTACCACTATGCCTCCCGGCCCTGGTACCCCTGTCTCCCGGCCCAGGTACCCCTCTTCCACCCGGCCCAGCTCCCCCTGTCTACTGGCCCTGGTTCCCCTATGCCTCCCGGCCCTGGTTCCCCTCTGCCTCCAAGCCCTGGTCTCCCTCTGCCTTCCGGCCCTGGTCCACCGTCTCCTGGCGCAGGTACCCCTCTGTCTCCTAGCCCTGCACTCCCTGCCTCCAGGCCCTTGTCTCCCCCGGCTTCTCAGTCCTGGTCTCCCCACTGCCACCCTGCCCTGGTCCCCCCTCTGCCTGCCAGCACTCGTCTCCCTCTACCTCCAGGCCCTGGCCCCTCTCTCCAGCCTGCCTGGGTCCCCTCTTCCTCGTGTCCTAGGTCACCCTGCCTCCCGGACCTGGTCCACCTGTCTTCCCAATCAGGTACCCCTCTGCCTCCCAGACCTGGTCCCCCCTGTCTTCCGGGCCGGGTACTCCTCTGCCTCGTGGCCCTGGTCCCCCTCTGCTTCCCCACACTGATCCCAATCTGCCTCCCTGCCCTGGATCCCAGCTTCCTCCCTGCCCTTGTCGCCCTGTCCCCGGGCCCATGAACCCCTCTGCCTCCTGGCCTTGGTCACCCTCTGCCGCCCCGCACTGGTCACGCTCTGCCTCACGACCCTGGTCCCTCTGTGCCTTCCGTCCCTGGTCTCCTTCTACCTTCAGGCCCTTGGGTCTCTCTCCCTCCTTGCCCAGGGTCCGCTCTACCTCCCGGCCCCGGTCCCCGTCTCCTGGACCAGGTACCCTTCTACCTCCTGTCATTGGCCCCCCTCTGCTGCCAACCCCGGGTTCCCCCCTGAATACTGGCCCTGGTCCCTCTGCTACTATCGGCTCTGGTCTCCTTCTACCTCCAGGCCCTTGGGTCTCTCTCCATGCCGGCCCTGGTCCCCTCTATCTCCCGGCCTTGGTCCCCCAGTCTCCCACCCAGGTCCCTCTCTGCCTCCCCGGCCTAGTCCCCCCACCCCGTGCATCGGCCTATGTACCCTCTGCCTCCTGAGCCTGATTCCCCTCTGCCTCGCAGCCCAGGTAACCCTCTGCCTTCCAGTCCTGGTCGCCCTCTACCCCCCTGCCCTGGTCCCCAAGGACTCTCAGCCCTGGTGTCCCTCTGCCTCCCGGCCAAGATCCCCAACTGCCTCTTGTACCAGGTCCCCTTCATGCTATCAGAACGGGACTCCGTCTCCTAGCCCAGGTACCCCTCTGCCACCCTGCCCTGGTCGCCCTCTGCTCCCAGTTCTTGTCCACTTCTGTCTCCCTGCCCTGGTCCCGAGCGCCACTCAGCCCTTGTCCCCATCTGCCTCCCGGCTCAGGTACCCCTCTGCCTCCTGGCCCTGGTCCCCTTCTACCTCCCAACCCAGGTACCCATCTGCCTCCTGGCACTAGTCCCCCTCTGCTTCCCTGCCCTGGTCCCACTCTGTTGCTTGGGCCTGGTGCCCCTGTCTCCCGGACCAGGTACCCCTCTGCCTCCTGGCCCTGGTCCCCCTATGCTTCCCCACCCTCGTCGCCCTCTGCTTCCCGGCCCTGGTCTTCCTCTACCTCCAGGTCCTGGTCCCTCACTTCTTTCCGGCCCTGGGTCCCCTCTACCAACCGGCCCTGGTCCCCCTATCTCCTGGTCCTGGTACCCCTCGACCTCCTGGGCCTGGACCCGCTTCCCAGTCCAGGTACCCCTCTGCCTCCCGGCCATAGTCCACCTCTGCCTCCTGGCCCTGGTCACCCTCGGCCTCCCTGTCCTGGTCTCTCCCGCCTCTCGGCCCTGGTCCCTCTCTGCCTCCAGACCCTTGGATTTCTCTCCTTCCCGGCCCTGGGTCCCCTCTGCCTATCTGTCCCGGTCCCCGTTTACTGGCCCAGATACCCCTCTGCTACCCTACCTGGTCCCCGCTGCCTCCCAGCCCTGGTCCTTCTCTGCCTCCCGGCCCACGTACGCCTCTGACCCCTGGCCCAGGTCACCCTCTGCCTCCTGGCCCTGGTTCCCCTTCTCTCGGCCAAGTTAACCCTCTGCCTCCCGGCCCTGATCCCCCCGTCTGCCGGCCTAGGTACCACTCTGCCTCCGGACCCTGGTCCCTCTCGGCCTAACCGTACTGGTCCCCATCTGCCTCTTGGCCCTGGTCCCCCTCTGCCATTCAGCCCTTGTCCCCCTGTCTCCTGGTCCAGGTACCCCTCTGCCTTCCAGCCCAGGTTCCCCTGTCTCCCGGCCCAGGCACCCCTCTTCTTTCTGGCCCTGGTCCCCCTCTTCCTACCTGCCCTGGACCCACTATGCCTCCAGGCCCGGGGTCCCCCTCTGCCTCCAGGCCTGGGTCCCCTCCTCCATCCCAGCCTTGGGTCCGATATACCACCCGGCCCTGCTGCCCGCCTCCTGGACCTGGTCCCCCTCTGCCTCTAGGCCGTGGTCCCCCAGTCTCCCGGGCCCAGGCGGTCCCATCTGCCTACCGATCCTTCTTCCCCCGTCGCCTATCAGCTCTGGTCCCCCCTGGATCCGGCCCAGGGACACCTTTGCCCGTCCCTGTCCTGATGCGCCCTGCCTCTTGGTCCAGGTACGCCCCCTCTGCCTCCCGGCCGTGGTGCCCCGGCACTGCCTCCCAGCCCTGGTCCCCCGTCTACCTACCGGCTCAGATAACCCTCTGCCGTTCCTGGACCCGGTGCCCCCTCTGCATACCTGCCCTTGGTCGCCATATGCCTCCCAGCACGGGTCCCCCCTCTACCCCCTGGCCCTGGTCCCCCATTTCCCCGGGCCCAGGTACCCCTTGTGCTTCTGGCCTTTTCCCCCTGCTTCATACCTGCTTTGGTCCCACTATGCCTTCAAACCCGAGTCCCCCTCTGCCTCCAGTCCTAGGTCCCCCTCTCCGTCCCAGCACTGGGTCCGATATACCACCCGGCCCTGCTGCCCGTCTCCTGACCCTGGTCACCCTCTGCCTCTAGGCCGTGGTCCCCATTTCTCCTGGACCAGGCTCCCTTCTGCTTCCCCGTCCCTGCCGACCGTCAAAACTCAGCCCTGGTCCCCCTCTGCCTCTCGGCTCTGGTCCCCCTGTGTCTGGCCCAGGGAAACCTCTGCCTCCCTGCCCTGGTCCCCCTGCCTCCTTGTCCAGGTACCCCTCTGCCTACCTGCCTTTGTCCCCACCGACCTCCCAGCACTGGTCCTCCTCTGCCTCTCAGACCGGGTCCCCGAACTCACGGCCCAGGTACCCCTGTGCCTCCTGGCCCCGGTCCCCCTCTGTCTACGTACCCTGGTCCCCATCTACTTACTGGTCCTGGTGCTCCTCAGTTTCCCAACCCTGGTACCCCTCTGCCTCCCTGCCCTTGTCGCCCCTGCTTCTCGACCCTGCTCCCACTTTGCCTCTCGGCCCAGGTACCCCTCTGTCTCCCTTGATCCCCATCTGGCTGCCAGCCCTTGTTCCTCTCTGCCTCCTAGCCCTGGTCTCCCTCAACCTCCATGCCCTGGTCCCTCTCTCAATCCTGGCCAAGGGTCACGCCTATCTCCTGGCCCTGGTCCCTCTGTTTCCTGGTCCAGGTACTCCTCTGCTTCCTAGTCCTGGTCCCTCTCCGCCTCCAGGGTCTGGTCTCCCTCGGCATCACGGACCTGGTCCCCCTCAGCCTCCCTGCCCTTGTCGCCGCTGCTTCTCCGTCCTGGTCCCCTTTTGCCTCCAGTGCCTGGTCACTCTGTGATGCCCGGACTTAGTTTCTGTGTATCACCAGTCCCTTGGGTCTCTCTCCATCCCGGCCCTTGGTCCCCTCTACCTCTTGGCCCTGGTCCACCTGTCTCCCGGCCCAGGAACTTCAATACCTCCCGACCCTGGTCCCTCTGCTTTCACACCCTGGTCCCCCTCGGCCTCCCTTCACAGGTATCACTCTGCGTTTCGGCCCTGGTTCCCCTTTGCCTCCCAGACCAGGTCCCCCTGTCACCCGGCCCAGGTACCCCTCTGCCTTCTGGCCCTGATCCCCCTCTGCCTACCTGTCCTGGTGCCACTAGGACTCCAGGCCCTGCCTCTTGGCAGACTCTGCCTCTGGGCCCTGGACACCCCCAATTCTAGGTCCTGGTCCCTCTCTACCTCCCGGCCCAGGTACGCCACAGCCTCCTGGTCCTGGTCACCCTCTGCATCCCTGCCCTGCTCCCCCATCTCTTGGCCCAGTTAACCCTCTGTCCCCCAGCCTTGATCTCCTTGCATCCCGGTCCAGGTATCCTTCTGCCTTCTGGCTCTGGCCCCCCTCTGAATACCTGCCCTGGAACCACTATGCCTCCAGGCCCTGGTCCCCCTCTGCCTCTCGGCCTAGGTACCCTACCGCCTACAGGCCCGGATCCCCCTCTGTCTCCCAACCACGGTCCCCCTTGCCTCCCATCCTTGGTCCCCCTCGGCCTCCTGGCCCTGGTCCCCTTCTGCCTCTCTACCCTGGTCCCTCCCAATTTTCAGCCCCGGTCCCACTTCGACTACCGGCCCCGTTATCCCTCTGTCTTCTGGCCCTGGTCCCACTCTGACCATCTGCCCTGGTCCCCCTCTGCCTCCTGGGCCTGATCTCCTTCTACCTCCAGCACCTTGGGTCTCTCTCCGTCCCGGCCCTGAGTACCCTCTAGCTCCTGGCCCTAGTCCCCCCGTCTCCTTGCCCAGGTACGATTCTGCCTCCTGGCCTTGGTCCCCATATGCCTCTCTGCCCTGGTCCCCCCAGACTCTCGGCCCTGGACCCCTCTGCCTTTCAGCCCTGACCCCACTTTACTTTCTGACCCTGGTCCCCCTGCCAACCTTCCATCCCTGGTCCCCTTCTCCCTCCAGCCCTAGGTCCCCTCTACCTCCCCGCCTTACTCCCCATCTTCCGCCCAGACCTGGTAACTCTCTGCCTAGCGGTATTGATGACCTGGGTCTTCCCAGCCCTCGTCTCCTTGTAGCTCCCGGCCCTGGTCCCCCTCTGCCCCCCGGCCCAGGTGCCACTCTGCCTCCTGGACCTAGACTCCCTCTACCTCCAGACCCTTGGGTCTCTCTCCTTCCCGGCCCTGGGTCCCCTCCACCAACTGGCCCAAATCCCCCTGTCTCCCGACCCTGGTACCGCTCTACTTCCAGGCCCTGGTCCCCCTGTTCCCCGGTGCAGGTCTCCCCCTGCCTCCCGGCCCTGGATCCCCTGTCTCCCTGCCCAGGTACCCTTATGCCTCCTGGCCCTGGTGACACTCTGCCAGCCTGCCCTGGTCCCCCTCAGCCTCCCGGCCCAGATACACTTCTGCCTCCCGGCCCTGGTCTTCCTGTCCCCCGGACCAGGTACCCTTCTGCCTCCTGGCCCTGGTCCCACTCTGCCAGCCAGCCCTGGTCCCCCTCTGTCTCCCGGCCTTGGTACTTCCGTGCCTCCCGGCCCTGGTCAGCTTCTACCTCCAGCCACATGGGTCTCTCTCTGTCCCGGCCCTGGGTCCCTTCTACCTCCCGGCCATAGTCCCCCGTCTCCTGGCCCCGGTATCCCTCTGACATCATGCCTTGGTCCCCCATCTCCCGACCCAGGTAATCCTCTGCCTCCTGGCACTGGTCCCCCTCGGCCTCCCCGCCCTGCTCCCCCTCTGCCTCCCTGCCCAGGTCCCTCTGTGCCTCCCAGCCCAGGTTATTCTCTGCCTTCCTGCCCTGGTCCCTCTCTGCCTCCCGGCCCTGATCTCCCTCTCCCTCCAGACCCATGGGTTTCTCTCCTTCCCGGCCCTGGGTCCCATCTACCAACCGGCCCTGGGTCCCATCTAGCAACCGGCCCTGATCCCCCTGTCTCCCGGCCAATGTATCCTTTTGCCTCCTGGCCATGGTCCCCTTCTGCCTCCTGGCCCTGCTACCCCACTGCCTTTCAGCATTGGTCCCACCTTACCTTCTGGCCCCGGTCCCCTTCTCCCTCTGGACAGAGGTCCAATCTACCTCCCTGCCTTCGTTTGCATCTTCTGTCTGGACCTGGTTGCCCTCTGACTACCGGCATTGGTGCCCCGGTCACTCCCAGCCCTCGTCGTCTCGTAACTCCGGGCCCTGGTCCCCCGGTTTTTCCCGGCACTGATCGCCTTTTACCTGCCAGCCCTGGTCTCCCTCTTCCTCCAGACCCTGGCCCATCTCTCCGTCCGGGCCCTGGATACCCTCTACCTACCGGCCTAGGTACCCCTTCTACAGGCCCAGGTCCCCCTCTGCCTCCCGACACTGGTCCACCTCGGCTGCCAGGCCGTGGCCACCCTCTACTTCCCGGCCCTGGTCCCTTTGAGCCTCCGGGCCCTGGTCTCCGTCTACCTCCAGGTCACTGGGTCTCTCTCCGTCCTGGCCATGTGTCCCCTCTACCGCCGGGCTTTGGTCCTCCTGTTAGCACTCTACTTCTAGGACCTGGCCCCTCTCTCCGTCATGTCCCAAGGACCCTCTACCTCCCGGCCTAGGTTCTGTCTCCCAGACCAGGTACCCCTCTGAATACCCGCCCTGGTCCTCGTCACTTCTCGGCTCTGGTACCCCTCTGCCTCCTCGCCCAGGGACCTTTCTGAATCCCTGCCCTTGTCCCTCCCGCTTCTCGGCCCTGGTCCCCTCTGCCTCCCATCCCAGGTACACCTCTGTCAGCCTGCCTTGGTCCACCCGTGCCTCTCGTCCCCGGTCACCCTCTGCCTTTCACCCCTAGTTCCCCTTGACATCCGAGAAGCAAGGGGAACAAGGTTAGGGAAGCAGATGTACCGCCCTACCTGCGGGACCGGGTTCCCGTTTCCTGGACCTGGTCCCTCTCTGCCTCCAGACCCTTGGATGTCTCTCCTTCCCGGCCCTGGGTCCCCTCTGCATATCTGTCCCGGTCCCCGTTTACTGGCCCAGATACCCCTCTGCTTCCCTGCCTGGTCCCCGCTGCCTCCCAGCCCTGGTCCCTTGCTGCATCCCTGCCCAGGTACGCCTCTAACCCCTGGTCCTGGTCACCCTCTGCCTCCTGGCCCTGGTTCCCCTTCTTTCGGCCCAGTTAACCCTCTGCCTCCCGGCCCTGATCCCCCCGTCTGCCGGCCTAGGTACCACTCTGACTCCGGGCCCTGGTCCCCCTCGGCCTAACCGTACTGGTCCTCATCTGCTTCTTGGCCCTGGTCCCCCTCTGCCATTCAGCCCTGGTACCCCTGTCTCCTGGTCCAGATACCCCTATGCCTTCCAGCCCAGGTTCACGTGTCTCCCGGCCCAGGCACCCCTCTGCCTTCTGGCCCTGGTCCCCCTCTTCCTACCTGCCGTGGTCCGACTATGCCTCCAGGCCTGGGTCGCCCTCTCCGTCCCAGCCCTTGGTCCTATATACCACCCTGCCCTGCTGCCCGCCTCCTGGACCTGGTCCCCCTCTGCCTCTAGGCCGTGGTCCCCCAGTTTCCCGGCGCAGGCTCCCTTCTGCCTCCCGGTAATTGCACCCCGTGGCGTCTCGGCTCTGGTCCCCCTGGGTCTGGCCCAGGGACACCTTTGCCTCCCTGTCCTGATGCCCCTGCTTCTTGGTCCAGGTATCCCTCTGCCTCCCTGCCCTGCTTCCCCTACCACCTGGCTCATGTACCCTTCTGCCTCCCGGCCGTGGTCCCGCACTGCCTCCCAGCCCTGGTCCCCCGTCTCCCATCTCGGATAACCCTCTGCCTCCTGGCCCTGGTGCCCCTCTGCCTACCTGCCCTGGTCGCCATATGCCTCCCATCCCTGATCCCCCTCTGCCCCCTGGCCCTGGTCCCCCATCTCCCGGCCCAGGTACCCCTCTGCCTCCTGGCCCTGGTCCCCCTCTTCCTACCTGCTCTGGTCCCACTATGCCTTCAAGCCCGGGTCCCCCTCTGCCTCCAGGCCTGGGCCCCCGTCTCCGTCCCAGCGCTGGGTCCGATATACCACCCGGCCCTGCTGCCCGTCTCCTGACCCTGCTCCCCCTCTGCCTCTAGGCCGGTGTCCCCCTGTCTCCTGGCCCAGGCTCCCTTCTGCTTCCCGGTCCCTGCCCACCGTCACCACTCAGCCCTGGTCCCCGTCTGCCTCTCGGCTCTGGTCCCCCTGTGTCTGGCCCAGGGACACCTCTGCCTCCCTGCCCTGGTCCCCCTGTCTCCTGGTCCAGGTACCCCTCTGCCTACCTGCCTTGGTCCCCATCGGCCTCCCAGCACTGGTCCTCCTCTGCCTCCCAGCCCGGGTCCCCGAACTCCCGGCCCAGGTAACCCTGGGCCTCCTGGCCCTGGTCCCCATCTACTTACTGGCCCTGGTGCTCCTCAGTTTCCCAACCCTGGTACCCCTCTGCCTCCCTGCCCTTGTCGCCCCTGCTTCTCGACCCTGGTCCCACTTTGCCTCACGGCCCAGGTACCCCTCTACCTCCTGTCCCTGGTCCCCCTCTGTCTCCCTTGATCCCCATCTGGCTCCCAGCCCTTGTTCCTCTGTGCCTTCTAGCCCTGGTCTCCCTCAACCTCCATGCCCTGGTCCCTCTCTCAATCCTGGCCCCGGGTCACGCCTACCTCCTGGCCCTGGTCCCTCTGTTTCCTGGTCCAGGTACTCCTCTGCCTCCTAGTCCTGGTCCCTCTCCGCCTCCAGGCTCTGGTCTCCCTCGGCCTCCCGGACCTGGTCCCCCTCAGCCTCCCTGCCCTTGTCGCCGCTGCTTCTCCGTCCTGGTCCCCCTTTGCCTCCTTCTACCCCTCTGCTTCCTTGCCCAGGTCACCCTCTGCCTCCCGTCCCTGGTCCCTCTGTGAAGCCCGGACTTAGTTTCTGTCTATCCCCAGGCCCTTGGGTCTCTCTCCATCCCGGCCCTTGGTCCCCTCTACCTCCTGGCCCTGGTCCACCTGTCTCCCGGCCCAGGCACCTCAATACCTCCCGACACTGGTCCCCCTCTGCCTTCCCACCCTGATCCCCCTCTGCCTCCCTTCCCTGGTACGGCCCTGCTTCTCGGCCCTGGTTCCCCTTTGCCTCCCAGACCAGGTCCCCCTGTCACCCGGCCCAGGTACCCCTCTGCCTTCTGGCCCTGATCCCCCTCTGCCTACCTGTCCTGGTGCCACTAGGCCTCCAGGCCCTGGTCCCTCTCTGCCTCTTGGCCCTGGACACCCCCACTTCTAGGTCCTGGTGCCTCTGTACCTCCCGGCCCAGGTACGCCACAGCCTCCTGGTCCTGGTCACCCTCTGCCTCCCTGCCCTGCTTCCCCATCTCTCGGCCCAGTTAACCCTCTGACCCCCAGCCTTGATCTCCCTACATCCCGGTCCAGGTACCCTTCTGCCTTCTAGCCCTGGTCCCCCTCTGAATACGTGCCCTGGAACCACTATGCCTCCAGGCCCTGGTCCCCCTCTGCCTCCCGGCAAAGGTACCCTACTGCCTCCCGGCCCGGATCCCCCTCTGTCTCCCAGCCACGGTCCCCCTTGCCTCCCATCCTTGGTCCCCCTCGGCCTCCTGGACCTGGTCACCCTCTGACTCGCCGCCCTGGTCCCCCTCTGTCTCCCAGCCCAGGTCCTTCTCTGACTCCCGGCCCTGGTCCCTCTCTGACTCCCTGCCCTGGTCCCTCTCTGCCTCCCGGCCCTGGTCTCCCTCTACCTCCAGGTCCTTGGGTCTCTCTCCTTTCCGGCCCTGGGTCCAATCTACCAACCTGCCCTGATCCCCCTGCATCCCGACCAATGTATCCTTTTGCCTCCTGGCCATGGTCCCCTTCTGCCTCCTGGCCCTGGGACCCCACTGCGTTTCAGCATTGGCCCCACCTTACGTTCTGTCCCCCGTTCCCTTCTCCCTCTGGTCCTAGGTCCAATCTACCTCCCTGCCTTGGTTCCCATCTTCTGTCCGGACCTGGTCGCCCTCTGACTAACGGCATTGGTGCCCCGGTCATTCCAGACCCTCGTCGCCTCGTAGACCTGGGCCCTGGTACCCCTATGTTTCCCGGCACTGATCCCCTTGACCTGCCAGCCCTGGTCTCCCCCTTCCTCCAGACCCTGGCCCATCTCTCCGTCCCGGCCCTGGATTCCCTCTATCTACCGGCCTAGGTACCCCTGTCTACAAGCCCAGGTACCCCTCTACCTCCCGACCCTGGTGCCCCTCTGCTGCCAGGCCCTGGTCGTCCTATACTTACCGGCAATGGTCCCTTTGAGCCTCCGGGCCCGTGTCTCCGTCAACCTCCAGGTCACTGGGTCACTCTCCGTCCTGACCATGTGTCCCCTCTACCGCCGGGCCTGGGTCCCCCGTTCACACTCTACACGCTCTGGCCCCTCTCTCCGTCATGGCCAAAGAACCCTCTACCTCCCGGCCTAGATTCTGTCTCCGAGCCTAGGTACCCCTCGGCCTACCCGCCCTGGTCCTCGCCACTTCTCGGCTCTGGTACCCCTCTGCCTCCTGGCCCACGGACCCCTCTGCCTCCCTGCCCTTGTCCCTCACGCTTCTCGGCCCTGGTCCCCTCTGCCTCCCAGGTCTGGTACCCCTCTGCCAGCCTGCCTTGGTCCACCCGTGTCTCTCGTCCCCGGTCCCGCTCTGCCTTTTAGCCCTAGTACCCCTTTACCTCCGAGAAGCAAGGGGAACAAGGGTAGGGAAGCAGCGGTGCCGCCCTCCCTGCGGGCCCAGGTCCCCGTTTCCTGGCCCTGGTCCCCCTCTGCCTCGGGGCCCTGGTTCCCTCAGCCTGCCGGCTCTGGTCCCCCTCAGCCTCCAGGCCCTACTCCCCGTACCTTCGGGCCCAGGTACCACTATGCCTCCCGGCCCTGGTTCCCCTGTCTCCCGGAACAGGTACCCTTCTACCACCCGGCCCTGGTACCCCTGTCTACTGGCTCTGGTTCCCCTCTGCCTCCCGGCCCTGGTTCCCCCTCTGCCTTCTTACCCTTGTCCACCGTCTCCTGGCGCAGGTACCCCTCTGTCTCCTAGCCCTGTCCCTCCCTGCCTCCAGGCCCTTGTCTCCCCGGGCTTCTCAGTTCTGGCCTCCCCACTGCCACCCTGCCCTGGTTCCCCTCTGCCTACCAGCACTCGTCTCCCTCTACCTCCAGGCCCTGGCCCCTCTCTCTATCCTGCCTGGGTCCCCTCTTCCTCGTTCCCTAGGTCCCCCTGCCTCCCGGACCTGGGCCACCTGTCTTCCGGGCCGCGTACTCCTCTGCCTCGTGGCCTTGGTCCCCCTCTGCTTCCCCTCACTGATCCCATTCTGCCACCATGCCCTGGTTCCCCTCTGCCTCCCTGCCCTTGTCCCCTTGTCCCCCGGCCCATGAACCCCTCTGCCTCCTGGCCCTGGTCACCCTCTGCCGTCCCGCCCTGGTCACCCTCTGCCTCAAGACCCTGGTCCCTCTGTGCCTTCCGTCCCTGGTCTTCTTCTACCTTCAGGCCCTTGGGGCTCTCTCCCTCCTGGCCCTGGTTCCCCTCTACCTCCCGGCCCTGGTCCCCGTCTCCTGGCCCAGGTACCCTTCTGCCTCCTGGCCCTGGCCCCCTTCTGCTGCCAACCCCTGGTTCCCCCCTGCCTACTGGCCCTGGTCCCTCTGCTACTACCGGCTCTGGTCTCCTTCTACCTCCAGGCCCTTGGGTCTCTCTCCGTGCCGCACGGCCCTGGTCCCCTCTACCTCCCGGCCTTGGTCCTCCAGTCTCCCACCCAGGTCCCTCCCTGCCTCCCCGGCCTAGTCCCCCCCTGTGCATCGGCCCAGGTACCCTCTGCCTCTTGACCCTGATTCCCCTCTGCCTCCCAGCCCAGGTAACCCTCTGACTTCCAGTCCTGGTCCCCCTCTGCCCCCCTGCCCTGGTCCCCAAGGCCTCTCAGCCCTGGTCTCCCTCTGCCTCCCGGCCAAGATCCCCAACTGCCTCTTGTAACAGGTCCCCTTCAGGCTATCAGACCGGGACTCCGTATCACAGCCCAGGTACCCCTCTGCCACACTGCCCTGGTCCTCCTCTGCCTCCCAGTTCTAGTCCACTTCTGTCTCCTTGCCCTGATCCCGAGAGCCACAAAGCCCTTGTCCCCATCAGCCTCCCGGCTCAGGTACACCAATGCCTCCTGGCCCTGGTCCCCTTCTACCTCCCAGCCCATGTACCCATCTGCCTACTGGCACTAGTCCCCCTCTGCTTCCCTGCCCTGGTCCCACTCTGCTGGTTGGGCCATGGGCCTCTGTCTCCCGGACCAAGTACCCCTCTGCCTCCTGGCCCTGATCACTCTTGGCTTCCCCACCCTCGTCGCCCTCTGCTTCCTGTCCCTGGTCTTCCTCTACCTCCAGGTCCTGTTCCCTCTCTTCTTTCCGGCCCTGGGTCCCCTCTACCAACCGGCCCTGGTCCCCCTATCTCCTGGTCCTGGTACCCCTCGACCTCCTGCGCTGGACCCGCTTCCCAGTCCAGGTACCTCTCTGCCTCCCGGCCATGGTCCACCACTTCCTCCTGGCCCTGGTCCCCCTCGGTCTCCCTGGCCTGGTCTCTCCCGCCTCTCGGACCTGGTCCCTCTCTACATCCAGACCCTTGGATTTCTCTCCTTCCCGGCCCTGGGTCCCCTCTGCCTATCTGTCCTGGTCCCCGTTTACTGGCCCAGATACCCCTCTGCTTCCCTACCTGGTCCCCGCTGCCTCCCAGCCCTGGTCCCTCTCTGTCTGCCCGCCCAGGTACGCCTCTGACCCCTGGCCCTGGTCACCCTCTGCCTCCTGGCCCTGGTTCCCCTTCTCTCGGCCCAGTTAACCATCTGCCTCCCGGCCCTGATCCCCCCGTCTGCCGGCCTAGGTACCACTCTGCCTCCGGGCCCTGGTCCCCCTCGGCCTAAGCGTCCTGGTCCCCATCTGCCTCCTGGCCCTGGTCCCCCTCTGCCATTCAGCACTGGTCCCCCTGTCTCCTGATCCATGTACCCCTCTGCCTTCCAGCCCAGGTTCCCCTGTCTCCCGGCCCAGGCACTCCTATGCCTTCTGGCCCTGGTCCCCCTCTTCCTACCTGCCCTGGTCCCACTATACCTCCAGGCCCGGGTCCCCTTCTGCCTCCAGGCCTGGCGTGCCCTCTCCGTCCCAGCCCTGGGTCCGATATACCAACCGACCCTGCTGCCCGCATCCAGGACCTGGTCCCCCTCTGCCTCTAGGCCGTGGTCCCCCAGTCTCCCGGCCCAGGCTCCCTTCTGCCTCCCGGTCCATGTCCCCCGTCGCCTCTCGGCTCTGGTCCCTCTGGGTCTGGCCCAGGGACACCTCTGCCTCCCTTTCCTCATCCCCCTGCCTCTTGGTCCAGGTATCCCTCTGCCTCCCTGCCCTGCTCCCCCTGCCTCCTGGCCCAGGTACCCCTCTGCCTCCCGGCCGTGGTCCCGCATTGCCACCCAGCCCTGGGCCCCGTCTCCCGGCTCAGATAACCCTCTGCCTCTTGGCCCTGGTGCCCCTCTGCCTGCCTGCCCTGGTCTCCATCTGCCTCCCAGCCCTGGTCCCCCTCTGCCTCCCGACCCTGGTCCCCCATCTCCCGGCCCAGGTACCCCTCTGCCTCCTGGCCCAGGTTCCCCTCTTCCTACCTGCTCTGGTCCCACTATGCCTTCAAGCCCGGGTCCCCCTATTCCTCCAGGCCTGGGTCCCCCTCTCCGTCCCAGGGCTGAGTCCGATATAGAACCCGACCATGCTGCCCGTCTCCTGACCCTGATCCCCCTCTGCCTCTAGGCCGTGGTCCCCCTGTCTCCTGGCACAGGTACCCATCTGCCTTCCAGCCCAGGTTCTCCTGTCTCCCGGCCCAGGAACCGCTCTGCCTTCGGGCCATGGTCCCCCTCTTCCTACCTGCCCTGGTCCCACAATGCATCCAGGCCCGGGTCCCCCCTCTGCCTCCAGGCTTTGGCCGCCCTCTCCATCCCAGCCCTGGGTCCGATAAACCACCCGGCCCTGCTTCCCGCCTCCTGGACCTGGTCCCCCTCTGCCTCTAGGCCGGTGCCGCCCAGTCTTCCGGCCCAGGCACACTTCTGTCTCCGGGTCGTTGCCCCCCGTCGCCTCTCGGCTCGGTTCCCCCTGGGTCTGGCCCAGGGACACGTCTGCCTCCCTGTCCTGATCCCCCTGCCTCTTGGTCCAGGTATCCCTCTGCCTCAGAGCCCTGGTCCCCCGTGTCCCGGCTCAGATAACCCTCTGCCTCCTGGCCCTGGTGCCCCTCTGCCTACCTGCCCCGGTCGTCATCTGCCTCCCATCCCTGGTCCCCCTCTGCCTCCCGGCCCCGGTCCCCCATCTCCTGGCCCAGGTACCCCTCTGCCTCCTCTCCCTGGTCACCCTCTTCCTACCTGCTCTGTTCCCATTATGCCTTCAAGCCCGGGTCCCCCTCTGCCTCCTGGCCTGGGTCCCCCTCTCCGTCCCAGCGCTGGGTCCGATTACCACCCGGCCCTGCTGCCCGTCTCCTGACCCAGGCCCCCCTGCCTCTAGGCCGTGGTCCCCCTGTCTCCTGGCCCAGGCTCCCTTCTGCTTTCCGGTCCCTGCCCAGCGTCACCAATCAGCCCTGACCCCCCTCTGCCTCTCGGCTCTGGTCCCCCTGGGTCTGGCCCAGGGACACCTCTGCCTCCCTGCCCTGGTCCCCCTGTCTCCTGGTCCAGGTACCCCTCTGCCTACCTGCCTTTGTCCCCATCGGCCTCCTAGAACTGGTCCTCATCTGCCTCCCAGCCCGGGTCCCCGAACTCCCGGCCCAGGTGTCACTGTGACTCCTGGACCTGGTCCCCCTCTGCCTACCTGCCCTGTCCCCCTCTGCCTACCTGCCCTGGTCCCCATCTACTTACTGGCCCTGGTGCTCCTCAGTTTCCCAACCCTGGTACCCCTCTGCCTCCCTGCCCTTGTCGCCCCTGCTTCTCGACCCTGGCCCCACTTTGCCTAACGGCCCAGGTACCCCTCTGCCTCCTGGCCCTGGTCCCCCTCTGTCTCCTTTGATCCCCATCTGGCTCCCAGCCCTTGTTCCTCTGTGCCTTCTAGCCCTGGTCTCCCTCAACCTCCATGCCCTGGTTCCTCTCTCAATCCTGGGCCCGGGTCACGCCTACCTCCTGACCCTGGTCCCTCTGTTTCCTGGTCCAGGTACCCCTCTGCCTGCTCGTCCTGGTCCCTCTCCGCCTCCAGAATCTGGTCTCCCTCGGCCTCCCGGACCTGGTCCCCCTCAGCCTCCCTGCACTTGTTGCAGCTGTTTCTCCGTCCTGGTCCCCCTTTGCCTCCCGTCTCATATACCCCTCTGCTTCCCGGAACAGGTCACCCTCTGCCTCCCGTCCCTGGTCCCTCTGTGAAGCCAGCACTTAGTTTCTTTCTATCCCCAGGCCCTTGGGTCTCTCTCCATCCCGGCCCTTGGTCCCCTCTACCTCTTGGCCCTAGTCCACCTGTCACCCGGCCCAGGCACCTCAATACCTCCCGACCCTGGTCACCCTTTGCCTTCCCACCCTGGTCCCCCTCTGCCCTCCTTTCCTGGTACTGCCCTGCTTCTCGGCCCAGGTTCCCCTTCGCCTCCCAGACCAGGTCCCCCTGTCACCCGGCCCAGGTACAACTCTGCTTTCTGGCCCTGATCCCCCTCTGCCTTCCTGTCCTGGTGCCACGTGGCCTCCAGGCGCTGGTCCCCCTCTGCCTCTGGGCCCTGGACATGCCCACTTCTAGGTCCTGGTCCCTCTCTACCTCCCGGCCCAGGTACGCCACAGCCTCCTGGTCCTGGTATGCCTCCCTGCCCTGCTTCCCCATCTCTCGGCCCAGTTAACCCTCTGAACCCCAGCCTTGATTTCCCTGAATCCCGGCCCAGGTACCCTTCTGCCTTCTGGCTCTGGTCCTCCTCTGAATACCTGCCCTGGAAGCACTATGCCTTCAGGCATTGGTACCCCTCTGCCTCCCGGCCAAGTTGCCCTACTGCCTCCCGGCCCGGATCCCCTTCTGTCTTCCAGCCACGGTCCCCCTTGACTCCCATCCTTGGTCCCCGCCGGCCTCCTGGCCCTGGTCCCCTTCTGCCTCTCTACCCTGGTCCCTCCCAATTTTCAGCCTCGGTCCCACTTTACCACCCGGCCCGGGTAACCCTCTGTCTTCTGGCCCTGGTCACACTCTGACCATCTGCCCTGGTCCCCCTCTGCATCCAGGGCCTGATCTCCTTCTACCTCCAACACCTTGGGTCTCTCTCCGTCGCGGCCCTGAGTACCCTCTAGCTCCTGGCCCTAGTCCCCCCGTCTCCGTGCCCAGGTACGATTCTGCCTTCTGGCCTTGGTCCCCATATGCGTCTCTGCCCTGGTCCCCCCAGCTTCTCGGCCCTGGATCCCTCTGCCTTTCAGCCCTGACCCCACTTTACATTCTGACCCTGGTCCCCCTGCCAACCTTCCATCAATGGTCCCCTTCTCCCTCCAGCCCTAGGTCCCCTCTACCTCCCCGCCTTACTACCCATCTTCCGCCCAGATCTGGTCCTTCTCTGCCTAGCGGTACTGATGACCTGGGTCTTCCCAGCCCTCGTCTCCTGGTAGCTCCCGGCCCTGGTCCCCCTCTGCCCCCCGGCCCAGGTGCCACTCTGCCTCCTGGAACTAGACACCTGGGTCTCTCCCCTTCCCGGCCCTGTGTCCCCTCCACCAACTGGCCCTGATCCCCCTGTCTCCCGATCCTGGTACCGCTCTACCTCCAGGCACTGGTCCCCCTCTTCCCCGGTCCAGGTCTCCCCCTGCCTCCCGGCCCTGGTGCCCCTGTCTCCCAGGCAAGGTACCCTTAGGCCTCCTGGCCCTGGTCCCACTCCGCCAGCCTGCCCTGTTCCCCCTCTGCCTCCCGGCCCAGGTACACCTCTGCCTCCCGGCCCTGGTCTCCCTGTCTCCCGGCCGAGGTACCCTTCTGCCTCTGGGCCCTGGTCCCCCACTGTCTCCCGGCTCTGGTTATTCTGTGCCTCCCGGCCCTGGTCTCCCTCTACCTCCAGCCCCTTGGGTCTCTCTCTGTCCCGGCCTTGGGTCCCCTCTACCTCCCGGCCCTGGTCCCCCTTCTCCGGGCCCAGATATCTCTCTGCCATCATGCCCTGGTCCCCCATCTCCCGACCCAGGTAACCCTCTGCCTAATGGCCCTGGTCCCCCTCTGCCTCCCAGTACTGGTCCCCCTCTGCCTCCCTGCCCATGTCCCTGTGTGCCTCCCAGCCCAGGTCATTATCTCCCTCCCGGTCCTGGTCCCTCTCTGATTCCCGGCCCTGGTCTCCATCTACCTCCAGGCCCTTGGGTCTCTCTCCTTCCCGTCCCTGGGTCCCATCTACCAACCGGCCCTGATCCCCCTGTCTCCCTGCCAATGTATCCTTTTACCTCCTGGCCATGGTCCCCTTCTGCCTCCTGGCCCTGATACCCCACTGAATTTCAGCATTGGTCCCACCTTACTTTCTGGCCCCGGTCCCCTTCTCCCTCTGGCACTAGGTCCAATCTACCTCCCTTCCTTGGTCCCCATCTTCTGTCCGGACCTGGTCGCCCTCTGACTACCGGCATTGGTGCCCCGGTCACTCGGAGCCTTCGTCGCCTCGTAACACTGGGCCCTGGTCCCCCTTTGTTTCCCGGCACTGATCCCCTTCTACCTGCCAGCCCTGGTCTCCCTCTTCCTCCAGACCCTGGCCCATTCCTCCGTCCCGGCCCTGGATTCCTCTACCTACCGACCTAGGTACCCCTGTCTACAGGCCCAGGTACTCCTCTGCCTCCCGACACTGGTCCCCCTCTGCTGCCAGGCCCTGGTCACCCTCTGCTTCCCGGCCCTGGTCCCTTTGAGCCTCCGGGCCCTGGCCTCCGTCTACCTCCAGGTCACTGGGTCTCTCTCCGTCCCGCCCATATGTCCCCTCTCCCGCAAGGCCTTGGTCTCCCTGTTCGCACTCTACTACTAGGCCCTGGCCCCCCTCTCCGTTATGGCCCAAGGCTCCTCTATCTCCCGGCCAAGGTTCTGTCTCCCAGCCCAGGTACCCCCCTGCCTACCCGCCCTGGTCCTCGCCACTTCTCGGCTCTGGTAACCCTCTGCATCCTGGCACCTGGACCCCTCTGCCTCCTTGCATTTGTCCCTCCCGCTTCTCGGCCCTGGTCCCCTCTGCCTCCCAGCCAAGGTACCCCTCTGCCAGCCTGCCTTGATCCACACGTGACCCTCGTCTCCGGTCCCCCTCTGCCTCTCAGCCCTAGTTCCTCTTTACATCCGAGAAGCAAGGGGAACAAGGGTAGGGAAGCAGAGGTACCGCCCTACCTGCGGGCCCGGGTCCCCGTTTCCTGGTCCTGGTTCCCCTTTGCCTCCTGGCCCTGGTTCCCCTCAGCCTGCCGGCCCTGGTCGCCCTCAGCCTCCAGGCCCTACTCCCACTGTCTCCCGGCCCAGGTACCACTATGCCTCCCGGCCCTGGTTCCCCTGTCTCCTGGCCCAGGTACCCCTCTGTCACCGGGCCCTGCTCTGCTCCCCCTGTCTACTGGCCCTGGTTCCCCTCTGCCTCCCGGCCCTGGTCTCCCTCTGCCTTCCGGCCCTGGTCCCCCGTCTCCTGACGTAGGTACCCCTCTGGCTCCTAGCCCTGTTCGTCCCTGCCTCCAGGCCCTTGTCTCCCCCGGCTTCTCAGTCCTGGTCTCCCCTACTGCCACCCTGCCCTGGTCCCCCTCTGCCTGCCAGCACTCGTCTCCCTCTACCTCCAGGCCCTGGCCCCTCTCTCCATCCTGCCTGACTCTCCTGAGGAAGAGTCCTCGTGTCCTAGGTCCCCCTGCCTCCGGGACCTGGTCCACCTGTCTTCCCAATCAGGTACCCCTCTGTCTCCCAGACCTGGTCGCCCCTGTCTTCCGTGCCGGGTACTCCTCTTCCTCGTGGCCCTGGTCCCCCTCTGCTTCCCCACACTGATCCCACTCTGCCTCCCTGCCCTGGATCCCCTCTGCCTCCCTGCCCTTTTCCCCGTGTCCCCCGGCCCATGAACCCCTCTCCCTCCTGGCCCTGGTCACCCTCTGCCGCCCGCACTGGTCACCCTCTGCCTCACGACCCTGGTCCCTCTGTGACTTCCGTCCCTGGTCTCCTTCTACCTTCAGGCGCTTGGGTCTCTCTCCCTCCTGGCCCTGGGTCCCTTCGACCTCCCGGCCCTGGTCCCCGTCTCCTGGCCCAGGTACCCTTCTGCCTCCTAGCCCTGGCCCCCTTCTGCTGCCAATTCCTGGTTCCCTCCTGCCTACTGGCCCTGGTCCCTCTGCTACTACCGGCTCTGGTCTCCTTCTACCTCCAGGCCCTTGGGTCTCTCTCCGTTCCGGCCCTGGTCCCCTCTACCTCCCGGCCTTGGTCCCTCAGTCTCCCACCCAGGTCCCTCTCTGCCTCCCCGGCCTCCTCCCCCAATGTGCATGGGCCCAGGTACCCTCTGCCTCTTGGCCCTGATTCCCCTCTGCCTCCCAGCCCAGGCAACCCTCTGCCTTCCAGTCCTGGCCCCCCTCTGGCCCCTGCCCTGGTCCCCAAGGCCTCTCAATCCTGGTCTCCCTCGGCCTCCCGGCCAAGATCCCTAACTGCCTCTTGTACCAGGTCCCCTTCAGGCTATCAGACCGGGATTCCGTCTCCCAGCCCAGGTAGGCTTCTGCCACCCTGCCCTGGTCCCCCTCTGCCTCCCAGTTCTAGTCCACTTCTCTCTGCCTGCCCTGGTCCCGAGCGCCACTCAGCCCTTGTCCCCATCTGCCTCCCGGCTCAGGTACACCTCTGTCTCCTGGCCCTGGTCCCCTTCTACCTGCCAACCCAGGTACCCATCTGCCACCTGGCACTAGTCCCCTTCTGCTTCCCTGCCCTGGTCCCACTCCGCTGCTCGGGCCTGTTGCCCCGGTCTCCCGGACCAGGCACCCCTCTGCCTCCTGGCCCTGGTCACCCTATTCTTCCCCACTCTTGTCGCCCTCTACTTCCCGGCCCTGGTCCTCCTCTACCTCCAGGTTCTTGTCCCTCAGGTCTTTCCGGCCCTAGGTCCCGTCTAAATACCGGCCCTGGTCCCCCTTATCTCCTGGACCTGGTACCCCTCGTCCTCCTGGGCCTGGACCCGCTTCCCAGTCCAGGTACCCCTCTGCCTCCCGCCCATAGTCCACCTCTGCCTCCTGGCCCTGGTCCCCCTCGGCCTCCCTGGCCTGGTCTCTCCCGCTTCTGGGCCCTGGTCCCTCTCTGCCTCCAGACCCTTGGAATTCTCTCCTTCCCGGCATTGGGTCACTTCTACCTATCTGCCCTGGTCCCCCGTTACTGGCCCAGATACCCCTCTGCTTCCTTACCTGGTACTCGCTGCCTCCCAGCCCTGGTCCCTCTCTGCCTCCCGGCCCAGGTCCGCCACTGACCCCTGGCCCTGGTCACCCTCTGCCTCCTTGCCCTGGTTCCCCTTCTCTCGGCGTAGTTAACCCTGTACTTTCCGGCCCTGATCACCCCGTCTGCCGGCCTAGGTACCACTCTGCCTAACTGCCCAGGTCCCTCTGTGCCTCCCAGCCGTGGTCCCTCTCTGCCTCAAGGCCCTGGTCTTGAACCTTGGGCCTCTACCTCCAGAACCTTGGGTCTCTCCCCTTCCCGGCCCTGGGTCCCATCTACCAACCGGCCCTGATCCCCCTGTCTCCCGGCCAATGTATCCTTTTGCCGCCTGGCCATGGTCCCCTTCTGCCTCCTGGCCCTGATATCCCACTGCCTTTCAGCATTGGTCCCCCATTACTTTCTGGCCCCGGTCCCCTTCTCCCTATGGCCCGAGGTCCAATCTACCTCCCTGCCTTGGTCTCCATCTTCTGTCCGGACCTGGTCGCCCTCTGACGAGCGGCATTGGTGCCCCGGTCACTCCCAGCCCTCGTCGCCTCGAAACTCTGGGCCCTGGTCCCCCTGTGTTTCAAGACACTGATCCCCTTGTACCTGCCAGCCCTGGTCTCCCTCTTCCTCCAGACCCTGGCCCATCTCTCCTTCCCGGCCCTGGATTCCCTCTACCTACCGGCCTAGGTACCCCTGTCTACAGGCCCAGGTACCCGTCTGCCTCCCGACACTGGTCCCCCTCTGCTGCCAGGCCCTGGTCACCCTCTGCTTCCCGGCCCTGGTCACTTTGAGCCTCCGGGCCCTGGTCTCCGTCTACCTCCAGGTCACTGGGTCTCTCTCCGTCCTGGCCATGTGTCCCCTCTACCGCCGGGCCTTGGTCCCCCTGTTCGCACTCTACTTCTAGGCCCTGGCCCCTCTCTCCGTCATGGCCCAAGGACCCTCTACCTCCCGGCCTAGGTTCTGTCTCCCAGCCCAGGTACCCCTCTGCCTACCCGCCCTGGTCCTCGCCACTTCTCGGCTCTGGTACCCCTCTGCCTCCTGGCCCAGGGACCCCTCTGCCTCCCTGCCCTTGTCCCTCCCGCTTCTCGGCCCTGGTCCCCTCTGCCTCCCAGTCCAGGTACCCCTCTGCCAGCCTGCCTTGGTCCACCCGTGCCTCTCGTCCCAGGCCCCCCTCTGCCTTTCAGCCCTAGTTCCGCTTTACATCCGAGACATAAGGGAAACAAGGGTAGGGAAGCAGAGGTACCGCCCTACCTGCGGGCCCGGGTCCCCCTTTCCTGGTCCTGGTTACCCTCGGCCTCCTGGCACTGGTTCCCCTCAGCCTGCCGGCGCTGGTCCCCCTCAGCCTCCAGGCCCTACTCCCCGTCTCCCGGTACAGGTTCCACTATGCCTCCTGGCCCTGCGTCCTCTGTCTCCCGGCCCAGGTACCCCTCTGACACCCGACCATGCTCCCCTTGTCTACTGGCCCTGGTTCCCCTCTGCCTCCCGGCCCTGGTTCCCCTCTGCCTCCAGGCCCTGGTCCCCCTCTGCCTTCCGGCTCTGGTCCCCCGTCTCCTGGCGCAGGTACCGCTCTGTCTCCTAGCCCTGTCCCTCCCTGCCTCCAGGCCCTTGTCTCCCCCGGTTTCACAGTCCTGGTCTCCCCACTGCCACCCTGCCCTGATCCCCCTCTGTCTGCCAGCACTCGTCTCCCTCTACCTCCAGGCCCTGACCCCTCTCTCCATCCTGCCTGGGTCCCTATTGTTCGTGTCCCAGGTCCCCCTGCCTCCCGGACATGGTCCACCTGTCTTCCCAATCAGATACCCCCTCTGCCTCCCAGAACTGGTCCCCCCTATCTTCCGGGCCGGGTACTCCTCTGCCTCGTGGACCTGGTCCCCCTCTTCTTCCCCACACTGATCCCACTCTGCCTCCCTGTCCTGATTCCCCTCTGCCTCCCTGCTCTTGTCCTCCTGTCCCCGGCCCATGAACGCCTCTGCCTCCTGGCCCTGGTCACCCTCTGCCGCCCCGCAATGGTCACCCTCTGCCTCACGGCCCTGGTCCCTCGGTGCCTTCCTTCCCTGGTCTCCTTCTACCTTCAGGCCCTTGGGGCTCTCTCCCTCCTGCCCTGGGTCCCCTCTACCTCCCGGCCCTGGTCCCCGTCTCCTCGCCCAGGTACCCTTCTGCCTCCTGTCCCTGGCCCCCTTCTGCTGCCAACCCCTGGTTCCCCACTGCCTACTAGCCCTGGTCCCACTCCTACTACCGGCTCTGGTCTCCTTCTACCTCCAGGCCCTTGTGTCTCATTCCGCGCCGGCCCTGGTTCCCTCTACCTCCCGGCCTTGGTCCCCCAGGCTCCCACTCAGGTCCCCCTCTGCCTCCCGGCCTCGTCACCCCTGATCAACGGCCCAGGTATCCTCTGCCACTTGACCCTAATTCTCCTCTGCCTCCCAGCTCTGGTAACACTCTGCATTCAATCAATCAAATCAATCAATCAATCGTATTTATTGAGCGCTTACTATGTGCAGAGCACTGTACTAAGCGCTTGGGAAGTACAAATTGGCATCACATAGAGACAGTCCCTACCCAACAGTGGGCTCACAGTCTAAAAGGGGGAGACAGAGAACAGAACCAAACATACCAACAAAATAAAATAAGTAGGATAGAAATGTACAAGTAAAATAAATAAATAAATAAATAGAGTAATAAATATGTACAACCATATATACATATATACAGGTGCTGTGGGGAAGGGAAGGAGGTAAGACGGGGGGATGGAGAGGGGGACGAGGGGGAGAGGAAAGAAGGGGCTCAGTCTGGGAAGGCCTCCTGGAGGAGGTGAGCTCTCAGCAGGGCCTTGAAGGGAGGAAGAGAGCTAGCTTGGCGGATGGGCAGAGGGAGGGCATTCCAGGCCCGGGGGATGACGTGGGCCGGGGGTCGACGGCGGGACAGGCGAGAGCGAGGTACAGTGAGGAGATTAGCGGTGGAGGAGCGGAGGGTGCGGGCTGGGCAGTAGAAGGAGAGAAGGGAGGTGAGGTAGGAGGGGGCGAGGTGATGGAGAGCCTTGAATCCCAGGGTGAGGAGTTTCTGTCTGATGCGCAGATTGATCGGTAGCCATTGGAGGTTTTTGAGGAGGGGAGTAATATGTCCAGAGCGTTTCTGGACAAAGATAATCCGGGCAGCAGCATGAAGTATTCCGGTCCTGGTCCCCCTCTGTCCCCCTGCCCTGGTCCCCAAGGCCTCTCAGCCCTGGTCTCCCTCTGCCTCGCGGCCAAGTTCCCCAACTGCCTATTGTACCAAGTCCCCTTCAGGCTATCAGACCGGGACTCCGTCTCCTATCCCAGGTACCCCTCTGCCACTCTGCCCTGTCTCCCCTCTGCCACCCAGTTCTATTCCACTTCTGTCTCCTTGCCCTGGTCCCGAGCACCACTCAGCTCTTGTCCCCATCTGCCTCCTGGCATTATTCCCGCTCTGCGTCCCTGCCCTGGTCCCACTCTGCTGCTTGGGCCTGGTGCCCCTGTCTCCCGGACCAGGTACCCCTCTGCCTCCTGGCCCTGGTCCCCCTATGCTTCCCCACCCTCGTCGCCCTCTGCTTCCCGGCCCTGGTCTTCCTCTACCTCCAGGTCCTGGTCCCTCACTTCTTTCCGGCCCTGGGTCCCCTCTACCAACCTGCCCTTGTCCCCCTAACAACTGGTCCTCGTACCCCTCGACCTCCTGGGCCTGGACCCGCTTCCAGTCCAGGTACCCCTCTGCCTCCCGGTCATAGTCCACCTCTGCCTCCTGGACATGGTTCCCTTTTTCTCGGCCCAGTTAACCCTCTGACTCCCGGCCCTGATCCCCCCGTCTGCCGGCCTAGGTACCACTCTGCCTCCAGGCCCTGGTCCCCGTTGGCCTATCTCTCCTGGTCCCCATCTGCCTCCTGGCCCTGGTTCCCCTCTGCCATTCAGCCCTGGTCCCCCTGTCTCCTGGTCCAGGTACCCTTCTGCCTTCCAGCCCAGGTTCCCCTGTCTCCCGGCCCAGGCACTTTTCTGCCTTCTGGCCCTGGTCCCCCTCTTGCTACCTGCCCTGGCCCCACTATGCCTCCAGGCCCGGGTACCCCTCGGCCTCCAGGCCTGGGTGGCCCTCTCCGTCCCAGCCCTGGGTCACATATACCACCCGGCCATGCTGCCCGCCTCCTGGACCTGGTCCACCTCTGCCTCTAGGCTGTGGTCGCCCAGTCTCCCGGCCCAGGCTCCCTTCTGCCTCCCGGTCCTTGTACCACGTCGCCTCTCGTCTCTGGTCGCCCTGCATCAGGCCCAGGGACACTTCTGCCTCCCTGTCCTGATCCCCCTGCCTCTTGGTCCAGGGATCCCTCTGCCTCCCTGCCCTGCTCCCCCTGCCTCCTGGCCCAGGCACCCCTATGCCTCTCGGCCGTGGTCCCGCACTGCCTCCCAGCCCTGGTCCGCCGTCTCCCGGCTCAGATAACACTCTGCCTCCTGGCCCTGGTGCCCCTCTGCCTACCTGCCCTGGTCGCCATCTGCCTCCCAGCCCTGGTCACCCTCTGCCTCCCGGCCCTGGTCCCCTATCTCCCTGCCCAGGTACCCCTCTGCATGCTGGCCCTGGTCCCCCTCTTCCTACCTGTTCTGGTCCCACTATGCCTTCAAGCCTGGGTCCCCTTCTGCCTCCAGGCCTGGGTCCCCCTCTCCGTACCAGAGCTGGGTCCAATATACCACCAAGCCCTGCTGCCCGTCTCCTGACCCTGGTCCCCCTCTGCCTCTAGGCCGTGGTCCCCCTGTCTCCGGGCCCAGGCTCCCTTCTGCTTCCCGGTCCCTGCCCACCGTCACCACTCAGCCCTGGTCCCCCTCTGCCTCTCGGCTCTGGTCCCCCTGTGTCAGGCCCAGGGACACCTCTGTCTCCCTGCCCTGGTTCCCCTGCCTACTGGTCAAGGTACCCCTCTGCCTACCTGCCCTGGTCCCCGTCGGCCTCCCAGCACTGGTCCTCCTCTGCATCCCAGCCCGGGTCCCCGAACTCCCGGCCCAGGTACCCCTGTGCCTCCTGGCCCTGGTCCCCCTCTGCCTACCTGCCCTGGTCCCCATCTCCTTACTGGCCATGGTGCTCCTCAGTTTCCCAACCCTGGTACCCCTCTGCCTCCCTGCCCTTGTCGACCCTGCTTCTAGACCCTGGTCCCACTTTGCCTCACGGCCCAGGTAACCCTTTGCCCCCAGGCCCGGGTCCCCCTCGGTCTCCCTTGATCCCCATTTGGCTCCCAGCCCTTGTTCCTCCGTTCCTCCTATCCCAGGTCTCCCTCAACCTCTATGCCCTGGTCATTCTCTCAATCCTGGCCCCGGGTCACGCCTACCTCCTGGCCCTGGTCCCTCTGTTTCCGGGTCCAGGTACTCCTCTGCCTTCTAATCCTGGTCCCTCACCCCCTCGAGGCTCTGGTCTCCCTTGGCCTCCAGGACCTGGTGCCCCTCAGCCTCCCTGCCCTTGTGTCCGCTGCTTCTCCGTCCTGGTCCCACTTTGTCTCCCATTTCAGGTACCCCTCTGCTTCCTGGACCAGGTCACCCTCTGCCTCCCGTCCCTGGTCACTCTGTGAAGCCCGGACCTAGTTTCTTTCTATCCCCGGGCCCTTGGGTCTCTCTCCAACCCGGCCCTTAGTCCCCTCTACCTCCTGGCCCTGGTCCACCTGTCTCCCGGCCCAGGCACCTCAATACCTAGCGACCCTGGTCATCATCATCATCATCATCTATCGTATTTATTGAGCGCTTACTGTGTGCACAGCACTGGACTAAGCGCTTGGGAAGTACAAGTTGGGAACATAGAGACAGTCCGTACCCAACAGTGGGCTCACAGTATAAAAGGAGGAGAGAGAGAACAAAACCAAACATACTAACAAAATAAAATAAATAGAATAGATATGTACAAGTAAAATAAATAAATAAATAAATAAATAAATAAATAAATAAATAAATGAATAGAGTAACAAATATGTACAAACATATATACTTATATACAGGTGCTGTGGGGAAGGGAAGGAGGTAAGATGGGGCATGGAGAGGGGGACGAGGGGGAGAGGAAGAAAGGGGCTCAGTCCGGGAAGGCCTTCTGTAGTAGGTCAGCTCTCAGTAGGGCCTTGAAGGGAGGAAGAGAGCTAGTTTGGTGGATGGGCAGAGGGAGGGCATTCCAGGCCCGGGGGATGACGTGGGCCGGGGGTCGATGACGGGACAGTCGAGAACGAGGTACGGTGAGAAGATTAGCGGCAGAGGAGCGGAGGGTGCGGGGTGGGCTGTAGAAGGAGAGAAGGGAGGTGAGGTAGGAGGGGGCGAGGTGATGGAGAGCCTTGAAGCCGAGGGTGAGGAGTCTGCCTGATGCGCAGATTGATTGGTAGCCACTGGAGATTTTTGAGGAGGGGAGTAACATGCGCAGAGCGTTTCTGGACAAAGACAATCCGGGCAGCAGCATGAAGTATGGATTGAAGTGGGGAGAGACACGAGGATGGGAGATCAGAAAGAAGGCTGATGCAGTAGTCCAGACGGGATAGGATGAGAGCTTGAATGAGAAGGGTAGCGGTGTGGATGGAGAGGAAAGGGCGGATCTTGGCAATGTTGCGGAGCTGAGACCGGCAGGTTTTGGTTACGGCTTGGATGTGAGCGGGGAACGCGAGAGCGGAGTCGAGGATGACACCAAGGTTGCGGGCTTGTGAGACGAGAAGGATGGTAGTGCCGTCAACAGAGATGGGAAAGTCAGGGAGAGGGCAGGGTTTGGGAGGGAAGACAAGGAGTCCAGTCTTGGACATGTTGAGTTTTAGGTGGCGGGCAGACATCCAGATGGATATGTCCTGAAGGCAGGAGGAGACGCGAGCCTGGAGAGAGGGATAGAGAGCAGCGGCAGAGATGTAGATCTGGGTGTCATCAGCGTAGAGATTATAGTTGAAGCCGTGAGAGCGAATGAGGTCACCAAGGGAGTGCGTGTAGATCGAGAACAGAAGGGGACCAAGCACTGAACCTTGGGGAACCCCCACAGTAAGGGGATGAGAAGGGGAGGAGAAGCCTGCAAAAGAGACTGAGAATGAACGACCGGAGAGATAAGAGGAGAACCCGGAGAGGACGGAGTCTGTGAAGCCAAGGTCAGATAGCGTATTGAGGAGAAGGGGGTGATCCACAGTGTCGAAGGCAGCTGAGAGGTCGAGGAGGATTAGTATAGAGTATGAGCCGTTGGATATTGCAAGCAGGAGGTCATTGGTGACCTTTGAGAGGGCAGTTTCCGTGGAATGTAGGGGACGGAAGCCAGACTGGAGGGGGTAGAGGAGAGTGTTCTTGTTGAGGAATTCTTGGCAGCGCGTGTAGACAACTCGTTCAAGGAGTTTGGAAAGGAATGGTAGGAGGGATATGGGGCGATAACTAGAAGGTGAGGTGGGGTCAAGAGAGGGGTTTTTGTAGGATGGGAGAGATATGGGTATGTTTGAAGGCAGAAGGAAAGAAACCAGTGGAGATTGAGCGGTTGAAGATGGAAGTTAAGGAGGGGAGAGGGGATGGAGAGAGAGATATCATGAGATGAGAGGGAATGGTGTCAGAGGGGAATGGTCCCCCTCTGCCTTCCCACCCTGGTCCCCCTCTGCCTCCCTTCCCTGGTACCGCCCTGCTTCTCGGCCCTGGTTCCCCTTTGCCTCCCAGACCAGGTCCCCCTGTCACCCGGCCCAGGTACCCCTCTGCCTTCTGACCCTGATCCCCTTCTGCCTACCTGTCCTGGTGCCACTAGGCCTCCAGGCCCTGGTCCCCCTCTGCCTCTTGGCCCTGGACACCCCCACTTCTAGGTCCTTGTCCCTCTCTACCTCCCGGGCCAGGTACGCCACAGACTCCTGGTCCTGGTCATGCTCTCTCTCCCTGCCCTGCTTCCCCATCTCTCGGCCCAGTTAACCCTCTGTCCTCCAGCCTTGATCTCCCTGCATCCCGGTCCAGGTACCCTTCTGTCTTCTGGCCCTGGTCCCCCTCTGAATACCTGCCCTGGAGAAACTATGCCTCCAGGCCCTGGTCCCCCTCTGCCTCCCGGCCAAGGTGCCCTACTGCCTCCCGGCCGGGATCCTCCTCTGTTTCTCAGCCACGGTCCCCCATGCCTCCCATCCTTGGTCCTCCTCGGCCTCCAGGCCCTGGTCCCCTTCTGCCTCTCTACCCTGGTCCCTTCCAATTTTCAGCCCCAGTCCCACTTTGCCTCCCGGCTCCGGTATCCCTCTGTCTTCTGGCTCTGGGCCCACTCTGACCATCTGCCCTGGTCCCCCTCTGCCTCCTGGGCCTGATCTCCTTCTACCTCCAGCACCTTGGGTCTCTCTCCGTCCCGGCCCTGAGTACCCTCTAGCTCCTGGCCCTAGTCTCCCCGTCTCCTTGCCCAGGTACGATTCTGCCTCCTTGTGCCAAGGTGACCCTAGGCACCGGCCATCTTGAGGTCAAATGCCACCTCTGACGCAATTCCTCTGGCCAGAGGGGAGCGGGGCGGAAGGATAGGTGTCCCTCACCTCCGTGCTGACCAAATAAGGTATGGAGGCAGGAAGGGGCGGAGATGGAGCAAGCAGAGGACGGAAACGGGAATGGCCCACGCCACAGGTGATATAAATACCTGTGGCCTCTGACCTTCTGGGCAGAACATCGAGACGGGCACCAGCAGCAGAAGCAGCCGCAGCAGCAGGATCAGCGGCGGCGGCCCACGTGTCTCTCTCTCCCTCTGCCCAGAATGCCAGACGGCCGCTCTGCAACCAGACCAACACACTGAGGGAAGGACCGCGGGACGGGTGAGTGTCTCGCTGAATACCCGTGGGTGGGTCCCAGGTGCCCTGCTGCGGACGGGGAACAGAAGTGGGTTCCTCCCATACAGGGAGCGCACGTGGCGAGAGCCAGCCGCCTTACTGCGTGCACGGGCAACACGTACAAGTGAATTCTCCCGGGGTGGGTGACCACGTGGCGGAGGCCAGCCGGCCGCCCGCCACGTGCGTGGGTAATCAAGTGGATTCCTCCCGTGTAGGGAAGCTTTGATATTGCTAATTGATTATATTCCTCCCGAAAGGGAAGTTCAATCCATTGCGCCTAAACAATTACCTAAATTCGATATTTATAAATATAAAAATTTATATAAATTTTATATAAACTTACGCTTTCCGTCCCCGGCCTCTCTCTCACTCTCTCGCCTCGCCGATCACTGAACGAACCCGTCCCCGGACGACGGGTGACACTCCTGGCTTTGTCCCATATGCCTCTCTGCCCTGGTCCCCCCAGCCTCTCGGCCCTGGACCCCTCTGCCTTTCAGCCCTGACCCCACTTTACTTTCTGACCCTGGTCCCCCTGCCAACCTTCCATCCCTGGTCCCCTTCTCCCTCCAGCCCTAGGTCCCCTCTACCTCCCCGCCTTACTTCCCATCTTCCGCCCAGACCTGGTCCCTCTCTGCCTAGCGGTATTGATGACCTGGGTCTTCCCAGCCCTCGTCTCCTTGTAGCTCCCGGCCCTGGTCCCCCTCTGCCCCCCGGCCCAGGTGCCACTCTGCCTCCTGGACCTAGACTCCCTCTATCACAAGACCCTTGGGTCTCTCTCCTTCCCGGTCCTGGGTCCCCTCCACCAACTGGCCCTGATCCCCCTGTCTCCCGACCCTGGTACCGCTCTACCTCCAGGCCCTGGTCCCCCTGTTCCCCGGTCCAGGTCTCCCCCTGCCTCCCGGCCCTGGTACCCCTGTCTCCCAGCCCAGGTACCCTTATGCCTCCTGGCCCTGGTCGCACTCTGCCAGCCTGCCCTGGTCCCCCTCTGCCTCCCGGCCCAGATACACTTCTGCCTCCCGGCCCTGGTCTTCCTGTCCCCCGGACCAGGTACCCTTCTGCCTCCTGGCCCTGGTCCCACTCTGCCAGCCAGCCCTGGTCCCCCTCTGTCTCCCGGCCCTTGGTACTTCTGTGCCTCCCGGCCCTGGTCAGCTTCTACCTCCAGCCACATGGGTCTCTCTCTGTCCCGGCCCCTGGGTCCCTTCTACCTCCCGGCCATAGTCCCCCGTCTCCTGGCCCAGGTATCCCTCTGACATCATGCCTTGGTCCCCCATCTCCCGACCCAGGTAATCCTCTGCCTCCTGGCACTGGTCCCCCTCGGCCTCCCCGCCCTGCTCCCCCTCTGCCTCCCTGCCCAGGTCCCTCTGTGCCTCCCAGCCCAGGTCATTCTCTGCCTCCCGGCCCTGGTCCCTCTCTGCCTCCCGGCCCTGGTCTCCCTCTACCTCCAGGCCCTTGGGTCTCTCTCCTTCCCGGCCCTGGGTCCCATCTACCAACCGGCCCTGATCCCCCTGTCTCCCGGCCAATGTATCCTTTTGCCGCCTGGCCATGGTCCCCTTCTGCCTCCTGGCCCTGATACCCCACTGCCTTTCAGCATTGGTCCCACCTTACTTTCTGGCCCCGGTCCCCTTCTCCCTCTGGCCCGAGGTCCAATCTACCTCCCTGCCTTGGTCTCCATCTTCTGTCCGGACCTGGTCGCCCTCTGACTACCGGCATTGGTGCCCCGGTCACTCCCAGCCCTCGTCGCCTCGTAACTCTGGGCCCTGGTCCCCCTGTGTTTCCAGGCACTGATCCCCTTGTACCTGCCAGCCCTGGTCTCCCTCTTCCTCCAGACCCTGGCCCATCTCTCCGTCCCGGCCCTGGATTCCCTCTACCTACCGGCCTAGGTACCCCTGTCTACAGGCCCAGGTACCCCTCTGCCTCCCGACACTGGTCCCCCTCTGCTGCCAGGCCCTGGTCACCCTCTGCTTCCCGGCCCTGGTCCCTTTGAGCCTCCGGGCCCTGGTCTCCGTCTACCTCCAGGTCACTGGGTCTCTCTCCGTCCTGGCCATGTGTCCCCTCTACCGCCGGGCCTTGGTCCCCCTGTTCGCACTCTACTTCTAGGCCCTGGCCCCTCTCTCCGTCATGGCCCAAGGACCCTCTACCTCCCGGCCTAGGTTCTGTCTCCCAGCCCAGTATACCCATCTGCCTACCCGCCCTGGTCCTCGCCACTTCTCGGCTCTGGTACCCCTCTGCCTCCTGGCCCAGGGACCCCTCTGCCTCCCTGCCCTTGTCCCTCCCGCTTCTCGGCCCTGGTCCCCTCTGCCTCCCAGCCCAGGTACCCCTCTGCCAGCCTGCCTTGGTCCACCCGTGCCTCTCGTCCCCGGTCCCCCTCTGCCTTTCAGCCCTAGTTCCCCTTTACATCCGACAAGGGGAACAAGGGTAGGGAAGCAGAGGTACCGCCCTACCTATGGGCCTGGGTTCCGGTTTCCTGGCCCTGGTCCCCCTCGGCCTCCTGGCCCTGGTTCCCCCCTGCCTGCCGGCCCTGGTCCCCCTCAGCCTCCAGGCCTTACTCCCCCTGTCTCCCGGCCCAGGTTCCCGTGTCTCCCGGTCCAGGTACCCCTCTGCCACCCGGCCCTGGTCCCCCTGTCTACTGGCCCTGGTTACCCTCTGCCTCCAGGCTCTTGTTCCCCTCTGCCTCCCGGGCCTGGTCCCCCTCTGCCGTCCAGCCCTGGTCCCCCGTCTCCTGGCGCAGGTACCCCTCTTTCTCCTAACCCTGTCCCTCCCTGCCTCCAGGCGCATGTCTCCCCCGGCTTCTCAGTCCTGGTATCCCCACTGCCACCCTGCCCTGGTCCCCCTCTGTCTGCCACTACTCGTCTCCCTCTACCTCCTGGCCCTGGCCCCTCTCTCCATCCTGCCTGGGTCCCCTCTTCCTCGTGTCCTAGGTCCCCCTGCCTCCCGGACCTGGTCCACCTGTCTTCCCAATCAGGTACCACTCTGCCTCCCAGACCTGGTCCCCCCTGTCTTCCGGGCCGGGTACTCCTCTGCCTCGTGGCCCTGGTCCCCCTCTGCTTCCCCACACTGATCCCACTCTGCCTCCCTGCCCTGGTTCCCCTCTGCCTCCCTGCCCTTGTCCCCCTGTCCCCCGGCCCATGAACCCCTCTGCCTCCTGGCCCTGGTCACCCTCTGCCGCCCCGCACTGGTCACCCTCTGCCTCACGACCCTGGTCCCTCTGTGCCTTCCGTCCCTGGTCTCCTTCTACCTTCAGGCCCTTGGGTCTCTCTCCCTCCTGACCCTGGGTCCCCTCTACCTCCCGGCCCTGGTCCCCGTCTCCTGGCCCAGGTACCCTTCTGCCTCCTGGCCCTGGCCCCCTTCTGCTGCCAACCCCTGGTTCCCACCTGCCTACTGGCCCTGGTCCCTCTGCTACTACCGGCTCTGGTCTCCTTCTACCTCCATGCCCTTGGGTCTCACTCCGTGCCGCACGGCCCTGGTCCCCTCTACCTCCCGGCCTTGGTCTCCCAGTCTCCCACCCAGGTCCCTCTCTGCCTCCCCGGCCTAGTCCCCCCCCCACCACGTGCATCCGCCCAGGTACCCTCTGCCTCTTGACCCTGATTCCCCTCTGCCTCCCAGCCCAGGTAACCCTCTGCCTTCCAGTCCTGGTCCCCCTCTGCCCCCCTGCTCTGGTCCCCAAGGCCTCTCAGCCCTGGTCTCCCTCTGCCTCCCGAACAAGATGCCCAACTGCCTCTTGTACCACGTCCCTTTCAGGCTATCAGACCGGGACTCCGTCTCCCAGCCCAGGTATCCCTCTGTCACCCTGCACTGGTCCCTCTCTGCACCCAAGTTCTAGTCCACATCTGTCTCCCTGTCCTGGTCCCGAGCGCCACTCAGCCCTTGTCTCCATCTGCCTCCCGGCTCAGGTAACCCTCTGCCTCCTGGCCCTGGTCCCCTTCTACCTCCCGACCCAGGTACCCATCTGCCTCCTGGCACTAGTCCCCCTCTGCTTCCCTGCCCTGGTCCCACTCTGCTGCCTGGACCTGGTGCCCCTGTCTCCCGGACCAGGTACCCCTCTGGCTCCTGGCCCTGGTCCCCTATGCTTCCCCACCCTCGTCGCCCTCTGCTTCCCGGCCCTGGTCTTCCTCTACCTCCAGGTCCTGGTCCCTCACGTTTTTCCGGCCCTGGGTCCCCTCTACCACCAGGCCCTGGGTCCCCCTATCTCCTGGTCCTGGAAACCCTCGACCTCCTGGGCCTGGACCCGCTTCCCAGTCCAGGTACCCCTCTGCCTCCCGGCCATAGTCCACCTCTGCCTCCTGGCCCTGGTCCCCCTCGGCCTCCCTGTCCTGGTCTCTCCGCCTCTAGGCCCTGGTCCCTCTCTGCCTCCAGACCCTTGGATTTCTCTCCTTCCCGGCCCTGGGTCCCCTCTGCCTATCTGTCCTGGTCCCCGTTTACTGGCCCAGATACCCCTCTGCTTCCCTACCTGGTCCCCGCTGCCTCCCAGCCCTGCTCCCTCTCTGCCTCCCGGCCCAGGTACGACTCTGACCCCTGGCCCTGGTCACACTCTGCCTCCTGGCCCTGGTTCCCCTTCTCTCGGCCCAGTTAATCCTCTACCTCCCGGCCCTGATCCCCCCGTCTGTCGGCCTAGGTACCACTCTGCCTCCGGGCCCTGGTCCCCCTCGGCCTAACCATCCTGGTCCCCATCTGCCTCCGGGAACTGGTCCCCCTCTGACATTCAGCCCTGGTCCCCCTGTCTCCTGGTCCAGGTACCCCTCTTCCTTCCAGCCCAGGTTCCCCTGTCTCCCGGCCCAGGCACCCCTCTGCTTTCTGGCCCTGGTCCCCCTCTTCCTACCTGACCTGGTCCCACTATGCCTCCGGGCCCGGGTCCCCCTCTGCCTCCAGGCCTGGGTCGCCCTCTCCGTCCCAGCCCTGGGTCCGATATACAACCCGGCCCTGCTGGCCGCCTCCTGGACCTGGTCCCCCTCTGCCTCTAGGCCGTGGTCCCCCAGTCTCCCGGCGCAGGCTCCCTTCTGCCTCCCAGTCCTTGCCCCCCGTCGCCTCTCGGCTCTGGTCCCCCTGTGTCTGTCCCAGGGACACCTCTGCCTCCCTGTCCTGATCCCCCTGCCTCTTGGTCCAGGTATCCCTCTGCCTCCCTGCCCAGCTCCCCCTGCCTCCTGGCCAGGTACCCCTCTGCCTCCCGGCCGTGGTCCCGCACTGCCTCCCAGCCTTGGTCTCCCGCCTCCCAGCTCAGATAACCCTCTGCCTTCTGGCCCTCGTGCCCCTCTGCCTCACAGCCCTGGTCCTCCTATGCCTCCGGGCCCTGGTCCCCCAACTCCCGGCGCAGGTTCCCCTCTGCCTACAGGCCTGAGTCCCCCTCTCCGTCCCAGAGCTGGGTCCGATATGCCACCCGGCACTGCTGCCCGTCTCCTGACAATGGTCCCACTCTGCCTCTAGGCCGTGGTCCCCCTGTCTCCTGGCCCAGGCTCCCTTCTGCTTCCCGGTCCCTGCCCACCGTCACCACTCAGCCCTGGGCCCCCTCTGCATCTCGGCTCTGGTCCCCCTGTGTCTGGCCCAGGGACACCTCTGCCTCACTGCCCTGGTCCCCCTGCCTCCTGGTCCAGGTACCCCTCTGCCTACCTGCCTCGGCCCCCATCGGCCTCCCAGCACTGGTCCTCCTCTGCCTCCCAGCCCGGGTCCCCGAACTCCCGGCCCAGGTACCCCTGTGCCTCCTGGCCCTGGTCCCCCTCTGCCTACCTGCCCTGGTCCCCATCTCCTTACTGGCCCTGGTGCTCCTCACTTTCCCAACCCTTGTACACCTCTGCCTGCCTGCCCTTGTCGCCCCTGCTTCTTGACCCTGGTCCCACTTTGCATCACGGCCCAGGTACCCCTCTGCCTCCTGGCCCGTGGCCCCCTCGGTCTCCCTTTATCCCCACCTGGCTCCCAGCCCTTGTTTCCCTGTGCCTCCTATCCCTGGTCTCCCTCAAACTCCATGCTCTGCTCCCTCTCTCAATCCTGACACCGGGTCACGCCTACCTCCTGACCCTGGTTCCTCTGTTTCCTGGTCCAGGTACTCCTCTGCCTCCTAGTCCTGGTCCCTCTCCGCCTCCAGGCTCTGGTCTCACTCGGCCTCCCGCACCTGGTCCCCCTCAGCCTCCCTGCCATTGTCGTCGCTGTTTCTCCGTCCTGGTCCCCCTTTGCTTCCCGTCTCAGGAACCCCTCGATTCCTGGCCCAGGTCACACGCTGCCTCCGGTCCCTGGTCTCTCTGTGAAGCCCGGACTTAGTTTTTTCCTATCCCTAGGCACTTGGGTCTCTCTCCATCACGACCCTTGGTCCCCACTACCTCCTGGCCCTGGTCCTCCTCGGCCTCGCGGGGCTGGTCCCCCGTCTCCAGGCCCAGGTACACTTCTGCGTCGTGGCCCTGGTCCCCCTCTTCCTACCTGCTCTGTTCCAACTATGCCTTCAATACCGATTCCCCCTCTGCCTCCAGGCCTGGGTCCCCCTTTCCGTCCCAGCGCTGGGTCCAATATATCACCCGGCCCTGCTGCCCGTCTCCTGACCCTGGTCCCCCTCTGCCTCTAGGCCGTGGTCCCCCTCTCTCCTGATCCAGGCTCCCTTCTCCTTCCCGGTCTCTGCCCACCGTCACCACTCAGCCCTGGGCCCCCTCTGCCTCCTGGCCCGGGTCCCCCTCGGTCACCCTTGATCCCCATCTGGCTCTTCATCTTGCCGCCTGGCCATGGTCCCCTTCTGCCTCCTGGCCCTGATACCCCACTGCCTTTCAGCATTGTTCCCACATTACTTTCTGGCCCCGGTCCCCTTCTCCCTGTGGCCCGAGGTCCAATCTACCTCCCTGCCTTGGTCTCCATCTTCTGTCCGGACCTGGTCGCCCTCTGACTACCGACATTGGTGCCCCGGTCACTCCCAGCCCTCGTCGCCTCGTAACACTGGGCCCTGGTCCCCCTGTGTTTCCCGGCACTGATCCCCTTGTACCTGGCAGCCCTGGTCTCCCTCTTCCTCCAGTCCCTGGCCCAAGTGTCCTTCCTGGCCCTGGATTCCCTCTACCTACCGGCCTAGTACCCCTCTCTACAGGCCCAGGTATCCTCTGCCTCCCGACAATGGTGCCCCTCTGCTGCCAGGCCATGGTCAGCATCTGCTTCCCGGCCCTGGTCCCTTTGAGCCTCCGGGCCCTGGTCTCCGTCTACCTCCGGGTCACTGGGTCTCTCTCCGTCTTGGCCATGTGTCTCCTCTACCGCCGGGCCTTGGTCCCCCTGTTCGCACTCTACATCTAGGCCTTGGCCCCTCTCTCCGTCATGGCCCAAGGACCCTCTACCTCCCGGCCTAGGTTCTGTCTCCCAGCCCAGGTACCCCTCTGCCTACCTGCCCTGGTTCTCGCCCCTTCTCGGCTCTGGTACCCCTCTGCCTCCTGGCCCTGGGACCCCTCTGCCTCCCTGCCCTTGTCCCTCCCGCTTCTCGGCCCTGGTCCCCTCTGTCTCCCAGCCACCCTTCCACCAGTGCCTCTCATCCCCGGTCCCCCTCTGCCTTTCAGCCCTAGTTCCCCTTTACATCCGAGAAGCAAGGGGAACAAGGGTAGGGAAGCATAGGTACCGCCCTACCTGCGGGCCCGGGTCCCCGTTTCCTGGCCCTGGTCCCCCTCTGCCTCCTGGCCCTGATTCCCTCAGCCTGCCGGCTCTGGTCCCACTCAGGCTCCAGGCACTACTCCCCGTGTCTTCGGGCCGAGGTACTGTTGCCGTCTGCCTCCACGCGTCCGGCGCAGCGGGGAGACGGGCACGCGCAATGGAAGAACACAGGCCAGGCGAGTTTCAAGGTGGACAAGGAGACTGTTTATTCAGCACACTGTGGAGGATTTTATACTGTGAGGAGCCTCAAGGGAGTCAGAGGACAGGCGGATGACTGCAAGCTTATCAGCAAGGCTGAGCTTATCAGCAAGACTGAGCTCTTCAGCAAGACTGAGCTCATCAGCAAGGCTGAGCATATCAGGAAGGCTGAGCTTATCAGCAAGGCTGAGCTCATGCCTAGATCGGCACGTTCCCAAGGCAATTCTCAGAACAGCGCCAAGTTATTTATCTAGCAGCCTGACTTCTTTCATTGCTCCTTGTAGGTCTTCCTGTGAGCACGGAAGGCCGGGTGGCCTGGCTTACTACCTAGGCCCAGATGTTAGGTCTGCCACAAGTCCCCCTTTTTGTTTTTGAAACAATTGCAAAGCATGGAGTTGAGTAAGAAGCGGGCGAAGGAGAACAGATAGCCCTCGGGCAACGCAGGGCAGGCAAAACAGGGCCAAGATCAACAAAATAACATATGGGATGCTATGAAGCAGCATTGAGAGCCAATTAAAAGGATTAACCGCCTCAAGGGCAGAAATGATCGGTGAAGCAATATCGGCAGGAATGGTCAAGGGAGGGGTATTTTGCATAGCATCGGAGAGTGAGGCAAGGTGTGACAAATCAAGGGAGACATTCGAAGAATGCCAGGCTCCTTGGAGCCGATTTCGGATCGTGGACCACGAAAACCCGGGAAATGTGGCATTATAATAATATGGAGTCACACAGATATGAGGGTAACGATAATCACAACGTTGAAAAGAAAGTTGAGTGCACAGAGCAAGGAGGGACACATTGACAACTGCCTCTTCTCCTGGTCCTTCCCATGGAATCGCATCCCCCCGCTACAAGGTCAGAAGCATTAGTGAGAATATTTCTCACCGGGTCCTGCCACGTAACTGGCCGCACCCACGGAGGGTACGGAACAAAATTCCAATAGTCCTCAGTAATCACAACAGTGGAGGAGGCGAGAATCAGGAAAGTGATCATCATTTTTAGGAACTTTGCTGCTGATCCTCCAGAGGAAGGGTCGCGGAGTCTGTATCCTGGTTCTCTGTCAGCTCCTGAAGTATGCAGGGCGAGGGAGGGCGTGCTGTAGAAAGGACGCGGCGTATGTTCTTTGTAGGTATCCAGATCGGGCAATCCTCAGTTTCTGGAAAGACGCAAGCATACCCTCGGCCCCATGTTAATAAGGGATCTGGCCCTCTCCACTGGCACGTGAGAGGGTCTTTCCATTTTACTCTTTCGGGGTGTTCTTTAGGGTCGCTGCCACCCCATTTTTCCGGCAGGGGTGAGACCTTTGTCATCCATAGTTAAAAAATTAAGGGTATATATAGCGGATTGTAATTGTCTATGGGGAGATGTCAGTTCATCTCCCCCTTTTTGTTTTTCCAAAAAAGCTTTGAGCCAACGATGACGATTTTCGACAATGGCTTGACCCGTGGGATTGTATGGAATACCCGTAACACGGCGGATAGCAAAAATATTACAGAAAGACCGGAACGCCTTAGAAGTGTATGCGGGGCCATTGTCGGTTTTTAATACCTGTGGAATTCCCATAAAGGCAAAAGCAAGAAATAAATGATCCATAACATGTTTGGCTGATTCACCAGTGTGAGCCGACGCAAAAGTAAATAATGTACAGGTATCAACAGTAACATGAATAAAAGCCAATCTGCCAAAAGGAGGGTAATGCGTGACGTCCACTTGCCACAGCTTTCTTGGAGCAAGACCACGGGGATTCGTGGCTTCAGAGGCCGCAGGTAATTTAGTAACACAGGAGGTACAAGCTTTCACAATAGCCCGCGCGCTTTCCCGAGAAATGCCAAATTGACTGCACAACATTCCCGCCCCTTGGTGGAAGCGCCGGTGGGCTTGCGAGGCTGCGGCTGTAGCGTCTAAAGGGAGAAGAGCCAGAGCCAACAGTGGTGCAACAAAAATAATCGCCCTTGGTGTGCTAGCAATTTCCCTAGTAAGTAGGTCCGCATAAGCATTACCTTCAACCAATCGTCCGGGGAGGGACGAATGCGCCCTAATATGAGAAATATGAAAACGATGAGAACGAGCGCGAATCGTTGCTTGAAGTTCCTGGAACAAAGGAAAAATAGCTGCCTCGGAAAACCGGAGCGCTGCAGTCTCAATGTGAAGAGTAACAGAGCATGCATACCGGCTATCTGAGATAATATTGAGTGATTGAGGGAAATCGCGAAGGAGTGACGTCACAGCTACAAGTTCCGCGTGTTGAGCGGAATGGGACAGAATGGGGATAACGCGGGAAGTGTACGGAGGACAATAATAGGCGGCTCGGCCTTTCGTTCCATCTGTGAAAACTGTGGTAGCCCCCGGTATTGGGTCCGGAACCGTGATGCAGGGGAATACCCTTGCAAAAGGTGAGAAAACCTTTAATCGTGGAATATCTGGGAGACCAGTAACCCAAGCCACGGTATTCATCGCCAAAAGGATCTGACAATCGGGATCGTTGCCAAGAAGTGTGGCAAGTTGATCTGAAGGAAATGGTTGGTATAATGCAGAGGGTCCGATCCCAGAAAGGACGGTAAGGCGCCGAATTAAACGACCCTCACTGTACCTCGTTCTCGCCTGTCCTGCCATCGACCCCCGGCCCACGTCATCCCCCGGGCCTGGAATGCCCTCCCTCTGCCCCTGCGCCAAGCTAGCTCTCTTCCTCCCTTCAAGGCCCTGCTGAGAGCTCACCTCCTCCAGGAGGCCTTCCCAGACTGAGCCCCTTCCTTCCTCTCCCCCTCGTCCCCCCTCCATCCCCCCATCTTACCTCCTTCCCTTCCCCACAGCACCTGTATATATGTATATATGGTTGTACATATTTATTACTCTATTTATTTATTTATTTATTTATTTATTTATTTTACTTGTACATTTCTATCCTATTTATTTTATTTTGTTGGTATGTTTGGTTCTGTTCTCTGTCTCCCCCTTTTAGACTGTGAGCCCACTGTTGGGTAGGGACTGTCTCTATGTGTTGCCAATTTGTACTTCCCAAGCGCTTAGTACAGTGCTCTGCACATAGTAAGCGCTCAATAAATACGATTGATTGATTGATTGATTGATTGATTGACCCAATAACTGGGCTACCACAGTCGGATATGGGGAAACAGAGCGGCGGGGCTGAGTGGGCAAATGCATCCACTCAACCAATTGTTGTTCTTGACATATAACCCCTGTAGGCATGACAGAGGTGGGAACGACAACGGCGGATAAGGGTATCCCTGGGGTGACACGGTCCACCGTAGCCTGAGCCAATTTTTTGACTACCTGCTCTAACTCCCGGGCGGCTTGTGGTGAAAGGGAGCGGGGGGAAGAGAGTTCCGGGGCTCCTCGCAAGGTAGCAAAAAGGTGAGATAATTGATCGGTGGGGATTCCAAGATAAGGGCGCACCCAGTTTAATTCCCCCAGTAATTTTTGGAAATCATTAAGGGTTTTTAATTTTGAAACATCCAAGCTAGGGGTCACAGGGGACACTGTCCGATCTGTCAGAATATGTCCCAAAGCCCGGGGGCTTTGTCTGGACTTTCTCGGGTGCAACCCGCAGCCCTCCAAATTCTAGAGTCGCCAGAGGAGCAGGCCGTAAGGCGTGTAGTGAACAATATAGTGAATAATATATGCCTCAGGATGCTTGACGCGGAGAGGTGCTATCAGAAGCGCAACGTAAGTCTGGCACATTGTGGGGCTATTTTTCATTCCCTGGGGGAGGACCGTCCAACGATATCGCGCAGTAGGTTGAATCCTGTTGGTCACAGGGACTGAAAACGCAAATCGAATACGATCGTCCGAGTGGAGCGGAATAGAGAAAAAACAATCCTGAATATCTACTACTAATATCGGCCAATTCCTAGGGATCATAGCCGGGTTCGGGAGCCCAGGTTGCAGCGCTCCCATCGGCTGCATCGTCTTATTGATTTCTCTGAGATCAGTCAACATCCTCCAGGCCCCCGAGCGCTTTTTTTATCACAAAGACAGGGGAATTCCAAGTGCTATCGGAGGGTTCAATATGCCCCGCCGCTAATTGTTCCGCGACTATCACTTGTAAAGCAGCCAATTTCGGGGTTGGTAGCGGCCACTGCTCCACCCATACTGGTGTATCAGAAGCCCACGTTATTCGTTGGGTGGTTGGGCGGTTGACCCCGACCTTTGCAGTGGCCGCGAAGGAAAAGGGCGCGGTGAATTACACGGGCGACAATTGTCGGTCGTAATTACGACCCCCATTTGTCCTAAAAGATCACGTCCCAATAAATTAATGGGGAGGCGATCTAACACATATGGTTGAATGTATCCTGATCGGCTATCAAGCTCCCAGTGTAGGTAAGCGGCACTTTGAGAGGGGAGGGTAACCTCTCCGATGCCTTCTAACGGGGCAGCCCCGGTTTGCAGTGGCCATGCCGGGGGCCAGTCCCTTTTTGTTAGGACCGAACGGTCAGCACCAGTGTCTACTAAACCAATAAAGTCTCGTCCATTCAAACGGACTGTCAATCTCGGCCGGTTTTGCCCAATGACAGCGGACCAATTAGCTCCTATGCCGGAGCTGCCAAAACCTTTTGACCCCCGCGGATCCTTGGTCCGAACGGAGCCTAAAGCGTAAAAAGGAAAGATCACCAATTGAGCAATGCGTGAACATTCACGGAGTTGCACAACCCGAAGACTGCATGCCAAAACAGCTAATTCCCCCAGATTGTCTTCATCCACCACTCCCGGCAAGACAATCAACCCCTTTTGAGTTAGTCCGCTACGGTCCAATATGTGTCCCACAGTACCCATTGGGAGAGGGCCAGCGACCCCCGTGGGGATTCGTTGAACCCCCATTTCAGGGGTTATAATCAAGTGTCCCACGACGGGGAGGTCGAGGCCAGCGGAGCCGCTAGTGGCTCGCTGCAATTCGCCGATGGTGGACAGTTGTCGGGAGAAGTCAGAGCCTGTTACTTTGGAACAGCTGCGCGTTGCAGAGAGATCGCTGCCCCTATTGTTGTTGGGGCCTGGGGCCGGCCCCTGCGTCCGTTTCCCGGCACAGGGCTGCCATTATTTGAGAACATCGAGCGACATTCACAAGCCCAGTGGCGTTCATTTTTGCATTTGGGGCATACTGAGGTTGGTAGCGGTCTGGAAAAGTTCTGTCGTGGGCTACGACAATCCTTCGCCAAATGTCCGCTCTTTCCACAGCGAAAGCATACTATGTCTGCCTTAGTTTGTCTTTGCATTGCTGTGGCCATTAGATTAGCATTGAAAGAGGCTGTCCCTACATCCTGACATCGGCGTACCATGTCAGTAATGGACAAGGTCCGTTCCCCCAGCTAAGGCACGCTTGCAGTCTTGGTTAGCATTGACATAAGCCAGCTGTCTTAATAAAATAACTCCCGCCGCATTATCACTGACGCTGCGCTGGATAGCCATCGTCAGGCGGCTGACAAATTGTTAAAATGGTTCTGACGGTCCTTGTAATATTTTTGTAAAACTGGAGTTTTGTTCTCCTTTCGCCGGGAGCTTTTGCCATGCAGCTTTCCCGGCTATCATTATTTGTTGATATGCTTGCAGAGTGTAAGTTAATTGATTGGCAGTGTCCACAAAAGGCCCAGTCCCTGTAAGCATCTCGAAAGTTATTTGAACTGGAGGTCGGGCGTGATCATTGCGACGTGCTTTCTCCGCACACAAATCAAAAAATTCTGCCTTCCGAAGCAATTAGTCCCCGCCATCCAGGACAGTCTTGGCTAAGGTTTGCCAATCATACGGGCAAAGGATTAAGGAAGCAATACTTCCTATGAGTGCCAGTACATAAGGAGCCGTGGGTCCATATGTCGCAGCACCCTGTTTCACTTCTTTTAATAATTTGAAATTCAAGAGTTCGTGGGTACGTATTAACTGACCAGGATTAGCAGGGTCAGGTTGCTCCATCACATGGAAACCCATCAATAATTCAATAGGTGTCTCCTCTCCCCCTTCCGCAGCAGCCCCCATCGCTCGCTGCAGAGGTGTTTGTGCTGGTTTCGGGACCCATGGAGGGGGGTTTGGAGGTGGTGGTGCGGAAGAAGCTGGCTCAGTGAAAGGATTCCACTTTCCTTTCGGCCATTGCTCGGGATTACAGTCTATCAATGCAGATTCAGGCGGGGGAGGCAAATGGGGGTCCGGGCAAATCATAGCTTCGTCCGGGCCGGAAGCCACATATATCCCCGCCAACTTTTCCTTCAAGTGAATTTCGTGTTCAGGAGTAAGGCAAATCTTTAATACGTTCCATATGGAGAACGCAGCGATAGGAAAAGCCTGGGGTCCTTCTCTTAGTCTGGAACTCATCTGCCTTCCCACTATTTCCCATCGTTCTAAATCCACTATTCCTTCCTTTGGAAACCAAGGGCAGCATTTTTCCACGCATTCCAAAAATTGTTCAATCTGGGCAGTGGTGATAATCAACCCACGCTCCTTTACAACATCCTTAAGTAATTGGATATAATGATCCCGAGAACGGAATTGAATTTGTCCCATTTTCTTCCCTGCTGTAAAACTGGAGTTTGAAAATGAAAGTAAACTTAAGTGCCCTCACCTCTGCGGTTCCTTTATGAGTCACTGCGCAGTGATGAGTTGCGTCGTGAGAGTTGCGGTGCTGAGTGTGAGGGTCCAGGGTTCAGGTCCCTGTCCCTGTTCGGGCGCCATTTGTTGCCGTCTGCCTCCACGCGTCCGGCGCAGCGGGGAGACGGGCACGCGCAATGGAAGAACACAGGCCAGGCGAGTCTCAAGGTGCACAAGAAGACTGTATATTCAGCACACTGTGGAGGATTTTATACAGTGAGGAGCCTCAAGGGAGTCAGGGGACAGGCGGATGACTGCAAGTTTATCAGCAAGGCTGAGCTTATCAGCAAGACTGAGCTCATCAGCAAGACTGAGCTCATCAGCAAGGCTGACCTTATCATCAAGGCTGAGCTCATGCCTAGATCGGCACGTTCCCAAGGCAATTCTCAGAACAGTGCCAAGTTATTTAACTAGCAGCCTGACTTCCTTCATTGCTCCTTGTAGGTTTTCCTGTGAGCACGGAAGGCCGGGTGGCCTGGCTTACTACCTAGGCCCAGATGTTAGGTTTGTCACAAGGTACCACTATGCCTCCCGGCCCTGGTTCCCCTGTCTCCCGGCCCAGGTACCCCTCTGCCACCCGGCCCTGGTCCCCCTGTTTATTGGCCCTGGTTCCCCTCTGCCTCCCGGCCCTGGTTCCCCTCTGCCTCCCGGCCCTAGTCCCCCTCTGCATTCCGGCCCTGGACCCCCGTCTCCTGGCGCAGGTACACCTCTGTCTCCTAGCCCTGACCCTCCCTGCCTCCAGGCCCTTGTCTCCCCCGGCGTCTCAGTCCTGGTCTCCCCACTGCCACCCTGCCCTGGTCCCCCTCTATCTGCCACCACTCGTCTCCCTATACCTCTGGGCCCTGGCCCCTCTCCCCATCCTGCCTGGGTCCCTCTTCCTCGTGTCCTAGGTTCCCCTGTCTCCCGGACCTGGTCCACCTGTCTTCCCAATCAGGTACACCTCTGCCTCCCAAACCTGGTCCCCTCTGTCTTCCCGGCCGGGTACTCCTCTGCCTCGTGGCCCTGGTCCCCCTCTGCTTCCCCACACTGATCCCCCTCTGCCTCCTTGCCCTTGTCCCCCTGTCCCCCGGCCCATGAACCCCTCTTCCTCCTTGCCCTGGTCACCCTCTGCCGCCCCGCACTGGTCACCCTCTGCCTCACGACCCTGGTCCCTCTGTACCTTCCGTCCCTGGTCTCCTTCTACCTTCAGGCCCTTGGGTGTCTCTCCCTCCTGACCCTGGGTCCCCTCTACCTCCGGGCTCTGGTCCCCGTCTCCTGGCCCAGGTACCCTACTGCCTCCTGGCTCTGGCCCCCTTCTGCTGCCAACCCCTTGTTCCCACCTGCCTACTGGCCCTGGTCCCTCTGCTACTACCGGCTCTGGTCTCCTTCTACCTCCAGGCCCTGGGGTCTCACTCCGTGCCGCACGGCCCTGGTCCCCTCTACCTCCCGGCCTTGGTCTCCCAGTCTCCCACCCAGGTCCCTCTCTGCCTCCCCGGCCTAGTCCCCCCCCCACCACGTGCATCCGCCCAGGTACCCTCTGCCTCTTGACCCTGATTCCCCTCTGCCTCCCAGCCCAGGTAACCCTCTGCCTTCCAGTCCTGGTCCCCCTCTGCCCCCCTGCTCTGGTCCCCAAGGCCTCTCAGCCCTGGTCTCCCTCTGCCTCCCGAACAAGATGCCCAACTGCCTCTTGTACCACGTCCCTTTCAGGCTATCAGACCGGGACTCCGTCTCCCAGCCCAGGTATCCCTCTGCCACCCTGCACTGGTCCCTCTCTGCATCCCAGTTCTAGTCCACATCTGTCTCCCTGTCCTGGTCCCGAGCGCCACTCAGCCCTTGTCTCCATCTGCCTCCCGGCTCAGGTACCCCTCTGCCTCCTGGCCCTGGTCCCCTTCGGCCTCCCAACCCCGGTACCCATCTGCCTCCTGGCACTAGTCCCCCTCTGCTTCCCTGCCCTGGTCCCACTCTGCTGCTTGAGCCTGGTGCCCCTGTCTCCGGGAACAGGTACCCCTCTGCCTCCTGGTCCTAGTTCCCCTAGGCTTCCGCACACTCGTCGCCCTCTGCTTCCCGGCCGTGGTCTTCCTCTACTTCCAGGTCCTGGTCCCTCACTTCTTTCCGGCCCTGGGTCCCCTCTACCATCGGGCCCTGGTCCCCCTATCTCCTGGTCCTGGTACCCCGCGACCTCCTGGGCCTGGACCCGCTTCCCAGTCCAGGTACCCCTCTGCCTCCCGACCTGAGTCTACCTTTGCCTCCTGGCCCTGGTACCCCTCTGCCTCCCTGTCCTGGTCTCTCCCGCCTCTCGACCCTGGTCCCTCTCTGCCTCCAGACCCTTGGATTTCTCTCCTTCCCGGCACTGGGTCCCCTCTGCCTATCTGTCCTGGTCCCCGTGTACTGGCCCAGATACCCCTCTGCTTCCCTACCTGGTCCCCGCTGCCTCCCAGCCCTGGTCCCTCTCTGCCTCCCATCCCAGGTACGCCTCTGAGCCCTGGCCCTGGTCACCCGCTGCCTCCTGGCCCTGGTTCCCCTTCTCTCGGCCCAGTTAACACTCTGCCTCTCGGCCCTGATCTCCCCGTCTGCCGGCCTAGGTACCACTCTGCCTCCGGGCCTTGGTCCCCCTCGGCCTAACCTTCCTGGTCCCCATCTGCCTCCTGGCCCTGCTCCCCCTCTGCCATTCAGCCCTGGTTCCCCTGCCTCCTGGTCCAGGTACCCCTCTGCCTTCCAGCCCAGGTCCCTGGGTCTGGCCCAGGGACACCTCTGCCTCCCTGTCCTGATTCCGGGGCCTCTTGGTCCAGGTATTCCTCTGCCTCCCGGCCCTACTCCCCCTGCCTCCTGGCCCAGGTACCCCTCTGCCTCCCGGCCGTGATGCCGCACTGCCTGCCAGCCCTGCTCCCCCGTCTCCCGGCTCAGATAGCCCTCTGCCTCCTGGCTCTGGTGCCCCTCTGCCTCCCTACCCTGGTCGCCATCTGCCTCCCAGCCCTGGTTCCCATCTGCCTCCTGGCCCTGCTTCCCCTCTGCCATTCAGCCCTGGTCCCCCTGCCTCCTGGTCCAGGTACCCCTCTGCCTTCCAGCCCAGGTTCCCCTGTCTCCCGGCCCAGGCACCCCTCTGCCTTCTGGCCCTGGGCCCCCTCTTCCTTCTGGCCCTGGGCCCCCTCTTCCTACCTGCCCTGGTCCCACTATGCCTGCAGGCGCGGGTCCACCTCTGCCTCCAGGCCTGTGTCACCCTCTCCGTCCCAGCCCTGGTCGAACTATGCCTCCAGGCCCGGGTCCCCCTCTGCCTCCAGGCCTGGGTCGCCCTCTCCGTCCCAGCCCTGGGTCCGATATACCACCCGGCCCAGCTGTCCGCCTCATGGACCTGGTCCCCCTCTGCCTCTAGGCCGTGGTCCCCCAGTCTCCCGGCCCAGGCTCCCTTCTGCCTCCCGGTCTTCCCCCCCGTCACCTCTCGGCTCTGGTCCCCGTGGGTCTGGCCCAGAGACACCTCTGCCTCCCGGTCCTGATTCCGGTGCCTCTTGGTCCAGGTATCCCTCTGCCTCCCTGCCCTGCTCCCCCTGCCTCCTGGCCCAGGTACCTCTCTGCCTCCCGGCCGTGGTCCCGCACTGCCTCCCAGCCCTGGTCCCCCGTCTCCCGGCTCAGATAACCCTCTGCCTCCTGGCCCTGGTGCCCCTCTGCCTACCTACCCTGGTCGCCATCTGCCTCCCAGCCCTGGCCCCCCTCTGCCTCCCGGCCCTGGTCCACCATCTCCCGGCCCAGGTACCCCTCTGCCTCCTGACCCTGGTCCAACTCTTCCTACCTGCTCTGGTCCCACTATACCTTCAGGCCCGGGTAACCCTCTGCCACCAGGCCTGGGTCGCCCTCTCCGTCCCAGCGCTGGGTCCGATATACCACCCGGCCCTGCTGCCCGTCTCCTGACCCTGGACCCCTCTGCCTCTAGGCCGTGGTGCCCCTGTCTCCTGGCCCAGGCTCCCTTCTGCTTCCCGGTCCCTGCCCACCGTCACCACGCAGCCCTGGGCCCCTTCTGCCTCTCGGCTCTGGTCCCCCTGTGTCTGGCCCAGGGATCCCTCTGCCTCCCTGCCCTGGTCCCCCTGTCTCCTAGTCCAGGTACCCCTCTGCCTACCTGCCTTGGTCCCCATCGGCCTCCCAGCACTGGTCCTCGACTGCCTCCCAGCCCGGGTCTCCGAACTCCCGGCCCAGGTACCCCTGTGCCTCTTGACCCTGGTTCCCCTCTGCCTACCTGCTCTGGTCCCCATCTACTTACTGGCCCTGGTGCTCCTCAGTTTCCCAACCCTGGTACCCGGCTGCCTCCTTGTCCTTGTCGCCCCAGTTTCTCGACCCTGGTCCCACTTTGCCTCACGGCCCAGGTCCCCTCTGCCTCCTGGCCCTGGTCCCCCTCTGTCTCCCTTGATCCCCATCTGGCTCCCAGCTCTTGTTTCTCTGTGCCTCCTAGCCCTGGACTCCCTCAACCTCCATGCCGTGGTCCCTCTCTCAATCCTGGCCCCGGGTCACGCCTACCTCCGGTCCCTGGTCCCTCTGTTTCCTGGTCCAGGTACTCTTCTGCCTCCTAATCCTGGTCCCTCACCGCCTCCAGGCTCTGGTCTCCCTCGGCCTCCATGACCTGGTCCCCCTCCGCCTCCCTGCCCTTGTGGCCGCTGCTTCTCCGTCCTGGTCCCCCTTTGCCTCCCGTCTCAGGTACCCCTCTGCTTCCTGGCCCAGGTCACCCTCTGCCTCCCGTCCCTGGTCCCACTGTGAAGCCCGGACTTAGTTTCTGTCTATCCCCAGGCCCTTGGGTCTCTCTCCATCCCGGCCCTTGGTCCCCTCTACCTCCTGGCCCAGGTCCACCTGTCTCCCGCCCTGGCAACTCAATACCCCCCGACCCTGGTCCCACTCTGCCTCCCTTACCTGGTACCGCCCTGCTTCTCGGCCCTGGTTCCCCTTCGCCTCCCAGACCAGGTCCCCCTGTCTCCTGGCCCAGATACCCCTCTGCCTTCTGGCCCTGATCCCCCTCTGCCTACCTGTCCGGGTGCCACTAGGCCTCCAGGCCCTGGTCCCCCTCTGCCTCTGGGCCCTGGGCACCCTCACTTCTAAGACCTGGTCCCTCTCTACCTCCAGGTCCAGGTACGCCACAGCCTCCTGGTCCTGGCAGGACCTCTGCCTACCTGCCCTGATTCCCCATCTCCTGGCCCAGCTAACCCTCTGACCTCCAGCCTTGATCTCCCTGCATCCCGGTCCAGGTACCCTTCTGCCTTCTGGCCCTGGTCCCCCTCTGAATACCTGCCCTGGAACCACTTTGCCTCCAGGCCCTGGTCCCCCTCTGCCTCCCGGCCAAGGTACCCTACTGCCTCCCGGCCCGGATGCCCCTCTGTCTCCCAGCCACGGTCCCCCTTGCCTCCCATCCTTGGTCCCCCTCGGCCTCCTGGCCCTCGTCCCCTTCTGCCTCTCTACCCTGGTCCCTCCCAATTTTCAGCCCCGGTCCCACTTTGCCTCCCGGCCCCAGTATCCCTCTGTCTTCTGGCCCTGGTCCCACTCTGACCATCTGCCCTGGTCCCCCTCTGCCTCCTGGGCCTGATCTCCTTCTACCTCCAGCAACTTGGGTCTCTCTCCGTCCCGGCCCTGAGTACCCTCTAGCTCCTGGCCCTAGTCCCCCCGTCTCCTTGCCCAGGTACTATTCTGCCTCCTGGCCTTGGTCCCCATATGCCTCTCCGCCCTGGTCCCCCAGGCCTCTCCGCCCTGGACGCCTCTGCCTCTCAGCCCTGACCCCACTTTACTTTCTGACCCTGGTCTCACTGCCAACCTTCCATCCCTGGTCCCCTTCTCCCTCCAGCCTTAGGTCCCCTCTACCTCCCCGCCTTACTCCCCATCTTCCGCCCAGACCTGGGCCCACTCTGCCTAGCGATAGTGATGACCAGGGTCTTGCCAGCACTCGTCTCCTTGTAGCTCCCGGCCCTGGTCGCCTTCAGACCCCCGGCCCAGGTGCCACTCTGCCTCCTGGACCTAGACTCCCTCTTCCTCCAGACCCTTGGGTCTCTCTCCTTCCCGGCCCTGGGTCCCCTCCACCAACTGGCCCTGATCCCTCTGTCTCCCGACCCTGGTACCGCTCTACCTGCAGGCCCTGGTCCTCCTTTTGCCCGGTCCAGGTCTCCCCCTACCTCCCGGGCCTGGTGCCCCTGTCTCCCAGCCCAGGTACCCTTATGCCTCCTGGCCCTGGTCACACTCTGCCAGCCTGCCCTGGTGCCCCTCTGCCTCCCGGCCCAGGTACACCTCTGCCTCCCGGGCCAGGTACACCTCTGCCTCCCGGCCCTGGTCTCCCTGTGTCCCGGCCCAGGTACCCTGCTGCCTCCTGGCCCTGGTCCCACTCTGCCAGCCTGACCTGGTCGCCCTCTGTCTCCCGGCCCTGGTCCTTCTATGCCTCCAGGCCCTGGTCTCCTTCTACCTCCAGCCCCTTGGGTCTCTCTCTGTCCCGTCCCTGGGTCCCCTCTACCTCTCGGCCCTAGTCACCCGTCTCCTGCCCCAGGTATCTCTCTGCCATCATGCCCTGGTCCCTCATCTCCCGACTCAGGTAACCCTCTGCCTCCAGGCCCTGGTCCCACTCTGCCTCCCCCCCGCCCTGGTCCCCGTCTGCCTCCCTGCCCAGGTCCCTCTGTGCCTCCCAGCCCAGGTCATTCTCTGCCTCACGGCCCTGGTCCCTCTCTGCCTCCTGGCAATGGTCTCCCTCTACATCCTGGCCCTTGGGTCTCTCTCCTTCCCGGCCCTGGATCCCATCTACCAATCCGCCCTGATCCCCTTGTCTCCCGGCCAATGTATACTTTGGCCGCCTGGCCATGGTCCCCTTCTGCCTCCTGGCCCTGATACCCCACTGCCTTTCAGCATTGGTCCCACCTTACTTTCTGGGCCCGGTCCCCTTTTCCCTCTGGCCAGAGGTCCAATCTACCTCCCAGCCTCGGTCTCCATCTTCTGTCCGGACCTGGTCGCCCTCTGACTACCGGCATTGGTGCCCCGGTCACTCCCAGCCCTCGTCGCCTCGTAGCTCTGGGCCCTGGTCCCCCTGTGTTTCCAGGCACTGATCCCCTTGTACCTGCCAGCCCTGGTCTCCCTCTTCCTCCAGACCCTGGCCCAACTCTCCGTCCCGGCCCTGGATTCCCTCTACCTACCGGCCTAGGTACCCCTGTCTACAGGCCCAGGTACCCCTCTGCCTCCCGACACTGGTCCCCCTCTGCTGCCAGGCCCTGCTCCCCCTCTGCTTCCCGGCCCTAGTCCCTTTGATCCTCCGGGCCCATGTCTCCGTCTCCCTCCAGGTCACTGGGTCTCTCTCCGTCCTGGCCATGTGTCCTCTCTACAGACGGGAAGTGGTCCTCCTGTTCGCACTCTACTTCTAGGCTCTGGCCCCTCTCTCCATCATGGCCCAAGGACCCTCTACCTCCCGGCCTCGGCTCTGTCTCCCAGCCCAAGTATCCCTCTGCCTACCCGCCCTGGTCCTCGCCACTTCTCGGCTCTGGTACCCCTCTGCCTCCTGGCCCAGGGCCCCCTCTGCCTCCCTGACCTTGTCCCTCACGCTTCTCGGCCCTGGTCCCCTCTGCCTCCCAGGTCTGGTACCCCTCTGCCAGCCTGCCTTGGTCCACCCGTGTCTCTCGTCCCCGGTCCCGCTCTGCCTTTTAGCCCTAGTACCCCTTTACCTCCGAGAAGCAAGGGGAACAAGGGTAGGGAAGCAGCGGTGCCGCCCTCCCTGCGGGCCCAGGTCCCCGTTTCCTGGCCCTGGTCCCCCTCTGCCTCGTGGCCCTGGTTCCCTCAGCCTGCCGGCTCTGGTCCCCCTCAGCCTCCAGGCCCTACTCCCCGTGCCTTCGGGCCCAGGTACCACTATGCCTCCCGGCCCTGGTTCCCCTGTCTCCCGGAACAGGTACCCTTCTACCACCCGGCCCTGGTACCCCTGTCTACTGGCTCTGGTTCCCCTCTGCCTCCCGGCCCTGGTTCCCCTCTGCCTCCCGGCCCTGGTCCCCCTCTGCCTTCTTGCCCTGGTCCACCGTCTCCTGGCGCAGGTACCCCTCTGTCTCCTAGCCCTGTCCATCCCTGCCTCCAGGCCCTTGTCTCCCCCGCCTTCTCAGTCCTGGTCTCTCCACTGCCACCCGGCCCTGGTCCCCCTCTGCCTGCCAGCACTCGTCTCCCTCTACCTCCAGGCCCTGGCCGCTCTCTCCAGCCTGCCTGGGTCCCCTCTTCCTCGTGTCCTAGGTCCCCCGGCTTCCCGGACCTGGTCCACCGGTCTTCCAAATCAGGTACCCCTCTGCCTCCCAGACCGGGTCCCCCCTGTCTTCCGGGATGGGTACTCCTCAGCCTCGTGGCCCTGGTCACCCTCTGCTTCCCCACACTGATCCCACGCTACCTCCCTGCCCTGGTTCCCCTCTGCCTCCCTGCCCTTGTCCCCCTGACCCCCGGCCCATGAACCCCTCTGCTTCCTGGCTCTGGTCACCCTCTGCCGCCCCACACTGGTCACCCTCTGCCTCACGACCCTGGTTCCCCTGTGCCTTCCGTCCCGGGTCTGCTTCTAACTTCAGGCCCTTGGGTCTCTCTCCCTCCACCCTGGGTCTCCTCTACCTCCCGGCCCTGGTCCCCGTCTCCTGGCCCAGGTACCCTTCTGCCTCCTGGCCCTGGCCCCCTTCTGCTGCCAACCCCTGGTTCCCCCCTGCCTACTGGCCCTGGTCCCTCTGCTACTACCGGCTCTGGGCTCCTTCTACCTCCAGGCCCCTGGGTCTTTCTCCGAGCCTCACGGCCCTGCTCCCCTCTACCTCCCGGCCTTGATCCCCCAGTCTCCCACCCAGGTCCCTCTCTGCCTCCCCGGCCTAGTCCCCCCCTGTGCATCGGCCCAGGTACCCTCTGCCTCTTGACCCTGATTCCCCTCTGCCTCCCAGCCCAGGTACCCCTCTGCCCTCCAGTCCTGGTCCCCCTCTGCCCCCTGCCGTGGTTCCCAAGGCCTCTCAGCCCTGGTCTCCCTCTGCCTCACGACCAAGATCCCCAACTGCCTCTTCTACCAGGTCCCCTTCATGCTATCAGACGGGGACTCGGTCTCCCAGCCCAGGTACCCCTCTGCCACACTGCCCTGGTCCTCCTCTGCCTCCCAGTTCTAGTCCACTTCTGTCTCCTTGCCCTGATCCCGAGAGCCACAAAGCCCTTGTCCCCATCAGCCTCCCGGCTCAGGTACACCAATGCCTCCTGGCCCTGGTCCCCTTCTACCTCCCAGCCCATGTACCCATCTGCCTACTGGCACTAGTCCCCCTCTGCTTCCCTGCCCTGGTCCCACTCTGCTGGTTGGGCCATGGGCCTCTGTCTCCCGGACCAAGTACCCCTCTGCCTCCTGGCCCTGATCACTCTTGGCTTCCCCACCCTCGTCGCCCTCTGCTTCCTGTCCCTGGTCTTCCTCTACCTCCAGGTCCTGTTCCCTCTCTTCTTTCCGGCCCTGGGTCCCCTCTACCAACCGGCCCTGGTCCCCCTATCTCCTGGTCCTGGTACCCCTCGACCTCCTGCGCCTGGACCCGCTTCCCAGTCCAGGTACCTCTCTGCCTCCCGGCCATGGTCCACCACTTCCTCCTGGCCCTGGTCCCCCTCGGTCTCCCTGGCCTGGTCTCTCCCGCCTCTCGGACCTGGTCCCTCTCTACATCCAGACCCTTGGATTTCTCTCCTTCCCGGCCCGGGGTCCCCTCTGCCTATCTGTCCTGGTCCCCGTTTACTGGCCCAGATACCCCTCTGCTTCCCTACCTGGTCCCCGCTGCCTCCCAGCCCTGGTCCCTCTCTGTCTGCCCGCCCAGGTACGCCTCTGACCCCTGGCCCTGGTCACCCTCTGCCTCCTGGCCCTGGTTCCCCTTCTCTCGGCCCAGTTAACCATCTGCCTCCCGGCCCTGATCCCCCCGTCTGCCGGCCTAGGTACCACTCTGCCTCCGGGCCCTGGTCCCCCTCGGCCTAAGCGTCCTGGTCCCCATCTGCCTCCTGGCCCTGGTCCCCCTCTGCCATTCAGCACTGGTCCCCCTGTCTCCTGATCCATGTACCCCTCTGCCTTCCAGCCCAGGTTCCCCTGTCTCCCGGCCCAGACACTCCTATGCCTTCTGGCCCTGGTCCCCCTCTTCCTACCTGCCCTGGTCCCACTATACCTCCAGGCCCGGGTCCCCTTCTGCCTCCAGGCCTGGCGTGCCCTCTCCGTCCCAGCCCTGGGTCCGATATACCAACCGACCCTGCTGCCCGCATCCAGGACCTGGTCCCCCTCTGCCTCTAGGCCGTGGTCCCCCAGTCTCCCGGCCCAGGCTCCCTTCTGCCTCCCGGTCCATGTCCCCCGTCGCCTCTCGGCTCTGGTCCCTCTGGGTCTGGCCCAGGGACACCTCTGCCTCCCTTTCCTCATCCCCCTGCCTCTTGGTCCAGGTATCCCTCTGCCTCCCTGCCCTGCTCCCCCTGCCTCCTGGCCCAGGTACCCCTCTGCCTCCCGGCCGTGGTCCCGCATTGCCACCCAGCCCTGGGCCCCGTCTCCCGGCTCAGATAACCCTCTGCCTCTTGGCCCTGGTGCCCCTCTGCCTGCCTGCCCTGGTCGCCATCTGCCTCCCAGCAGTGGTCCCCCTCTGCCTCCCGACCCTGGTCCCCCAACTCCCGACTCAGGTACCCCTCTGCCTCCTGGCCCTCGTCCCCCCCTTCCTACCTGCTCTGGTCCCACTATGCCTTCAGGCCCTGGTCCCCATCTGTCTCCAGGCCTGGGTCCCCGTCTCCGTCACAGCGCTGGGTCCTATATACCACCCGGCCCTGCTGCCCGTCTCCTGACCCTGGTCCCCCCTCTGCCTCTAGGACGTGGTGCCCCTGTATCCTGGCCTAGGCTCCCTTCTGCTTCCCGGTCCCTGCCTACCGTCACCATTCAGCCCTGGTTCCCCTCTGCCTCCCTGCCTTGGGCCCCCTGTCTCCTGGTCCAGGCACCCCTCTGCCTACCTGCCTTGGTCCCCCTCGGTCTCCCAGCACTGGTCCTCCTCTGCCTCCCAGTCCGAGTCCCCGAACTCTCGGCCCAGGTACCCCTGTGCCTCCTGGCCCTGGTCCCCCTCTGCCTACTTGCCCTGGTCCCCGTCTACGTACTGGCCCTGGTGCTCCACAGTTTCCCAACCCTTGTACCCCTCTGCCTCCCTGCCCTTGTCGCCCCTGCTTCTCGACCCGGGTCCTACTTTGCCTCACGGCCCAGGTACCCCTCTGCCTCCTGGCCCTGGTCCCACTCTGACGATCTGCCCTGGTCCCCCTCTGCCTCCTGGGCCTGATCTCCTTCTACCTCCAGCACCTTGGGTCTCTCTCCGTCCCGGCCCTGAGTACCCTCTAGCTCCTGGCCCTAGTCTCCCCGTCTCCTTGACGAGGTACGATTCTGCCTGCTGGCCCTGGTCCCCATATGGCTCTCTTCCCTGGTCCCCCCAGCCTCTCTGCCCTGGACCCCTCTGCCTTTCAGCCCTGACCCCACTTTACTTTCTGACCCTGGTCCCCCTGCCAACCTTCCATCCCTGGTCCCCTTCTCCCTCAAGCCCTAGGTCCCCTCTACTTCCCCGCCTTACTCCCCATCTTCCGCCCAGACCTGGTCCCTCTCTGCCTAGCGGTATTGATGACCTGGGTCTTCCCAGCCCTCGTCTCCTTGTAGCTCCCGGCCCTGGTCCCCCTCTGCCCCCCGACCCAGGTGCCACTCTGCCTCCTGGACCTAGACTCCCTCTCCCTCCAGACCCTTGGGTCTCTCTCCTTCCCGGCCCTAGGTCCGCTGCAACAACTGGCCCTGATCCCCCTGTATCCCGACCCTGGTACAGCTCTACCTCCAGGCCCTGGTCCCCCTGTTCCCCGGTCCAGGTCTCGCCCTGCCTCCCGGCCCTTTGTGCCCCTGCCTCCCAGCCCAGGTACCCTTATGCCTCCTGGCCCTGGTCACACTCTGCCAGCCTGCCCTGGTCCCCCTCTGCCTCCCGGCCCAGGTACACGTCTGCCTCCCGGCCCTGGTCTCCCTGTCTCCCGGCCCAGGTACCCTTCTGCCTCCTGGCCCTGGTCCCACTCTGCCAGACTGCCCTGGTCCCCCTCTGTCTCCCGGCCGTGGTCCTTCTGTACCTCCCGGCCCTAGTCTCCTTCTACCTCCAGCCCTTGGGTCTCTCTCTGTCCCGGCCCCGGGTGCCCTGGACCTCCCGGCCTTAGTCCCCCGTCTCCTGGCCCCGGTATCTCTCTGCCATCTTGCCCTGGTCCCCCACCTCCCGACCCAGGTAACCGTCTGCCTCCTGGCCCTGGTTCCCCTCTGCCTCCCCGCCCTGGTCCCCCTCTGCCTCCCTGCCCTGGTCCCCCTGTGCCTCCCAGCCCGGGTCATTCTCTGCCTCCCGGCCCTGCTCCCTCTCTGCCTCCCGGCCCTGGTCCCTCTCTGCCTCCCGGCCCTGGACTCCCTCTACCTCCAGGCCCTTGGGTCTCTCTTTTTCCTGGCCCTGGGTCACATCTGCCAACCGGCCCTGATCCCCCGTCTCCCGGCCAATGTATCCTTTTGCCTCCGGGCCATGGTCCCCTTCTTCCTCCTGGCCCTGATACCCACGGCCTTTCAGCATTGGTCCTACCTTACTTTCTGGCCCTGGTCCCCTTCTCCCTCTGGCCCGAGGTCCAATCTACCTCCCTGCCTTGGTCCCCATCTTCTGTCCGGACCTGGTCGCCCTCTGACTACCGGCATTGGTGCCCCGGTCACTCCCAGCCCTCGTCGCCTCGTAACCCTGGGCCCTGGTCCCCCTGTGTTTCCCGGCACTGATCCCCTTGTACCTGCCAGCCCTGGTCTCCCTCTTCCTCCAGACCCTGGCCCATCTCTCCGTCCCGGCCCTGGATTCCCTCTACCTACCGGCCTAGGTACCCCTGTCTACAGGCCCAGGTACCCCTCTGCCTCCCGACACTGGTCCCCCTCTGCTGACAGGCCCTGGTCACCGTCTGCTTCCCGGCCCTGGTCCCTTTGAGCCTCCGGGCCCTGGTCTCCGTCTACCTCCAGGTCACTGGGTCTCTCTCCGTCCTGGCCATGTGTCCCCTCTACCGCCGGGCCTTGGTCCCCCCTGTTCGCACTCTACTTCTTGGCCCTGGCCCCTCTCTCCGTCATGGCCCAAGGACCCTCTACCTCCCGGCCTAGGTTCTGTCTCCCAGCCCAGGTACCCCTCTGCCTACCCGCCCTGGTCCTCGCCACTTCTCGGCTCTGGTACCCCTCTGCCTCCTGGCCCAGGGACCCCTCTGCCTCCCTGCCTTTCAGCCGCCCGCTTCTCGGCCCTGGTCCCCTCTGCCTCCCAGCCCAGGTACCCCTCTGCCAGCCTGCCTTGGTCCACCCGTGCCTCTCGTCCCCGGTCCCCCTCTGCCTTTCAGCCCTAGTTCCCCTTTACATCCGAGAAACAAGGGGAACAAGGGTAGGGAAGCAGAGGTACCGCCCTACCTGCGGGCCCGGGTCCCCGTTTCCTGGCCCTTGTCCCTCTAGGCCTCCTGGCCCTGGTTCCCCTCAGCCTGCCGGCCCTGGTCCCCCTCAGCCTCCAGGCCCTACTCCCCCTGTCTCCCGGCCCAGGTACCACTATGCCTCCCGGCCCTGGTTCCCCTGACTCCCGGCCCAGGTACCCCGCTGCCACTCGGCCCTGGTCCCCCTGTCGACTGGACCTGGTTCCCCTCTACCTCCCGGCCTTGGTCCCCCTCTGCCTTTCGGCCCTGGTACCCCGTCTCCTGGCGCAGGTACCCCTCTGTCTCCTAACCCTGTCCCTCCCTGCCTCCAGGCCCTTGTCTCCCCTGGCTTCTCAGTCCTGGTCTCCCCACTGCCATCCTGCCCTGGTCCCCCTCTGCCTGCCAGCACTCGTCTCCCTCTCCCTCCAGGCCCTGGCCCCTCTCTCCAGCCTGCCTGGGTCCCCTCATCCTCGTGTCCTAGGTCCCCCTGCCTCCCGGACCTGGTCCACCTCTCTTCCCTATCAGGTACCCCTCTTTCTCCCAGACCTGGTCCCACCTGTCTTCCGGGCCGGGTACTCCTATGCCTCGTGGCCCTGGTCCCCCTATGCTTCCCCTCACTGATTCCACTCTGCCTCCCTGCCCTGGATGCCCTCTGCCTCCCTGCTCTTGTACCCCATCCCCTGGCCCATGAACACCACTGCCTCCTGACCCTGGGCACCCTCTGCCTCACGACCCGGGTCCCTCTGTGCCTTCCGTCCCTGGTCTCCTTCTATCTTCAGGCCTTGGGTCTCTCTCCCTCCTGGCCATGGGTCCCCTCTACCTCCCGGCTCTGGTCCCCGTCTCCTGGCCCAGGTACCCTTCTGCCTCCTTGCCCTGGTCCCCTTCTGCCGCCCTGCACTGGTCCTTCTCTGCCTCCCGGCCCTGGTCCCTCTTGCCTCCCGGCCCTGGTCTCCCTCTACCTCCAGGCCCTTGGGTCTCTCTCCTTCCCGGCCCTGGGTCCCATCTACCAACCGGCCCTGATCCCCCTGTCTCCCGGCCAATGTATCCTTTTGCCTCCTGGCCATGGACCCCTTCTGCCTCCTGGACCTGATACCCCACTGCCTTTCAGCATTGGTCCCACCTTAATTTCTGGCCCCGGTCCCCTTCTCCCTCTGGTCCGAGGTCCAAATTACCTCCCTGCCTTGGTCCCCATCTTTTGTCCGGACCTGGTCGCCCTCTGACTACCGGCATTGGTGCCCCGGTCACGCCCAGCCCTCGTCGCCTCGTAACCCTGGGCACTGGTCCCCCTGTGTTGCCCGGCACTGATCCCTTTGTACCTACCAGCCCTTGTCTCCCTCTTCCTCCAGACCCTGGCCCATCTCTCCGTCCCGGCCCTGGATTCCCTCTACCTACCGGCCTAGATACCCCTGTCTACAGGCCCAGGTACCCCTCTGCCTCCCGACACTGCTCCCCCTCTGCTGCCAGGCCCTGGTCACCCTCTGCTTCCCGGCCATGGATTCTTTGAGCCTCCGGGCCCTGGTCTCCGTCTACCCCCAGGTAACTGGGTCGCTCTCCGTCCTGGCCATGTGTCCTCTCTACCTCCGGGCCTTGGTCCCCCTGTTCGCAATCTACTTCTAGGCCCTGGCCCCTCTCTCCGTCTTGGCCCAAGGACCCTCTACCTCCCGGGCTAGGTTCTGTCTCCCAGCCCAGGTACCCCTCTGCTTACCCGTCCTGGTCCCCGCCACTTCTCGGCTCTGGTACCCCTCTGCTTCCTGGCCCAGGGACCCCTCTGCCTCCCTGCCCTTGTCCCTCCCGCTTCTGTGCCCTGGTCCCCTCTGCCTCCCAGCCCAGGTAGCCCTCTGCCAGCCTGCCTTGGTCCACCCGTGTCTCTCGTCCCCGGTCCCCCTCGGCCTTTCAGCCCTACTTCCGCTTTACCTCCGAGAAGCAAGGGGAACAAGGGTAGGGAAGCAAAGATACCGCCTTACCTGCGGACCCGCGTCCCCGTTTCCTGGCCCTGGTCCTTCTCGGCCTCCTGGCCCTGGTTCCCTTCAGCCTGCCGGCCCTGGTCCCCCTCAGCATCCAGGCCCTACTCCCCCTGTCTCCCGGCCCAGGTACCACTATGCCTCCACGCCCTGGTTCCCCTGTCTCCCGGCCCAGGTACCCCGCTGGCACCCGGCCCTGGTCCCCCTGACTACTGGCCATGGTTCCCCTCTGCCTCCCGGCACTGGTCCCTCTCTGCCTCCCGTCCCTGGTCCACCTCTGCCTACCGGCCCTTGTCCCCCGTCTCCTAGCGTAGGTATCCCTCTGTCTCTAGACCTGTCCCTCCCTGTCTCCAGACCCTTGTCTCCCCCGGCTTCTCAGTCCCGGTCTCCCCACTGCCACCCTGCCCTGGCCCCCCTTCGCCTGTCAGCACTCGTCTCCCTCTACCTCCAGGCCCTGTCCCCTCTCTCCGTCCTGCCTGGGTCCCCTCTTCTTCGTGTCCTTGGTCCCTCTGCCTCCCGGACCTGGTCCACCTGTCTTCCCAATCAGGTACCCCTCTGCCTCCCCGACCTGGTCCCCCTGTCTTCCGGGCCGGGTACTCCTCTGCCTCGTGGCCCTGGTCCCCCTCTTTTTCCCCAAACTGATCCCCCTCTGCCTCCCTGCCCTGGTTCTCTCTGCCTCCCTGCCCTTGTCCCCCTGTTCCCCGGCCCATGAACCTCTCTGCCTCCTGTCACTGGTCACCCTCTGCCGCCCCGCACTGGTCACCCTCGGCCTCACGACACTGGTCCCTCTGTGCCTTCCGTCCCTGGTCGCCATCTACCTTCAGGACCTTGGGTCTCTCTCCCTCCTAGCCCTGGGTCCCCTCTACCTCCCGGCCCTGGTCCCCGTCTCCTGGCCCAGGTACACTTCTGCCTCCTTTTCCTGGCCCGCGTCTGCTGCAAAGCCCTGGTTCCCTCCTGCCTACTGGCCCTGGTCCCTCTGCTACTAGGGGCTCTGGTCTCCTACTACCTCCAGGCCCTTGGGTCTCTCACCGTGCCGGCCCTGGTCCCCTCTACCTCCCGGCCTTGGTCCCCCAGGCTCCCACCCAGGACCCTCTCTGCCTCCCCGGCCTAGTCCCCCCCGTGCATGGGCCCAGGTACCCTCTGCCTCTTCACCCTGATTCTCCTCTGCCTCCCAGCCCAGGTAACCCTCTGACGTCCAGTCCTGGTCCCCCTCTGCCTCCCTGCCCTGGTCCCCAAGGTCTCTCAGCCCTGCTCTCCCTAGTTCTAGTCCACTTCTCTCTCCCTGCCCTGGTCCCGAGCGCCACTCAGCCCTTGTCCCCATCTGCCTCCCGGCTCAGGTACCCCTCTGCCTCCTGGCCCTGGCCCCTTCTACCTCCCAACCCAGGTACCCATCTGCCTCCTCGCACTAGTCCCCCTCTGCTTCCCTGCCCTGGTCCCACTCTGCTGCTTGGGCTTGGTGCCCCTGTCTCCAGGACCAGGTACCCCTCTGCCTCCTGGCCCTGGTCCCCCTATGCTTCCCCACCCTCGTCGCCCTCTCCTTCCCGGCCCTGGTCTTCCTCTAGCTCCAGGTGCCGGTCCATCACTTCTTTCCGGCCTGGGTCCCCTCTACCAACCGGCCCTGGTCCCCCTATCTCCTGGTCCTGCTACCCCTCGACCTCCTGGGCCTGGACCCGCTTCTCAGTCCAGGTACCCCTCTGCCTCCCGGCCGTAGTCCACCTCTGCCTCCTGGCACTGGTCCCCCTCGGTATCCCTGTCCTGGTCTCACCCGGCTCTCGGCCCTGCTCCCTCTCTGCCTCCAGACCCTTGGATTTCTCTCCTTCCCGGCCCTGGGTCCCCTCTGCCTATCTGTTTTGGTCCCCGTTTACTGGCCCAGATACCCCTCTGCTTCCCTACCTGGTCCCCGCTGCCTCCCAGCCCTGGTCCCTCTCTGCCTCCCGGCCCAGGTACGCCTCTGACCCCTGGCCCTGGTCACCCTCTGCCTCCTGGCCCTGGTTCCCCTTCTCTCGGCCCAGTTAACCCTCTGCCTCCCGGCCCTGATCCCCCCGTCTGCCGGCCTAGGTACCACTCTGCCTCCGGGCCCTGGTCCCCCTCGGCCTAACCGTCCTGGTCCCCATCTGCCTCCTGGCCCTGGTCCCCCTCTGCCATTCAGCCCTGGTCCCCCTGTCTCCTGGTCCAGGTACCCCTCTGCCTTCCAGCCCAGGTTCCCCTGTCTCCCGGCCCAGGCACCCCTCTGCCTTCTGGCCCTGGTCCCCCTCTTCCTACCTGCCCTGGTCCCACTATGCCTCCAGGCCCGGGTCCCCCTCTGCCTCCAGGCCTGGGTCGCCCTCTCCGTCCCAGCCCTGGGTCCGATATACCAACCGGCCCTGCTGCCCGCCTCCTGGACCGGGTCCCTCTCTGCCTCTAGGCCGTGGTCCCCCAGTCTCCCGGCCCAGGCTCCCTTCTGCCTCCCGGTCCTTGCCCCACGTCGCCTCTCGGCTCTGGTCTCTCTGGGTCTGGCCCAGGGACACCTCAGCCTCCCTGTCTGAATCCAACTGCCTTTTGTTTCAGGTATTCCTCTACCTCCTTGCCCTGTTCCCCCTGCCTCCTGGCCCAGGTACATCTCTGCCTCCCGGCCGTGGCCCCGCACTACCTCCCAGCCCTGGTCCCCCGTCTCCCGGCTCAGATAACCCTCTGCCTCCTGGCCCTGGTGCCCCTCTGCCTACCTGCCCTGGTCGCCATCTGCCTCCCAGCCCTGGTCCCCCTCTGCCTCCCGACCCTGGTCCCTCTGTGAAGCCCGGACTTAGTATCTTCCTATCCCCAGGCCCTTGGGTCTCTCTCTATCCCGGTCCTTGTTCCCCACTACCTCCTGGCCCTGGTCCTCATCTGCCTCCCGGCCCTGGTCCCCCAACTCCTGGCCCAGGTACCCCTCTGCGTCCTGGCCCTGGTCCCCTTCTTCCTACCTGCTCTGGTCCCATTATGTCTTCAAGACCGGGTCCCCCTCTGCCTCCAGGCCTGGGTCCCCCTCTCCGTCCCAGCGCTGGGTCCGATATATCACCCGGCCCTGCTGCCGGTCTCCTGACCCTGGTCTCCCTCTGCCTCTAGGTCGTGTTCCCCCTGTCACCTGGCCAAGGCTCCCTTCTGCTTCCCGGTCCCTGCCAACCGTCACCACTCAGCCCTTGTCCCCCTCTGCCTCTCGGATCTGATCCCCCTGTGTCTGGCACAGGGACACCTCTGTCTCCCTGCCCTGGTCCCCCTGGCTCCGGGTCCAGGTACCCCTCTGCCTACCTGCCTTGGTCCCCATCGGCGTCCCAGCACTGGTCCTCCTCTGCCTCCCAGCCCGGGTTCCCGAACTGCCGGCCCAGGTACCCCTGTGCCTCCTAGCCCTGGTAACCCTCTGCCTACCTGCCCTGGTCCCCATCTACTTACTGGCCCTGGTGCTCCTCAGTTTCCCAACCCTGGAACCCCTCTGCCTCCCTGCCCTTGTCGCCCCTGTTTCTCGACCCTGGTCCCACTTTGCCTCACGGCAGAGGTACCCCTCTGCCTCCCGGCCCTGGTCCCCCTCTGTCTCCCTTGATCCCCTTCTGGCACCCAGCACTTGTTCCTCTGTGCTTCCTAGCCCTGGTCTCCCTCAACCTCCATGCCCTTGTCCCTCTCTCAATCCTGTCCCCGAGTCACGCCTACCTCCTGGCCCTGGTCCCTCTGTTTCCTGGTCCAGGTACTCCTCTGCCTCCTAGTCCTGGTCACTCTCCGCCTCCAGGCTCTGGTCTCCCTCGGCCTCCCGGACCTGGTCCCCTCAGCCTCCCTGCCCTTATCGCCACTGCTTCTCCGTCCTGGTCCTCCTTTGCCTCCCCTCTCAGGTACCCCTCTACTTCCTGGCCAAGGTCACCCTCTGCTTCCCGGCCCTGGTCCCTTTGAGCCTCCAGGCCCTGGTATCCGTCTACCTCCAGGTCACAGGGTCTCTCTCTGTCCTGGCCATGTGTCCCTTCCACCGCCCGGCCTTCGTCCCCCTGTTCTAACTCTACTTCTGGGCCCTGGCCCCTCTCTCCGTCATGGCTCAAGACCCTCTACCTCCCGGCCTAGGTTCTGTCTCCCTGCCAAAGTACCCCTCTGCTTACCCGCCCTGGTCCTCGCCACTTCTCGGCTCTGCTACCCCTCTGCCTTCTGGCCCAGGGACCCCTCTGCCTCCCTGCCCTTGTCCCTCCCGCTTCTCGGACCTGGTCCCCTCTGCCTCCCAGCCCAGGTACCCCTCTGCCAGCCTGCCTTGGTCCACCCGTTCCTCTCGTCCCCGGTCCCCCTCTGCCTTTCAGGCATAGTGCCCCTTTATATCCGAGAAGCAAGGGGAGCAAGGGTAGGGAAGCAGAGGTACCGCCCAACCTGCGGGCCCGAGTCCCCGTTTCTTGGCCCTGGTCCCCCTCTGCCTCTTGGCCCTGGTTCCCCTCAGCCTGCCGGCCCTGGTCCACCTCAACCTCCAGGCCCTACTCCCCCGTCTCCCGTCCCAGGTACCACTATGGCTCCCGGCCCTGGTTCCCCTGTGTCCCGTCACAGGTACCCCTCTCCCACCCGGCCCTGCTCCCCCTGTCTACTGTCCCTGGTACCCCTCTGCCTCCCGGCCCTGGTCCCCCTCTGCCTTCCGGCCCTGGTCCCGCATCTCCTGGCGCATGTACCCCTCTGTCTCCTAACCCTGTCCCTCCCTGCCTCCAGGCCCTTGTCTCCCCCGGCTTCTCAGTCTTGGTCTCCCCACTGCCACCCTGCCCTGGTCCCCCTCTGCCTGTCACCCTCTGCCTGCCAGCACTCGTTTCCCTCTACCTTCAGGCTCTGGCCCCTATCTCCAGCCTGCATGAGTCCCCTCTTCCTCGTGTCCTAGGTTCCCCTGCCTCCCGGACCTGGTCCACCTGTCTTCCCAATCAGGTACCCCTCTGCCTCCCAGACCTGGTCCCCCCTGTCTTCCGGGCCGGGTACTCCTCTGCCTCGTGGCCCTGGTCCCCCTCTGCTTCCCCACACTGATCCCACTCTGCCTCCCTGCCCTGGTTCCCCTCTGCCTCCCTGCCCTTGTCCCCCTGTCCCCCGGCCCATGAACCCCTCTGCCTCCTGGCCCTGGTCACCCTCTGCCGCCCCGCACTGGTCACCCTCTGCCTCACGACCCTGGTCCCTCTGTGCCTTCCGTCCCTGGTCTCCTTCTACCTTCAGGCCCTTGGGTCTCTCTCCCTCCTGGCCCTGGGTCCCCTCTACCTCCCGGCCCTGGTCCCCGTCTCCTGGCCCAGGTACCCTTCTGCCTCCTGGCCCTGGCCCCCTTCTGCTGCCAACCCCTGGTTCCCCCCTGCCTACTGGCCCTGGTCCCTCTGCTACTACCGGCTCTGGTCTCCTTCTACCTCCAGGCCCTTGGGTCTCTCTCCGTGCCGCACGGCCCTGGTCCCCTCTACCTCCCGGCATTGGTCCCCCAGTCTCCCACCCAGGTCCTTCTCTGCCTCCCCGGCCTAGTCCCCCCCCGTGCATTGGCCCAGGTACAATCTGCCTCTTGACCCTGATTCCCTTCTGTCTCGCAGCCCAGGTAACCCTCTGCCTTCCAGTCCTGGTCCCCCTCTGCCCCCCTGCCCCGGTCCCCAACGCCTCTCAGCCCTGGTCTCCCTCTGCCTCCAGGCCAAGATCCCCAACTGCCAGGTCCCCTTCAGGCTATCAGACCGGGACTTCATCTCCCAGCCCAGGTACCCCTCTGCCACCCTGCCCTGGTCCCCCTCTGCCTCCCAGTTCTAGTCCTCTTCTGTCCCCCTACCCTGGTCCCGAGCGCCGCTCAGCCTTTGTCCCCATTTGCCTTCCGGCTCAGGTACCCCTCTGCCTCCTGGCCCTGGTCCCCTTCTACCTCCCAACGCAGGTACCCCTCTGCCTCCTGGCACTAGTCCCCCTCTGCTTCCCTGCCCTGGTCCCACTCTGATGCTTGGGCCTGGTGCCCCTGTCTCCCGGACCAGGTACCCCTCTGGCTCCTGGCCCTGGCCCCGCTATGCTTCCCCACCCTCTTCGCCCTCTAATTCCCGGCCCTGGTCTTCCTCTACCTCCAGGTCCTGGTCCCTCACGTCTTTCCGGCCCTGGGTCCCCTCTACCAACCGGCCCTCGACCCCCAATCTCCTGGTCCTGGTACGCCTCGACCTCCTGGGCCTGGACCCGCTTCCCAGCCCAGGGTACTGGTAGTCTGCCTCCCGGCCATAGTCCACCTCTGTCTCCTGGCCCTGGTCCCCTTCGGCCTCCCTGTCCTGGTCTCTACCGCCTCTCGGCCCTGGTCCCTCTCTGCCTCCAGACCCTTGGATTTCTCTCCTTCCCGGCCCTGGGTCCCCTCTGCCTATCTGTCCTGGTCCCCGTTTACTGGCCCAGATACCCCTCTGCTTCCCTACCTCGTACCAGCTGCCTCCCAGCCCTGGTCCCTCTCTGCCTCCCGGCTCAGGTATGCCTCTGACCCCTGGTCCTGGTCACCCTCTGCCTCCTGGCCCTGGTTCCCCCGTCTGCCGACCTAGGTACCATTCTGCCTCCGGGCCCAGGTCCTCCTCAGCCTAACCGTCCTGGTCCCCATCTGCCTCCTGGAACAGGTCACCCTCTGCCATTCAGCCCTGGTCCCCCTGTCTCCTGGTCCAGGTACCCCTCTGCCTTCAAGCCCAGGTTCCCCTGTCTCCCGGCCCAGGCACCCCTCTGCCTTCTGGCCCTGGTCCCCCTCTTCCTACCTGCCCTGGTCCCATCATGCCTCAAGGCCCCGGTCCCCCTCTGCCTCCAGGCCTGGGTCGCCCTCTCCGTCCCAGCCATGGGTCCGATATACCACCCGGCCCTGCTGCCCGCCTCCTGGACCTGGTCCCCCTTTGCCTCTAGGCCGTGTTCCCCCAATCTCCCGGCCCAGGCTCCCTTCTGCCTCCCGGTCCTAGCCCAACGTCGCCTCTCTGCTCTCGTCCCCCTGGGTCTGGCCCAAGGACACCTCCGCCTCCCTGTCCTGATAAACCTGCCTCTTGGTCCAGGTATCCCTCTGCCTCCCTGCCGTGCTCCCCTTGCCTCCTGGCCCAAGTACCCCTCTGCCTCCCGGCCGTGGTCCCGAACTGCCTCCCAGCCCTGGTCCCCCGTCTCCCGGCTCAGATAACCCTTTGCCTCCTGGCCCTGGTGCCCCTCTGCCTACCTGCCCTGGCCGCCATCTACCTCCCAGCCCTGTTCCCCCTCTGCCTCCCGGCCCTGGTCCCCCATCTCCCGGCCCAGGTACCCCTCTGCCTCCTGGCCCTGGTCGCCCTCTTCCTACCTGCTCTAGTCCCACTATGCCTTCAGGCCCGGGTCCCCCTCTGCCTCCACGTCTGCTTCCCCCTCTCCGTCCCAGCGCTGGGTCCGATATACCACCCGGCCCTGCTGCCCGTCTCCTGACCCTGGTCCCCCTCTGCCTCTAGGCCGTGGTGCCCTTGTCTCCTGGCCCAGGCTCCCTTCTGCTTCCCGGTCCTTGCCCACCTTCACCACTCAGCACTGGTCCCCCTCTGCCTCTCGGCTCTGGTCCCCATGTGTCTGGCCCAGCTGGCAAGTGGCGGAGCCGGGGTTTGAACCCACCACCTCTGACTCTGACTCTTTCCACTAAGCCACACTGCTTCTCGAGGGTTGGCCTCTGCTGCTAGATTGTAAACTCCTCGAGGGCAGGAGCTCATCTGTGCTCACTATTGTGGCCCACAGGCAATATGTGGGCAAAGGTTTCCGATGGATTTATTTCCATCATTCATTCATCCCTTCATTCAATTCACTCCATCGTATTTATTGAGCGCTCACTGTGTGCAAAGCACTGTACTAAGCTCTTGGAGAGTACAGTATAACAACGAAAAAAAACACATTCTTGCCCACAACGAGCTCACAGTCTAGGTCAAATTGTTTTCACATAAGGAAACACAAAGCTTGCAATCCCAGTGCCTTGCCAAATCAGGGTTTGAAAATGACCCCGAGAAGCTCCCCCGAATGTTTTCCATCCTTTGCCCTTCCAGGAGGAAGGTTTCCGATTCTGGAAATGAAAGTGATTCAAGCAGCTCAGCTCTGCTGCAAGACAGGTGCTCAGCTAGGTCTAGGTCCCAGTGCTTAGTTCAGTGCTTGGCACAGGTAAGCACTTAAAATTCCAGTCATCATCTCGCTTATAAGACTGGGTTCCATGTTTGTGCACGTATGGGAGCAACTGATGGCAGAAGGAATTCGGTCTTTCTGGAAGGAAATAATCTACGTTTACATTTTGTTGGTTCCCCTACTGCTGACAAAATCCCAAGGAGGTGCTGGACGGCAGTCAGTTGGGGCAAGGTGCTTGTTGGAGTATCGTGAAAGCAGAAGAAAACGCACTCTGGGGAAATACCGGGGTGACTGGTCAAGCATGGCAAGACCAAAAGTGGGATCGGGAAGGGCTGGGATTCAAACGTACCTGTTTTGAAAGCACAGAGCTCCTGGGAGCACCAGAGTGGGAAGCATTATGGTTATTAATAGCAATAATGGTAATAATAATCATAATAGTGCTATTTGTTAAGAGCTTACTATTTGCCAGGCACTGTACTAAGCGCTGGGATAGATACAAGCAAATTGGGTTGGACACAGTCTCTGTCCCACACGAGGCTCATGGTCCTAATCCCCATTTTACATGAGGTAACTGGCACAGTGAAGCTAAGTGACTTGCCTAAAGTCACACAGCAGGCAAGTATTGGAGCTGGAATTAGAACCCAGGTCCTTCTGACTCCCAGGCACATGCTCTATCTAATAATAATAATTGTGATATTTGTTATAGAAGCACAATTGTCAAGGTCCTGCTTTTGTCCACCTTTCTCCCCCGTCCCTGCCTAAGGCCCGCTTGACCATTTTGGGTTTGCCTGATGGGTTGCCCTAGAACCAATCAAGCCCCTGGCCCTACTTACCACCTTAACAAAGGAGGTCCAGGACTACACAGGAAATGCCCCAGGAGCTTACTGCTTTCTATCTTAAAGTACTTCTCCTATTGGATTGTTCTGATTGTTCTGTACTAATGGTATATGAAGAAGCTCTGTATTGCTTGAAGTTGAGCTAGCCTTGACTAGCAGCGGAATCTCTGCTGCTCAACTCCTCTCCCTACTAGTGTCGGATGAAGCGCTAATAGTAATAAAATCAGTCTCTGACATACCTTTTTCTGAACACAACGCAGAGTCTGTGAAGTTTTTCTTCCACATTTAGTGCTTACTTTATACCACTCATTCATTCATTCATTCAATCGTATTTATTGAGCGCTTACTGTGTGTAGAGCACTGTACCACTGTACTAAGCATTTTACAGATAAGGTAACCGAGGTCCAGAGAAGTGAAGTTCCTTGCCCAAGGTCATACAGCAGACAAGTGGCAGGGTTGGGATTAGAACCCAGGCCCTTTTGACTCCCAGGTTTGCTCTATCCTTTAGACCATGCTGCTTCCTCTAAAGAGTTAAAAAAAGAAGTCAACTCACTGAGAGTCAGGAGACCTGGGTTCTAATCCCACTCTGACCCTTGCCCACTGTTGTGACCTTGGGAAAGTCAGTTGGATGGACCTCAGTTTTCTCATCTGTAAAATGGGGAAAAACCTCCCTGAAACCGTGAGCCCTATGAGAAACAGGGACTGGGTCCAATGTACACAAAGCACATAGTAAGTGCTTTAACAAATACCACTCATGCGGCCTGCCTGGGTGGGGAGGGACTGGGCAGAAGACGCCATACATATGAAAATGTTTAGGATAGGCCAAGGCATCGGCATTCAAACAGCAGCTGGCCTGCTAGGGCACTAATTACTCTGACCAGAGGGTCCAAGATTATTGATCTTGGTGGCAGGATCCTACTGACTAAAGGTTTCCATCCTGACTGCCTCACCAGCAGAGTCTGTGGCAGGGCCTGAAACATCAACAGCTCACCAGGTTTGTGCTTCTCTTGTCTCAGCTGAGTCGTGAGCAGTGGGAATGGATGTTAGGAGGAGGAGCAGCAGCAGTAGGTTTTTTTAATGGCATTTGGCATTTTTAATGGCATTTTAATGGCATTAATGCTTACTGTGTGCAAGGCACTGTAAAAGTGCTGTGGTAGATACCAGCTAATCAGGTTGTACAGAATCCCTGACCCACATGGCGCTCACAGTCCTAATTCCCATTTTACAGATGAGGGGATTGGGGCACAGAAAAGTGAAGTGACTTGCCCAAGGTAACACAGCAGTCCGGTTTGTGCCAAGTGGTGCCGGCCAAAAACACCGGAGTCTCGTGGGGGAGTAGAGGTACCCAGAGGATCGTTTTCCCAAGCAAGCTTTAATTATCCCGTCCAATCTCCCTCCCAGAATGAATTTAGGTCTTTTGGGTGTAACGCACGCAGCGGGCTCCGCTCCTCAGGGGAGGCGAGAACCCTGAGCACTCAGCCGGAGTTGCTTATAAGCTGTATGAGAGGTTGTGGCATTGACGGATTGGCTCTATCCTTCTAGCGTCATGTTGCTGGGCAGATTGTAGAAGGAGGAAGGGTGTGCTTGTCAGTTTCACTTCCTCCCCTCAGTTCCCGCCCGTGATGCCGGCCTCACCAGCACTGTATTAAACGGTGGGTTAGATACAAGATAACAGGTCGGACACAGTCCCAGTCCCACAAAGGGCTCACACTCTTAATCCCCATTTTACAGATGAAGTAACTGAGACTCAGAGAAGTGAAGTAAATTGCCTAAGGTCACACTGCAGACATGTGGTGTAGGTAATAATAGTAATGATAATAAGGATGGTATTTGTTATGTGCTCACTATGTGACAAACAGTGTTCTAAGCTCTGGGGTACATACAAGGTCATCAGGTCATCATCCCATGTGGGGCTCACAATGGACCCAAGAGAACCCAAGGTGGGGATGTAGATAGGGAAGCAGCGTGGCTCAGCGGAAAGAGCCCGGGCTTTGGAGTCAGAGGTCAGGGGTTCAAATACCGGCTCCGGCAATTATCAGCTGCGTGACTTTAGGAAAGTCACTTCACTTCCCTGTGCCTCAGTGACCTCATCTGTAAAATGGGGATGAAGACTGTGAGCCCCCCCGTGGGATAACCTGATCGCCTTGTAATCTCCCTAGCGCTTAGAACAGTGCTTTGCACATAGTGAGCATTTCATAAATGCCATCATCATTATTATTATTGTTATAGGAAAAATAACTTGGAGATGTGAGTTCAGTTACAGCAGTAAAGGAGGAAGGTTGCTACCTGCCCGTTCACCTTCCGAGAGAGGTACGAGGGACAATTGGGTAGGGACCGTCCCTATATGTTGTCGACTTGTACTTCTCAAGCCCTTAGTACAGTGCTTTTCACACAGTAAGCGCTCAATAAATACGATTGATTGAATGAATGAATGAATGACAAGCAGCCCCGAGTTCCATTCCCACAGTGTCTTTTATTGAGTTACAGCAACGCGGGAGCGAGCAATGGGAACTTAAGGGAACCAATGAGGACCGACAGGATGGTCGTGAATTTTCATTGGTCTCTTATCACAGCCTTGAGTTACTTGTTATCAGCCCTACAACCTTGCATAGACAGGTGTTACTTGTTAACTGGACTTGAGGACATTCTGTTGTTAAGCCTTACATAAAACACAAAAAAAGGAGTTGCTCTCGGTCTGCACAAAATGGAGGATTACTGTCAGCATGCACAAGATACAGTCAGTCATGTCAGGTCCGCTGGCCGACAACAGAGGGGAAACTCGATTATCTTGCAGACTGGAATTGGAAGGGAAACGTAACTATCTTGCTCGGAAGTCTGCGGAGAACTTGAATTCCCGAGGCGAAACTGAGTAATTTTGCGGAAAAGTCTGAGGAGCACTGGAGTGAATGAGGAGAAACGGATTGTTTTGCAGAGGAGTCTGAGGAGCGGGTAAATTGTTCTCCCGGGCGGGACAAAACCTGGCAGATCAGTTGGAGCCCGAAGGGTAAATCATCACGGGGTTGGGGGCGGGCGTGGTCGCGGTCCTCCCTGGCTTCCCCTGGCAATGAGACGCCGGGGCTGCAGACCCCGGGGAATCGGAGCAGAAATGGGGAACTCCCGGTGCCTCCCCCTTCCACCCCTTCAACAACCGATAAAAGGGAGGAAAGAACTGTTCCCCTGGGACCGCTGAACAAAGAAAAGAAAACGATCCAAGACGTGCGCTGAGACACATTATTGGGGTCTAGGCCAAAGCACCTAAGACTGGAACCAGGGTGGCATGCTGCGGGGGGCCAGACGCCTTCAAACTCCTCTGACGTGGGACTGTCTTCACGAAAGGTGGGGAAGCCCGTCGGATTCGGAGCCGTTTTTTGTGATAATTGTGTGTGTCGGTGAGTGTGTGTCGCGATCCATCTCCCTTTTAATTAGGCTAAGCGTGGACTAAAATGTTCCCGCTGTATATAGTGGTAATAATAATAATGGCATTTATTAAGTGCTTATTTTGAGCAAAGCCCTGTTCTAAGGGCTGGGGAGGTTACAGGGTGATAATGTTGCCCCACAGGAGGCTCACAGTCTTAATCCCCATTTTACAGATGAGGGAACTGAGGCCCAGAGAAGTGGAGTGACTTGCCCAACGTCACACAGCTAAGTGACAGAGGCTCCGGACGGGGTTATGTGGGGTCCTAGCTGAGCTCAAGTCAGCAGGGGTGTGGGCTGGGAGAGCAGGGGGTAGGGATTGTACTGGAAACTACACTTCATTTGTTCAATCTATTTAGCGCTTAATCTGTGCAGAATACTGCACTAAGCGCTTGGAAAGTACAATTCAGCAACAGAGACAGTGTCTGCCCACAACGGACTCACAGTCTAAAAGCGGGGAGAGGGACAGCAAAACAAGTAAACAGGCATCAATAAAATCAATATAAATAAATAGAATTATAGATCAATCAATCAATCAATCGTATTTATTGAGCGCTTACTGTGGGCAGAACACTGTACTAAGCGCTTGGGAAGTACAAGTTGACAACATATAGAGACGGTCCCTACCCAACAGTGGGCTCACATCTAGAAGATAGATATAAACACATCTTTAATATAAATAAATAGAATTATGAATATGTACATATTTACACAAGTGCTGTTTGGTGGGGAGGGGCGTAGAGCAAAGGGAGCGAGTCGGGATGAGGTGAGGAGGAGCTGAAAGAAAGGGGGCTTAATCTAGGAAGGCCTCTTGGAGGACGTGAGCTCTCGGTAGGGCTTTGAAGGGAGGAAGAGAGCTAGCTTGGCGGATGTGTGGAGGGAGGGCATTCCAGGCCAGGGGTAGGACGTGGGCCGGGGGTCGCCGGGGGTCGACGGTGGGACAGGAGAGAACGAGGCCCAGTGAGGAGGTTAGCGGCGACAGAGGAGCGGCGGGTGCGGGCTGGGCTGGAGAAAGAGAGAAGGGAGGTGAGGTAGAAGGGGACAAGGGGATGGAGAGGTTTGAAGCCAATGGTGAGGAGTTTTTGCTTGATAACAACTTGTTGCTTGTTGACAACTTGTACTTCCAAAGCGCTTAGTACAGTGCTCTGCAAACAGTAAGCGCTCAATAAATACGATTGATTGATAAGGAGGTTGATAGGCAACCACTGGAGATTTTTTGAGGGGGATGACATGCCCTGAACTTTTCTGTAGAAAGATAATCGGGGCAGCGGAGTGAAATATGGACTGCCCTCCCTCCTCACATCCGCCAGATAAGCACACTGCCTCCCTTCAAAGCCCTACTGAAGCTCACCAACTCCAGGAGGCCTTCCCAGATTGAGCCCCCGTTTTCCTCCAGTCCTCCTCCCCTCCCCACCGCCCCGACTACCTCTGTCTGCTCTGCCCCCTCCCCACCCCACAGCACTTGTGTCTATATGTACATATTTATTATTCTGTTTTATCGATGATGTGTATCTATCTATACTTCTGTTTATATTGATGCCTGTGTGCTTGTTTTGTTTTGTTGTCTGTCTCCCCTCTTCTAGGCTGTGAGCCCATTGTTGGGTATGGATTGTGTCTGTTGCCGAATTGTACTTTCAAAGAGTACAGTGTTTAGCACATAGTAAGCATTCAATAAATACGATTGAATGAATGAATGAATGAATTAAGTGGGGAGAGGCAGGAGTTTGGGAGGTCCGAAAGGATGTTGAATCAGTAATCTAGTGGGGGTAGAATGAGTGATTGTACTAACGTGGTGGAGGTTTGGTTTGGAGAGTAAAGGGTGGCTCTTGGCGATGTGTGAAGGTGAGCCTGGCAGGATTTGGTGACCGACTGGTTGTGTGGGGTGAATGAGAGAGTAGAGTCAAGGATGTCACCAAGGTTACAGGCTTGTGAAACAGGAAGGATGGTTATGCTGTCTACAGTGATGGGAAATTTCCGGAGAGACCAGGATTTGGGAGGGAATAATAATGATGGTGATGACGACGATGATGATGATGGTATTTGTTAAGCACTTACTATGTACCAAACACTGTCCTAAGAACTGGGGTAGATATAAGATAATCAGGCTGTCCCTTGTGGGGCTCACAGTCTTAATCCCCATTTTCCAGATGAGGTAATTGAGGCAGAGAAGTGAAGTGACTTGCCCAAAGTCACACAGCAGATAAATGGGGCAGATGGGATTAGAACCCGTAACGTCTGATTCCCAAGCCTGGGCTCTAGGGAAAATATGGAGATCTGTCTTGGACCTGTTGAGTCTTAGGTGGCAGGAGGACATCCAGGTGGAGATGTCCCAAATCCAGGAGGAGATGCGACAGAGAGAGAGAGAAAAAAACTGGGGAGGAGATCTAGATTTGGGTATCATCCGCATAGAGATGATAGCTGAAGCCGAGATAGCGAATGAGTTCTTCAAGGAAGTGAGTGTAGATGGAGAATAGAAGGGGACCAAGAACTGACCCTTACGGTTCCCCTACAGTAAGGGGCTGGGAGGAGGAGGAGGAGCCCTCAAAGGAGACGGAGAATTGAAGCGCCAGAGAAATAAGAGGAGAACCGGAAAAGATAGAGTCAATGAAGCCAAATCAAGGTCTGAGAAGCAGCGTGGTTTAGTGGAAAGAGCCCGGGCTTGGGAGTCAGAGGACGTGGGTTCTAATTACGACACTGCCACTTGTCTGCTGTGTGACTTTGGGCAAGTCACTTCACTTCTCTGTGCCTCAGTTGCCTCATCTGTAAAATGGGGATTAAGATTGTGAGCCCAATGTCGGACAACCTGTTTACCTTGTGTCAGGCCCAGCACTTACAACAGTGCTTCGCACATAGTACACGCTTAACAAACATCATCATATTTATTATTGTTAAGGTTGGATAACGTGTTGAGAAGAAGGGGACGGTCGCCAGTGTCAAAGACGGTCGACAGTCTAAGGTCAAGTATGATTAGGGTGGAGTAGGAGCCTTTGGATTTGGCAAGAAGGAGGTCATTGGTGATCTTTGAGAGGGCTTTTTCACTGGAGTGAAGGGGGCAGAAGCCAGATTGGAGACCCTCCCTTAGTGACCCCAAATGGACCATCTAATACCCTGCCTCTCCCCTCCCCATCCCCGACTCTCCCCCAGGGATCCAGCAGGGACCATACAACACCCCTGACTTTCCCTTCTCCATTAATTTCTGTGCCTCAGTTTCCACATATGTAAAATGGATATTGACTGTGAGCCCAGTGTGGGACAGGTACTGTGTCCAACCCAATTATCGTGTATCTACCCCAGCGGTTACGACAGCGTCTGGCACAGGATACACGCCAAACAATTACCACAATTATGATTATTCACGAAGTCGGATTTGGCCATTCTGTGGAGGATTGATCAGCGTAGGTCCTGTTCTCATGTCCCATGCCACATGAGGGAGTGGGGACACTTACTGTGACCACAGCCTGAGTACAGAGAAGCAGATGTCCCAACCCTAGTCCTCGTGGAGAGATGGAGCCTGGATCTGGGCTGCCACCTCTAAAGGAAGGTGTTTTATGGCTGGTGAATATGTTTGTTTAAGAATTTGCCTTCTTAAAATATCATCTCTGGAGGAGAGAATGAGGAGGGGGCTGTCATATCTATCAGAGGCTGATACTGAAAACGGGGATGGGGTCCTGTGTGGGGAACTGGTTCAGTCTGACTTGACTGGAATGGAGAATAATAATAATTATAATTATAATGGCATTTGTTAAGCACTCACTATGTGCAAACGCCTGTTCTAAGCGCTGGGTAGGATAAAAGGTAATCAGGATGTTCCTCGTGGGGCTTACAGATTTAATCTCCATTTTACAGATGAGGTAACTGAGGCACAGAGAAGTGAAGAGACTTGCCCAAAGTCACACAGCTGACAAGTGCTGGAACCGGGATTAGAACCCATGACCTCTGACTCCCAAGCCCGTCGTGCTCTTTCCACTGAGCCACACTGCTTCTCGAAGCCCCGGGGCCCCAGATTCGGCAGATGGAACAAACCTTCTTGCATCTGCGCCCCTGTCTACACATCCTCAGCCCTTCTGTCTCTCCCCAGTCTAGTCCATACTTCACTCTGCTATCAACATTTTTCTACAGAGACATCCAGGATGCGTTTCCCCGCTCCTCAAGAAACTCCAGTGTTTGCCCATCCACCTCCTCATCAAACAGAAACTCGTCACTATGGGCTCTAGAGCACTCGCTCACCTTGTCCCCCCATCCTACCTCACCTAGCTAGTCTCCTATCACAACCCAAACCACACCCTTCACCTCTCTAATACCAACCTTCTGACTGTACCTCGACCTAGTCCGTCTCGCCGCCGACCTCTCACCCATGGCCTGCCTCTGGCCTGGAACGGCCTCCCTCCTCATATCTGACAGACAATGACTCTATCCACCTTCAAAGCCTCAATGAAGGCCCATCTCCAAGACGCCTTCCCTGGCTTAGCCCTCCTTTCCTCTTCCCCCACTCCCTTCTGCATTGCCCTGACTTGCTCCCATCATGCGTCACCTCTCTTCCAGCCCCTCAGCCCTTACATCCATATGTGTAATGTATTTCTTTATATGAGTGCTGTCTCCCCCCTCTAGACTGTAAGCTCACTGTGGTCAGTGAAGCAGTGTAACATAGCGGCAAGAGCATGGGCTTGGGATTCAGAATATGTGGGTTCTAATCCCAGCTCCTCCATTTGTCTGCTGTGCGACCTTGGACAAGTCACTTCACTTCTTTGTACCTCATTTACCTCACCTTTAAAAATAGGAATGAAGACTGTGAGCCCATGTGGGACAACCTGACTATCTTGTATCCACCCCAGTGCTTGTAACTGTTTGGAATATGGTAAGAGTTTAACAAATACCATAATAATAATAAATAAATAATACATAAATAATAATAATCAAGGAATGCCTCTGTTATATTGGGTCCAGTCAAGTCATCCTTGACTCCGCTCTGTCATTCACCCCAAACTTCCAATCCGTCACCAAAACCTACCGGTCTCACCTTCACAACATCGCCAAGATCCGTACTTCCCTCTCCATCCAAACCGCTACCTTCTTGGTTCAATCTCTCATCCTATCCGGACTGGATGACTGCATCAGTCTCCTTTTGGATCTCCTATCCTCCTGTCTCTCCCCGCTTCAGTCTATACTTCACTCTGCTGCCCGGATTACCTTTCTACAGAAACGCTCTGGGCATATCACTTCCCTCCTCAAAAATCTCTAGTGGTTCTCCATCAACCTTCGCATGAAGCGAAAACTCCTCATTATTGACTTGTTAGGTCTCCATTCCTTTGCCCCCTCCCCCCCCGCACCTCACCTCCCTTGTCTCCTTCTACAGCCCAGTCCGCACATTCCTCTGCCGCTCACCTCCTCCCTGGGCCTCGTTCTCACCTGTCCCGCAGTTGACCCCCGACCCACGTCCTACCTCTCTGGCCTGGAATGCCCTCCCTCTACACATCCGCCAAACAAGCTCTCTTCCTCCCTTGAAAGCCCTCCTGAGAGCTCACCTCCTCCAGGAGGCCTTTCCAGACTGAGTCCCCTCCTTATCCTCTGCTCCTCCTCCCCTCCCCATCTCCCCTCCCCCCCCGCTTTACTCCTTCCCACAGCACATGTGTATATTTGCACATAGTTCTTATTCTATTTATTTTACTAATGATGTGTATATATCTATAATTGTATTTAACTGTTTTGATGCCATTGATGCCTGCCTACTTGTTTTGTTTTGTTGTCTTTCTCCCCCTTGTAGACTGTGAGACCGTTGTTGGGTAGGGACTGTCTCTATCTATTGCCAAATTTTACTTTCCAAGCGCTTAGTACAGTGCTGTGCACACGGTAAGTGCTCAATTAATGCGATTGAATGAATGAATTAATTAATATTGTTATATTGTACTTCACCAACTGCTTTATATTGTGCTCTGCACAGAGTAATTGCCCAGTAAATCAAGTTGACTGGCTGACTGATGAATTCTACTCAACCAGGGGCTTGGCCCTGTTGGTGGGCTGAGGGCAGAAACCCTTTCAGGCCACTGGTAGTTGATCCTTTGTCCCCGCGAAAACCTGAACAATAACCACAAACCTAATGGTCACACTACCATTCATTCATTCAATCGTATTACTTGCTTGGCAGTGTGACCATCCAACCCCCGTGTCTTTGCCCTCCTCATTCCTGACTCTCGATCAGTGACCCGGCATGGACCATCCAGCACACCTGCCTCTCTCTTTCCCAGCCTTGACACTTCCCAAGTGATCCGGTAGGGACCGTTCAAAACCACTTACCTTCCCTTCTCCATTAATCTCTCTGCCTCAGTTTCCTCATTTATAAAATAGGGATTAAGACTGTGAGCCCAGTGTGGGACAGGGACTGTGTACAACCCAATTATCTTGTCTCTAAGCCAGTGGTTAGTACAGTGTCTGGCAGATGATAAGTGCTTAACAAAGACCACAGTTGTTATTATTATTATCTGGGAAGTTGGATTTGGCCAGTCTTTGGGGGATTGATCAGCGTAGGTGCTCTTCCCATTTCTGTTGCCACCTGACTTTTTTCATTTCTTAATTTCAGTCATTAGTTTAGTGTTTGTTAGGCCTCGGCTCTTTCTGTTCGGTTGCTCGGATATGCATACAAATGATGCAGGGCCTAAAGCGATTGTTCAAATTTCACAAATCCCAGGGTGTAGACAATACAGAAGGGAGAAGGAGCCGGAGGAAAGAGGGTTTAATCAGAGAAGGCCTCTTGGCGGAGTTGTGACCTTAATGCTTTGGAGAGGGGGATAATGAAGGTCGGGCATATGTGAAGGGAGGGAGAGGGAGTTCCAGACCAGAGGAGGGACTTGGAAAAGGAGGCCGCAGGCCAGATAGACGAGATGGAGGCCCATGGGGTAAGCCGGCGCTGGAAGAGGAAAGTACCACCAGGTGGCGATAGAGAGGCGCCGTGTGGGAGAGAAGCATCGCCGCCTAGTGGATAGAGCTTGGGGGGGTCACACCTGACTTCTAATCCAGGCCCTGTTATGTGTCTGCTGAGTGACCGTGGGCAAGTCATTTCACTCTTCTATGCCTCAGTTATCTTGTCTCTAAAATAATAATATTAAATCATAATAATCATCATAATAGTTATAATGGTGGTATTTGGTAAGCACTTACTGTGAGCCTAACACTTTTCTAAGTCCTGGGGTAGATACAGGGTAATCAGATCGGACACAGTCTTTGTCCCACACGGGATTCACAGTCTTAATCCCCATTTTATGGATGAGGTAACTGAGCCTCAGAGAAGTTAAGTGACATGCCCAGGGTCACAGAGGCGACATGTGGTGAAGCCGGAATTGGAACCCACGTCCTCTGATTTAAAGGCCAGTGCCTCCCAGAATGACACCTGATGCTGTGAGGGGGTGATTGAGAAGTGCAGCTTCACAGAAGATTGCCAAGTAGCACTATGGGGTGGTAGAGAGGAGTAACACCCCAGAACAGTCTTACTGTGGTATAATAATAATAATAATAATAATAGTAATGATAATAATAATAATGGTACATTTTATGTCCTTACTTTGTGCTAAGCACTGTTGTAAGAGCTAGGGTAGATCCAAGTCAATCTGGTTGGACACAGTCCCTGTCGCATATGGGCCTATGAGGCCCATATTAGTCTTAATCCCCATTGTACAGGTGAGATAACTGAGGTAACTGCCCAAGGTTATGCAGCAAGCATGTGACAGTACCGGGATTAGTACACAGGACCTTCTAACCCCCAGGCCCGTCCTATTCACTAAGCCACAAAGCCACGCTGGTTTAGTGCAAAGGGCACGTGCTTGGGAGTCAGAGGTCATGAGTTCTAATTCCAGCTCAGCCACTTGTCTGCTGTGTGATCTTGGGCATGTCACTTAACTTCTCTGTGCCTCAGTTACTTAGACTGCGAGCCCGTTGTTGGGTAGGGACCGTCTCTATATGTTTCCAACTTGTTCTTCCCAAGCACTTAGTATAGTCCTCTGCATACTGTAAGCGCTCAATAAATACTATTGAATGAATGAATGAATGTAAAATGGGGATTAAGACCGTGAGCCCCATGTGGGGCAACCCGATTACCTTGCATCTACCCCAGTGCTTAGAATAGTGCAGCGTGCTTAGAAAAGACAAGCAGCATAGATCAGTGGAAAGAGCACAGACTTTGGAGTCAGAGGTCATGGGTTCAAATCCTGGGTCTGCCAAATGTCATCTGTGTGACTTTGGGCACGTCCCTTAACTTCTCTGTGCCTCAGTTACCTCATCTGTAAAATGGGGATTAAGACTGTAAGCCCCCCTTGGGACACCCTGATCACCTTGTAACCTCCCTAGCTCTTACAGCAGTGCTTTGCACATAGTAGGTGCTTAGTAAATGCCATAAAAACAGTCCTTGGCACACAGTAAGTGCTTAACAATAGAGAAGCAGCGTGTCTCAGTGGAAAGAGCCCGGGCTTTGGAGTCAGAAATCACAGGTTCAAATCCCGGCTCTGCCAATTGTCAGCTGTGTGACTTCGGGCAAGTCACTTACCTTCTCTGTGCCTCAATTATCTCATCTGTAAAATGGGGATTAAGAATATGAGCTCCACGTGGAATAATCTGATCACCTTGTATACCCCAGTACTTTGCACATTGTAAGCGCTTAACAATTACCATCATTATTATTATTAAGTACAATTATTATTATTAGTATTAATATCATTATAGTGTACTGTACTGCCACCGAGCGCAGCCTCCCTGAACAAGCCGGCTGCTGCCACCAGGGTGTGATAGAGAGGTGCGGCCTCCCAGAATAACGATTGGTGCCACCAGGGGAAAGGCTGCTGCTCTCCGACCAGAGAATGGTTCTGGTTCGAGGGGCCAGGTACATCTCTCCAGAGCAGCTGCTCAGTGCTTCTCCTCTGCCTCTTACACCGTGGAGCCATTCCAGCCCCAGATTTACCCCATTACTAAGTGACCTGTACTGCTACCCCACAGGGAATGTGTGTGTGTGTGTGTGTGTGTGTGTGTGTGTGTGTGTGTGTGTGTGTGTGTGTGTGTGTGTGTGTGTGTGTGTGTGTGTGAATAATCTGGGGGAAGATGAGTAATGAAGAGGCTGCCACACATGGGAGAACAGGGTCTGGGGCTCTGTGCAGGAAGCTAGTTCTGTCTGACTCGATTGGGACCGAGAAGAGCCAGGGCCCTTAACTCTATAGACGGAACAAGCTTTGCTGTGTCTCTAGTCCCTCTTCAGGGTCACTGCAAAGTCTCAGTCCCCAGAGAAAGGACATTTCTGGGCATAACACAGAAGCTTGAGGGAATCCAGTGTCAGGAGGAGGACAGAGTGTCTATCAGGGTCTCTATCCTAATTTTCTCTGAGAAGCAAAGTGTGCAGACTCCTACCTGAGGTCAAGGAAGCAGGGGTGTGGGCGGGGAGGACAAAAGGCAGGTATTGTACTAGAAATTGCACTCTTATCTACTGTGCGGCTCTTCACCTTCAATCAAACAGTTGGGTTGGTGGAGCTCTTGCTGTGTGCAGAACATTGTACTAAGCCCTTGGGAGAGGGCTTAGTATGACAGACACATTCCCTCCCCACAATAAGATTAATATTAACGATTATGTTGGTATTTGTTAAGTGCTTACTATGTGCCAAGCACTGTTCTAGGCACTGGCATGGTTCTAAGTGCTTACCGTATTGGGGGGACTGGAGTTCCTGGAGTAACAGAACTGGGGGTGCAGGTGGGAGGACAAAGTAGGTTTTCTTTTCTAGGAATGGAATTCTATACAGTGTGTAGTTCTGTCCCTCCAGTATGTCGAGAACAAGTCCCTTCTGGGGATGTGAGGAAGGGATGGGTAAGTGTTTGTAGGGCAGAGTGTGACAGTCAGTGTAGCTGCAGATCCACTTAACCATGTTGGGCCGGGAGGGGGCAGGGAGAGTGATCAAAAGTGTTGGCAAAACTAGGTTGTCTGTGCTTCCCCCCTCCGCCTTTTCCTGCCTCCCCGCTTCCCCTTTCCACACCCAACTTTGAGTATTGGTTTTCCTTTCAACAGATGTGGTCCCGGTCAGACGCTTAGGATCACCTGTTCAGGTGTCTCAAGACCAGGGTTCAGAACTCGACATGTCCACGGGCAGGGACCAGAGGAGAGGCTCCAGTGCCATTTCACTCCGATGAGACCGAGGTTCTTCTGCGCATTCCCAGAGGAGGCCAGAGTGAGTCCCGAGGTCCCCCTTCCCGCAATAGCATGTTCAGGCTGCTCAAAGCCCTCCAGCCAAAATCCCCTGGCAGCACACAGCTCAGGGCAGGATGAACGAGGGGAGAATCTAGTTACTAGTCATTTAAAAAAAACTGCTCAGTGCATCTCTCCAGCCTTGAGGCATATCTTTCTAATGTGGACAGAGGTCAATGCCCTGACATGCCCTGCTTTCAAGATGGAGTCTTGGGTGGCACAATCCTCCAAAAGAGTGTGTGTGTGTGTGTGTGTGTGTGTGTGTGTGCGCGCGCGCGCGCGCGTTTATGTGTACTTGTGGGTGTGTGTATGAGAGGCTAGCAAATTTTTGGTTCAACCCACACTTCATTTATCCATTCAATCGTACTTATAACAATAGTAATAATGACGTTATTTGTTAAGTGCTTACTATGTGCCAAGCACTGTTCTGAGCAAGGGGTAAATACATGGTCATCAGATTGTCCCACCAGGGGCTCACAGTCTCAATCCCCATTTTGCAGATGAGGTAATAGAGGCACAGAGAAGTTAAGTGGCTTGACTTAAGTTAAGGTCACACAGTTTACAAGTGGCAGAGCCAGGATTAGAACCCAAGTCCTCTGACATCAAAGTCTGTGCTCTTTCCACTAAGCCATAGAGCGCTTACTGTGAGCAGAGCACTGTACTAAGCGCTTGGGAAAGTACAGTACAGCCAAAAAGAGAGATGATCCCTGCCCACAACTAACTTCCAGTCTAGAGGAGGAGACAGGTACTAATACAAGTAAAAAGGCATCAGGACATCAATACAAGTTAACAGGCATCAATTCTAAAAATACGATTACAGATATAATTAACAAAATCATTCATTCAGTCAGTCATATTTATTGAGCGCTTACTGGGTGTAGAACTCTGTACTGAGCGCTATATGTTGCCGACTTGTACTTCCCAAGCGCTTAGTACAGTGCTCTCCGCACAGTACGCGTTCAATAAATACAATTGAATGAATGAATGAATGACCAGGGCCGAGAAAAGGGGGAGACCAGGGCAGGGAGGCACGTGTGACCAGAGCTGGGAGGTAGAGGGGGACCAGGGCTGGGAGGCAGAGGGGTTACTGGGTAGAGAGACAGAGGGACCATGCCCGAGAGGTAGAGGAGGACAAGTGACGAGATTCAGGGTGGGACCAAGGCCAGGCGGCAGGGGGGGACAATGACCAGGAGGCAGTGGGGTGACCAGAGCCAGGAGGTAGAGGGGGACAAGAGCGGGAGGCAGAGAGGGACCAGGGCCGGAGGCAGAGGGTTACCTGGGTCGGGAGGCAGAGGGGGACCAAGGCCGAGAGGCGGTGGGGGATCAGGGCAGGGAGGCAGAGGGGTACCTAGGCCGGGAGACCGAGACCAGAGCCGGAATAGAGAGAGACCCAAGGCCGTAGAGGTAGAAGGAGACCAGGGCAGGGAGTCACACAGGGACCAGGGCCAGTAGGCATAGGGGGACCAGGGCAGGGTGGCAGAGGGTGACCAGGGCCAGGAGGCAGCGGGGTACCCGGGCCAGGAGACAGGAGTACCAGGGCCGCGAGGCAGAAGGGGACCAGGGCCGGGAGGTAGAGGAGACCCAGGGCTGGCACGGAGAGAGACGCAAGGGCCTGGAGGTAGAGGGAGACCAGAGCCGGGAGGCACAGGACCAGGGCAGGCTGCAGAGGGGGACTAGGGTCAGGAGGCCGAGGGGGACCAGAGCCGGGAGGCAGAGGGTTTCCTTGGAAGGGATACAGGGAGACCAGAGCCGGGAGGCCAAGGGGTGCCTGGGCTGGTAGATGGGGGCCAGGGCAAGGAAGCTGAAGGGGATATCGTCCAGGAGGCAGTGTGGTATCTTGGCCGGAGGCAGAGGGGCAAAAGAGCAGAGAGGCCTTGGGGACCAGGGCAGGAGGCAGAGGGGTACCAGGTCCGGGAGGCAGAGGGACACCAGGGCCAGGAGGCAGAGGGGAACCTAGGCTGGGAAACTGGGGGACCAGGGCCGGGAGGGAGATAGAGACCAGGGCCAGGAGGCAGATGGGGACCAGGGCCAGGAGGCAGAGGAGTAACTGGGATGGGAGACAGGGGGACCAGGGCCGGGAGGCCGAGGGGTATCTGGGCTGCGAAACAGGGTCCAGGGCTGGGAGGCTGAAGAGGACCTGGTCCAGGAGGCAGTGTGGTACCTTGGCAGGGGGTAGGGGGTTACCAGGGCTGAGAGGCCTTGGGGACCGGGGCAGGGAGGCCTTGGGGAACAGGGCAGGGAGGCAGAGGGGGGCAAGGACTGGAAGGCAGAGGGGGACCAGGCTGGGAGGCAGAGGGGGACCAGGGCCAGGAGGCAGAGGGGGACCTAGCCCTGGAAATGGGGACCATGGCCGGGAGGCCGAGGGGTACCTGGGCTGGGAGACGGGGGACCTGGGTCGGGAGGTAGAGGGGATACAGTGATGGGACAGTGAGTGACCAGGGGCTTGGAAGTAGAAGGACACCAGTGCCTGGAGGCACTGAGGCACCAGGACCAGGAGGCAGAGGGGGACCAGGGCGGGAATCAGAGGTGTACGTGGGCCAGGAAACAGAGGGACCAGTGCCGGGAGATAGAGGGGTACGTGGGTCTGGAGACAGAGGGACCAGGGCCGGGAGACAGAGGGGTACCTGGGCCGAGAGACATGGGGACAAACGCAGGGAGGCAGAGGGGTACTTGAGCTGGGAGATGGGGGACCAGGGCTGGGAGGCAGAGGGATATCTGGGCTAGGAGATGGGTTGACCACAGCCAGGAGGTGTAGAGGTACCTGGGCCAGGAGGTAGAGGGAACCCAGGGCCGGGATGGAGAGAAACCCAAGGGCCTGGAGATAGAGGGAGACCAGGGCCTGAGGCACTGAGGGTCCAGGGCCAGGAGGCACAGAGGGTCCAGTGTCGGGAGGCACAGAGGGACCAGGGCCGGGAGGCAGAGCGGGACCAGAGCAGGGCAGCAGAGGGGGACCAGGGCCGGGAAACGGAGATCAGGACTGGCAGGCAGAGGGGTGCCTCTGCCTCCCTGCCCTTGTCCCTCCTGGTTCTCAGAAGTAAAGGGGAACTATGACCAAAGGTCAGAGGGGACCAGGGACAAAAGGCACGGGGGGACCAAGGCAGGAAGGCAGAGGGGGATCAGGGCCGGGATGCAGAGAGGGACGAGGGCGAGGAGGCATGGGGGGCCAGGGCCAGGATTTAGAAGGGAACCTGGGCCAGTAGACAGGTGGACCAGGGCCGGAAGGCAGAGGGGGACCAAGGCCCGGAGGCTGAGAGGTACCTGGGCTGGAAGGTAAAGGGGGACCAGGGCCGAAAAGGGGGCGGACAAGGGAAGGGAGGCAGAGGGGGATCAGGGCCTGGAGGCAGAAAGGGACCAGGGCCAGGAAGCAAGGGGTCTCTTGGCCGGGAGACGGGGTACTAGGGTCGGGAGTCTTGGGTGACCAGGGCCGGGAAGCAGAGGGGGATCATAGCTAGGAAGCCGAGGGGTACTGGGGATCAGAGAAGGGGGACCAGAATCGGAAGGCAGAGGGGGACCAGGGCCTGGAGGCAGCGGGGGACCAGGGCCAGGAGGCAGAGGGGTACCCGGGCCGGTAGACGGGGGGCCAGGGCCGGGAAGCAGAGGAGAACCAGGGCCAGGAGGCAGAGGGGTACCTGGGCCGGGAGGCAAAGTGGGACCCGGGCCGAGAAGCGGTGTGACAAGGTCAGGGAGGCAGAGAGCCGCCAGGACCGGGAGAAAGAGGGCAACCAGGGCTGGTAGACAGGGCGACCAGGGCCGGGAGGCAGAGGGGTATCTGGTCCAGGGGACAGAGGAACCAGGGCTAGGAGGCAGAGGGGTACCTGTGCCGGGAGACAGTGGGACTATGGCTGAGAAGCAGAGGGGAATCAGGGCCGAGAGGCGGGGCGTGACCAGGTCAGATGGGGACTAGGACCGGGAGGTAGAGGGGACCCATGGCCCGGACAGATAGAGACCCAGTGTCCTGGAGGTAGAGGGAGGCCATGGCCGGGAGGCTCAAAGGGACCAGAGACAGGAGGTCGAGGAGGACCAGGGCCAGGAGGCAGAGGTGTACCTGGGCCAGGAGATGGGAGACCAAGATCGGGAGGCAGAGAGGGATCAGGGCCAGGAGGCAGAGGGGGACCATGGTTGGGAAACGGAGATCAGGGCCGGGAGACAAAGGGAGACCAGGGCCGAGAAACATGGGGGACAAGATCAGAGAGGTAGAGGGGGACCAGGGACAGGGTACGGAGGGAGACCAGGGCCGGTAGACAGGGGGACCGGGGCCGGGAGGCAGAGGGTTACATGGGCCAGGAGATGGGGCCTAGGGCTGAGAAGCAGAGGGGAACCAGGGCCGAGAGGCTGGGGGACGACCAGGTCAGAGAGGCAGAGGCCGGTCAGGGCTGGGAAGCAGAGGGGCTCCAGGACAGGGAGGCAGAGGGGGACCAGGGCCTAGAGGCAAAGAGTGACCAGGGCCAGTAGACAAGGGGACTGGGGCCACGAGGCAGAAGGGTCCCTGGCCTGGAGACAGGGACGAGAGGCGGGGGGCGATCAGGTCAGAGATTCAGAGGTGGACCAGGGCCGGGAAGGCAGAGGGGGACCAGGGCCTGGGAGGCAGAGGGGGACCAGGGCCGGGAGGCAAAGGGTATCAGGGCCGGGAAATGGGGATCAAGCCGGCAGGCAGAGTGGTACCACTGTCTCCCTGCCCTTGTACCCCCTGCTTCTCAGAGGAAAGGTGGAACTAGGGCCGAAAGTCAGAGGGGGACCAGGGACATAAGGCAGGGGGCGATCAGGGAAGGGAGGCAGAGGGGGATCAGGAGCGAGAGGCTGGGGGTGACCTGGGCAGGGAGGCACAGGGGAACCTGGTCAGGGAGGCAAAGGAGTATCCGGGCCAGTAAATGGTGGACCAGAGCCGGGACGTAGAGGGGAACCAGGGCCAGGAGGCAGAGGGGTTCCTGGGCCGGAGGAAAAGGGGACCTGGGCTGGGAGGCAGAGGGGCACCAGGTGCAATAGACAGGAGACCAGAAACGGAAGGCAGAGGGGTACCTGGGCCGGGAGACAAGGGGACCAGGGCTGGGAGACAGAGGGGTAGTTGTGCCAGGAGACAGTGGGATTGGGGCTGAGAAGCAGAGGTGAACCAGGGCCGAGAGGGCAGGGGTGACTAGGTCATAGAGGCAGAGGCCGACCAGGGTCGGGAAGCAGAAGGGGACCAGGGCCGGGAGGCAGAGGGGGACCAGGGCCGGGAGGCAGAGGGGGACCAGAGCCGGGAGGCACGGGTGGACCAGGGCCGGGAAGCAGAAGGATACCTGGGCCGGGAGACAGGGAGACCTAGGCCGGGAGATAGAGGGTCCCAGGGCCGGGATGGAGAGAGGGGCCAGGGCCAGGAGATAGCGGAAGACCAGTGCTTGGTAGAACAGGGGGACCTGGGCCAGGAAGTAGAGAGGACCCCTGGCCAGGAAGTAGAGAGACCCAGTGGCCTGGAGGTAGAGGGAGATCAGGGCCGGGAGGCTCAAAGGGACCAGTGTCCGGAGGTAGAGAGTAATCAGGGCCTGAAGGTAGAGGGGGACCAGGACCAGGAGGCAGAGGGGGAAGCAGCGTGGCTCAGTGGAAAGAGCACGGGCTTTGAAGTCAGAGGTCGTGGGTTCGAATCCCGGCCCTGCCACCTGGCAGCTGTGCGACTTTGTGCAACTCACAACTTCTCTGGGCCTCAGTTCTCTCATCTGTAAAATGGGGATGAAGACTGTGAGTCCCACGTGGGACAACCTGATTACCTTGTATCTACCCCAGCGCTTAGAGCAGTGCCTTGCACATAGTTAGCGCTTAACAAATACCAAAATTATTATTATTATTATTACCTGGGCCGGGAGACGGGGGGGGACCAGGGTTGGGAGGCAATGGGGGACCAGGGTTGGGAAATGGGGATCAGGTCCAGCAGGCACAGGGGTACCTCTGCCTCCCTGTCCTTGCTCCTCCCCCTCGCTTCTCGTAAGTACAGGGGAACTGCGGCTGAATGACAGAGGGAGACGAGGGACGATAGGCGTGGGGGACCAAGGCAGGGAGGCCGAAGGGGACAAGGGCCGGGATGCGGAGGGGGACCAGGGCTGGAAGGCATACGGGGAGCAGGGTCAGGATTTAGAAGAGTACCCGGGCCAGTAGACAGGGGAAGGGGGCCAGGAGGTTGAGGGGACCCAGGGCCAGGAGGCAGAGGGGGACCAGGGCAGGGGAGGCTGGGGGGACTAGGGAAGTGGGGGACTAGAGGGGGCAGAGGGGTACCTGGGCCGGGATATGGGGGACCAGGGACGGGAGGAACAGGGGTATCAGGGCCAGGAGGGAGAGGGGTACCTGGGCCGGAAGGCAGAGAGGGAACACGGCCAGGGCACAGAGGGGTGCTTGGGCCAGAAGGCAAAGGGGAACCAGGGTCAAGATATGGGGGAGCAAGTGCACAGAGGCAGAGGGGGACCGGGGCCTGGAGGCAGAGGTGGACCAGGACCAGGAGGCAGAGGAGAACCTAGGCAGGGGGACCAGACCTGGAAGATAGTAGGGACTCAGGGCCAGGACACAGAGACACCCAAGGGCCTGGAGGTAGAAAGAGACCAGGGCTGGAAGGCAGAGAGGTTCCTGGGCTGCGAGACGGGTCCAGGTCTGGGAGGCTGAAGGGGACCCGGTCGAAGAGGCAGTGGGGTATCTTGGTCGGGAGGCAGAGGGAGACCAGGGCTGAAAGGCCTTGGGGATCAGGGCAGGGGGGCAAAGGGGGACCAGAACTGGAAGGCAGAGGACTACCTGGGCTGGGAGGCAGAGGGGAACCAGGGACAATCAATCAATAAATCGTATTTATTGAGCACTTACTGTATGCAGAGCACTGTACTAAGCGCTTGGGAAGTACAAGCTGGCAACATATAGAGACAGTCCTTACCCAACAGTGGGCTCATAGTCTAAAAGGGGGAGACAGAGAACAAAACCAAACATATTAACAAAATAAAATAAATAGAATAGATATGTACAAGTAAAATAAATAAATACATAAATAGAGTAATAAATATGTACAAACATATATAGCTATATACAGGTGCTGTGGGGAAGGGAAGGAGGTAAGATGGGGGGATGGAGAGGGGACGAGGGGGAGAGGAAGGAAGGGGCTCAGTCTGCGAAGGCCTTCTGGAGGAGGTGAGCTCTCAGTAGGGCCTTGAAGGGAGGAAGAGAGCTAGCTTGGCGGATGCGCAAACGGAGGGCATTCCAGGCCGGGGGGAGGACGTGGGCAGGGGGTTGATGGCGGGACAGGCGAGAACGAGGCACGGTGAGGAGATTAGCGGCAGAGGAGCGAAGTGTGCGGGCTGGGCTGTAGAAGGAGCGAAGGGAGGTAAGGTAGGAGGGGGCGAGGTGATGGAGAGCCTTGAAGCCGAGGGTGAGGAGTTTCTGCCTGATGCGCAGATTGATTGGTAGCCACTGGAGATGTTTGAGGAGGGGAGTAACATGCCCAGAGCGTTTCTGGACAAAGACAATCCGGGCAGCAGCATGAAGTATGGATTGAAGTGGAGAGAGACACGAGGATGGGAGATCAGAGAGAAGGCTGGTGCAGTAGTCCAGACGGGATAGGATGAGAGCTTGAATGAGCAGGGTAGCGGTATGGATGGAGAGGAAAGGGTGGATCTTGGCAATGTTGCGGAGTTGAGACCGGCAGGTTTTGGTGACGGCTTGGATGTGAGGGGTGAATGAGATAGCGGAGTCGAGGATGACACCAAGGTTGCGGGCTTCTGAGACGGGAAGGATGGTAGTGCCATCAACAGAGATGGGAAAGTCAGGGAGAGGGCAGGGTTTGGGAGGGAAGACAAGAAGTTCAGTCTTGGACATGTTGAGTTTGAGGTGGCGGGCAGACATCCAGATGGAGATGTCCTGAAGGCAGGAGGTGATGCGAGCCTGGAGAGAGGGGGAGAGAGCAGGGGCAGAGATTTAGATCTGGGTGTCATCAGCGTAGAGATGATAGTTGAAGCCGTGGGAGCGAATGAGGTCACCAAGGGAGTGAGCGTAGATTGAGAACAGAAAGGGACCAAGCACTGAACCTTGGGGAACCCCCATAGTAAGGGGATGGGAGAGGGAGGAGGAGCCTGCAAAAGGGACTGAGAATGAATGACCGGAGAGATAAGAGGAGAACCAGGAGAGGACAGAGCCTGTGAAGCCAATGGTCGGATAGCGTGTTGAGGAGAACGGGGTGGTCCACATTGTCGAAGGCAGCTGAGAGGTCGAGGAGGATTAGGATAGAGTATGAGCCGTTGGATTTGTCAAGAAGGAGGTCATTGGTGACCTTTGAGAGGGCAGTTTCCGTGGAATGTAGGGGACGGAAGCCAGAATGGAGGGGGTCGAGGAGACAGTTGGTGTTGAGGACTTCGAGGCAGCGCGTGTAGACATCTCGTTCAAGGAGTTTGGAAAGGAATGGTAGGAGGGATATGGGGCGATAGCTAGAAGGTGAGGTGGGGTTAAGAGAGGGGTTTTTTTTAGGATGGGAGAGACATGGGCATGTTTGAAGGCAGAGGGGAAGGAACCAGTGGAGAGTGAGCGGTTGAAGATGGACGTTAGGAGGGGAGAAGGGATGGAGCGAGAGATTTCATGAGATGAGAGGGAATGGGGTCAGAAGCACATGTGGCCGGAGTAGCACTTGAGAGGAGGGAGGAGAGCTCCTCTGAGGATACTGCTGGGAAGGATGGGAGAGTAGCAGAGAGTGTTGAGAGCCGGGTGGTTGGAGAAAGTGGGGGAGTGACTTCGGGGAGGTCTGACCTGATGGATTTAATTTTGTTAATGAAGTAGGAGGCCAGATCGTTGGGGGTGAGGGAAGGAGGAGGGGGAGGAACCGGGGGCCTGAGAAGGGAGTTGAATGTACGGAAGAGCTGGCGGGGATGGTGGGCATGGGTGTCAATAAGGGAGGAGAAATAGTTTGGTCTGGCAGAGGAGAGGGCTGAGTTAAGGCAGGAAAGGATACACTTGAAGTGAACGAGGTTGGCATGGTGTTTAGACTTGCGCCAGTAGCGTTCGGCAGCTCGAGCATAAGAGCGAAGGAGGCGGAAAGTGGCAGTGATCCAGCGCTGTGGGTTAGTGGTATGAGAGCGGCGAAGGGAAATGGGAACGAGTGAATCTAGCTGAGTAGAAAGGGTAGAGTTGAGATCAGCAATCTGATCATCAAGACTGGGTAGAGAGGAGAGGGAGGCGAGGTGGGGTGTGAGGCGCTCCGAAAGATGGATGGGGCAAGAGAGCGGAGATCTCTGTGAGGGAGTAATATGGATTTACAGGGGAAAGGAGTGTGAGTGAGGAGGCAGGTGAGAAGATTATGATCAGAGAGAGGGATTTCAGAGTTGGTGAGGGTGGACACAGTGCAGCGATAGGAGAGGATGAGGTCGAGGGTATGACCAAGTTGGTGAGTGGGTGAGTTGGGGTGGTGCAAGAGGTTGGCAGCGTCGAGGAGAGATAGAAGGCGGGCGGCAGAGGAGTCATCAGGGATATCCATGTGGATGTTGAAGTCTCCGAGCATCAGAGTTGGCATGGAAAAGGAGAGAAGGAAGGTGAGGAAGGAGTAAAAATCGTTAAAGAAGTTGGAGGTGGGGCCGGGGGGGCTACAAGAATCTGGAGGAGGCGGTAGAGGCTAATAATGTGGGCTTCAAAGGAAGGGAAGGAAAGGGAAGGGGGAGGAGGGATAGTGCGAAAGCGACACTGGGGGGCGAGAAGGAAAGCGACACCTCCTCTTTTTCCGGTGAGTCTGGGGGAGTGGGAGAAGAACAGGCCTCCACTGGAGAGAGCAGCAGCAGAGACCGTGTCGTCCGGAGACAACCATGTTTCCGTTAGGGCGAGGAGGAGTAGAGAGCTGGAAAGGAATAGGTCCAGGATGAAAGGGATCTTACTTAAAACGCAGCGGGGGTTCCAGAGGCCACACTTAGCAGCAGCTGTCGAGGGAGGGGAGGGAGGGGGAAGGGTGAGAGGGGTGGGGAGGGTTTGGATTGGGATGAGTTGGCGGGGGCCTGGGGGGGAGAGTTGGAAGAGGGGTGGCGATGGGAAAGGATAACTGGGATGGGGTGGGGGCGGGGAGAAGGGGAGGGAGGGGGCTGGGAGGGAGGAGTGGCAGACTGGCGCTGGTACAGAGGGATCCTTGGTAGGGGGTGAGGGGGAGTGGTCTTGTTGGGGGAGAGGGAGGGAAAAAGCTGGGTGGGAGAGGGGAAGGGGAAGGTAAAGAATGGGAATGGCAGTTGGGAGAAAGGGAATTGAAAGTTCATGGTGAGGACAGCAGGGCGAGAGACTACAGCGGGAGGTTAACAATTGAGACGCAGAAGCGATAAAACAGTAGCAATGATATAAGTAGGCGATGGCATCACAGGGGCTAGTTAAACAATTAACATGCTATGGCAATAATAAAATTGGCAGATAATGATTTCACAAACAGCAGATACAAACTAGTATGTGCTGGAGTATTGTGGACCTGTTAAGGGGGTCAGGGAGCAGCGATACCTGGGGAGAGGTGTGAACAGCCAGCTAGCATGGGATGGCTGGGTAGGTGCGAATGAGGTTGTCGTTAATGTAACTTGGTGATAACAAGGGCCTTTTTCCCGGCATGCGGGGGGAGAGTCAGTCAGGACCGGACCGGGAGAGACAGAGGGGTACCTGGGCCGAGGCACAAGGGGGGACTAGGGAGGGGAGGCAGAGGGGGACCTGGGTCGGGAGACTGGGGAACCAAGGCCGGAAGGAAGCGGGGACCAGGCCCGGGATGGATAGAGACCCAAGGGCCTAGAGGTAGAAGGAGAACAAAGCCGGTAGCAGCAGAGGGACCAGGGCCAGAAGGCAGAGGGGAACCAGGGCTGGGCGGCAGAGCAGGGCCAGGGCCAGGAGGCAGAAGGGTACCTGGGCCAGGAGACGGGGACCAGGGCCAGGAGGTAGAGGGGACCCAGGGCAAGGAGGGAGAGAGACCCAAGGGCCTGGAGGTAGAAGGAGACAATGGATGGGAGGCATAGAGGGACCAGAGCCATGAGGCAGAGGGTGACCAGGGCAAGGCGGCAGAGGGTGACCAGGGCCAGGAGGCAGAGGGGTACCTGGGCTCGGAGAAAGGGCAGGGAGGCAGAGGTGATCAGGGAGGGGAAGCAGAGGGGGACCAGGGCCACGAGGCAGAGGGGTACTCGTTCCCGAAAACTGGGCGACCAGATATGGGAGGCAGAGGGGCATCTGAGTGGGAAAACAGGTGGACCAGGTCCGAGAGGCAGGGGGACCCAGGCCGTGAAGTAGAGGGGACCCAGGGCCTGGAGGTAGAGGGAGACCAGTGCTGGCAGGTGCAGGGGAGCCAGGGCCAGGAGGCAGAGGGGGACCAGGGCCGGGAAACGGGGACCCAGGCACATAGGCAGAGCGGTACCTCTGCTTTCCTACACTTGTACCTCCCGGTTCTCGGACATAAAGGCGAAGTAGGGCCGAAAGGCAGAAGGGGAACAGCGACGAGAGATACGGGCAGACCAAGGCAGGGTGGCAGATGCGGACCTGGGCTGGGAGGCAGAGGGTACCTAAGCTGGGAAGTAAAGGGGGACTGGAGCCAAGAAGCTTGGGGAACAAGGGCAGGGAGGCAGAGAGGGACCAGGGCGGAGAAGCGGGGGCCACAAGGGCAGGGAGGCTGAGGGGAACCAGATCCGTCAGGCAGAGGGGTACCTGGGTCTGGAGACAGAGGGACCAGGGCCGAGACGCAGATGGGGACCAGGGCGGGTTGTCAGAGGGGGACAAGTGCCAGGAGGAAGAGAGGTGCCTCGACCGGGAGACGGGGATCAGGGCTGGGAGTTAGAGGAGACCTAGGGCCTGGAGACAGGAGGACCAGGGCTGAGAATCATAGCCGGACCAGGGCCGAGAGGCAGGGGGCGACCAGGTCATAGACGCAGAGGCTGACCAGTGCTGGGAGACAGAGGGATACCTGGACTGGGAGGCAAAGGGGGACCAGGGCGGAGAAGTGAGGGCGACAAGGGTAGGGAGGCCGAAGGGGACCAGGGTCGAGAGGCCGAGGGGAACCAGGACCTGGAGGCAAAGAGGGACCAGGAATGGGAGGCAGAGAGTTACCTGGGCCAGGATACAGGTGTACCAGGGCCGAGAGGCAGAGGGGGACCAGGGCCGGGAGGCAGATGAAAGAAGCAGCTTGGCGCAGTGGAAAGAGCTCGGGCTTTGGTGTCAGAGGTCATGGGTCCAAATCCCGGCTCCACCAATTGTCAGCTGTGTGACCTTGGGCAAGTCACTTCACTTCTCTGGGCCTCAGTTACTGCATCTGTAAAATGGGGATTAAGACTGTGAGCACCCCCCCCCCCCGGCATGGGACAATCTGATCACCTTGTAACCTCCCCAGCGCTTACTACAGTACTTTGCACATAGTAAGCGCTTAATAAATGCCATTATTATTATTACTATTACGGGGACTAGGGAGGGTTGGCAGAGGGGGACCAGGGCCAGGAGGAAGAGGGGTATCTAGGCTGGGGGCAGGGATACCAGGGCCGAGAAGCAGAGGGGGATCAAGGCCGGGAGGCAGATGGGCACCAGGGCGGATTGGCAGAGGGGGGACCAGGGCCAGGAGGAAGAGGTGTACCTAGGCCGGGAGACAGGGGGACCAGGGCTGGGATGTAGAGGGGACCCAGGGCCGGGATGGAGACTCACCCAAGGGCCTGGCGGTACAAGGCTTGGAGGCACGGAGGGACCAGGCCCAGAATGCAGAGGGGGATCAGGGCATGGTGACGGGGGGGGACCAGGGCTAGGAGGCAGAGGGGTACTTGGGTAGGGAGGCCAAGGGGGACCAGGGTCGACAATCGGGGAAGTCAGGGGCAGGGAGGCAAAGGGGAACCAGGGCCGGGAGGCCACGGAGTACCAGGGCCAGGAGTCAGATGGGGACCAGGGCATGTAGGCAGAGGGGGACCAGGTACAGGAGGCAGAGGGGTACCTGGGCCGGGAGACGGGGGACCATGGCCGGAAGGCAGAGGGGTACCAGGGCCGGGAGGCAGGGGACCAGGGCAGGAGGGCAGAGCGGTACGTGGGCCGGGAGACAGGGGAACCAAGGCCGAGAGGCAGAGGGGAACCAGGGCAGGGTGGCGGAGAGGTATCAGGGCTGGGAGGCAAAGGTTTACCTGGGCCTAGAGAAAGCGGGACTAAGGCCGGGAGGCACTTAGTACAGTGCTCTGCACACAGTAAGCGCTCAATAAATACGATTGAATGAATGAAAAGGAGGCCAGAGCCCAGAGCCGCAGAGGGACCAGGGCCGAGAGATAAAGGGGGGACCAAGGTGGGGTGGCAGAAGTCGATCAGGGCCAGGTGGCAGAGGGGTACCAGGGCCTGGAGGCAGAGGGGGTACCTGGCTGGGAGGCATAGGGGGACCAGGGCCTGGTGTCAGAGGAGTACTTGGGCTGGGAGACGGGGTCCAGGGAAACGATGTAGAGGGAGACCAGGGCCTGGAGGCAGAGGGGGACGAGGGCCAGCAGGCTGAGGGGTACCTGGGCAGGGAGGCAAAGGGGGACCTGGGCTAGGAGGCGGGATGGACCAGGGCCAGGAAGCAAAGGGGTACCTGGGCCGATACGTTGGGGGGACAAGGTCAGGGAGGCAGAGAGGGACCAGGGCCTGGAAGAAATGGGGGTCGAGGGCCAGGAGGCAGAGGGATACCTGAGTCGGGAGATGAGGGTTCCATGGCCGGGAGGCAGAGGAGCACCTGGGCTGGCGGTCAGAGGTACCAGGGCTGAGCGGTAGAGGGGGACCAGAGCCGAATGGCAGAGGGGGATCAGAGCCGAGAGACTGGGGGGACCAGGGCAGGGAGGCGGAGGGGAACCAGGGCCAGGAGGCAGAGGGGTACCTGGGCCGGGAGACGGGGGACCAAGTCCGGAATGTAGAGGGGTACCTGGGCCGGGAGGCAGAGTATTGCAGGTGCTGAGAAGCCGGGGGGACCCGGGCAGGGAGGCAGAGGGGGACCAGGGCCAGGAAGCAGAGGGTTACCTGGACTGGGAAACAGGGAGACTAGGGCGTGAGGTAGCGGGGTACCTGGGCCGGGAGACAGGGGGACCAGGGCTGGTAGGTAGAGGGGACACAGGGCCAGGACCGAGAGGGCGGCCAGGGCCCGGAGGTAGAGGGAGACCAGGACTGGCAGGCACAGGGGGACCAGGGCCGGGAGGCAAGGGGGAACCAGGGCCGAGAAGCAGGGGGGACCGGGGCCAGGAGGCAGAGGGGTACCTGGGCCAGGAAACAGGGGGACCAGTGCTGGAAGGTAGAGGGGACCCAGGGCTGAGACGGAGAGAGACCCAAGAACTTGGGGGTGGAAGGAGAACAGGGCCAGGAGGCACAGAGGGTTTAGGGTCGGGAGGCAGAGGAGGACCCGGGCAGGGTGGCAGAGGGGGACCAGGGCCAGGAGGCAAAGGGGTACCTGGGCCGAAAGACAGGGAGACCAGGCAGGGAGGCAGAAGGATATCTGGGCTGCAAGACAAGGTAAAGATGACCCAGGGCCGGGAGGTAGCGGTGGGGGGCGGGGGGGAGACCAGGGCCAGAAAGTAAAGTGGGACCAGGGCTGAAAAGCAGAGGGGGACAAGGGCTGGGAAGCAGAGGGGGACCAGGGCAGGGTGTCAGAACGGGACCAGGGCGAGGAGGCAGATGGGGACCAGGGCCAAGATTTAGAAGGGAACCTGGGCTAGTAGACAGGTGGACAAGGGCCAGCAGGCAGAGGGGGACCAGTGCTAGGAGGCTGAGAGGTACCTGGGCTAGAAGGCAAAGGGGGACCAGGACCGAGAAGGGGGTGGACAAGGGAAGGGAGGCAGAGGGGAACAAGGGTCGGGAGGCAGAGGGGGACCAGGGCCAGGAGGCAAGGTGTTCCTGGGCCGGGAGACAGGAGACTAAGGTCGGGAGGCTTGGAAAACCAGGAAGGGAGGCAGAGAGGGATCAGGGCCAGGAGGCAGAGGGGTACCGGGGCCCAGAGAAGGGGGACAAGGGTCGGGAGGCAGAGGGGAACCAGGGCCAGGTGGCAAGGGGTTTCTGGGCCGGGAGACGGGAGACTAGGGTCGGGAGGCTTGGGTGACCAGGGCCGGGAGGCAGAGGGGGAGCAGGGCCAGGACGCAGAGGGGTACGGGAGCCCGGAGAAGGGGGACCAGGGTCGGGAGGCAGAGGGTGACCAGGACTAGGAGGCAGAGGAGTACATGGGCGGGGAGACTGGGGGTCCAGGGCTGGGAGACAGGGTGACCTAGGCCGGGAGGCAGAGGGTCCCAGGGCTGGGACAGAGAAACGGGCCGGGGCTTGTACGTAGAGGAAAACCAAGCTGGCAGAGCAGGGGGACCCATGCTGGCTGATGCAGTCCAGACGGGACGGAGAGACCCATCAATCAATCAATCGTATTTATTGAGCGCTTACTGTGTGCAGAGCACTGTACTAAGCGCTTGGGAAGTACAAGTTGGCAACATATTGAGACAGTCCCTACCCAACAGTGGGCTCACAGTCTAGAAAGGGGAGACAGAGAACAAAACCAAACATATTAACAAAATAAAATAAATAGAATAGATATGTACAAGTAAAATAAATAAATAAATAAATAAATTAATTAATAGAGTAATAAATATGTGCAAACATATATACATATATACAGGTGCTGTGGGGAACGGAAGGAGGTAAGACGGGGGGTTGGAGAGGGGGACGAGGGGGAGAGGAAGGAGGGGCTCAGTCTGGGAAAGCCTCCTGGAGGAGGTGAGCTCTCAGTAGGGCCTTGAAGGGAGGAAGAGAGCTAGCTTGGCGGATGGGCAGAGGGAGGGCATTCCAGGCCAGGGGGATGACGTGGGCCGGGTGTCTACGGCGGGACAGGCGAGAACGAGGCACGGTGAGGAGATTAGCGGCAGAGGAGCGGAGGGTGCGGGCTGGGCTGTAGAAAGACAGAAGGGAGGTGAAGTAGGAAGGGGCGATGTGATGGAGAGCCTTGAAGCCGAGGGTGAGGAGTTTCTTCCTAATGCGCAGATTGATTGGTAGCCACTGGAGATTTTTGAGGAGAGTAACATGCCCAGAGCGTTTCTGGGCAAGGACAATCCGGGAAGCAGCGTGAAGCACGGATTGAAGTGGGGAGAGACATGAGGATGGGAGATCAGAGAGGAGGCTGATGAAGTCCAGACGAGATAGGATGAGAGCTTGAACGAGCAGGGTAGCATTTTGGATGGAGAGGAAAGGGCGGATCTTGGCAATGTTGCAGAGCTGAGACCGGCAGGTTTTGGTGACGGCTTGGATGTGAGGGGTGAATGAGAGAGCGGAGTCGAGGATGACACAAAGGTTGCGGGCTTGTGAGACGGGAAGGATGGTAGTGCAGTCCACAGTGATGGGAAAGTCAGGGAGAGGGCAGGGTTTGGGAAGGAAGACAAGGAGTTCAGTCTTGGACATGTTGAGTTTTAGGTGGCGGGCAGACATCCAGATGGAGATGTCCTGAAGGCAGGAGGAGATGCGAGCCTGGAATGGGGGGAGAGAGCAGGGGCAGAGATGTAGATTTGGGTGTCATCAGCGTAGAGATGATAGTTGAAGCCGTGGGAGCGAATGAGTTCACCAAGGGAGTGAGTGTAGATCGAGAACAGAAGGGGACTGAGAACTGAACCTTGGGGAACCCCCACAGTAAGGGGATGGGAGGGGGAGGAGAAGCCTTCAAAAGAGACTGCGAATGAACGACCGGAGAGATAAGAGGAGAACCAGGAGAGGACGGAGTCTGTGAAGCCAAGGTTGAATAGCGTGTTGAGGAGAAGGGGGTGGTCCACAGTGTCGGAGGCAGTTGAGAGGTCGAGGAAGATTAAGATAGAGTATGAGCCGTTGGACATGTCAAGCAGGAGGTCATTGGTGACTTTTGAGAGAGCGGCTTCCGTGGAATGCAGGGGACGGAAGCCAGACTGGAGGGGGTCGAGGAGAGAGTTGGTGTTGAGGAATTCGAGGCAGCGCGTGTAGACGTGGCACATGGGCTGGAGGGAGAGGGGGACCAAGGCAGGGAAGCAGGGGGGACCATGGCCGGAAGGTAGAGGAAGACCAGGGCTGGCAGAACATGGGGACCAGGGCATGGAGGTAGAGGGGACCCATGGCCTGGACGGAGAGAGACCAAGTGGCCTGGAGGTAGTGGGAGACCAGGGCCGGGAGGCCCAAAGGGACAGGGAGATGGAGGACTAGGGGGACTAGGGTTGGGAGGCCCGTTGTTGGGTCGGGACCATCTCCATGTGTTGCCAACTTGTACTTCCCGAGCGCTTAGTACAGTGCTCTGTTCACAGTAAGCACTCAATAAATACGATTGAATGAATGGGTGACCAGGGCCTGGAGGCAGCGGGGTACCCGAGACGGTAGACGGGGGACCAGGGCCGGGAAGCAGATGGGAGCCACGGCCAGGAGGCAGAGGGGTACCTGGGCCGGGAGTCAAAGGGGGACCAGGTCCGAGAAGCAGTTTGACAAAGTCAAGGAAGCTGAGGGTGACCAGGACCGGGAGAAAGTGGGGGACCAGGGCCGGTAGACAGGGTAACCAGGGCCGGGAGACAGAGGGGTACCTGGGCCAGGGGACAGGGGGACCCTGGCTGGGAGGCAGAGGGGTATCTGTGCTGGGAGACAGTGGGACTAGGGCTGAGACGCAGAGGGCAACCAGGGCCGAGGCGGTGCTTGACCAGGTCAGCGAGGCAGAGGCCGGCCTGGGCTGGGAATTTGAGGGGGACCAGGGCAGGGAGCCCGACGGGGACCAGGGTCGGGAGGCAGAGAGGGACCAGGGCCGCTAGACTCGGGGAACAGAGCCAGGAGGTAGAGGGGACCCATGGCCAGGACAGAGATAGACCCAGTAGCCTGGAGGTAGAGGGAGGCCATGGACGGGTGGCTCAAAGGGACCAGGGCTGAGAGGCAGAGGGAGACCTGGTCCTGGAGGTAGAGGAGGACCAGGGCCAGGAGGCAGAGGTGTACCTGGGCCAGGAGACGGGAGACCAGGGTCGGGAGGCAGAGAGGGACCAGGGCCAGGAGGCAGAGGGCGACCAGGTTTGGGAAACGGGTATCAGGGCAGGGGGCAAAGGGGGACCAGGGCCGAGAAGCATGGGGGACAAGGTCCGGGAGGTAGAGGTGGACCAGGGAAAGGAGATAGAGGGGGACCAGGGCAGGTAGACAGGGGGACCGGGGCCAGGAGGCAGAGGGTTACCTGGGCCAGGAGACGGGGCCTAGGGCTGAGAAGCAGAGGGAAATCAGGGCCGAGAGGCAGGGGGCGACCAGGTCAGAGCGGCAGAGGCCGGCCAGGGCTGGGAAGCCGAGGGGGACCGGGGCAGGGAGGCAGAGGGAGACCAGGGCCCGGAGGCAAAGAGGGAACAGGGCCAGTAGACAAGGGGACTGGGGCCAGGAGGCAGAAGGGTCCCTGGCCGGGTGATAGGGGGACCAGGACTGGGAGTCAGAGGGGTACCTGTGCCGGGAGACAAGGTGACTAGGGCTGAGAAGCATAGGGGAATCAGGGCCGAGAGGTGGGGGCGACCAGGTCAGAGAGGCAGAGGCCGGCCAGGGCTGGCAAGCAGAAGGGGACCAGGGCCGGGAGGCAGATGGGGACCAGGGCCGGGACGCATGGGGGGGACGAGGGCCTGGAAATGGGGGTCAAGCCGTCGGGCAGAGTGGTACCATTGTCTCCCTGACCTTCTACTCCCTACTACTCAGAAGTAAAGGGGAACTAGGGCCGAAAGTCAGAGGGGGACCAGGGATGTAAGGCAAGGGACGACCAAGGCAGGGAGGCAGAGGGTGGCCAGGGCCGGGAGACAGAGGAGGACCAGGGTGGGGAGGTATAAGAGACCAGTGCCGAGAGGCAGGGGGTACCGGGGCCGTGAGACATGGGGACTAGGACCGGGAGGCAGAATGGTACCTGGGCCGGGAGACGGGGAGGACCCGGGCCAAGAGGTTGAGGGTCCCAGTGCCGGGCCAGAGACAGGGGCCAGGGCCTGGAGGTAGAAGGAGATCAGGGCCGGGAGGTAGGGGGGACTTATGGCCTGGAGGTAGAGGGAGACCAGGGCCGGGAGACTCAAAGGGATCAGGGCTGGGAAGCAGACGGGGACCAGGGCATGGAGGCAGAGGGGGACCAGGGCCAGGAGGCTGAGCGGTACCTGGGCTCGGAGACAGGGCGACCAGGGCCGGGAGGCAGAGGGGGACCTTGGCCTGGAGACAGGGGGACCAGGGCCGAGGGGCAGAGTGGGACCAGGGCCGAGAGGCAGGGGGGACCAGGATAGGGTGTCAGAGGGGGACCAGGGCCAGGAGGCAGAGAGTTGACTGTTGGGAGACAGGGTGATCTGGGCTAGAAGGTAGACAGGACCCAGGGCCGGAACGAAGAAAGACCCAAGAGCCTGAAGCTAGATGGAGACCAGTGCCGGGAGGCACAGAGTTTCCAGGGCCAGGAGGCAGAGGGGTACCTGGGTCTTGAAGTAGGGGGACCAGGGCCGTGACGCAGAGGGGTACCTGGGCTGGGAGGCAGAGAGGGACCAGAGCTGAGAGGCTGTGTGGACCAGAGCAGGGTTGCAGAGTGAAACTAGGACCAGGAGGCAGAGGGGCACCAGCGCCGGGAAATAGGGCGACCAGGGCCAGGAGGCAGAAGGGGACCAGGGTCAAGAGGTGGTGTGGACCAGAATAGGGAGGGAGAGTGTGACCAGGACCAGGAGGCAGAGGGGGATCAGTGCCAGGAAACGGGGACAAGGGCCGGCAGGCAAAGGGGCACCTCTGCCTTCCTACCCTTAGCACCCCCCAGCTTCTCGGAAGGAAAGGGGAACTAGGGCTGAAAGTCAGAGGGGGACCAGGGGACGAGAAACGGGGAGGGGTAGGGGAGAAAAAGAACAGGGAGGAAGAGGGGGTCCAGGCTGGGCGGCTCAAAGGGACTAGGACGGAGAGGCAGTGGGGGACCAGGGCCACGATTTAGAAGGGTACCTGGGCCAGGAGATGGGGGACCAGGACCGGACCTAGAGGGGACCCAGGGCTGGGAGGCTTAGGGGTACCTGGGCCTGGAAACGGGGGACCAGGGCCGGGAGGCAGAGGGATCAGGCCCAAGAGACAGAGGTGTACCAGGTCCGGGAGATGGGGGACCGGGCCGGGTGGTAGAGGGGTACCAGGGCAGAGTGGCAGAGGGGGACCAGGGCATGGTGGCGGGGGCGGACCAGGGCCAGGAGGCAGAAGTGTACCTGGGCCTGGAGACAGGGGGACCAGGGCCGGGAGGTAGAGGGGACCAAGGGCCGGGAGGGAGACTCATCCAAGAGTCTGGCGGTACGAGGAAACCAAGACCTGGAGGCACAGAGGGACGAGGTACGGAATGCAGAGGGGGATAAGGGCATGATGGCGGGGGGGACTAGGGCCAGAAGGCAGAAGTGTACCTGGGCCGGGAGGCAAAGGGGCTCCAGGGTCGAGGATCGGGGGAGACAAGGGCAGGGAGGCGGGGGGGACCAGGGCCGGGAGGCTGTGGAGCACCAGGGCCGGGAGCCAGATGGGGACCAGGGCATGTAAGCAGAGGGGGGCTAGGTCCAAGAGGCAGAGGGGTACTTGGGCTGGCAGACGGGGGACCAGGGCCGGGAGGTAAAGGGGAACCAGCTCCGCGATGGAGAGAGACCCAAGGGAGGTAGGGGGAACCCTGGGTCTGGAGGTAGAGGGATACCAGGTCAGGGCGGCAGGGGAGGACCATGGCCATGAGGCAGAGGGGTACCAGCGTGAAGCAGCGTGGCTCAGTGGAAAGAGCCGGGCTTTGGAGTCAGAGGTCATGGGTTCAAATCCCGACTCTGCCAACTGTAAGCTGTGTGACTTTGGGCACGTCACTTCACTTCTCTGGGCCTCAGTTACCTCATCTGTAAAATGGGGATTAAGACTGTGAGCCCCCCGTGGGACAACCTGATCATCTTGTAACCTCCCCAGCTCTTAGAACAGTGCTTTGCACATAGTAAGTGCTTAACAAATACCATTATTATTATTATTATTATTATTATTATTATTATTATTATTACCAGGGCCGGTAGACGGGGGACCAGGGCCAGCAGGCTGAGGGGTTCCTGGGCAGGGAGTCAGATGGTGACCAGGGCCAGGAGGCAGTGGAGGACCAGGGCCAGGAGGCAGAGGGCTACCCAGGCCGGTAGACCGGGGACCAGGACTGGGAGGCAGAAGGGGACCAGGATCAGAAGGCAGGGGGGTACCAGGGACGGGAGGCAAAGGGGGACCATGGCCGAGAAGAAGAGGTGACAAGGGCATGGAGTCAGAGGGGGACCAGGGCCGGGAGGCAGGGGATGACCCGGGCTGGGAGGCAGGGGATTACCTGGGCCGGGATACAGGGGGACCTAGGCCGAGAGGTAGAGGGTCCCAGGGCTAGGACAGAGAGGGGGCCAGGACGTGGAGGTAGAGGGAAACAAGGGCTGGTAGAACAGGGGAACCAGGGCCGGGAGGTAGAGGGGACCCATCGCCGAGTCGTAGAAAGACCCAGTGGCCTGGAGGTAGATGGAGGCCAGGGCCAGTTAGCTTAAAGGGACCAGAGGCAGGAGGTAGAAGAGGACCAGGGCCAAGGAGCAGAGGGGTACCTGGGCAGGGAGATGTGGGGCCAGGTTCAGGAGGGAGAGATGGACCAGGGCCGTGAGGTAGAGGGGGACCAGGGCCAGGAAATAGAAGGGGACCAGGGCAGGGTGGCAGAGAGGGATCAGGGCCAGGAGGAAGAGGGGTAACCTGGCCGGGAGACGGGGGACCAAGGCCTGGAGGTAGAGGTGACCCAGGGCCGGGATGGAGAGAGAAACAAGGGCCTGGACATAGTAGATCACCAGGGCCAGAAGGCACAGAGGGACCTGGGCCGGGAAGCACGGGGAGGGGAACCAGGACAGGGAGGCAGAGGGTCACCAGGGCCTGGAGGCCGAGGGGGACAAGGGCGGGGAGGTAGGGTGGTATCAGTGCCAGGAGGCAGAGGGGTACCTGGACCAGTAGACGGGGTACCAGGTCCGGGAGGCAGAGGGGCACCAGGGCCAAGAGGCAGAAGGGTACCTGGGTCGGGAGGCAAAGGGGGACCAGGACCGAGAAGCCAGGGGGAGGGGCAAGGGCAGGGAGGCATAGGGGGACCAGGGCCGGGAGGCAGAGGGAGACCAGAGCCTGTAGCCCGGGGGAACAGTGCCGGGAGGCAAAGGGGTACCTGGGCCGGGAGAGAGGGGGAGCTAGGCCAGGAGGTAGAGGGTCCCGGGGTCGGGATGCGGAGTGGGGCCAGGGCCTGGAGGTAGTGGGAGACCAGGGCTGGCAGACAGGGGGACCAAGACCCGGAGGTACAGGGGACCCATGGCCGGGACGAAGAGAGACCCAGTGGCCTGGAGATAGAGGTGGACCAGGGCCAGGAGGCTTAAAGGGACCAGGGTCGGGAGACAGAGGGGGACCCTCTCTCCAGAGGGCCTGGAGGCAGAGGGGGACCAGGGCCTGGAGGCAGAGGGGGACCAGGGCCGGGAGACGGGGGACTAGGGTCGGGAGGCAGAGGAGCACCTGGGACTGTAGACAGGGGCACCTAGGCCGGTAGATAGAGGGGATTCAGGGCCAGGACAGAGAGGGGCCAGGGCCTGGAGGAAGAGGGAGACCAGGGCTGACAGGTACAAGGAGACCAGTGCCGGGAGACACAGAGGGACCAGGGCTGAGAGGTACAAGGCGACGAGGGCTGGGAGTAACGGGGGCACCAATGACGGTAGTCAGAGGGCGACCAGGTTTGGGCAGAAGATGGGGACCAAGGCAGGGAGGTTGATTGGACCTAGGGCCGGAGGGAGAATGGGACCAGGGCCAGAAAGTAAGGTGGGACCAGTGCTGAAAGACAGAGGGGGACAAGGGCCGGGAGGTAGAGGGGTACCATGGCCAGGAGGAAGAAGGGTACCGGCCAGGGAGACAGGTCTAGGGCCAGAAGGTAGAGGGGACCCGGGGCCGGATTGGAGAGAGACCCAAAGGTCTGGAGGTAGAAAGAGACCAGGACGACCAGGACGAGGAGCTAGAAGGGGACCAGGGCAGGGTGTCAGAGCAGAACCAGGGCCAGGAGGCAGAGGAGGACCAGGGCCGAGAAGCAGGGGAGACAAGGGCAGAGAGGCAGAGGGCGAACTAAGGCCGGAGGGAGAAGGGTAAACGGGCTGGGTGGCAAATGGGGACCAGGGTAGGTAGGTAGAGGGGGACCAGGTGCAGGAGGCAAGATGGGGATCAGGGCCGGGTGGCAGAAAGTAACAAGCACTGGGAGGCAGAGGACGATCAGGACAGCGAGGCAGAGGGCAATAAGGGCCGCGAGGTCGAGAGCTACAAGGGCCAGGAGGCAGAGGGGTACGAGGGCCAGGAGCCAGAGGGGGACCAGGGCCGGGATGCAGACGGAGACCAGGGCCGGGAGGCAGATTGGGACCAGTGCCGGGAGGCAGCGGTGGACCAGGAGCTGGAGGAAGAGGGAAACCAGGGCAGGGAGGCAGAGGGGGACCATGGTCAGGATTTAGAAGGGTACCTTGGCCGGGGGAGAGGGGGACCAGGACAGGTACGCAAAGTGGGACTAGGGCAGGGCGGCACCGGGGTACCTGGGCCAGGATGCAGAGGGGTACCTGGGCCGGTAGATGGGGTACCAGGGCCGGAGGACAGAAGGGTACCTGTGCCGGGAGGCAGAGGGGGAACAGGGCAGGTAGGCAGAGGGGGACCAGGTCCAGAAAGCTGAGGGGTACCTGGGCCGGAAGATGGGGGACCAGGGCCGGGAGGCAGAGGTGTACCTGGGCCAGGAGGGAGGGGGACCAGGGCAGGGAGGCTCAGGGGTCCCTGGGCTGGGAGACAGGAGGACCAGGGCCGAGAGGCAGAGGGGGACCAGGGCCGCGAGGGGGAGGGAGACCTGGGCAGGGCGGCAGAGGGGGACAAGAGCCGGGAGACGGGCAACATGTCTGGGTGGTATATCTGACCCGGGGCTGGGACGGAGAGGGGAACCAGGGCCTGGAGGCTGAGGTGGAACCAGGGCAGGTAGGCAGAGGGGGAGCAGGACTAGAAGGCAGAGGGGTACCTGGGCTGGGAGACAGAGGGACCTGGGCCGGGAGACAGGTGCACCAGGGCCGAAAGGCAGGGGGAACCAAGACTGAGGCTCAGGTGGGAACCAGGGCAGGGCGGCAGAGGTGGACCAGGACAAGGAGGCAGAGGGTGACCAGAACAGGGAGGCAGAGAGATACGTGGGTCGGGGGACAGGAGGACCAGGGCCGCCAATATATGGGAACCAGGGCCGGGACAGAGAAAGACCCAAGAGCCTGCAAGTAGAAGGAGACCAGAACCGGGCGGCACAGAGGGACCAGGGCTGGGAAGCAGAGGGGGACCAGAGCTGGGCAGCAGATGGGGGCCAGGGTAAGGAGGCTGAATGGTCCGTGGGCCGGGAGACAAGGCGACCTAGGCCTGGAGGTAGAGGAGAGCCACGACCGGGGAGGAGAGAGACCCAAGGCCTGGAGGTAGAAGACCAGGGTCTGGAGGCACAGAGAGTCCAGGACCGAGAGGCAGAGGGGGACCAGGGCAGGGCGGGAGAGGGGCACCAGGGCCAGGATGCAGTGGGGTACCTGGGCCACGACACAGAGGGAACTGAACAGTGAGGCAGAGGGTTACCTTGAGCAGGAGATGGGGGACCAGGGTCAGGAGGTAGTGAGGGACCAGGGCTGAGAGGCGGGTTGTTCTGGGGCAGGGAGGCATAGGGGGACTAGGACTGGGAGGCAGAGGGTGACCTGGGTTGGGAGGTGGAGGGGACCGACGGCCAGGAGACAGAGAGGTACCTGGACCGGGAAACAAAAGGACCAGGGCTGGGAGGTAGTGGGGTACCTCTGGACCGGAAGTCATGGGGACCAGGACTGGTGGGTAGAGGGGAAGCAGGACTGGGAAGGAGAGAGGGCCCAGGGCCTGAAGGTAGAGGGAGACCAGGGCCGGGAGGCACAGAGGGACAAGGGCTGGGAGGTAGAGGGTGACCAGGGCCAGGAGGCAGTGGGGTACCTTGTCCAGGAGACAGGGGGCCAGGGCCAGGATGTAGAGGGGTCACCTGGGCCAGGTGACCCGGGGACCATGGTTGGGAGGTTGAGAGGTACCTGGGCCGGGAGACAGGGGAACCAGGGCCTAGAGGTAGAGGGGTACTTGGGCCCATAGACAGAGGAACCAGGGCTAGGAGGCAGTGGGGGACCACTACCGAGGGGCAGAGGGGTACCAGGGCCGTGATGCAGGGGGAAACACGAGTCCGGAGGCAGAGGGGTACCTGGGCTGGGAGACGGGGTTCAGGGCTGGTAGGCAGAGGGGGACCAGGGCTGAGAGGCGGGAGGGACCCGGGCAGGGACGCAGAGGGGGACCAGGACTGGGAGGCAGAGGGGTCCTGGGTCAGGAGACAGGAGGACCAAGGCCGGAATGTAGAGTGGTACCTGGGCCGGAATGTGGAGTGGACCCAGGGCCAGGACGGGTAGAGGAGACCCAAGGTAATAGGAGACTAGGAGACTAGGGCTGGGAGGTACAGAGGGACTAGGGCCAGAAGGCAGAGGGGGACCAGGGACAGGAGGCAGAGGGGGACCAGGGACAGGAGGTAGAGAGGAACCAAGGCCGGGAGGCAGAGGGGTACCTGGGCCGGGAGGCAGAGGTGTACCTGGTCCGGGAGGCAGAAGGGAACCAGGGCCGAGAAGCGGTGGGTGACCAGGGCAAGGAGGGAGATGGGACCATGAGCCGGAGGCAGAAGGGGACCAGGGCCCGGAGGCAGAGGGGTACAGGGCCAGGATGTCGAGGGGTACTTGGCCCAAGAGACGGGGTCCAGGGCCGTGAGGCAGAGGGGGATCGGGGCAGATAAGCAGGGGGAACACGGATATGCAGGCAAAGGCGAACCAGGGCTGGGAGGCAGATGGGGACCAAGGCTGGGAGGCAGAGGGGGATCAGGGCCAGGAGGCAGAGGGGTACCTGGGCCAGGAGACCCGGGGAATAGGGCTGGAAGGTAGAGAGGTGCCTGAGCCGGGACACAGGGGGACCAGGGCTGGGAGGTGGAGGGGATCCCGGGCTGGTCTGGAGAAAGACCCAATTGCTTGAAGGGTGAGGGAGACCAGGGCCAGGAGGCACAGAGAATCCAGGTCCAGGAGGCACAGAGGGACCAGGGCTCGGAGGTAGAGTGGACTTAGGGCCTGGAGGCAGAGGAGGACATGGGCCATGAGGCAGAGGAGTATCTGGGCTGGGAGCCAGGTGGACTAGGTCCGGGAGACAGAGGAGTATCTGGGCTGGGAGACAGGTGGACTAGGTCCGGGAGACAGAGGAGTATCTGGGCTGGGAGACAAGGGGACCAGGACCAAGAGTCAGAGGGGGATCAGGGTTGGGAGGCAGGGGGGGACCAGGGCCGGGAGGTAGATGTGGACCATGGCAGAGAGTCAGAGGGGAATCAAGGCTAAGAGGCAGAGGGGTAGCTGGGTCCGGAGACAGGGGACCAGGACCGGGAGGTAGAGGGGACCCAGGGCCGAGAGGTACAAGTTGACAAGGGCTGGGAAGAACTGCGGCACCCTGCCGGTAGGCAGAGAGGGTTCAGGTCCGGGTGGAAGATAGAGACCAAGGCAGTGAGGTAAAGGGGACCTAGGGCTGAAAGGAAAAGGGGACCAAGGCCTGAAGCTTCGGGGGGACCCGGGCCATAAAGTAGAGTGGGACCAGGGCTGAAAGGCAGAGGGCGACTAGTCCTGGGAGTCGGCAGAGGGGTACTAGGGCCGAGGGAGAGGGGACCCAAGGCCAGCAATGAGAGAGTGACCAGGGCCTGGAGGTAGAGTGAGACCAGGGCCGAAAAGGAGGGGGAAACAGGGCTGGGAAGGCAGAGGAGGACCAGGGCCGAGAGGCCGGGGGCTACCAGGGCGGGGAGGCAGAGGGGGGCCAAGTCACGGCGGCAGAGGGGGACCAGGGTCAGGAAGCATAGGGGTACCTGGGCCGGGAGACATAGGGACAAGGGCAGGGAGGAGGTGGGGTACATGGGCTGGGAGATGGATGACCAGGGCTTGGAGGTAGAGGAAGACCATGGCCGAGAGACAGGGAGGGACCAGGGCCGGGAGGCAGAGGGTGACTAGGGCGTGGTGGCACAGGGGGTCCAGGGCAAGGCGGCAGAGGGGGGCCAGGGCCAGGAGGCAGAGCAGTACCTGGGTCCAGAGACAGGGGACCAAGGCTGGGAGGGAGAGAAGGACCAGGCCCGGGACAGAGAGAAGGAGACTTGGGCTGGCAGGCACAGGTGGACCAGGGCCCGGAGGCAGAGGTGGGCCAGGGCCAGGAGGTACAAGGTGACAAGGGCTGGGAAGAACCACGACACCATGCCAGTAGGCAGCGAGGGACCAGGTCCGGGCGGAAGATGGGGACCAATGCAAAGAGGTAGAGGGGAAATAGGGCCAGAGGGAGACGGGGACCGGGGCCGGAAGATCCGGGGGGACCAAGGCCTGAAAGTAAAGTGGGGCCAGGGCTGAGAGTCAGAGGGGGATTAGTTCCGGGAAGCAGAGGGGGACCAGGGCCTGGAGGCAGAGGTATACCTGCACAGGGGGACCTGGGCCGGGAGTTCGAGGGGTACCAGGGCTGGGAGACAGGGGGACCAGGGCCGGGAGTTAGAGGGGACCTAGAGCCGGGAACAAGTGAGTGATCAGGGCCTGGAGGTATAGGGAGACGGGCAGAGAGTCAGGGGGAGACCAGGGCCGGGAGGCAGAGGGGGACCAGTGAGGGGAAGGCAGAGGAGGACCTGGGCCAGGAGGTAGAGGGTTACCTGGGTCCGCAGATAGGGGACCAGGGCCTAGAGGTAGAGGGGACCCAGGGCCGGGACGGAGAGAAGGGCTTGGGCCTGGAGGTAGAGGTTGATGAGGGCTGACAGGCACAGAGGGACCAGGGCCGGGAGGCAGAGGGGGACCAGGGACCGGAGGTACAAGGCGACAAGGGATGGGTCGAACCGGGGCAACATACCGGTAGACAGAGAGGGACCAGATCCGGGCAGAAGATGTGGACCAGGGTAGGGAGGTAGAGGGGAACTAGGGCCGGAGGGAGAAGGGGATCAGGTCCGAGAAGCCGGAGGGGGCGGGCAGGGCAGAGATGCTGAGGGAGATCAGAGCTGGGATATAGAGGGGGACCAGGGCTAGGATTCAGTGGGGTACATAGGCCGGGAGGCAGAGGAGGACCAGGGCTGAGAGGTGGGAGGGACCAGGGCAGGGACGCAGAGAGGGACCAGGAATGGGAAGCAGAGGGGGACCTAGGTCAGGAGGCAGAGGGTGACCAGGGCCAGGAGGCAGAGGGGTACCTGGCCCGGGAAACAAAGGGACCAGGGCCGAGAAGTAGTGGGGTACCTGGGCCGGAGGTCATGGGAACGAGAGCTGGTTGGTAGAGGGAAACCAGGGCAGTGAAGGAGAAGAACTAGGCCCAGGAGGTAGAGAGGCTCCAGGGCGGGGATGCAGAGGGGGACCAGGGCCAGGAGGCAGAGGAGTACCTGGGCCTGCAGTCAGGCGGACAAGGGTTGAGCGGCAGAGGGGGACCATGGCCGGGAGGCAGAGGGGTACCTGGACCAGGAAACAATGGGACCAGTGCCGGAAGGTAGAGGGGTACCTGAGCCGGAAGGCAGGGAGACCAGAGCGGGCAGGTAGAGGGGACCCAGGGCCGCGATGGAGAGAAGGACCAGTGCTTGGAGGTAAAGGGAGAACAGTGCCGGGAAGCACAGAGGGACCAGGCCACGGAAGCAGAGGGGGACCATGGCATAGTGGCAGAAGGGGACCAGGGTCAGGAGGCCGAGGGGTATCTGGACTGGGAGGCAGAGGGGTACCTGGGCCAGGAGGCAAGGGGACCAGGGCCTGGAGGTAGAGGGCGCCAAGGCCCGGGACGGAGAGAGACCCAAGGGCCTGGAAGTAGAGGGAGATTCAGGCCGGGAGGCAGAGTGGGATCTGGTCCGGGAGGCAGTGGGACTAGGGCCGAGAGGTCGGAGGAACAAGGATCGGGAGGCAGAGGGGGAGCAGGGCCGGGATGCAGAGGGGGACCAGGATGGGGAGGCAGAGGGAGATCAGGGCCCAGAGGCAGAGGGGGTACCTGGGCTGGGAGACAGGGAGATCAGGGCCAGGATGCAGAGAGGGAAAAGAGCCAGGATTCAGCGGGGTACCTGGGCCGGGAGGCAGATGGGGACCAGGTCCAGAAGCAGAGGGGAACCAGGTCCGAGAGCCAGGGGAGGACCAGGGCAGGCAGAGGGGGACCAGGAATGGGAGGTAGAAGGGAACCAGGTTGGGGAGGCAGAGGGGTACCAGGGTCGGGAGGTAGTCGGGTACCTGGCTTGGGAGACAGTTGGACCAGGGCCCGGAGGTAGAGGGAACCAAGGCCGGGATGGAGAGAGACCCAAGGGTCTGGAGGTAGGAGACCAAGTCCGGGATGCACAGGGACCCGGTCCGGGAGACAGAAGGGTACCTGGGCCAGGAGATGGGGCCAACGGCCAGGAGGCAGAGGCGTACTAGGCCAGGAGACGGGCAGCAGGGCTGGGATGTATATGGTTGGGATGGAGAGCGGGATCCGGGCCTGGAGGCAGAGGAGGACCAGGGCCAGAAGGCAGAGGGATACCTGGGCCTGGAGATGAGCGACCAGGGCCGGGATGCAGAGGGTGACCTGGGCCAGGAGACAGAGGAACCAGGGTCGGGAGACAAAGGGGGACCAGGGCGGAAAAGTGGGGGCGACAAGGGCAGGTAGGCAGAGGGGGACCAGAGCTGGGAAGCCGAGGGGGACCAGGACCTGGAAGCAGGGGGGACACCTGGCCCGGGAAACGGGGAATAGGGCCTGGAGGTAGAGGTGACCCAGGACCGTGATGGAGAGAGGGACCATGGCCCGGAGGTTGAGGGAGACCAGGGTCGGGATGCAGACGGGGATCAGGGTGGGGAGGCAGAGGGGGACCGGGGCCAGGAGGCAGAGGAGTACCTGGGCCGGGAGACAGGGGGACCATGCCCGGGAGGCAGAGGGGTACCTGGTCCTGGAGAATCATCATCATCATCAATCGTATTTATTGAGCGCTTACTATGTGCAGAGCAGTGTACTAAGCGCTTGGGAAGTACAAATTGGCAACATATAGAGACAGTCCCTACCCAACAGTGGGCTCACAGTCTAAAAGGGGGAGACAGAGAACAAAACCAAACATACTAACAAAATAAAATAAATAGAATAGATATGTACAAATAAAATAAATAAATAAATAAATAGAGTAAAAAATATGTACAAACATATATACAGGTGCTGTGGGGAAGGGAAGGAGGTAAGATGGGGGGATGGAGAGGGGGACGAGGGGGAGAGGAAGGAAGGGGCTTAGTCTGGGAAGGCCTCCTGGAGGAGGTGAGCTCTCAGCAGGGCCCTGAAGGGAGGAAGAGAGCTAGCTTGGCGGATGGGCAGAGGGAGGACATTCCAGGCCCGGGGGATGACGTGGGCCGGGGGTCGATGGCGGGACAGGCGAGAGCGAGGTACGGTGAGGAGATCAGCGGCAGAGGAGCGGAGGGTGCGGACTGGGCTGTAGAAGGAGAGAAGGGAGGTGAGGTAGGAGGGGACGAGGTGATGGAGAGCCTTGAAGCCCAGGGTGGGGAGTTTCTGCCTGATGCGCAGATTGATTGGTAGCCACTGGAGATTTTTGAGGATGGGGGACCATGACTGAGAAACAGGGGGGAATCAGTGCCGAGAGGCAGGGGCGACCAGGTCATAGAAGCAGAGGCAGACCAGGGCCGGGGGGCAGAGGGATACCTGGGTCGGGAGACAAGGAGACCAGGGCCGGAAGGCAGAGGGTGACCAGGGCCAGGAGGTAGAGGTGTGCCTGGGCCGAGAGGTAGAGCAGGACCATGACCAAGAAGTAGGGGGTACCGGTATCATGAGGCACTGGGGGATCTGGACCGGGAGACAGGGAGACCAGAGCCAAGAGGCAGAGGGGGACCAGGGCCAGGAGGCAGTTTGGAACCTGGGCCGTGAGACAGGGGGACCAGGGCCGGGAGGTAGAGGGGACCTGGGCCGGGATGGAGAGAGGTACCAGGGCCTGGAGGTCCAGGAAGAGCAGGGCCAGGAGGCACAGAGTGACCAGGGCCGGAAGGCAGACGGGGACAGGTCGGGAAGGCCGAGGGGGCCAGGAGGCAGAGAGGTTCCTTGGCCGGGAGGCAGAGGGGAATCGGGGCCGATAAACAGGGGGACCAGGGTATGGAGACAGAGGCGGACCTGGGCCAGGAGGCAGATGGCGACCGACGCTGGGAGGCAGAACGGTACCTGGGACGGGAGACAGGTACCTGGGACGGGAGACATGGGGACCAGGGCCGTGAGGAAGAGGGTACCCAGGGCCGGGTTGGAGAGAGACCCAAGGGCCTGAAGGTAGACGGAGACCAGGACCAGGAGGCACAGAGGGACCATTGCGGGGGGGCAGATGGGGATCAGGGCTTGGAGGCAGAGGAGGACCAGGACCAGGAGGCAGAGGGGTACCTGGGCTGGTAGACAGGTGTACCAGGGCAGGGAGGCAGAGGGGTACCTGGGCCAGGGAAAAAGAGGACCAGGGCCAAGGGTCAGATGGGGACCAGGGCCGAGAGGTGGGGTGGGGGGACCAGGGCCAGGAGGCAGAGGTATACCTGCACCGGGAAACAGGGGGACCAGAGCCAGGAGTTAGAGGGAGACCAGGGCTGGGAGGCAGAAGGTTACGCGGGCCAGGGGGGTAGAGAGTTACCTGGATTTGGAGACAGGGGGCCAGGGCCTGAAGGTAGAGGGGACCCAGGGCCGAGATGAAGAGAAAGGCCAGGGCCAGGAGGGAGAGGAAGACGAGGGCTGGCAGGCACAGGGGGACCTGGGCCGGAAGGCCAAGTCATCCCCCGGGCCTGGAATGCCCTCCCTCTACCCATCCGCCAAGCTAGCTCTCTTCCTCCCTTCAAGGCCCTGCTGAGAGCTCACTTCCTCCAGGAGGCCTTCCCAGACTGAGCCCCTGCCTTCCTCTCCCCCTCGTCCCCCTCTCCATCCCCCTCATCTTACCGCCTTCCCTTCCCCACAGCACCTGTATATATGTATATATCTTTGTACACATTTCTTACTCTATTTATTTATTTATTTTACTTGTACATATCTAATCTATTTTATTTTGTTAGTATGTTTGGTTTTGTTCTGTGTCTCCCCCTTTTAGACTGTGAGCGCACTGTTGGGTAGGGACTGTCTCTATATGTTGCCAACTTGTACTTCCCAAGCGCTTATTACAGTGCTCTGCACACAGTAAGCGCTCAATAAATACGATTGATTGATTGATTGATAGGTCCGGGCGATAGATGGGGATCAAAGCAGGGAAGTAGAGGGGAACTATGGCAGGAGGGAGAAGGGGACCAGGGCTGGAAGGTCGGGATGACCAGGACCAGAACGTAAAGTGGGACCAGGGCCGAAAGGCAGTGGGGGACGAGGGCCGGGAGGCAGAAGGGGACCAGGGCCGAGAAGTGGGGCGGGATCAGGGCAGGGTGTCAGAGCGGGACCAGGACCAGGAGGCAGAGGGGTACTTGGGCTGGGAGATATTGGTACCAGGACCGGGAAGTAGAGGGAACCCAGCGCCGGGACGGAGAGAGACCCAAGGGCCTGGAGGTAGAGGGAGACCAGAGCCAGGAGGCACAGAGGGAACAGGGCCCGGAGGCAGAGGGAGACCATGGTAGGGCGGCTGAGGGGGACCAGGGCAGGGAAGCAAAGGGGTACCTGGGTAGGTAGACAGGGGGACCAGGGCGGGAGGAAGACGGGGATAGGTCGGGGAGGCCGAGGGGGACCAGGGCCAGGAGGCAGAGAGGTTCCTGGGCTGGGAGGTAGTGGGGAATCGGGGCCGATAAGCAGGGGGGACCAGGGTATGGAGGCAGTGGCGGAGCTGGGCCAGGAGGCAGATGGGGACCGGGGCCGGGAGGCAGAGGTGTTGAGACCAGGGCTGGCAGAACAGGGGGACCAGGGCCAGGAGTTAGAGGGAACCCATGGCCGGGACGGAGAGAGACCCAGTGGCCTACAGGTAGAGGGAGGCCAGGGCCGCGAGGTTCAAAAGGACCAGGACCACGAGGCAGAGGGGCACCTGGGACCGGAGGTAGTGGGGGACCAGGGCCGGGAGGAAGAGGGGTCCAGGGCCGGGAAACAGGGATTAGGACTGGCAGGCAGAGGGGTACCTCTACGTCCCTGCCCTTGTCCCTCCTGCTTCTCGGAAGTAAAGGGGAGCCACGGCCGAAAGTCAGAGGGGGACCAGGGACGAGAGGCACTGGGGGATCAAGGCAGGGAGGCAGAAGGGGACCAGGGCCGGGATGCAGAGGGGGACCAGGTGCTTAGTACAGTGTTTTGCACATGGTAAGCGCTTAATCAGTGCCATCATTATTATTATCATTATTATTATTACCAGGGCGAGGAGGCAGAGGGGAACAAGGGCCAGGGTTTAGAAGGGGACCTGGGCCAGTAGACAGGTGGACATGGGCCGGGAGGCAGAGAGGGACCCAGTGCCAGGAGGCTGAGAGGTACCTGGGCTGGAAGGCAAAGGGGGACCAGGGCCGAGAAGGGGGCGGACAAGGGAAGGGAGGTAGAGCGGGACCAGGGCCTGGAGACAGAAGGGGACCAGGGCCAGGAGGTAAGGGATTCCTGGTCTGGGAGACGGGGGACAAGGGTCGGGAGGCTTGGGTGACCAGGGCCCGGAGGCAGAAGGTGATCAGGGTCAGGAGGCAGCGGGGTACTGGGGCCCGGAGAAGGGGGACCAGGGTCGGGAGGTAGAAGGGGACGAAGGCCAGGAGGCAAGGGGTTCCCGGGCCCAGAGACGGGGGACTAGGGTCGGGAGGCTTGGACGACCAGGGCCAGGAGGCAGAGGGGTACTTGGGCCTGGAGAAGGGGGACCAGGGTCGGGAGGCAGAGGGGGACCAGGGCTAGCAGACAGTGGAGTACCTGGGCCGGGAGACTGGAGGTCCAGGTCCGGGAGACAGGGGGACCTAGGCTGGGAGGTAGAGGGTCCCAGGGCCAGGAAGTGTAAAGGGATCAGGGCTTGGAGGTAGAGGGAAACCAAGCCTGGCAGAAAAGGAGGACCCATGGCCAGGACGGAGTGAGACCCATGGTCTATGGCTTGGAAGGAGAGGGGACCAGGGCATGGAGGCAGAGGGGTACCTGGGCCGGGAGACAGGGGGACCAGGGCTGGAAGGTAGAGGGAGACCAGGGCTGGCAGAACAGGGGGACCAGGGCATGGAGGTAGAGGGGACCCATGGCCGGGACGGAAAGAGAGCCAGTGGCCTGGAGGTAATGTGAGACCAGGGCCCGGAGACCCAAAGGGACCGGGAGACGGGGGACTAGGGTTGGGAGGCCCTTTGTTTGGTAGGGACCGTCTCTCTGTGTTGCCAACTTGTGCTTCCCAAGCGCTCAGTACAGTGGTCTGCACACAGCAACCGGTCAATAAATGCGATTGAATGAATGAATGAATGAATGGGTGACCAGGGCCGGGAGGCTGATGGGGACTAGGGTCTGGAGACAGCGGGGGACCGGGGCCAGGAGGCAGAGGATTACCCAGGCCTGTAGACGGGGGACCAGGGCCAGGGAGCAGAGGGGAACCAGGGCCAGGAGGCAAAGGGGGACCAGGGCCGAGACGTGGTGTGACAAGGTCAGGGAGGCAGAGGGCGACCAGGACCGGGTGAAAGAGGGGGACCAGGGCCGGTAGACAGGGCAACCAAAGGCCGGGAGGCAGAGGGGTACCTGGGCCAGAAGACAAGGGGACCAGGGCTGGGAGGCAGAGGAGTACCTGTGCCAGCAGACAGTGGGACTAGGGCTGAGAAGCAGAGGGGAACCAGGGCCGAGAGGCGGGGCCTGACCAGGTCAGAGAGGCAGGGGCCGGTCCGGGCTGGGAATTTGAGGGGGACCAGGTCAGGGAGGCAGACGGGCCCAGGGCCGGTAGACACGGGGACCAGGGCCGGGAGGTAGAAGGGACCCATGGCCGGGACAGAAAGAGACCCAGTGGCCTAGAGGTAGAGGGAGTCCAGGCCCGGGAGGCTCAAAGGGACCAAGGCCGGGAGGCAGAGAGGGACCTGGCGCTGGAGGTAGAGGAGGACCATGGCCAGGAGGCAGAGGTGTACCTGTGCCAGGAGACGGGCGACTAGGGTCGGCAGGCAGAGGGGAACCAGGGTTGGGAAACGGGGATCAGGGCCGGGAGGCAAAGGGGGTCCAGGGCCGAGAAGCATGGGAGACAAGGTCGGGGAGGTAGAGGGGGACCGGGGACAGGAGATAGAGGGGGACCAGGGCCGGTAGACAGGGGGACTAGGGCTGGGAAGCAGAGGGTTACTGTGCCAGGAGAGGAGGCCTAAGGCTGAGAAGCAGATGGAAACCAGGGCTTAGAGGTGGGGGTTGACCAGGTCTCAGAGAGGCAGAGGCCGGCTAGAGTTGTGAAGCAGAAGGGGACCGGGGCAGGGAGGCAGAGGGGGACCAGTGTCTGGAGGCAGAGAGGGACCAGGGCCGGTAGACAAGGGGACCGGGGCCGGGAGGCAGAAGGGTCCCTAGCCGGGAGACAGGGGGAACCGGGCCGGGAGTCAAAGGGGAGCTGAGAAGCAGAGGGGAACCAGGGCCGAGAGGCGGGGGGCGACCAGGTCAGACAGGCAGAGGCTGATCAGTGTCGGTAAGCAGAGGGGAACCAGGGCTGGGAAGGCCGAGAGGGACTAGGGCCGGGAGGCAGAGGGGGACCAGGGCCGAGAGGCAGAGGGGGACCAGGGCCGGGTAATGAGGATCAAGCAGACAAGCATAGTGGTACCACTGTGTCACTGCCCTTGTACCCCACGCTTCTCAGAAGTAAAGGGGAACCAGAGCTGAAAGAGGGGGACCAGGGGCGTAAGGCAGGGGGCGACCAAGGCAGGGAGGCAGAGCGGGACCAGGGCGGGGAGGCACAGGGGTAGTAGGGCCAGGACACAGAGGGACCATGGCTGGAGGTTTGAGGGGACCCAAGGTCGGGAGGCGGAAGGGGTCCAGGGCAGGGAGGCAGTGGGGGGCCAGGGTCAGGAGGCAGCGGGGTACCTGGGCTGGGGGATGGCGGATCAGGGCTGGGAGGATGAGGGGGACCAGGGTCCGGAGGCAGAGTGGTACCTGAGCTGTAAAGCAAAAAGGGCCCAGGGCCGAGAAGCGGCGGCGGAAAAGGACAGTGAGCCAGAGGGCGACCGGGTCCGGGAAGCAGAGGAGGACCAGGGCCAGGAGGCAGAGGGGTACTTGGGCCGGGAGACGGGGGAGCAGGGTGAGGAGACAGAGGGGGCCGGGGCTGGGAAACGGGGATCAGGTCCTGTGGGCTGATCGGTTCCTCTGCCTCTCTGCCCTTGTCCCCCCGCTTCTTGGAACTAAAGGGTAACTAGGGCTGTCAGGCACAGGGAACCAGGGACGGAAGGCAGGGGGGACCAGGACCAAGAGGAGGGGGGGACCAGGGCAGGGAGGCAGAGGGGGACCAGGACCGGGAGGCTGGGGGTGACCTGGGCAGGGACCTGGGGGTGACCTGGGCCAGGAGGCAGAGGAGTACCCAGGCCGGTAGACGGTGGACCAGGGCCGGAAGGCAGAGGGTAACCAGGGCCAGGAGGCAGAGGGGTACCTGAGCCAGGACGCAAAGTGGGACCAGGGCCAAGAAGCATGGGGGACAAGGTCAGGGCGGTAGAGGGGGACCAGGTCCGTTAGACAGGGGACCAGAGACGGGAGGCAGAAGCGTACCTAGGCCAGGAGACAGGGGGGCCAGGGATGGGAGGCTCAAAGGGACCAGTGTTGGGAGGTAGAGGGGGACCAGGTCCAGGAGGCAGTGGTCCCTGCACTGGTCCCCCTGCCTCCCGGCCTAGGTACTTCTCTACCTCCTGGCCCTGGTTGCCCTCTGTCTCCCGGCCCTGGTCCCCCGTCTCCAGGCCGAGGTAACACTCTGCTTCCTGGACCTGGTCCCCTTCTGCCTACCTGCCCTGGTCCCCATCTGCCTCCCGGCCCTGGTCTCCCTCTGCCTCCCTGCCATTGTCCCCCGCGCTTCTCGGCCCTGGTCCCCCTCTGCCTCCCGGCCCAGGTAACCTTCTGCTTCCTGGCCCTGGTCCCCCACGGCCTCCTAGGCTTGGTTGCCTGCAACCTACAGTCCCTTGTGTGAGTCTCTGTCTTTACCCTCTATACCCTCTACCTCCTGGACATGGTCTGTTGCCATCTGCCTCCACGTGTCCAGAGCAGTGGGGAGACGGGCACTCGCAATGGAAGAACGCAGGCCAGGCGAGTCTCAAGGTGGACAAGGAGACTGTTTATTGGGTTAAGCAGCAAGACATATCTTTCAGTCACATTCTGTATTTGTCCATGTTGCTGTGTTTATAACTAACACAGCCATTCTGTAACCTTCAAAACCAGTAACAAGCAACACCCGTCTATGCAAGGCCATAGGGCCGATAACAAGTAACTCTTGCCTGTCCACAGCTCTCCTCTCAGTTCCTTGTAGGTCTTCCTGTGAGCACGGAAGGCCTGGCTTACTACTTAGGCCCAGTAATTGATGGGCCAGATGTTAGGTCTGCCACAAGTCCCCCTTTTTGTTTTGAAACAATTGTAAAGCATGGAGTTGAGTAAGAAGTGGGCGAAGGAAGACAGATAGCCATCGGGCAAGGCAGGGCAGGCAAAACAGGGCCAAGATCAACAAAATAATATATGGGAGAATATGAAGCAGCATTGAGAGCCAATTAAAAGGATTAACCGCCTCAAGGGCAGAAATGATCGGTGAAGCAATATCGGCAGGAATGGTCAAGGGAGGGTCATTTTGCATAGCATCGAAGAGTAAGGCAAGGTGTGACAAATCAAGGGAGACATTCGAAGAATGCCAGGCTTCTTGGAGCCGATTTCGGATCGCGGACCACGAAAACCCGGGAAATGTGGCATAATAATATGGGGTCACACAGATATGAGGGTAACGATAATTACAACGTTGAAAAGAAAGTTGAGTGCGTAGAGCATCAACCTCATTTCCTAATTCTATAAGAGAATGCTGTAGAAGAGAGAGGCGAGCGGTAAAGGCTTTATCTAATCGTAACTCTGTTTGCAGAGCATCAGAAACATTTCTTGCAAGGGAATTAACAAAGGAGGCCTGTGTTATTTCAATGTGCAGAGTAATAGAGGATAAGGTGGTAGCAACAATAAGGGATGCCAAAGCGATAAACCCAGTAATTAACAATCCAACAAACCGACGATGTCGCCGTTTTGGAATACGAAAATGATCAGCTAGCATCTGCAGGACAGAATCCGCAGGGGACTCAGCCCAAGGGTGGGATAATGAGGTGGGTAGTATAGCATGACGAGGTTGTTCTACTATAAGAATAGTAGCAGTGGCATCACGGGCGGATATACATTGGGTAAGTCTACAATTATCACATGTAATATTCCAGAGGGAAGGGAAGGGGATAAGGGATGGGTAGCCAACAAGGAAGGCTTGCGGTGGCAATATACATGCTCTTATCTGCCGTTCTTCCATGTGGACTGGGATAGAATCGAAAGGGACCGGTAATCGAGCAAAAGCAATTGTGATTGGACCCAAAGCAGCAAAAGCCTGCCAAAGGTGTAGGTACAATGGGGAGGAAGTCCCTGCACGAGAGGAACCTAAAGCCTGGAAAGCATCCGTGGGCAGAAACCCAAGATAACCATGCAAAGGGGATAAATAAGTAAGGTTGTCATGTCCGCCCCAATTCAGTAAGGTGTCTGGGAATACGTGAGAGGACAAATGAATAACCGTGGGGAAGGGTTGTCGGCACGTTTTCCAGATAGGCAAAACAGACTCTGATGGTGGCCAAGACGAGCTCGCAAACACACAAGAAGGAAGTTCGAGTACCGAAGGTGAGGTTCCCAAACGATGGGATACAGCAGTCAAACGGGTAATCCCACAGTACACCGAACGGGGCTGGGGTTCACGCAATTCTCTTTCTTGAGCCCAAGTAGTGAGGGGGAGCAGAGACAGACACGGACTTGGGGTCGGAGCTGCAGAGAAACATATAGGAGTGCGAGTAGCAAGGAGGGAGACACTGACAAGCGCCTCTTCCCCTGGTCCTTCCCATGGAATCGCATCCCCCCCTACAAGATCAGAAGCATTAGTGAGAATATCTCCCACCGGGTCCTGTCACGTAACGGGCCGCAGCCACGGAGGGTACGGAACAAAAGTCCAATAGTCCTCAGTAATCACAACGGCGGAAAAAGCGAGAATCAGGAAAGCGATCATCATTTTGGGGAACTGGGCCGCTGATCCTCCGGAGGAAAAGTCGCAGAGTCTGTATCCTGGTTCTCGGTCAGCTCCTGAAATACGCAGGGTGAGGGAGAACGCACTGTGGAAAGGATGCGGCATATGTTCTTTGTAGGTATCCAGATCGGACGATCCTCAGTTTCTGGAAAGACACAAGTCCGCGGCCCCACGTTAATAAGGGATCTGGCCCTCGCCACTGTCGCGTGAGGGGGTCCTTCCATTTTACTCTTTCTGGGTGTTCCTTAGTTTCCCTACCACCCCATTTTTCAGCGGGGGTGAGACCTTTGTCATCCATAGTTAAAAAATTAAGGGTATATATAGCGGATTGTAATTGTCTATGGGGAGAGGTCAGTTCATCTCCCCCTTTTTGTTTTTCCAAAAAGGCTTTGAGCCAACGATGACGATTTTCGACAATGGCTTGACCCGTGGGATCGTATGGAATACCCGTAACAAGGCGGTTAGCCAAAGTATTACAGAAAGACCGGAACGCCTTAGAAGTGTATGCGGGGCCATTGTCGGTTTTCAATACCTGTGGAATTCCCATAAAGGCAAAAGCAAGAAACAAATGATCCATGACATGTTTGGCTGATTCACCAGTGTGAGCCGACGCAAAAGTAAATAATGTACGGGTATCAACAGTAACATTAATAAAAGCCAATCTGCCAAAGGGAGGGTAATGCGTGACGTCCATTTGCCACAGCTTTCTTGGCGCAAGAACACGGGGATTCGTGGCTTCAGAGGCCGCAGGTAATGTAGTAACACAGGAGGTACAAGCTTTCACAATAGCCCGCGCGCTTTCCCGAGAAATGCCAAATTGACGGCGTAACATTCCTGCCCCTTGGTGGAAGCGCCGGTGGGCTTGCGAGGCTGCGGCTGTAGCGTCTAAAGGGAGAAGAGCCGGAGCCCACAGGGGTACAACAAAATTAATATCCTTTGGTGCGCCAGCAATTTCCCTAGTAAGTAGGTCCGCACAAGCATTACCTTCAACCAATGGTCCGGGGAGGGACGAATGCGCCCTAATATGAGAAATATAAAAACGATGAGAACGAGCGCGAATCGTTGCTTGAAGTTCCTGGAACAAAGGAAAAATGGCTGCCTCGGAAAACCGGAGCGCAGCAGTCTCAATGTGAAGAGTAACAAAGCATGCATACCGGCTATCTGAGATAATATTAAGTGATTGAGGGAACTCGGGAAGGACTGACATCACAGCTACAAGTTCCGCGTGTTGAGAGGAATGGGACAGAATGGGGATAACGCGGGAAGTGTACGGAGGACAATAATAGGCAGCTCGGCCTTTCGTTCCATCTGTAAAAACTGTGGTAGCCCCCGGTATTGGGTCCGGAACCGTGATGCAGGGGAATACCCATGCAAAAGGTGAGAAAACCTTTAATCGTGGAATATCTGGGAGACCAGTAACCCAAGCCCCGGTATGCATTGCCAAAAGGATCTGCCAATCGGGATCGTTGCCAAGAAGTGTAGCAAGTTGATCTGAAGTATATGGTTGGTATAATGCAGAGGGTCCGGTCCCAGAAAGGACGGTAATGCGCTGAATTAAACGACCCAATAACTGGGCTACCAAAGTCGGATATGGGGAAACAGAGCGGTGGGGCTGAGTGGGCAAATGCATCCACTCAACCAATTGTTGTTCTTGACATATAACCCCTGTAGGCATGACAGAGATGGGAACGACAACGTCGGATAAGGGTATCCCTGGGGTGACACGGTCCACCGTAACCTGAGCCAATTTTTTGACTACCTGCTCTAACTCCCGGGCGGCTTGTGGTGAAAGGGAGCGGGGGGCGGGGGGGAAGAGAGCTCCGGGGCTCCTCGCAAGGTAGCAAAAAGGTGAGATAATTGATCGGTGGGGATTCCAAGATAAGGGCGCACCCAGTTTAATTCTCCCAGTAATTTTTGGAAATCATTAAGGGTTTTTAATTTTGAAACATCCAAGGTAGGGGTCACAGGGGACACTGTCCGATCTAAGAAAATATGTCTCAGATAAGTGATCAGGGGCTTTGTCTGGACTTTCTCGGGTGCAGCCCGCAGCCCTCCAGATTCTAGAGCCGCCAGAAGAGCAGGCCGTAAGGCGTGTAGTTGGGCTGCGGGGGCGCAAGCGCATAATATGTCATCCATATAGTTAATAATATATGCCTCAGGATGCTTGACGCGGAGCGGCGTTATCAAAAGCGTAAAGTAAGTCTGGCACATTCTGGGGCTATTTTTCATTCCCTGGGGGAGGACCGTCCAAAGATATCGCGTAGTAGGTTGAGTCCTGTTAGCCACAGGGACTGAAAACGCAAATCGAATACGATCATCCGGGTGGAGCAGAATAGAGAAAAAACAATCCTGAATATCTACTACTAATATCGGCCAATTCCTAGGGATCATAGCCGGGTTCGGGAGCCCAGGTTGCAGGGCTCCCATCGGCTGCATCGTCTTATTGATTTCTCTGAGATTTCTCTGAGATCAGTCAACAGCGCTTTTTTATCACAAAGACAGGGGAATTCCAAGGGCTATCGGAGGATTCAATATGCCCTGCTGCTAATTGTTCCGCGACTATCACTTGTAAAGCAGCCAATTTCGAGGTTGGGAGCGGCCACTATTAGATTCATTGTATAGGACGACTGTAACCCATAATCGCGAATACTTTTTCGCAACTCCTTAATCAACTCATAAGGGAGAGAGTCATACTGAGCCGGCCGCCCGGGAAGATGCACCACCAGCATCGCTTGCAGTAGCTGTACATCCCCTCGGCGCAATGCCTTCTGCCGGCAGCCCGAAAGGGCCCCGGTCTAGGCAGGCTGTGCCGTAGCAGGCACAGCATATACATACGGCGGCGCAGCAGACAAAGGGGGAGCAAGGGGGGGAGGGGGAACGATCGACGGGATACTGCCTACAGGCGCTGGGGCTGCAAAAGGTCCTTTGCTGTGGTTGCGGCAGCAGCCGTCGTTGTAAGAGGGGCCAAAGGCGGGTATAGATCAGATCCCTCCTTCGGGTCTGCAGTCCCAGAGTCAGAAGGATCGCCAGAGTCATTATGATCCTGGTCCCGATACAAGTCCTCGGGATCCGGAACAGTAGCGTACATCGGCTCCAATCCTTCTGTTGGAGGCAGACCTTCAAAGGACAGGGGGTCCTCCTGATCACTCCCTGACCCCAAGTCGCGTGCCGCCGGCGCCTCCTGTAACACCCGTTCAGCGGGATGCAGCGCCTGCAGCGCCGTAAAAACAGTTTTCCATGTAATCAGTACCCCTTTGGGTAGGGGCTGGGACAAGCTTTCACGAGTCTGTAGCTCCCTGTAAGCATCTCGAAAGTGATTTGAACTGGAGGTCGGGCGCGATCATTGTGACGCTCTTGCTCCGCGCACAAATCAAAAATTCTGCCTTCTAAAGCAAATAGTCTCTGCCATCCAGGACAGTCTTGGCTAAGGTTTGCCAATCATACGGGCAGACGATTGAGGAAGCAATACTTTCTATGAGTGCTAGCACATAAGGAGCGGTGGGCCCATATGTTGCAGCACCCTGTTTCACTTCTTTTAATAGTTTGAAATTCAGGAGTTCGTGGGTACGTATTAACTGACCAGGATTATCAGGGTCAGGTTGCCCATCACAGGGTAACCCATCAAGAATTCAATAGGTATCTCCTCTCCCCCTTCCATAGCAGCCCCCATCGCTCGCTGCGGAGGTGTTTGTGCTGGTTTCGGGACCCATGGAGGGGGTGGTGGAGGTGGTGGTGTGGAAGGAGCTGGCTCAGTGAAAGGATTCCACTTTCCTTCCTTTGGAAACCAAGGGCAGCATTTTTCCACGCATTCCAAAAATTGTTCAATCTGGGCAGTGGTGATAATCAATCCACGCTCCTTTACAACAACCTTAAGTAATTGGATATAATGATCCCGAGAACGGAATTGAATTTGTCCCATTTTCTTCCCTGCTGTAAGCCTGGTGTTTGAAAATGAAAGTAAACTTAAATGCCCTCACCTCTTCGGTTCCTTAGTGAGTCACTGCGCAGTGATGAGTTGCTTCGTGAGAGTTGCGGTGCTGAGTCTGAGGGTCCAGGCTTCATGTCCCTGTCCCTGTTCGGGCGCCATTTGTTGCCGTCTGCCTCCACGCTTCCAGCTCAGTGGGGAGACGGGCACTCGCAATGGAAGAACGCAGGCCAGGCGAGTCTCAAGGTGGACAAGGAGACTGTTTATTGGGTTAAGCAGCAAGACTTTTATATCTTTCAGTCACATTCTGTATTTGTCCATGTTGCTGTGTTTGTAACTAACACAGCCATTCTGTAACCTTCAAAACCAGTAACAAGCAACACCCGTTTATGCAAGGCCATAGGGCCGATAACAAGTAACTCTTGCCTGTCCACAGCTCTCCTCTCAGTTCCTTGTAGGTCTTCCTGTGAGCACGGAAGGCCTGGCTTACTACTTAGGCCCAGTAATTGATGGGCCAGATGTTAGGTCTGCCACAATGGTCCCCCTGTCTCCCGGTGTAGGTACCCCTCTGCCTCCTGGCCCTGGTCTCCCTCTGCTTATCCGCTCTGGTCCCCATCTGTCTCGCGGCCCTGGTCCCCCTCTCTCCCTGCCCTGATACCATTTGTTGCCGTCTGCCTCCACGCTTCCAGCGCAGTGGGGAGACGGGCACTCGCAATGGAAGAACGCAGGCCAGGCGAGTCTCAAGGTGGACAAGGAGACTGTTTATTGGGTTAAGCAGCAAGACTTTTATATCTTTCAGTCACATTCTGTATTTGTCTATGTTGCTGTGTTTATAACTAACACAGCCATTCTGTAACCTTCAAAACCAGTAACAAGCAACACCCGTCTATGCAAGGCCATAGGGCCGATAACAAGTAACTCTTGCCTGTCCACAGCTCTCCTCTCAGTTCCTTGTAGGTCTTCCTGTGAGCACGGAAGGCCTGGCTTACTACTTAGGCCCAGTAATTGATGGGCCAGATGTTAGGTCTGCCACAATGGTCCCCCTGTCTCCCGGTGTAGGTACCCCTCTGCCTCCTGGCCCTGGTCTCCCTCTGCTTATCCGCTCTGGTCCCCATCTGTCTCCCGGCCCTGGTCCCCCTCTCTCCTTGCCCTGATTCCCCTCTGACTCTCGGCCTTGGTTCCCCTATCTTCTGGCCCAGGTTCCCCTCTACCTCCCGGCCCTGGTCACCTTCTGCCTCCCCACCATGGGCCGCTTCTACCTCCCGGCCCTGGTCCCCCTGTCTTCCGGACTAGGTACTGCACTGGACCCCTCTGCCTACGTGCCCTGGTCTCCCTGTCTCCCGGCCTAGGTACCCCTCTGCCTCCTAGCCTTGGTCCCTCTCTGCCTTCAGGCCCTGGTTCCCTTCGGCCTCCCAGCCCTGGTCCCCCTCTGCTTCCCGGCCCTGCTCCCCCTCTGCCTCCCTGCGCTTGTCGCCTCCGCATCTCCACGCTGGTCTCCCGTTGCCTACCAGCCTAGTTACCACTCTGCCTCCCGGACCTGGTCAGCCGCTGCGTCTATGACCTGGTCACCCCCGGCCTCTCGGTCATGGTCCCCCTCTGCTTCTCAGCCCTGGTCCTCCTGTCTCCCGGTCCAGGCTCCCATCTAGTTACGGTCCCAGGTCCCCCCAACTTCTCGGCCCTGGTCCCTCTCTATCTCCCGACCCAATTATGCCTCTGGCTTCCGGCCCTGGTTACCCTCTGCCTCCTGGCCCTGATCCCCCATCTCTCGGTTCAGTTACCCCTCCCCAGCCCCAGCCCCGGTCCCCCTGTCTCCCAGCCCAGGTACCCCTCTACCTCCCGGCCATTGGTCCCCCTGTTCTGCCAGCCATGGTCTCGCTCTATCTCCAGGCCCTGGCCCCTGTCTCCGTCCTGGCCCTGGGTCCCCTCTACCTCCCGTCCTAGGTTCCCCCGTCTCCCGGCCCAGGTACCCCTCTGCTTCCTGGCCTTCGTCCCCCTCTGCCTCCAGGCCCTGGTGACCCTCTGCCTTCCGGCCCTGCTCCCTTTATTCATTCATTCATTCATTCAATTGTATTTATTGAGCGCTTACTATGTGCAGAGCACTGTACTAAGCGCTTGGGAAGTACAGGTTGGCAACATATAGAGACGGTCCCTACCCAACAGCGGGCTCACAATCTAGAAGGGGGAGACAGACAAGAAAACAAAACATATTAGCAAAATAAAATAAATAGAATAAATATGTACAAATAAAATAGAGTAATAAATGCGTACAAACATATATATGTATATATATATATATATATATATATACAGGTGCTGTGGGAAAGGGAAAGAGGTAAGAAAGCGGGGGAATGGGGAGGGGGAGGAGGGGGAGAGGAAGGAGGGGGCTCAGTTCGAGGAAGGAGGGCGCTTATCAGCTCAATCACAGCCGACACTTCCCCCACCCCACCCCACCCCACCCTGGGAGTGCCAGCTTCCCCCCGCCCCAACAAGGCTCGGCTTTGAACATGGGAAGGTTGAAACAGGCCCCAGCGGTACCGCCTTGCTCCTTTTTTCATGGTATTTGCCAAGTTTTTATAGAAGCAGCGTGGCTCCGTCGAAAGAGCACGGGCTTTGGAGTCAGAGGTAATGGGTTCAAATCCCCAATCCGCCACTTGTCAGCCGTGTGACATGGAGCAAATCACTCAACCTCTCTGGGCCCCAGTTCCCCCGTCTGTGAAATAGGGATGAAGACCTTTAAACCTCCTGACCCTGGTCCCCCTGTCTCATGGCCCAGGTACCCCTCTACTTCCTGGGCCTGGTACTAATGTCTCCGGGCCCAGGTACCCTTCTGCCTCCCAGCCCTGGTACCCCTTTACTTCCCGGCCCTTGTCTCCCTCTGCCTCTCTGCCCTGGTCCCCCCGGCTTCTCGGCCCCGGTCCCCCTCGCTTCTTGACCCCGGTCCCCCTCTGCCTCCCTATCATGCCTCCTCGCTCTGGTCCTGCTCTGACACCCTGCCTTGCCCCCCACCCTGCTTCTCGGCCCTGACCCCCCTCTACCTCCTGTCCCTTGTCCACATCTGCCTTTCAGCCCTGGTCCCACTTTACTCTGCCTCCTGGCCCTCGTCCCCCTCTGCCTCCAGGCCCTGGTCACCCTCTGCCTCTCGGCCCTGCTGCCTTTAAACCTCCCGACCCTGGTCCCCCTGTTTCATGGCCCAGGTATCCCTCTACTTCCCGGACCTGGTATCACTGTCTCCCAGCCCAGGTACCCTTCTGCCTCACGGCCCTGGTCCCCCTTTGCCTCCTGGCCCTTGTTCCCCTCTGCCCCTCTGCCCTGGTCCCCCCGGCTTCTCGGCCCCGGTCCCCCTCTCTTCCCGGCCCCCCTCGCTTCCCGGCCCCGGTTCCCCTCTGCCTCCCGATCCTGGTACCCCTCTGCCTCCTGGCCCTGGTCCTGCTCTTACACCCTGCCCTGCTCCCCCACCCGGCTTCTCGACCCTGGTCCCCATCGACCTCCTGGCCATTGTCCACGTCTGCCTTTCAGCCCTGGTCCCACGTGACCCGCTGACTCTGGTCCCCCCCCAACCTTCCGTCCCTGTTCCCCTTCTCTCTCCGGCCCTAGTTCACCTATATCTCCCTGCCTTGATCCAGATCGTCCGCCCGGACCTGGTCCCCTCTCTGCCTACCGACATGGTGCCCCGGTGCTTCCCAGCCCTCATTGCCTTGTACCTCCAGGCCCTGGTCACCCTCGGCCTCCGGGCTCTGGTCCCCCTGTGTCTACCAGCCTTCGTCATCTTCCACCTCGTGACCCTGACCCTTCTCTCCGTCCCAGCCCTTGGTCCCTTATACATCCAGGCCCTGGCCCCCCTGTCTCCGGACTCAGGTACCCCTCTACATCCTGGCCCTGGTCCACCTCTGCCTCCCCGCACTGGCCCCCCTCTGCCTCCCGGCCCTGGTCGCCCCCTGGCTCTCGGCCCTGTTCTCCCTCTACATCCAGGCCCTGGTCACTCTCTCATTCCCGACCCTGGATCCCCTCTACCTCCCGGCCGTGGTTCCCCTGTCTCGCGTCCCTGGTACCCCTCTAACTCCCGGCCCCGGTCCCACTCTGCCTCCAAGCCCCGGTCCCCCTCTGTCTCCCGGCGCTGGCCAGCCACTGCCTCTCTGATCAATCAATCAATCAATCAATCAATCAATCGTATTTATTGAGCGCTTACTATGTGCAGAGCACTGTACTAAGCGCTTGGGAAGTACAAATTGGCATCACATAGAGACAGTCCCTACCCAACAGTGGACTCACAGTCTAAAAGGGGGAGACAGAGAACAGAACCAAACATACCAACAAAATAAAATAAGTAGGATAGAAATGTACAAGTAAAATAAATAAATAAATAAATAAATAAATAGAGTAATAAATATGTACAACCATATATACATATATACAGGTGCTGTGGGGAAGGGAAGGAGGTAAGACGGGGGGATGGAGAGGGGGACGAGGGGGAGAGGAAAGAAGAGGCTCAGTCTGGGAAGGCCTCCTGGAGGAGGTGAGCTCTCAGCAGGGCCTTGAAGGGAGGAAGATCTGGTTGCCTTCCGTCTTTAGGCCCAGGTACCCCTCTGCCTCCTGCCCCTTGTCCTCCCCTTTCTCCCGGCCCTGGTCCCCCTTTGCCTCCCTGACCTTGTCCTCCCCGGCCTCTCGCCTCTTGTCTCCCTCTCCCTCCCTACCCTGGTACCTTCCGCCTCTCGGCCCTGGCCCCTCTCTGCCTCCCAACCCTGGTCCCCCGTCTCCTGGCCCAGGTACCCCTCTGCTTCCTGGCCCTGGTCCCCTTCTATCTCCAGGCTTTGGTCCCCCTCAGCTTTCTGTCCCTAGTCCCTTTGAGCTTCCCGGCTCTGGCCTCCCTCTACCTCCAGGCCCCTGGGTGTTTCTCCCTGCTAGCCAAGGGTACCCTCTACCTCCTGGCCCTGGTCCCCTTGTTCTACCAGACCTGTTCTCCCTCTACTTCCAGGCCATGGCACCTCTCTCCCTCCCGACCCTGGGACTCTCTACCTCCCGGTCTAGGTCCCGCTGCATCGCGGTGCAGGTACCCCTCTGCCTCTTGGCCCTGGTCTCCCTCTGCCTTCCCGGCCTGGTCCTCCTCTGCGTCCCGGCCCTAAACTGCCTCTGCCTCTTTGACCTGGTCACCTCTGCCTCTCGTCCCTGGTTCCCCTCTGCTTTTCAGCCATAGTCCCACTGTCTCCCGGCCCAGGTACCCCTCTGCCTCCCAGACCTGGTCCCCCGGTCTACCGGCCTTGGTCCCCCTCTGTCTCCCGGCCCTGATCCCCCATCTCCCGGCCCAGGTACCCCTCAGCCTCCTGGCCCTGGTCCCCCTCTGCCTCCTGGCCCTGGTCCCCCATCTACCTGCCCTGGTACCCCTCCGCCTCTGGGCCCTGGTCCCCCGTCTCCCGGCCCAGGTACTCTTTCGCCTCTTGGCCCTGGTCCCTCTCTGTCTCCAGGCCATTGTCCCCCCGGTTTCTCGGCCCTGGTCCCCTGTGTCCCGGCCCCGATACCCCTCTGGCTCCCATTCCTGGTTCCCCTGTACCTACCAGCGTTAGTTCCCCTTTACCTCCAAGAAGTGGGGGGAACAAGAGCAGGGAGGCAGAGGAAAACCTCTGCCTACCAGCCCTGGTCCCCGTTTCCCGGCCCTGGTCCCCCTCAGCCTCCTGACCCTGGTCCCCCATCTCCCGGCCCAGATACCCCCCTGTCTCTTGGCCATGGTCCCCTTCTGCTTCCAGAACCTGGTCCCCCTCTGCCTCCGGACCCTTGTCCTCCCCATTTCTCGGCCCTGGTACCCCTTTGCCTTCTGGCCCAGGTACCATTCTGCCTCCTGGCCCTGGGCCCCCTCTGCCTCCTGGCCCTGCTCCCCCTTCTCCCAGCCCAAGCACCCCTCTGCCTCCTGGCCTTGGTCCCCTACTGCTGCCCTGCCCTGGTCCCACTCTTCCTCCTGGCCTTGGACCCCTCTGACTCCTGGTCCTGGTCCCCCATATACCAGCCCGGGTACCCCTCTACCTCCTGGCCCTGGTCTCCCCCCGACACCCTGCCCTGGTGCCCCTCTGCCTCCTGGCTCTTCCACCCCTAGAACTCCCAGCCCTGGTCCCCCTGACTCCTGGCCCAGGTATCCTTCTAACTCCCGGCCCTGGTCCCCCTCTACCTCCCAGCCTTGGTCCCACTCTCCTTCCGGCGCGGGAGTCTCCTCTACCTTGCGGCCCTGGGCCTTCTCTTCCCCCGGGACCTAATCCGCCTTTTTCACCGTCAAGGTCCCCCTCTGCCTCCCGGCCCTGGTCTGCCTCTGCTTCTCTGACCTGGTCACTCCCCGCCTCTCGGCCCTGGTCCCTTTGAGCCTCCTGGCCCTGGTCTCCCTCTACCTCCAGGCCATTGGGTCTCTCTCCGTCCCTGCCATGGGTCCCCTCTACCTCCCGGTCTAGGTCCCCCTTTCTCCCGGCCCAGGTAACCCTCTGCCTCAGACCCTGGTCCCCTTCTAGCTCCGGGTCCTGGTCCCCCTCTGCCTCCCTGCCCTTTTCTGCCCTGCTTCTCGGCCCTGGGGATCCCTTTGAAAAGGGGGATCCCTTTGCATTCCGGCCCAGGTACCCCTCTGCCTACTGACCCTGGTCCCTCTTTTCCTCCCGGCCCTGGTCCCCCACCTCCCGGCCCAGGTACCCCTCTACCTCCTGGCCCTAGTCCCCCACTGCCGCCCTGCCCTGGCCCCCCTCTTCCTCTCGGCCCAGGGTCCCTTCAACGTCCACGCTCTGGTCCCCATGTCTGCTGGCCCAGGTACCCTTCTAAATCCTGGCCCTGGTCCCCCTCTGCCTCCCCGCCCTGGTCCCCCTCTGCCTCTCAGCCCTGTTCCCTCTGTCTCAGGGCCCAGGTACCCTTCTGCCTCCCTGTGCTGGTCCCCCTGTCTCCAGGCCTAGGTACCCCTCTGCCTCCTGGCCCTGGTCACACACTTCCTCCCTACCAAGTTTCCCCTCTGCTGCCTCCCAGTCCTGGTCCCCCTCTGCGTTCCTGTCCTAGACCCTCCTGCCTCTCAGCCCTGGTCGCCCTCCGCCTGCAGGCTCATGTACTCCACTGCCTCCTGGCTCTGGTCCCCCTCTGCATCCCAGCCCCTGAACCCCGTCTCCCAGACCAGGTGCCCCTCTGCCTCACGGCCCTCCTCCCCCCATGTGCCTCGGCCGTGGTTCCCCTCTGCCTCTCGGCTCTGGTCCCTCTGTCTCCGGGCCCAGGTACCCCTCTGCCACCAGGCCTTGGTCCCCTTATGTCTCCCGGCCAGGTACCACTCTGCCTCCTGGCCCTGGCCCCCTTGTCCCCCGGCCCATGTACCCCTCTTCCTCCCTGTCCTGGTCCACCTGTCTCCCAACCCAGGTAACCCTCTGCCTCTTGGCCCTGGTCCCCCCCTTGCCTCCTGGCCCTGGTCCCCCCTCTGAATCCTGGCTCTGGTCCCTTTGTCCCCCTGCCAAGGTACCCCTCTGCCTCCCTGTCCTGGTCCTCCTGTGCCTCCCGGCTCCGGTTCCTCTGTGCCTCTTGGTTCTGGTCTTCTTCTACCTTCAGGCCTTTGGGTCTCTCCACATCCCTGCCCTGGGTCCTCTCTATCTCCCGGCCCTGGTCCCCAGTCTCCCGTCCCAGGTACCCCTCTGCTTCCCGGTTCTGGTCCCCCTCTCTCCCGGCACAGTTACCCCTCTGCCTCCCGGTTCTGGTCCCCCTCTCTCTCGGCACAGTTAACCCTCTGCCTCCTGGCCCCGTTCCCCCTCTGCCACCAGGCCTTGTTCCCCCTATGCCTACTGGCCCTGGTCCCCATCTTCCTCTAGGCCCTGGTCCCCATCTCCCGGCCCAGGTGATCCTCTACCGCCTGGTCATGGTCCCCCTCTGCCTCCTGGCCATGGTTCTCTTCAGCCCCCCAGAACTGGTCCCCCTCTGCCTCCCAGTCCAGGTCCCCCTCTGCCTCCCTGACTTGGTCTCCCCCGCCTCTCGCCCCTGGTCCCCCTTTACCTCCGGGCCAAGTTACCCAGCCGGCTCCTTTTCCCCCTCTTTGTCCCGTCCCTGGTCCCCCGTCTCCCGGCCCAGGTACCCCTCTGCCTCCCAGCCCTGGTCTGCCTCTGCCTCCTGGCCCTGGTCCCCCTCTGCCGCCCTGCCATGGTCCCCCTCGGCCTCCAGGCTCTGGTCCCTCTGTGCCTCCTGGCCCTGGTCTCCTTCTATTTCCAGGCCCTTGGGTCTCTCCCCATCCTGGCCCTAGGTCCCCTCGACCTCCCGGCCGTAGTCCCCTGTCGCCCGACCCAGGTACCCCTCTGCCTCCTTGCCCTGGTCCCCCTCTGCCTCCTGGCCTTGGTCCCCCTCTGCCTCCCGGCCCTGTTCCCCCTCTGCCTCCCGGCCCTGTTCCCCCTCTGCCTCCCGGCCCTGGTCCCCCTCTGCCACCCGGCCCTGGTCTCCCTTTACCTCCAGGCCCTGGGGTCTCTCTCTGTCCCAACACTGGGTCACCTCTACCTCACGAACCTGGTCCCCCCACCTCACGGTCCAGGTACCTCTCTACTTCCCAACATTAGTACCAATGTCTCCTGGCCCAGGTACTCCTCTGCCTCCCGGCCCTGGTCCCCCTATGCCTCCCGGCCCCAATTTCCCTCTGCATCCCGACCTTGGTTCCGCTCTGCCTTTCAGCCCTGGTCCCACTTTACTTTCTGGCTGTGGTCCCCCCCGACCTTCTGATCCTGGTCCCCTTCTTTCTCCGACCCTAGGTCACCTCTACCTCCCTGTCTTGGTCCCCATTTTCCACCCGGACCTGGTCTCTCTCTGCCTATCGTCGTGGTGCCCCGGTTCTTCCCAGCCATCGTCGCCTTGTACCTCCGGGCCCTGATCCCCCTGTGCCTGCCAGCCCTCGTCACCCTCTACCTCCTGGCCCTGGCCCTTCTCTCCGTCCCTGCCCTGGGATCCCTCTACCTCCAGCCCCAGGTCCCCCTGTCTTCGGACTCAGGTACTCTGTCTCCGGACTCTGCCTCCCGGCCCTGGTCCGCCTCTTCCTCCCGGCCCTGGTCTCCCTCTACCTCCAGGCCCTGGTCACTCTCTCTTTCCCAGCCCTGGGTCCCCTCTACCTCCCGGTCTTGGTCCCCCTGTCTCCTGGCCCTGGTCCCCCTCTGCCTCCTGGCCATTTTCCCCCTCTGCCTTACAGCCCTGGTTCCACTTGACTTTCTGGCCCTGGTCCCCCGCCCCCTCCACGATCTTACAACCCTGGTTCCATTCTCCCTCCGGCCTTAGTTCCCCTCTACTTCACTGCCTTGGTCCTCATATTTCACCCGGACCTAGACCCTCTCTGCCTACCAGCCCAGGTCCCCCTTGTGCCTGCCAGCCCTCGTTTCCCTCTACCTCCTGTCCCTGGCCCTTCTCTCCATCCCGGCCCAGGTCCCTCCCTGTCTCTCGGCTCTGGTCTCTCTCTGCCACCCGGCTCTGGTCCCCCTGTGCCTGCCAGCCTTCATCTCCCTCTACCACCTGACCCTAGCCCTTCTCACCGTCCCGGCCCTGGGTCTCCTCTACCTCCAGCTCCTGTTCCCCCTGTCTCCAGACTCAGGTATCCCTCTGCCTCCTGGCCCTGGTCCGTCTCTGCCTCCCCGCACTGGTCTCTCTCTGCCTTCCGGCCCTGGTGGACCTCTGTCTCAAGGCCCTGGTCTCCCTCTACCACCAGGCCCTGGTCACTCTCTCATTCCCGGCCCTGGGTCCCCTGTCTCCTTGTCCAGCTACCCTTCTAACTCCCGGCCCTGGTCCCCCTGTTTCCCGGTAAAAGGATACTTCTGCCTCCCGCCCCTGCTCCCCCTCTGTCTCCTGGCCCTGGTCCCACTTTACGTTCTGTCTCTGGTCCCCCCCGACCTTTTAACCCTGGTCCTCTTCTCCCTCTGGCCCTAGTTCACCTCTACGTCCCTTCCTTGGTCCCCATCTTTCTCCCGGAACTGGTCCCTCTCTGCCTACCGGTATGGTGCCAAAGCTCTTCCCAGCCCTCGTCGCCTTGTACCTCAAGCCCTGGCCTCCCTCTACGTCCAGGCCAGTGGGTCCCTCTCCGTCCCGGCCATGGGTCCCCTTTACCTCCTGGCACTTGTACCTCTGTTCTGCCAGCCCTGGTCTCCTCTGCCTCTAGGCCCTGCCCCTCTCTCCATCCCGGTCCTGGGAACCTCTACCTCCCAGCCTAGGTCCCCCTGTCTCCCGGCCCAGGTAGCCCGTCTGCTTCCCTTCCTTGGTCTCCCACTGCCTCACGTCCCTAGTTCCCCACTGAAGTTCGGTCCTAGTTCCCCTTTACCTCCGAGAAGTTGGGGAGGGGACAAAAGCAGGGAAGCAGAGGTACCCTTCAGCCTTCCGGCATTGATCCCCAATTTCCTGGACCTGGTCCCCCTCTGCCTCCTGACCCTGGTCCCCCTCTGCCTCCTGACCCTGGTCCCCCATCTCCCGACTCTGGTCCCTTTTAGCCTCCTGGCCCTGGCCTCCCTCTACCTCCAGGCCACTGGGTCTCCCCCCGTCCCGGCCATGGGTCCCCTCTACCTCCCAGCCCTGGTTCCCCTGTTTTACTAGCCCTGGTCTCCCTCTGGCTCCTGGCCCTGGTTCCCCATCTGCCGGCCTTGGTACCCCTCTGTCTACTGGCCATGGTCCTGCCCTGCCGCCCTGCCCTGTTCCCCCTCTACCTCCTGGCCATGGTCCCCTAGTTTCTCCGCCCAGGTCTCCCTCTGACTCCTGGCCCTGGTCCCTTTATTCCTCCAGGCCCTTCTCCTACCCACATCACGACCCTGGTCCCCCTCTGCCTCTTGGTCCTGGTCCACCATCTCCGGACCAGGTACCTCTCTGCCTCTTGGCCCTGATCCCCCCTGCCATGTTGCCCTGGTCACCAACTGCCCCCTGTCCTTGGTTCCCCTGTGCCTGCCAGCCCTATTTCCCCCTTACTTCCAAGAAGCTCGGGGGACAAGTGCAGCGAGGCAGTGGGGGAGCATAGCCAGGATTTAGAACGGTACCTGGGCCAAGAGGCAGGGAGACCAGGCCGGGACGTTGAGGGGACCCAGGGCCGGGAGGAAGAGGGGGACCAGGGCAGGGCAGCAGAGGGGGATCAGAGCTGGGAGGCAGAGGGTTAACTGGGCCGGGTGACATTGGTACCAGGGCTGGGAAGTAGAGAGGCACCTGGGCTGTGGGACAGGGTGACCAGGGTTGTGAGGTAGGGGGGACCCAGGATTGGGACGGAGAGAGAGACCCAAAAGCCTGGAGGTAGAGGGAGACCAGGGCCGAGCGGCAGAGGGGGACCAGGGCTGAGAGTCTCTGCCAGACAAAACTATTTCTCCTCCCTTATTGACACCCATGCCCATCGCCCCCGCCAGCTCTTCCGTACGTTCAACTCCCTTATCAGGCCCCCGGTTCCTCCCCCTCCTCCTTCCCTCAACCCCAACGATCTGGCCTCCTACTTCATTGACCAAATTAAATCCATCAGGTCCGACCTCCCCAAAGTCACCTCCCCCCCTTCTCCAATCCCCCGGCTCTCAACACTCTCTGCTACTCTCCCATCCTTCCCAGCAGTATCCTCAGAGGAGCTCTCCTCCCTCCTCTCAAGTGCTACTCCGGCCACCTGTGCCCATATCCCTCCTGCCTTTCCTTTCCAAACTCCTTGAACGAGTTGTCTACACGCGCTGCCTCGAATTCCTCAACAACAACACTCTCCTCGACCCCCTCCAGTCTGGCTTCCGTCGCCTACATTCCACGGAAACCGCCCTCTCAAAGGTCACCAATGACCTCCTGCTTGCCAAATCCAACGGCTCATACTCTATCCTAATCCTCCTCGACCTCTCAGCTGCCTTCGACACTGTGGACCACCCCCTTCTCCTCAACACGCCATCTGACCTTGGCTTCACAGACTCCGTCCTCTTCTGGTTCTCCTCATCTCGTTCATTCTCATTCTCTTTTGCAGGCTCCTCCTCCCCCTCCCATCTCCTTACTGTGGGGGTTCCCCAAGGTTCAGTGCTTGGTCCCCTTCTGTTCTCGATCTACACGCACTTCCTTGGTGACCTCATTCGCTCCCACGGTTTCAAGTCTCATCTCTACGCTGATGACACCCAGATCTACATCTCTGCCCTTGCTCTCTCCCCATCTCTCCAGGCTCGCATCTCCTCCTGCCTTCAGGACATCTCCATCTGTATGTCTGCCCGCCACCTAAAACTCAACATGTCCAAGACTGAACTCCTTGTCTTCCCTCCCAAACCCTGCCCTCTCCCTGACTTTCCCATCTCTGTTGACGGCACTACCATCCTGATCCCGTCTCACAAGCCCGCAACCTTGGTGCCATCCTCGACTCCGCTCTCTCATTCACCCCTCACATCCAAGCCGTCACCAAAACCTGCCAGTCTCAGCTCCGCAACATTGCCAAGATCCACCCTTTCCTCTCCATCCATACCGCTACACTGCTCGTTCAAGCTCTCATCCTATCCCGTCTGGACTACTGCATCAGCCTTCTCTCTGATCTCCCGACCTCGTGTCTCTCCCCACTTCAATCCATACTTCATGCTACTGCTCGGATTGTCTTTGTCCAGAAACATTCTGGGCATGTTACTCCCCTCCTCAAAAATCTCCAGTGGCTACCAATCAATCTGCGCATCAGGCAGAAACTCCTCACCCTCGGCTTCAAGGCTCTCCATCACCTCGCCCCCTCCTACCTCACCTCCCTTCTCTCCTTCTACAGCCCAGCCAGCACCCTCCACTCCTCTGCCGCTAATCACCTCACCGTACCTCGTTCTCGCCTGTCCCGCCATCGACCCCCGGCCCACGTCATCCCCCGAGCCTGCAATGACCTCCTTCTGCCCATCCGCCAAGCTAGCTCTCTTTCTCCCTTCAAGTCCCTACTGAGAGCTCACCTCCTCCTGGAGGCCTTCCCAGACTGAGCCCTTTCCTTCCTCTCCCTCTAGTCCCCCTCTCCATCCCTCCATCTTACCTCCTTCCCTTCCCCACAGCACCTGTTTATATGTATATATGTTTGTACATATTTGTTACTCTGTTTATTTATTTATTTATTTTACTTGTACATATCTATTCTATTCATTTTATTTTGTTAGTATGTTTGGTTTTGTTCTCTGTCTCCCCCTTTTAGACTGTGAGCCCACTGTTGGGTAGGGACTGTCTCTATGTGTCGCCAACTTGCACTTCCCAAGTGCTTAGTACAGTGCCCTGCACACAGTAAGCGCTCAATAAATACGATTGATGATGATGATGACGATGAGAGGCTGGTGGCTACCAGAACAGGGAAGTAGAGGGGGACCAAAGCCAGGAGGAGGAGGGGCACCTGGGCCGGGAGATGGGGGACCAGGGCCGGGAGGCAAAGTGTGACGTGGGCCAGGAGGCAGAGGGGTACCTGGACCTGGAGGCAAAGGGGAACCTGGGCGGAGACGAGGGGGCGACAAGGGCTGGGAGGCAGAGGGGGACCAGGGCCTGGAAGCAGAGAGTAACCAGGGCTAGGAGGCAGAGGGGCACCAGAGCAGTTGGGCAGAGGGGGACCAGGTCCAGGAGTCAGAGTGGAACCTAGGACGGGAGACAAGGCGATCAGGGCCGGGAGGTAGAAGGGACCAGAGCCGAGACGGAGAGAGGGACGAGGGCCTGGAGGTCGAGAGACCAGGGCAGGGAGGCAGATGGGGATCAGGATGGGGAGGCAGAGTGGGACCAGGGCCAGAAGCAGAGGGGTACCTAGGCAGGTATACAGGAGGACCAGGGCTGAGAAGCAGAGCGGAGCCAGGGCCGAGAGGCAGGTGATGACCAGGTCATAGACACAGAGGTGGACCAGGGCCAGGAGGCAGAGAGGTACCTGGGCTGGGAGGCAAAGGAAGACCAGGGCCGAGAAGCATGGAAGACAAGAGCAGGGAGGCCAAGGGGGACCAGGACCGAGGAGCGTGTAAGACAAGAGCAGGGAGGCCAAGGGGGACCAGGGCCTGGAGGCAGATGGGGCCCAGGACAGGTAGGCAGAGGGGAACCTTGTCCAGGAGGCAGAGTGGTACCTGGGCCGGGAGATAGGGTGACCAGGGCCGGGAGGCAGGCGGGTACCTGGGCCAGGAGATAGGGGCACCTAGGCCGGGAGGTACAGTGCTCTGCACACAGTAAGCACTCAATAAATACGATTGAATGAATGAATGAATTGCCCTGTGACGGGCTCATCCGTTGAGCGCCCGAAACAGAAGGGCAGACAATATTAAAAATAATAGTAATAATAATAGCAATACTAATAATAATAATAGCATTTGTTAAGTGCCTACTATGTGCCAAGCACTGTTTTAAGCACTAGGGGGAATACAAGGTAATCAAGTTGTCCCACATTCATTCATTCAATCGTATTTATTGAGAGCTTACTGTGTGCAGAACACTGTACTAAGCGCTTGGGAAGTACAGGTTGGCAACATATACAGACGGTCCCTACCCAACGACGGGCTCACGGTCTAGAAGGGGGAGACAGACAACAAAGCACAACATGTGAACAGGTGTCAAGTCATCAGAATAAATAGGAATAAAGCTAGATGCACATCATTAACAAAATAAAATAAATAGAATATGTTACGAGTAAAATAGAGTAATAAATCTGTACAAACATGTACATATATATACAGATGCTTTGGGGAGGGGAAGGAGGTAGGGCGAGGGGTTGGGAGGGGGAGAGGAAGGAGGGGGCTCAGTCTGGGAAGGCCTTCTAGAGGAGATGAGCTCTCAGTAGGGCTTTGAAGGGAGGAAGAGAGCTAGCCTGGCAGATGTGCGGAGGGAGGCATTCCAGGCCAGGGGGACGACGTGGACCGGGGATCGATGGCGGGACAGGTCACGGTCTTAATCCTCATTTTCCAGATGAGGTAATTGAGGCACAGAGAATTGAAGTGACTTGCCCAAAGTCACACAGCTAATAAGTGGGGGAGCTGGGATTAGAACCCGTGACCTCTGACTCCCAAGCCCAGGCTCTAGGGAAAATCTAGGGAGATCTGTCTTCGACCTGTTGAGATTTAGGTGGCAGGAGGACATCCAGGTGAAGATGTGCGGAAGGCAGGAGGAGATGCGATCCTGGAGGGAGAGAGAACTGGGGAGGAGATCTAGATTTGGGTATCATCTGCATAGAGATGATAGTTGAAGCCGAGGGAGCGAATGAGTTCTCCAAGAGAGTGAGTATGATGGGGGCCCCTCATGCACCATGGAAAGGTTGCAGATACTGTTTGAATGTACGCGGTTCTGTTGCTATATCTGGTACTGGCCTTAGACCCTGCAGCCCACTGGCTGGGTCCAGGAACCAAATCAAATAAGGTGATAGACTCCGCCCAGCTCTGCACCAAATCTGGAACAAATCTGCACCAATCCAGTCCCCACTGTTTTCAAATCTACCAATCACTGTGATCAGCAACAGCGGTATATAAGCCCGCTGTATCAGGCACTCGGGGCCTTTTCTCTTAAGGAAATGAGCCCGCCGGGTGCGTTACCCCCTATTCCATCTTCGGCCTTACCAATAAAAACTTTATTAAAACTTTCGGCGGTCACAAGCTGTCTGACTAATTCTTTAGTCGCCCGGCGACTTGGTGGCCATCCGGAAAAAATGCCGCCATCATTTTGGTGGCCCGTACGGGGAGATCCAGTAGATGTGACTGCCGCCGTCCTGGCTGACTCACAGCACAGCATGAAGCCATCGGAATGGTGAGTTCTTTTTTTTTTAATTGTTCTTGTCTGTTCTCGCGGAGGCACCCTCTAGTTCCCGGGTACACTAGGGGGGAAGGAAGGACCGACCAGGTCGGTCCGGGAAAAGGACCTCTCGTCAGGAGGCGGTCCGGGAAGGAACCTCTCATCAGGGGACGCCTTGAGTTGGAGGGACCACAGCTTGGGCAAGTGGGACGCCACGCGGAGCTCGGGCATAACCCGAGACAGTCACAGAGCCGGAATTGTTCTTGTCTGCTCTCGCGGAGGCACCCTCTAGTTCCCAGGTACACTGGGGGGAAGGAAGGCTGACCGGGTCGGTCTGGGAAAGGACCTCTCATCAGGAGACGGTTCGGGCATTTCAGCACTAGTGGGACGCCTCTGGGTGCACGGGCATAACCCGAGACGGGCACAGAACCGGGATTGTTCTTGTCTGCTCTCGCGGAGGCACCCTGTAGTTCCTGGGTACACTAGGGGGGAAGGAAGGCCGACCGGGTCGGTCAGGGAAAATGACCTCTCGTCAGGAGACGGTCCGGGTATTCCAGCGCCAGTGGGACGCCACGCGGCGCTCGGACATAGCCCGAGGCAGGCACAGAACCAGGATTGTTCTTGTCTGCTCTCGCGGAGGCACCCTCTAGTACCCAGGCTCACTAGGGGGGAAGAAAGGCCGACCGGGTCGGTCTTAACCCGAAACAGACACAGAACCTCAAAAAAAGGAACGTTTTCCACCCATTATGGGACAACTTTTTTCCAGCACCCCAAAAGAGGAACGTTTTTCACCCGCTATGGGACAAGGTTCCTCAATTCCAGGCGACTCCCCATTGGGTTGCCTGCTGAACACCAAGAATAAGGACAAATTCGGTTTGGCTGATTTAAAATGCCAGCAACTGATTTTCTCGTGCACCAAAAAATGGCCCCACTATAAATTAGAGGATCAGGAGGCCTGGCCCGAATATGGGTCCGTAAATTATAATACTGTTTTCCAGCTGGACGTATATTGCAGGCGGTTAGAGAAATGGTCAGAAATCCCTTATGTCCAAGCTTTTATGGCTTTGTCCCAAAGCCCTGAAGGAAAAAAACTGCCGCATGTGTTTTTCCTGGGCCCCTCCAAAGGGGTCCAGCCCTAAGGTCTGATTCCTCAGATATACTGGATGATCCTCTTCTCTGCAGGGGGCCCCTGGAGGATGGCTTTCCCCCTCCCTCTGGCTGGGAATCTCAGATACCTTCGGCCCCACCTCTGCCCCCTGAGGGAATGGGAAACACCAACCCTTTGTTATGTCCTCCTCCATACCAGTCCACCTCCTCCTGGGCCCTAAGCCCTTCCAGCACCCGGGGAGGCACACGCTATGCCCCTCCGGAAGGAGGGGAAAGGATACACCCCTTGAGGGAGATTGTAGGGGAGAGGGGAAAGATAGTGCGGGTACAGGCTCCCTTCTCTTTGAGCGAATTGGAAATGGCAAAACGGAAATTGGGACAATATTCTGCAGACCCTGCGCACTTTCGGGACGAATTCCGTAGCCTGACTTTGCAATATGACCTGTCATGGGAAGATCTTAATCTGTTGCTTTCCTCCTGCCTGACCGTAGAGGAAAAGAGAATAGTTTGGGATTATGCTGAAAGGGCGGGGGATGAAGAAGGGTGGTGGGGATCGACGGCATCTCAAAATCCTGTCGCCAAACTGACCCCTTACCTTGTCTATACCAGAAGGAATTATTTGAACATAGATTCCTTATTATTCCCTCCACCCCCGCACCCTTACTGGGGAGGGATATCATGACCAAGTTGGGATCGTCCTTTTCATTGGTCCGTCCAGTTGGCATCCTCACTGCCACAGCCAATAAGGTGGACTTACCTGGGTACCTTGTGGAAAAAGTTGACCCCCTCGTTTGGGATAAAGGTCTACCGGGCCGAGCCATTAATGCAATCCCAGTCGAGGTGCGCCTGAAGGATCCCTCCGATTTTCCACACCAACGCCAGTATGCACTCCAGACAGAGGCACAGGCAGGGATCCAACCAATTATCGAGCAATTTCTTGAACACGGGTTACTTATGCCATGCCATTCCCCTTGCAACACCCCTGTCCTCCCGGTAAAGAAACCAGATGGGACCTATCGCTTTGTCCAGGACCTGCGGAGGGTGAATGCAGCTACGATTCCTATACACCCAATAGTCGCGAACCCATACACTCTCCTTGCACAGGTACCGGGGGATACTAACTGGTTTTCGGTAATATATTTGAAGGATGCCTTCAATGAGTAAAGGGTCCCAGTATATTTTCGCTTTTGAGTGGACTGGACCAAGGGAAAAGTTGGGACGTCAGTACACCTGGACAGTCTTTCCGCAAGGATTCCGGGATAGCCCTCACCTTTTAGGGGAATGCTTGGGCCGAGATCTCCGTGACCTTGAATTACGTGAGAGCACCCTCATTCAATACGTGGATGAGCTCCTCATTTGCAGCCCGACTGAGGAGGGCGCGAAGGAGGACATTGTCCGGACACTTAACCACCTGCCCTGTTCTGGGTACCGAGTCTCTCCTTCGAAATTACAGGCCTGCAAACAAGAGGTTCGATATCTGGGTCATGTATTAAGCCCTTTGGGGAAGACCCTAAGCCCAGAGAGAAAAGACGCTATCCTGCAAATCCCGGCCCCCCAGACCAAGCGCCAGTTACGTGCCTATTTAGGAATGACCGGTTTCTGCCGCATCTGGATTCCAAACTACGGGATCCTGGCCAAGCCTCTGTATGATGCCCTTGCTGGGCCAGAGGACGAGCCGCTGGAGTGGGGTGGCGAACAGATGGACGCATTTAAAACTCTCAAACGGAAACCTTCCTCGGCCCCAGCCTTAGCCTTGCCTGACCTAGCCAAACCCTTTCCTTATATGTAGATGAGCGGCGACACCACTGTCTAGGTCAATCTTTCGGACCGGACCTTTGGGTGGTAGCGCATTTGTCCAAGCGGTTGGATAGTGTCGCCTCTGGTTGGCCAGCATGTCTCCGTGCAGTTGCGGCCACCGCCGTGGCGGTACAGGAGAGCAGAAAGCTGACTTTGGGCCAACCCCTTACTGTCTATACCCCACATCGGGTCCTAGCAGTGCTAGGAAATAGGGGCGAGCATTGGCTTATGGGAGGCCGCTTGCTGCAATATCAAGCCCTCCTTCTTGACACCCCTGAGGTTATCTTAAAGACCTGTCACTCCCTGAACCCAGCAACCCTACTCCCTCTTCCAGAAGATGGGGAAGGGGACTGGCCAGCCCCAGTTCATGATTGTCTAAACGAAATTGACGAGAGTTACTCTAGCAGACCAGACCTTAGGGACTTACCCCTTGACAATGTGGAGGCTACCTGGTTCACGGATGGGTCCAGTTACATGCACCAGGGAGTCCGATATGCAGGGTACGCGGTAGTGAGCCTCCGTGAGGTCACTGAGGCACAGCCCCTCTCTCCAGGGACCTCTGCACAGAAAGCAGAGCTAGTAGCCCTATCTCGAGCTATGGAATTGGGAAAGGGGATGCGTCTTAATATATTTACTGACTCCAAATATGGCTTCCACGTTTTACATGCTCATGAGACTATTTGGAAAGAGCGAGGTCTCCTTACTGCCCGAGGCACCCCTATCAAACATGCAGAGGAAATCCTCCAGCTACTCGCAGCTGTTTGGGAACCCCGGGAGGTGACTGTAATTCACTGTCGGGGACACCAAAGGTGGAATACAGAAATAATCAAGGGAAATCATTTTGCGGACACAGCTGCTCGACAGGCAGCCCGCACCAGGACCGAGGCAGCCAGTGCATTGGCTCTTGTACCAACCCTCTCAGAGCTTGCAGGTGCCCCGGCATATTCCGAGTTGGAGTTGGGCAAAGCGGACGAGGAAAGCTGCATCCTCAGGACGGATGGATGGCTAGAAACCCCAGAGGGAAAGCTCCTCATTCCCCAAGCCTCCGCTTGGAAGTTGTTGAATGGAATGCATCAGGCTACCCACCTGGGTCGGGATGCCTTACATACCCTCTTAGAACCCATTTTTGTGGGACGAGGTATGCGGGAAACCATTAAGAGGGTTTGTCGCGCTTGCCCAATCTGTGCCAGAGCTAACGCTGAGGGAGCTGTGAGGACGCCTCCCTTACTGACACCAGTACAACGGTGCGGCCAGCTGCCTGGAGAGGACTGGCAAATGGATTTTACCCACACGCCTTCTTGCTCTGGATACCGGTACCTGCTAGTCATGACTGATAACTTCACTGGATGGATCGAGGCCTTCCCATGCCGCACTGAGCGTGCGCTAGAGGTGGGCAAGTGGCTCCTTAGGGAAATAATCCCTCGCTTTGGACTCCCCCGCTCTCTCCAAAGCGATAACGGACCTGCCTTCACCTCTCAAGTGACACAGTTCATTGCCCGCGCCCTAGGGATTACCTACTACCTGCATGCTGCCTGGCACCCACAGTCCTCAGGGAAGGTAGAGAAGGCTAATCACACTTTAAAACGTATTCTGACTAAGCTCTGCCTCGAGACCCGACAATCCTGGGTTCAGGGTTTGCCTACGGGTCTCCTCCGACTCCGTATGGCGCCCCGCAAAGGCCTAGGCCTCAGCCCCTTTGAGCTGCTGTACGGTCGCTCCTTTCTCACTACTGATCTTGTGGTGGACCCAGAAGCACAGACTTTAGGGTACTTTGCTTCCCAGCTAGGAGCGGTACACGCGGCCCTGCGCAAGTATGAAAATTCTCATTTGCCAGCCCCCGATGTAGACGGGGCTCCGGTGGGCACCACCATAACACCAGGCTCACCTGTTCTCTTGAAAACTTGGCAGATGGTGGGGAAGGCAGATTTAGAGCCAAAATGGGCAGGTCCTTTCCGGGTGATACTTGCTACCCCCACTGCTGTGAAACTGGAGGACCAGTCCTCGTGGACTCATAACTCACGCATTAAACCCTATACACCTCCTGTCCCAGATTTTTCTGATTCTTCCCAGGAAGACACTCCCTCACAATACACCTGTGACCGAATCGGCGACCTCCGCCTCCGGCTCCGCAGGGAAGAGCACCAACCCATGGGACAGAAGTCAACTGAGGAACCTGAGGGGGAAGCTGCCACATCTTACAGGCTCTACGAGAAATCACCCCGACCGTGACACCACCGCCATCTCGCTGTCGAGCTCACGGCCGGTTTGCGGTACACCCATACGACCCTGAACACATCTAGTTATGATGAATCTCTCGCTCCAACCCTTCTCCCCTCCTTAACTTCCATCTTCAACCGCTCACTCTCCACTGGTTCCTTCCCCTCTGCCTTCAAACATGTCCATGTCTCTCCCATCCTAAAAAAACCCTCTCTTGACCCCACCTCACCTTCTAGTTATCGTCCCATATCCCTCCTACCATTCCTTTCCAAACTCCTTGAATGAGTTGTCTACACGCACTGCCTAGAATTCCTCAACAACAACTCTCTCCTCGACCCCCTCCAGTCTGGCTTCCGTCCCCTTCATTCCACGGAAACTGCGCTCTCAAAGGTCACCAATGACCTCCTGCTTGCCAAATCCAACGGCTCCTACTCTGTCCTAATCCTCCTCGACCTCTCAGCTGCCTTTGACCCTGTGGACCACCCCCTTCTCCTCCACACGTTATCTGACCTTGGCTTCACAGACTCCGTCCTCTCCTGGTTCTCCTCTTATCTCTCCGGTCGTTCTTTCTCAGTCTCTTTTGCAGGCTCCTCCTCCCCCTCCCATCCTCTTACTGTGGGGGTTCCCCAAGGTTCAGTGCTTGGTCCCCTTCTGTTCTCAATATACACTCACTCCCTTGGTGACCTCATTCGCTCCCACGGCTTCAACTATCATCTCTACGCTGATGACACCCAGATCTACATCTCTGCCCCTGCTCTCTCCCCCTCCCTCCAGGCTCGCATCTCCTCCTGCCTTCAGGACATCTCCATCTGGATGTCCGCCCGCCACCTAAAGCTCAACATGTCGAAGACTGAGCTCCTTGTCTTCCCTCCCAAACCTTGTCCTCTCCCTGACTTTCCCATCTCTGTTGACGGCACTACCATCCTTCCCGTCTCACAAGCCCGCAACCTTGGTGTCATCCTCGACTCTGCTCTCTCATTCACCCCTCACATCCAAGCCGTCACCAAAACCTGCCGGTCTCAGCTCCACAACATTGCCAAGATCCGCCCTTTCCTCTCCATCCAAACTGCTACCCTGCTAATTCAAGCTCTCATCCTATCCCGTCTGGACTACTGCACTAGCCTTCTCTCTGATCTCCCATCCTCGTGTCTCTCTCCACTTCAATCCATACTTCATGCTGCTGCCCGGATTATCTTTGTCCAGAAACGCTCTGGACATATTACTCCCCTCCTCAAAAGTCTCCAATGGCTACCGATCAATCTGCGCATCAGGCAGAAACTCCTCACCCTGGGCTTCAAGGCTCTCCATCACCTCGCCCCCTCCTACCTCACCTCCCTTCTCTCCTTCTACAGCCCAGCCCGCACCCTCCGCTCCTCCACCACTAATCTCCTCACTGTACCTCGCTCTCGCCTGTCCCGCCATCGGCCCCCGGCCCACGTCATCCCCCGGGCCTGGAATGCCCTCCCTCTGCCCATCCGCCAAGCTAGCTCTCTTCCTCCCTTCAAGGCCCTGCTGAGAGCTCACCTCCTCCAGGAGGCCTTCCCAGACTGAGCCTCTTCTTTCCTCTCCCCCTCGTCCCCCTCTCCATCCCCCCGTCTTGCCTCCTTCCCTTCCCCACAGCACCTTTATATATGTATATATGGTTGTACATATTTATTACTCTATTTATTTATTTATTTATTTATTTTACTTGTACATTTCTATCCTACTTATTTTATTTTGTTGGTATGTTTGGTTCTGTTCTCTGTCTCCCCCTTTTAGACTGTGAGCCCACTGTTGGGTAGGGACTGTCTCTATGTGATGCCAATTTGTACTTCCCAAGCGCTTAGTACAGTGCTCTGCACATAGTAAGCGCTCAATAAATACGATTGATTGATTGATTGATTGATTGAGTTCATCTCCCACTATCAGCATGAAGCCGCTCCAGAAGATGGACCATCGACCCTCAGCAACCCCTTAGGAATAAGGGTCATATGTCTTTGAGGGGGGAATGATGGGGACCCCTCATGCACCATGGAAAGGTTGCAGATATTGTTTGAATGTACGCGGTTCTGTTGCTATATCTGGTACGGGCCTTAGACCCTGCAGCCCACTGGCTGGATCCAGGAACCAAACCAAATAAGGTGATAGACTCCGCCCAGCTCTGCACCAAATCTGGAACAAATCTGCACCAATCCAATCCCCACTGTTCTCAAATCTACCAATAACTGTGATCAGCAACAGCGATATATAAGCCCGCTGTATCAGGCACTCGGGGCCTTTTCCCTTAAGAAAATGAGCCCGCCGGGTGCATTACCCCCTATTCGGTCTTCGGCCTTACCAATAAAAACTTTATTAAAACTTTCGGCGGTCACATGCTGTCTGACTAATTCTTTAGTCGCCCGGCGACTTGGTGGCCATCCGGAACAACCGCAGCCATCAAGTATAGATGGAGAATAGAAGGGGACCAAGAACTGACCCTTAAGGACCTCTACAGTAAGGAGATGGGAGGAGAAGGAGGAGGAGCCCGCAAAGGAGACTGAGAATTGAAGGGCCAGAGAAATAAAGGGAGAACCGGAGAGGGTAGAGTCGATGAGACTCTGCTCTGTCATTCACCCCACACATCCAATCCCTCACCAAAACCTGCCGGTCTCACCTTCACAACATCGCCAAGATCCTCCCTTCCCTCTTCATCCAAATTGCTACCTTGTTGGTTCAATCTCCCATCCTATCCCGAATGGATGACTGCATCAGTCTCCTTTTCTGATCTCACATCCTCCTGTCTCTCCCCGCTTCAGTCTATACTTCACTCTGCTGCCCGCATTATCTTTCTATGGAAACGCTCTGGGCATATCATTTGCCTCTTCAAAAATCTCCAGTGGTTGCCCATCAACCTTCGCATGAAGCAAAAACTCCTCACTATTGGCTTCAAATGTCTCCATCCCCTCACCCCTCCCTACCTCAACTCTCTTCTCTCCTTTTCCAGCCCAGCCTGCACACTCCCCTCCTCTGACGCTCACCTCCTCCCTGGGCCTCGTTCTCACCTGTCCCGCCATTGACCCCTGGCCTACGTCCTATTTCTGTACTGAAATGTCCTCCCTCCAGACATCCGCCAAACTAGCTCTCTTTGTCCCTTCAAAACTCTCCTGAGAGCTCACCTCCTCCAGGAGGCCCTCCCAGACTGAGCCCCCTCCTTATCATCTGCTCATCCTCTGCTCCTCCTCCCCCCTCATCGCCCCAACTCCCTCCCTCTGCTTTCCTCTTCCCCACAGCACATATGTATGTTTGTACATAGTGCTTATTCTATTTATTTTATTAATGATGTGTACTTATCTATAATTTTATTTATTTATCTTGATGCTATTGATGCCTATCTACTTGTTTTGCTTTGTTGTCTGTCTCCCCCTTCTAGACTGTTAGCCCGTTGTTGGGTAGGGACTGTATCTGTTACCGAATTGTACTTTCCAAGCGCTTAGTATAGTGCTATGCACACAGTAAGCGCTCAATTAATGTGATTGAATGAAGGAATGAATATTGTTATATTGTACTCCACCAACTGCTTCATATTGTGCTCTGCACACAGTAAATGCCCGGTAAATCGAATTGACTGGCTGACTGATAAATTCTGCTCAGCCAGGGGCTTGGCCCTATTGGTGGAGTGAGGGCAGAAACCCTTTCGGGCCACTGGTAGTTGGTCCTTTGTCCCTGAAAAAACTTGAACAATAACCCCTCTCCCGTCTGGATTACTGTATCAGCCTCCTCTCCGATCTCCCATCCTCCTGTCTCTCCCCACTTCTATCCATACTTCACGCTGCTGCCCGGATCGTCTTTGTCCAGAAACGCTCTAGGCATGTTACTTCGCTCCGCAAAAATCTCCAGTGGCTACCAATCAACCTACGCATCAGGCAAAAATTCCTCACCCTCGGCTTCAAGGCTCTCCATCACCTCGCCCCCTCCTACCTCACCTCCCTTCTCTCCTTCTACAGCCCAGCCCGCACCCTCCGCTCCCCTGCTGCTGATCCCCTCACTGTGCCTCGTTCTCGCCTGTCCCGCCATCGACCCCCGGTCCAAGTCATCCCCCTGGCCTGGAATGCTCTCCCTCCGCACTTCCGCCAAGCTAGCTCTCTTCCTCCCTTCAAGGTCCTACTGAGAGCTCACCTCCTTCCTCTCCCACTCCTCCCCCTCCCCATCCCCCCGCCTTACCTCCTTCCCCTCCCCACAGCACTTGTATATATGCATATATGTTTGTACGTATTTATTACTCTATTTATTTATTTAATTTGTACATGTTTATTCTATTTATTTAATTTTATTTTAATATGTTTTGTTTTGTTCTCTGTCTCTCCTTTTTAGACTGTGAGCCCACTGTTGGGTAGGGACCGTCTCTATATGTTGCCATCTTGTACTTCCCAAGCGCTTAATACAGTGTTCTGCACACAGTAAGCGGTCAATAAATACAGTTGAATGAATGAATGAACCCAAGCCTAGTGGTCACACCACCACTTGCATGGCAGTGTGACCAATCCAACCCGCATGTCTTTGCCCTCCTCGTCCCTCACTCTCCATCAGTGACCCAGCATGGACCATCCAGCACTCCTGCCTCTCCCATCCCTATCCTTGACACTCCCAAATTGACCCAGCAGGGACCGTTCAAAACCACTGACCTTCCTTTATCCATTAATCTCTTTGCCTCAGTTTCCTCATTTATGAAATAGGGATTTAGACTGTGAGCCCAGTGTGGGTCAGGGACTGTGTACAACTCAAATTATCTTATGTCTAAGCCAGCGGTTAGTACGTTGTCTGGCAGATAATAAGTGCTTTTAAAAAATCACAGCTGTTGTTGTTATTATCAAGGAAGTTGGATTTGATCAGTCTTTGGGGGATTGATCAGCATAGGTGCTGTTCTCATTTCTCTTGTCACCTGACTTTTTTCATTTTTTAATTTCAGTCATTATTATATTAGTGTTTGTTAGGCCTCGGCGCTTTCTGTTAAGATGCGGGGATATGCAGAGAAGCAGCGTGGCTCAGTGGAAAGAGTCCGGGCTTTGGAGTCAGAGGTCATAGGTTCAAATCCCGGCTCTGCCAACTGTCAGCTGTGTGTCTTTGGTCTGTCAACTTCTCTGTGCCTCAGTTACCTCATCAGTAAAATGGGGATTAAAACTGTGAGCCCCCCGGGGACACCCTGATCACCTTGTAACCTCCCCAGCGCTTAGAACAGTGCTTTGCATATAGTAAGCGCTTAACAAATACCATCATCATCATTATTATTATTATTACAATATAAGTGATGCAGGGCCAAAAGTGAATGGTCAAATTTCACAAATCCCTGGGTGTAGACAATACAGAAGGGAGAAGGAGCCGGAGGAAAGAGGGTTTAATCAGAGAAGGCCTCTTGGCACAGTTGTGACCTTAATGCTTTGGGGAGGGGGCTAATGACGGTCTGGCATATGTGAAGGGAGGGAGAGGGAGTTTCAGACCTGAGGAAGGACTTGGAAGAGGAGGCGCAGGCCATATAGAAGAGATGGAGGCCCATGGGGTAATCTAGCGCTGGAAGAGCAAAGTGCCAACAGGTGGCGATAGAGAGACGCGGTGTGGGAAAGAAGCATCGCCGCCTTGTGGATAGAGCCTGGGGGTCAGAAGGACCAGATATCTAATCCAGCCCCTGCTACGTGTCCGTTGAGTGACGTTGGGCAAGTCATTTCATTCTTCTAAGCCTCAGTTACCTCGTCTCTAAAATAATAATAATTACAATAAAATCATAGTAATCATCATAACAGTTATTATTGTCGTATTTGTTAAGCACTTAACTGTGTGCCTAACACTGCTCTATGTCCTGGGGTAGATACAGGGTAATCAGATCGGACACAGTCCCACATGGGACTCACAGTCTTAATCCCCATTTTATGGATGAGGTAACTGAGCCTCAGAGAAGTGGACATACCCAAGGTCACAGAGAAGACACGTGGGGGAGCTGGGATTGGAACCCACGTCCTAGGACTTCCAGTCCCGTGCCTCCCAGAATGACGCCAGATGCTGTGAGGGGGTGATTGAGAGACACAGCTTCACAGAATACTGCCTAGGAGCACTATGGGGCGGTAGAGAGGAGCAACATCCCAGAACAAGCTCACTGCTGTATAATAATAATAACGGTACATTTTATGTGTTTCCTTTGTGCCAAGCACTGTTGTTAAAGCTAGAGTAGATCCAAGTTAATCAGGTTGGACACAGTCCCTGTCCCATATGGGCCTCATAGTCTTAATCCCCATTTTGCAGATGAGGTAACTGAGGTAACTGCCCAAGGTCACACAGCAAGCAGTCACACAGCAAGCATGTGGCAGAACTGGTATTAGTACACACAGGACCTTCTAACCCCCAGGCCTGTCCTATCCACTAAGCCACGAAGCCACGCTGGCTTAGTGGAAAAAGCACGGGCTTGGGAGTCAGAGGTCGTGAGGTCTAATTCCAGCTCTGCCACTTGTCTGCTGTGTGACCTTGGGCAAGTCACTTAACTTGTCTTTGCCTCAGTTACCTAGATTGTGAGCCCGTTGTTGGGTAGGGGCCATCTCTATATGTTGCCAACTTGTACTTCCCAAGTGCTTAGTACAGTGTGCTACACACAGTAAGCGCTCAATAAATACGTTTGAATGAATGAATGAATGTAAAATGGGGATTAAGACCGTGAGCCCCATGTGGGCCAACCCGATTACCTTGTATCTACCCCAGTGCTTAGAACAGTGCAGCGTGCTTAGAACAGAGAAGCAGCGTGGCTCACTGGAAAGAGCACGGGCTTTGGAATCAGAGGTCATGGGTTCGAATACTGACTCGTCAATTGTCAGCTGTGTGACTTTGGGCAAGTCCCTTAACTTCTCTGTGCCTCAGTTACCTCATCTGTAAAATGGGGATTAAGTCTATGAGCCCCCCGTGGGACAACCTGATCATCTGGTAACCTCCCTAGCGCTTAGAAGAGTGCTTTGCACATAGTAAGCGCTTAATAAATGCCATAAAAAACAGTGCTTGGCACATAGTAAGTGCTTAACAATAGAGAAGCAGCGTGGCTCAGTGGAAAGAGCCCGGGCTTTGGAGTCAGAGGTCATGGGTTCAAATCCCGGCTCTGCCAATTGTCAGCTGTGTGACTTTGGGCAAGTCACGGAATTTCTCTGTGCCTCAATTACCTCATCTGTAAAATGGGGATTAAGACTGTGAGCCCCCCCGGGGACAACCTGATCACCTTGTAACCTCCCAGTGCTTAGGACAGTGCTTTGCACATAGTAAGCGCTTAACAAAGGCCCTCATTACTATTATTAAATACCATTATTATTATTATCATTATAGTATACTATACTGCCACCAAGCACAGCCCCCCTGAACAAGCCCACTGCTGCCACCAGGGGGTGATAGGGAGGTGCAGCCTCCCAGAATAACGATTGGTGCCACCAGGGGGCAGGCTGCTGCTCTCCGACCAAAGAATGGTTCTGGTTCCAGGGGCCAGGGACATCTCTCCAGAGCAGCTGCTCAGTGCTTTTCCTCGGCCTCTTACACCGTGGGCACATTCCACACCCAGATTTACCCCATTACTAAATGACCTGTATTGCTACCCCACAGGGAGAGAGGGAGAGAGAGAGAGAGAGAGAGAGAGAGAGAGAGAGAGGGAGAGAGAGAGAGTGTGTGTGTGTGTGTGTGTGTGTGTGTGCGTGTGTGTGTGTGAATAATTGGGGAGAAGATGAGTAATGAATCGGCTGCCACTCTTGGGAGAACAGAGTCTGCAGCTCTGTGCGGGAAGCTAGTTCTGTCTGATTCGATTGGGACTGAAAAGAGCCAGGGTCCTTAATTCTATAGACGGGGCAAGGTTCGTCGTGTCTCTAGTCCTTCTCCAGGGTCACTGCAAAGTCTCGGTCCCCAGAAAAAGGACATTTCTAGGCATAACACAGAAGCTTGAGTGATCCAATGTCAGGAGGAGGACAGAGTGTCTAAGAGAGTCTCTATCCTATTTTTCTCTGAGAAGCAAAGTGTGCAAACTCCTACCTGAGGTCAAGGAAACAGGGGTGTGGGCAGGGAGGACAAAGGGCAGGTATTGTACTAGAAACTTGCACTCTATCCACTGTGCGGTTCTGCTCCTTCAATCGATCAGTTGGGTCGATGGAGCTCTTGCTGTGTGCAGAGCACTGTACTAAGCCCTTGGGAGAGTACAGTATGACAGACACATTCCCTCCCCACAATAAGATTAATATTAACGATAATGTTGGTATTTGTTAAGTGCTTACTATGTGCCAAGCACTGTTCTAGGCACTGGCACTGTTCTAAGCGCTTACCGTATCGGGGGGACTGGAGTTCCTGGAGTAACAGAACTGGCGGTTGCAGGTGGGAGGACAAAGGAGGTTTTCTTTTCTAGAAATGGAATTCTATACAGTGTGTAGTTCTGTCCCTCTAGTGTGTGGAGAACAGGCCCCTTCTAGGGATGTGAGGAAGGGATGGGTAAGTGTTTGTAGGGCAGAGTGTGGCAGTCATCCTAGCTGCAGATCCACTTAACCATGTTGGGCCGGGAGGGGGCAGGGAGAGTGGGCAAAGGTGTTGGCAAAACTAGGTTGTCTGTGCTTCCCCCCGCCGCCTTTTCCTGCTTCCCCGCTTCCCCTTTCCACACCCAACTTTGAGCACTGGTTTTCCTTTCAACAGATGTGGTCCCGGTCAGACGCGTAGGATCACCAGTTCAGGTATCTCAAGACCAGGGTTCAGAACTCGACATGTCCACGGACAGGAACCAGAGGAGAAGCTCCAGTGACACTTCACTCCGATGAGACCAAGGTTCTTCTGCCCATCCCCAAAGGAGGGCTGAGTGAGTCCTGAGGTCCCCCTTCCTGCAATAGCATGTCCAGTCTGCCCAAAGCCCTCCAGCCAAAATCCCCTGGCAGCACACAGCTCAGGGCAGGATGGCCGAGGGGAGAATCTAGTCACTACTCATTGTAGAAAAACTGCTCAGTGCATCTCTCCAGGCTTGAGGCACATCTTTCTAATGTGGACAGATATCAATTCCCAGACATGCCCTGCTGTCAGGATGGAGTCTTGGGTGGCAGAATCCTCCAAAAGAGGGGTGGTGGTGGTGGTGGTGGTCGTGGTGGGGTGTGTGTGTGTGTGTGTGTGTGTGTGTGTGTGTGTGTGTGTGTGTGTGTGTGTGCCTGCGTGTGTGGATGTGTATGTATGGATGTATATATGAGAGGACAGTGATTTTTTGGTTCAACCCACACTTCATCAATCCATTCAATCGCATTTATGACAATAGTAATAATACTGTTATTTGTTAAGTGCTTACTATGTGCCATGCATTGTTCTAAGCAAGGGGCACATACATGGTCATCAGAGTGTCCCACCAGGGGCTCATAGTCTCAATCTCCAATTTGCAGATGAGGTAACCGAGGCACAGAGAAGTTAAGTAGCTTGACTTAAGTTAAGGTCACACAGCTTACAAGTGGCAGAGCCAGGAATAGAACCCAAGTCCTCTGACATCCAAGCCCGTGCTCTTTCCACTAAGCCATAGAGCGCTTGCTGTGAGGAGAGCACTGTACTAAGCGCTTGGGAGAGTACAGTACAGCAAAAAAGAGAGACAGTCCCTGCCCACAACTAGCTCCCAGTCTAGAGGGGGAGAGAGGTATTAATCCAAGTAAAAAGGCATCAGGACATCAATGCGAGTTAACAGGCATCAATTTAAAAAATACAATTACAGATATAATTAACAAAATCATTCATTCAGGCAGTCGTATTTATTGAGCACTTACTGTGTGCAGAGCACTGTACTGAGCGCTATATGTTGCCGACTTGTACTTCCCAAGCGCTTAGTACAGTGCTCTGCGCACAGTAAGCGTTCGATAATTACGATTGAATGAATGAATGACCAGGGCCCAGAAGCGGGGTGACCAGGGCAGGGAGGCACATGTGACCAGAGATGTGAGGCTGAGGGGGGCCAGGGCCGAGATGCAGTGGGGGACGAGGGCCGGGAGGCAGAGGAGGACCAGTGTCGAGATTCCTGGAGGGACCGGGGCCAGAAGGCAGAGAGGGACAAGGGCGGGAGGCAGAGAGGGACCCGGGCCGGAGGCAGAGTGTTACCTGGGCCGGGAGACAGGCGGACCAGGGCAGGGAAGAAGAGAGATATCTGGGCCGGGGGATGGGGGACCAGGGCCGGGAGGCAGAAGGGTACCTGGGCTGGGAGACAGAGGGGACCCAGGGCCAGGACGGAGACCCAATGGCTTGGAGGTAGAAGGAGACCAGGACTGGGAGGCACTGAGGGATCAGGGCCAGGAGACAGAGGGGGACCAGGGCCAGGAGGCATAGGGGTACCTGGGCCGGGAGACATTGGAGACAAGGGCAGGGAGGCAGATGGGTACTTGGGCTGGAAGAAGGGGGACCAGGGCCGGGAGGCAGAGGGGGATCAGGGCCGGGAGGCTGAGGGGAACCAGGGCCGGGAGGCAGAGGGTTATCTAGGCCAGACGACAGGTGGACCAGGGCACGGAGACCGTGGAACCTAGGCCGAGACATAGAGGGTCCCAGGGCCAGGATGGAGAGAGGGGCCTGGGCCGGGATGGAGAGAGGGGCCAGGGCTTGGAGTTAGAGGAAACCAGGGCCTGGAGGTAGTGGGAACCCTTGGCCAGGATGGAGAGAAACCCAATGGTCTAGAGGTAGAGGGAGGCCAGGGCTGGGAGACTCAAAGGGACTAGGGCTGGGAAGCAGAGGGGGACCAGAGCCAGAAGGCAGAGGGGTACCTGGGCTGGGAGATGGGTAACCAGGGTTGGGAAGCAGAGGGGACCAGGGCTGGGAGGCAGAGGGGCACCATGGCCCGGAAACGTGGACCAGGGCCGGGAAGCAGAGGGGGACCAGGGCCAGGAGACAAAGGGGTCAGTGAGGTCAGAGAGGCAGAGGCCGGCCGGGGCCGGGAAGCATGGGGGCCAGGGAGAAAGGCAGAGGGGTACCTGGGCTAGGAGACCAGGGGAACAGGGCCAGGAGGTTGAGGGGACAGAGGGCCGGGAGGCAGAGGGGGACCCCGGCAGGGCGGCAGTGGGGGACCAGGGCCAGGAGGCAGAGGGGTACCTGGGCCGGGAGACAGGGGGACTGGGGTCCGGAGGGAGAGGGGGACCACGGTCAGGAGGTAGAATGGGACCAGGGTGGGGATTCAGAGGGGGATAAGGAATGGGAAGTAGAGTGGTACATGGTCCGGGAGACAGGGGAACATGGACCGGGAGAGCGGGGGACCAGGGGTGGGAGGCAGAGGGGTAACTGAGCCGAGGGATTGGGGACCAGGGTCGGGAGGCAGAGGGTGACCAGGGCCAGGAGCCAGAGGCGTACATGGGCCAGGAGGTCCAGAGGTACCAGGGCCGAGAAGTTGGAGGAACCAGGGCAGGTAGCTAGAAGGGGACCTGGATCGGTAGACAGGAGGACCAGGTCTGAGAAGCAGAGGGAGACCATGGCCAAGAGGCAGGGGGTGACCAGGTCATAGACGCAGAGGCTGACCAGGTCCGGAAGGCAGGGCTGTGGGCTGTGAGGCTAAGGGGGACCAGGCCGGAGAAACGGGGGCGACAAGGGCAGGAAGGCATAGGGGGACCAGGGACGGGAAGCCGAAAGGAACCATTACCTGAAGGCAGAGAAGGACCAAGGCTAGGAGGCTGAGGGGTACCTAGGCGGAGAAACAGGGCGAACAGGGTGGGTAGGCAGAGGTGTCCAATGCTAGGAGGCAGTCGAGTAGTACCTAGGCCAGAAGACGGGGGACCAAGGCCGGGAGGTAGAAGCAGTCCAGCGTGGGGAAGCAGGAGGTTACCTGGGCCGGGAGGTAGAGGTGAACCTGGGCCGGAAGACAGGGGAACCAGGGCCTGAAGGCAGAGAGGGACCAAGGCTAGGAGGCCGAGTGGTACCTAGGCCGGGAGACAGGGGGACCAGGGCCGGGAGGCAGAAGTAGTCCAGAGTGGGGAGACAGAAGGTTACCAGGGCTGAGAGGTAGAGGGGACCCTGGGCCAGAAGACAGGGGAACCAGGGCCGAGAGGCAGAGGAGGACCAGGGCAGGGAGAGAGGGGGACCAGTGCTGGGAGGCAGAGGGGTACCTAGGCCAGGTGACAGGGGGACCATGTCCAGGAGGTAGAGGGTACAGAGGGTCGGGACAGAGACTCACCCAAGGGCCTGGAGGTTGAAGGAAACCCAAGACCAGGAGGCCATGGGGGACCAGGGCCAGGAAACACAGAGGGACCAGGGCCAGGAAGTAAAAGGTTACCTGGGCTGGGAAGCATAGGGGGACCAGGGTCGAGGAGCCGGTGGGACAATGGCAGGGAGGCAGAGGGGGACCAGAGCCGGGAGGCCGAGGAGGACCAGGGCAGTTAGGCAGAAGGGGATCAGGTCCAGGAGGCAGAGGCGTACCTGGGCCGGGAGACAGGGGACCAGGGCCAGGAGGCAGAGGGGTTCCTGGTCCGGGAGGCAAAGGAGTACCAGGGCCGAGAGGCGGTGGGGAACGAGGACAGGGAGGCAGAGGGGGACCGGGGCCGGGAGATGGGGACCAGGGCTGAGAAGCAGAGGGGGACCTGTGCCAAGAGGCAGGGGACGACCAGGTCATAGAGGTCGAGGCAGACCAGAGCCGCGAGGCAGCGGGATACCTGGGCCGGGAGACATAGGACGAGGGCCGCGAGGCAGAGGGGTAACTGGGCCGAGAGCCTGGGGACCAGGGCCGGCAGGCATAGGATGACCAGGGCCAGGAGGCAGAGGTGTACCTGGGCTGGGAGAAAGAGAGGGACCAGGGCCGAAAAGGGCGGGTACCAGGGCCCGAGGCAGACGGGGACCAGGGCCAGGAGACAGGGAGACCAGGGTCAAAAGGCAGAGGGGAACCAGGGCCAGGAGGCAGGGGGGGACCAGGGCAGTGCGGCAGAGGGGTACCAGGGCTGGGAGGTAGAAGGGGACCAGGGTGGGGAGGCAGAGGGGGACCTGGGCAGGTAGTCAGAAGGAAATCAGGTACAGGAGGCAGAGGGGTACCTGGGCCAGGAGATGGCGGACCAGGGCCGGGAGGCAGGGCGTTCAGGGCCTGGAGGCAGAGGGGGACCAGGGCCAGGAGGCAGAGGGGTACCTGGGCAGGGAGGCAAAGGGGAACCAGGGCGGAGAAGCTGGGGCGACAAGGGCTGGGAGGCAGAGGGGGGCCAGGGCCTGGAGGCGGAGAGGGACCAGGCCTGGAGGCAGAGGGCTTTCTCTACTGGGAAACAGGGAGGTCGGTAGGTAGCGGGGACTCGGGGCCGGTACGGAGAAAGGGACCAGGGCCTGGAGGCTGAGGGAGACCAGGGCCGGGAAGCACAGAGGCACCAGGGCTTGGAGGCAGAGGGGGACCAGGGACAGGAGGCAGAGGGTACCTGAGCCGGGAGGCAGGGGGACCAGGGCCGGGATTCAGGGGGGTACCTAAGCCGGGAGACACGAGGACCAGGGCTGAGAAGCAGAGGGGGAGCAGGCCCGAGAGGCAGGGGGTGACCAGGCCCGAGAGGCAGGGGGCGCCCATGTCAGAAAGGCAGAGGCAGACCAGAGCCGGGAGGCAGAGGGTTACCTGAGATGGGGGACCAGAGCCAGGAGGCAGAGGGTGACCAGGGCCAGGAGGCAGAGGCGTACGTGGGCCGGGAGGTAGAGAGGCACCATGGCCAAGAAGTAGGGGGGACCTGGGCTGAGAAGCAGAGGGGGACCAGGGTGGGTGGGCAGAAGGGCACCAGGTCCAGAAGGCATAAGGGGACCTAGGCCGGGAAACAGGGAGATCAGGGCCGGGATGTAGAGGGGACCAGAGCCGGGACGGAGAATGGGACCAGGGCCTGGAGGTCGAGGGAGGCCAGGGCCGGGAGGCACAGATGGTCCCGGGTCGGGAGGCAGACGGGGATCAGGGCGGGGATGCAGAGTGGGACCAGGGCGAGGAAGCAGAGAGGTACCCCTGCATGGATACAGGAGGATCAGGGCTGAGAAGCAGAAGGAGGCTAGGGCCGAGAGGGAGGGGGAGACTAAGTCATAGACACAGAGGTGGACCAGGGCCGGGAGACATAGGGGTACGTGGGCTGGGAGGCAAAGGGGACCAGGGCAGAGAAGCGGGGTCGACAAAGGCAGGAAGGCAGAGAGGGACCAGGGCTAGGAGGCAGAAGGGTACCTGGGCAGGGAGACAGGGGGACCAGGGCCGGGAGGCTTATGGGGACCAGGGCGGGTAGGCAGAGGTGGACCAGGGCCAGGAGGCAGAGGGGTACCTAGGCCAGGAGACAGGGGGAACAGGGCTGGGAGGCAGAGGGGGACCAGAGCCTGGTGGCAGAGAGTGACGACCATGGCTAGGATGCAGAGGGGTGCCTGGGCCCGGAGACGGGGGGCCAGAGCCGGGAGGGAACCAGGGTCGAGAATCAGGGCGGGACCAGGACAGGGAGGCAGCGGGGGACCAGGGACAGGAGGTAGAAGGGGACCCGTGTCGGGAGGTAGTGGGGTACCTGGAACGGGAAACAGGTGTTCCAGGGCTGGGAGGAAGAGGGAACCAAGGGCTGGGATGGAGAGAGACCCTAGGGCCCGGAGGTAGAAGGTGACCATGTCCTGGATGCACAGAGGGACCAGGGGCGGGAGGCAGGGAGCTACCTGGGTCGGGAGACGGGAACGATGGCCAGGAGGCAGAGGGGTACCAGGCCAGGAGACAGGCAGCAGGGCCGGGTTGTATATGGTTCCCAGGGCTGGGACAGGCACGGGCCTGGAGGCAGAGGGGCACCACGGCCTGGAACCATAGGGGGACCGGGGCCAAAAGGCAGGAGGATACCTGTGCCGGGAGGCAGAGGGTGACCTGGGTCAGGAAGAAGAGGGGTACCTGGGCCTGGAGGCAAAAGGGGACCAGGCAGAAAAGCGGGGCGACAAGGGCAGGGAGACAGAGGGGGACAAGGGCCGGGAGGCCAAGGGAGACCAGGGCCTGGAGGCAGAGAGGGACCAGGACTAGGAGGCAGAGGGGTGGACCACGAAACAGGTGGACCAGGGCCAGAAGGTAGGCGTGAACCACGGCTGGGTCGGAGAGAGGGAACAGGGCATGGAGGTTGAGGGAGACCAGGGCGGTGAGGCTCAGAGGGACCAGGGCTGGGATCCAGACGGGGATCAGTGCGGGGAGGCAGAGGGGGACCATGGCCAGGAGGCAGAGGGGTACCTAGGCCGGGAAACAGGGGGAACAGGGCCGGGAGGCAGGGCCTGGACCCATAGGGGGACCGGATCCAAAAGGCAGGGGGATACCTGGGCCAGGAGGCAGAGGGTGACCTGGGCCAGGAGGCAGAGGGGTACCTGGGCCTGGAGGCAATGGGGGACCAGGGCGGAAAAGCGGGGCGACAAGGGCAGGGAGACAGAGGAGGACCAGGGCTGGGAATCCGAGGGAGACCAAAGCCGGGAGGCCGAGGAAGACGGGGGCCTGGAGGCAGAGAAAGACCATGACTAGGAGGCAGAGGGGTACCTGGACCAGGAAACAGGGGGAACAGGGCAGGGAGGTAGGCATGGCCCAGGGCTGGGACGGAGAGAGGGACCAGGGCATGGAGGTTGAGGGAGACCGGGGCTGGGAGGGACAGAGGGACCAGGGCTGGGAGGCACTCGGGGATCAGAGCGGGGAGGAAGAGGGGGAGCAGGGCCAGGAGGCACAGGGGTACCTGGTCCGGGAGACAGAGGAACCATTGCCGGGAGGCAGAGGGGTACCTGGGCTGGGAGACAGGGGGACCAGGGCCGGGAGACAGAGGGGTAACTGGGCCAAGAGATGAAGGACCATGGCCGGGAGGCAGAGGATCACCAGGGCCAGGAGTCAGAGGCGTACCTGTCCTGGGAGGTAGCGAGGGACCATGGCCGAGATGTCGGGGGGACCTGGGCCGGGAGGCAGAGGTGGACCTGGGCCTGGAGGCAGGGAAATCAGGGCCTAGATTCAGAGGGGGACCAGGGTCAGTAGGCAGAGTGGAACTTGGGCCGGGCGACAGGGAGATGAGGGCCGATACGGAGAAAGGGACCGGGGCCTGGAGGTTGAGAGGGACCAGGGCCGGGAGGCAGACGAGGAAAGGGCGGGGACGCAAAGGGGGACCAGGGCTAGGAAGCAGAGGGGTACCTGGTCCGGGAGGCAGAGGGGTATCTGGGAACGGAGACGGGAGGTTCAGGGCTGAGAAGCAGAGGGAAACCAGGGCCGAGAGGCGGAGGACGACCAGGTCATAGACGCCAAGGCGGACCAGGGCCGGCAGGCATACAGGTACTTGGGCCGGGAGGCAGAGGGGGACCAGGACAGAGAAACGGGTGTGACAAGGGCCGGGAGGCAGAGGGGAACCAGGGCACGGAGGCAGAGGAGCTCTAGGGCTGGGAGGCCGAGGGGGAATAGGGTCTGGTGGCAGAGAGGGACCCGGGCTAATAGGCATAGGGGTACCTGTGTCTGGAGACAGGGGGACCAGGGCCAGGAGGTAGAGGGGACCCAGGGCTGGGAGGCAGGGGTAGACCATGGCAGGGCGGCAGAGGGGGACTAGGGCCAGGAGGCATCGGGTACCTGGGCCGGGAGACAGGGGGACAAGGGCAGGGAAGCAGAGGGGTACTTAGGCTGGGAGAAAGGGGACCAGGGCCGGGAGACAGCGGGGGACCAGGGCCAGCAGGCAGAGGGGTACCTGGGCCGGGAGACGGGGAAACCAAGGACGGAAGGTAGTGCAGTACCTTGGCCGGGAGGTAGAAGGGACCCAAGGCCGGGATGGGGAGAGACCCAAGGGCCTGGAGGTAGAGGGAGACCAGGGCAGGAAGGCAGAGGGGTGCCTGGGCCAGGAGGCAGAGGGGTACCTGGGCTGGAAGGCAAAGGGGGACCAGGGCCGAAAAATGGGGGAGCAGGGCCGGGAGGCAGAGGGGGACCAGGGATGGGAGGCAGAGGGGGTCCAGGGCGGGGAAGTAGAGGGGGACCAGGGTCAGGAAGCAGAGGGCTATGTGGGTTGGGAGACAAGGGAACCAGGGCCGGGAGATAGAAGGGACCCTGGGATGGGATGGTAAGTGACCCAAGGGCATTGAGGTAGAAGGACACCAGGGTTGGGAGGCACAGAGGGACCAGGGCCGGGAGTTAGAAGGAGACCAGGGATGTGAGGCACAGAGGGACGGGGGCCAGGAGGCAGAGGGGTATCTGGGCCGGGAGACAGGGGGACCAGGGCCGGGAGGCAGTGAGGCACCTGGGCTGGGAGACAAGATCCTGGGTCGGGAGGTAGAGGGTACCCTGGGCCAGGACGGATTGAGACCCAAGGGCCTGGAGGTACTAACCAGACGGGTATGTGGGTCGAGAAACGGGGATCAGGGCCAGGAGGTAGAGTGGACCCCGGGTCGGGATGGTGAGTGACCCAAGGGCTTGGAGGTAGAAGAAGACCAGGGCTGGGAGGCACAGAGGGACCAGTGCCAGGAGGCACAGAGGGACCAGTGCCGGGAGGCAGAGGGGGACTAGGGCCGGGAGGCAGAGGGGTACCTGGGCTGGGAGACAGGGGGACCAGGGCCAGGGAGCAGTTGGGCATCTGGGCTGGGAGACGGAGTCCTTGACTGGGAGGCAGAGGTTGACCAGGGCCAGGAGGCAGTGGGGTACGTGGGCGCGGAGGCAGAGTGGGACCAGGGCTGAGAATGGGGGGGACCAGGGTGGGGAGGAAGAAGGGGACTAGAGTCAGGAGGCAGAGGAGGACCACGGCAGGAAAGCAGAGGGGGACCAAAGCCAGGAGGCAGAGGGGGACCAAGGCCAGGATGCAGAGAGGGACCAGGGCCAGGAGACAAGGAGGACCAGGGCCTGGAGGCAGAGGGGTACCTGGGTCTGGAGATGGGGACCAGACCTGGGAGGTAGAGGGGACCGCGGGTCAGGACAGAGAGAGACCCAAGGGCCCAGAGGTAGAAGGAGACCAGGGCCGGGGGTCACAGAGGGACCAGGGCCGGGAGGTTGAGTGGGATCAGGGCAGGGCGGCAGAGGGGGACCAGGGCCGGGCTGCAGAGGGGGGACCAGGGCCTGGAGGCAACGGGGTACCTGGGCTGGGTGGCTGAGGCGGACCAGGGCCGAGAGGCGAGGGGTCCGGGCCAGGAGGCAGAGGGGTACCTGGCCCGGGAAACGGGGACCAGGGTTGGGTGGTAGAGTGGTACCTGTGCCAGAAGACATGGGGACCTGGGCCTGTTGGTAGAGGGGACTCAGGGCTGGGAAGGAGTGAGGAACCAAGGCCTGGAGGTAGAGGAAGACCAGGGCCGGGAAGCACAGAGTACCAGAGCCGGGAACGAGAGAGTGACCAGGGCCTGGAGGTAAAGGGAGACCAGGGCCGAGAGAAGAGGGGAGGGGGAACAAGTCTGGGAGGCAGAGGGGTACCAGGGCCAGGAGGTAGGGTGTTACCAAGTCCGGAATCGGGGACCAGGGCCTGGAGGTAGAGGGGACTCAGGGCCGGGACAGAGAGAAGGGCCAGGGCCAGGAGGTAGAGGGAGACCGGGGCCCGGAGGTACAAGGCGACAAAGGCTGGGAAGAACTGGGGCATCCTGCCAGTAAGCAGGGAGGGACTAAGTCCGGGTGGAAGATGTGGACTAAGTCTGGGAGGTAGAGGTGAACTAGGGCCGGAGGGAGAAGGGGACAAGGGCCAGAAGGTCGGGGGTGGGGGGCAGAGCCAGATAGTAAAGTGGGACCAGGGTTGAAAGGCAGCGAGGGACAAGAGCCGGAAGGCAGAGGGGGACCAGGGCCTAGAGGTAGAGGGGGACCAGGCCAGGAGACAGAGGGCTACCTGGGCCGGGAGACGGGAGACCAGGGTCGGGAGGCAGAGGAGGACCAGGGTCCGGAGGTAGAGCGGGACCAGGGCCCGGAGGCAGAGGGGTACCAGGGCCAAGAGGCTGAGGGGCTCCTGGGCCAAGAAGCTGAGGGGGAACAGGGCCAGGAAGCAGAGGGTTTCCTGGGCCGGGAGGCAGACGGTGATCAGGGCCGATAAGCTGGGGAGACCAGGATATGGAGGCAGAGGCGGACCTGGGCCGGGAGGCAGATGGGGAACACGGCGGGTAGGCAGAGACGGACCAGGGCCAGGAGGCAGAGGGGTACCTAGGCCGGGAGACAGGGGGCCAGGGCCGGGAGGTAGAGGGAGACCTGGGCCAGGAGACAGAGGGGTACCTGGACCGGGATGCAGAGGGACCAGGGCAGGGCGGCAGAGGGGTCCCTGGGCCGCGTGACAGGGGTCCAGGGCCGAGAGGTGTAGGGGGCAAGGACCAGGAAGCAGCAGAGTGCCTGGGCCGGGAGGCAGGGGGACGATGGCCAGGAGGCAGAGGGGGACCAGGGCCAGGAGACCGTCATCAGGGTCGGGTGGTATTTGGGACCCAGGGCTGGGATGGAGAGGGGTACCCGGGCCTTGAGGAAGAGGGGGACCAGGGCAGGTACTCAGAAGGGGACCAGGGCAAGACGTCGGAGGGGTACCTGGGCCAGGATACAGGGGGACCAGGTCAGGGAGGCAGAGGGGTATCTGGGCCAGGAGACAGGGGGAACAGGGCCAGGAGTCAGAGGGGTAACTGGGCCGAGAGACGGAGGAGCAGGGCCTGGAGGCAGAGGCGCACCAGGGCCTGGAACCCTGGGGGGGAGGGACCAGGGCCAGAAGGCAGGGGGGTACCTGGCCCTGTAGGCAGAGGGTGACCTGGGCCAGGGGGCAAAGGGGTACCTGGGCTGGGAAGCTAAGGGGGACCAGGGCGGAAAAGTGGGGCGACAAGGGCAGGGAGGTAGAGGGGTCCAGGGACGGGAGGCCGAGGGAGATCAGGGCCTGGAGGCAGAGAGAGATCAGGGCCTGGAGGCAGAGAGGGACCAGGGCTAGGAGGCAGAGGGGTACCCGGACCAGGAAATGGGGACCAGAACCGGGAGGCATAGGTGACCCCGGGCCAGGACTGAGAGAAGGATCAGGGCATGGAGTTTGAGGGACACCAGGGCCTGGAGGAAGAGAGGGACCAGGACTAGGAGGCAGAGGGGTACCTGGGCTCGGAGACAGGGGGACCAGGGCGGGGAGGCAGAGGGGTAACTGGGCCAAGAGACGGGGGACCAGGGCCGGGAGGCAGAGGATGACCAGGGCCAGGAATCAGAGGTGTACATGGGCCGGAAGGTAGCGAGGGACCATGGCCGAGAAGTCGGGGGGACCAGGGCCGGGAGGCAGAGGGGGACCTAGGCCGGGCAACAGGGAGATTAGGGACGAGAGGCAGAGGGGGACCAGGGCCAGTAGGCAGAGTGGAACTTGGGCCAGGAGACTGGGGGACCTGGGCCCGGAGGTAGAGGGGACCAGGGCTTGCAGGGCGAGAGGGACCAGGGCCGGGAGGCAGACGGGGACAGGGCGGGGTGGCAGCTGGGAACCAGGGCCTGGAAGCAGTGGGGTACCTGGGCCGGGAAGCAGAGGGGTATCTGGGTCCGGAGACAGGAGGACCAGGGCTGAGAAACAGAAGGACCAGGGCCGAGAGGCAGGGGGTGACCAGGTCATAGACGCCGAGGCGGACCAGGGCCGGGAGGCATAGGGGTACCTGCGCCGGGAGGCAGAGGGGTACGAGGGCAGAGAAACAGGGGTGATAAGGGCAGGGAGGCAGAGGGGAACCAGGGCATGGAGGCAGAGGGGCACTAGGGCTGGGAGGCCTAGGGGGACTAGGGCCTGGAGGCCGAGAGGGACCAGGGCTAGGAGGCAGAAGGGTTCCTTGTTCTGGAGACAGGGACCAGGCCCAGGAAGTAGAAGGGACCCTGGGCCGGGATGGACAGAGTCCCAAGGGCCTGAAGGTAGAAGGAGACCAGGGCCGGGAGGGTGGCAGAGCGGCGGAAGGTAACCAGGGCCAGGAGGCAGAGGGGGACTAGGGCCAGGAGGCATGGGATACCCAGGCCGGAAGGCTGGTGGGGACCAGGGCCGAGACGTGGCAGGGACCGGGGCACGGAGGCATAGGGGGACCAGGGCCGAGAGGCAGAGGGGGACCAGGGCCAGGAGGCAGAGGGGTACCTATGCCGGTAGAGAGGGTGACCAGGGCCGGAAGGTAGAAGGGACCTAGGGCCGTGACGGAGAAAGACCCAAGGCCCTCTAGGTAGAAGAAGAACAGGGCCAGGAGGCAGAGGGGTACCTGGGCCGGTAGAGAGGGTGACCAGGGCCGGAAGGTAGAAGGGACCTAGGGCCGTGACGGAGAAAGACCCAAGGCCCTCGAGGTAGAAGAAGAACAAGGCCAGGAGGCAGAGGGGTACCTGGGCCGGGAGACAAGAGGACCAGGGCCGGGAGGTAGAGGGAACCCAGGGCCGGGACGGAGAGAGGCCCAAGGGCCTGGAGGTAGGAGACCAGGGCCGGGAGACAGAGGGCAGCCAGGGCCGGGAGGGAGAGGGGTACGTGGGCTGAAAGACAGGGGGACCAGGGCAGGGAGACCGAGAGGTACCTGGGCTGGAAGACAAGGGGACCAGGGCCGGGTGGTAAAGGGGACCCAGGGCCATGACAGAGAGAGACCCAAGAACCTGGAAGTAAAAGGAGAGCAGGGCCGGGAGGCATAGAGGGACGAGGGCCGGGAGGCAGCAGAGGACCAGGGCAGGGTGGCAGAGGAGGACCCGGGTAGGGAGGCGAAGGGGTACCTGGGATGGGAAACAGGGGGACCAGGGCAGGGAGGTAGAGGGGTACCTGGGCCGGGAGACAGGGGGATCAGGGCCGGGAGGTAGAGGGGATGAAAGTGCAGGGTGGAGAGAGGGACCAGGGCCTGGAGAGAGGGACCAGGTCCGGGAAGCAGAGGGGGACCAGTGCCAGGAGGCAGGGGGGACCAGTTCCAGGAGGCAGACGGGGACCAGTACCAGGAGGCTGAGGGGTACCTTGTCCAGAAGGCTGAGGGGTAACAGGACCGAGAAGCAGGGGGGACCAGGGCAGGGAGGCAGGAGGGGAGCAGGGACAGGAGGCAGAGGGGGATCAGGTCTAGGAGACAGAGGGGTACCTGGGCCGGGAGAAAGGGGACCAGGGCCGGGAGACAGAGGGGATCCAGTGCCAGGTGGCAGAGGGGTACCTGGTCTGGGAGGCAGAGGAGTACCTGGGCTGGAAGGCAGAGGGAGACCAGGGCCGGGAATCGTGGGGACCAGGGCAGGGAGGCAGAGGGGGAGCAGGGTCGGGAGGCAGAGGGGGACCAGGGCAGGGTGGCAGAGGGCGACCAGGGCAGGTTGGTAGAGGAGGACCAGGGCTGGGAGGCAAAGAGGTACCTGGGATGGGAAACAGAGGGACCAGGGCAGGGAGGTAGTCGGGTACCTGGGCTGGGAGACAGGGGAACCAAGGCCGGGAGGTAGAAGGGACCCAAGTCTGGGATAGAGAGAGGGACCTGGGCCTGGAGCAAGGAGACCAGGGCCAGGACGTACAGAAGGACACTCTTAATCCCCATTTTGCAGATGGGGTAACTGAGGCACTGAGAGGTCAGGTGACCTGCCCAAGATCACACAGCAGACATATGGTGGAAGCGGTATTAAAACCTATTTCCTTCTGACTCTCAGGCCCGTCTTCTATTCTCTTTCTTGGCAACAAGTTAAAGTACCCATCCCATTTAATCTTTGCAGGTTCAAGTCTCTGCTTTCTCAGGCCACCGCCGTCAGTACCGGACAGATTAGGCGTGTTGGGCAGGCCTTTCACTGCCTCAGTTTCCGTCTGGGTGGCACTGACTGGGCCTCAGAAAGTAAGAGGGCAGAACACAAGGAGGCTGGTCTTTGGGGCCTAAGTCAAGCCCGTGGCGTAGTGGAAAGCACATTTTGCTGGCTTCCTATCCTGGTTCTGCCCCTAACTTGCTGGGTGACCTTGGCTGAGTCACTTAAATTCTCTGGACCTCTTTGTCTTACCGGTAAAACGGGGATAAAAATGTCCGCCTCTCCTTGTTTCACAGAGATGTTGGGAGGATAAAATGAGACAGATGACCTGAAAGTGCTTCATAAAAGTCAAAGCGCTATAATATTTTTATCATCATCATCGTAGTATTTGTTGAGCCTTTATTATGTGTCAAGCACTATTCTAAGTACTGGGGCGTATTTAATCAGGCTTAACACAGTCCCAATCACACTGGGGCTTATAGACTAAGCGGGAAGGAGAACAGGTAATTGATCTCCGTTTTAAGTTAAGGAAATTAAAGCATAGATTAGTTAAGTTAATTGCCCAAGGTGTCAAAGCAAGCATCTGGAAGGGCTGGGATTACAACCCAGGTTCTCTGACTCCCTGGCCCTCGCTCTTTCCACTAGACCATGCTACGTCTATGAAAAGTATTCTTGTCTTGTCTTATGCCGACGAGTCGTTTCTGACCCATAGCGACTCCAAGGACTCACCTCCACTCTCCACCTGCAGTCATTCTGGCAGAGTTTTTCTGGTAAACATAAGGAAGTGGTTTACCATTGCCTTCTTCCTCGTGATCAACTTGAGTCTCCGCCCTTGACTCTTGTACATATTTACTATTCTATTTATTTTATTTTGTTAATATGTGTTGTTTTGTTGTCTGTTGCCCCCTTCTAGACTGTGAGCCAGCTATTGGGTAGGGACCGTCTCTATATGTTACCAACTTGTACTTCCCAAGCGCTTCGTACAGTGCTCTGCACACAGTAAGCGCTCAATAAATACGATTGAATGAATGGGATAGAGAGAGGGATCAGGGCCTGGAGGAAGGAGACCAGGACCAGGACGTACAGAGGAACAGGTCTGGGAGGCAGAGGGGGACCAGTGCCAGGAGGCAGAGGGGGATTACTGCCAGGAGGCAGACGGGGACCACTGCCAGGAGACAGAGGGGTACCTAGGCCAGGAGGCCCAGAGAGACCAGGGCTGGGAGCCAGAAGGGGAACAGGGCAGGGCAGCAGAGGGGGACCAGGGCCAGGAAGCAGAGGGGTACCTGGGCCAGGAGACGGGGGACCAGGTCCGGGAGGCAGAGGGCGACCAGTGCCAGGAGGCAGAGGGGTACCTGGCCCGGGAGGCAGAGGGGGACCACGGTCGAGAAGCAGGGGGGGACCAGGGCAGGGAGGTAGAAGGGCCAAAGGCCGGGAGGCAGAGTGGGACCACGGCAGGGTGGCTGAGGGGGATCAGGCTTAGGAGGCAGAGTGTACCTGGGCTGGGAGAAGGGGGAGCAGGGCTGGCAGGCAGAGGGGAGTCCAGGGCTAGGAGACAGGGGGTCCATAGCCAGGTGGCAGAGGGGTACCTGGTCCGGGAGGCAGAGGGATACGTGGGCTTGAAGGCAGGGGGGACCAGGGTCGAGAAACAGGGGGGACCAGGGCAGGGGGGTAGAGGGAGAGCAAGGCCGGGAGGCAGGGGGGGACCAGGGCCAAGAGGCAGCGGGGGACCAGGGCCGAGAGGCAGAGGGGGCCCAGGGCCGAGAGGCAGAGTGAGTCCAGGGCCAATAGGCAAGGGGACCCAGGACAGAGAGGCAGAGGGGGACCAGGGGTGGGAGGCAGAGGGGGACCAGGACGAGGAAGCAGAGGGGGAGCAGGGCCAGGAAGCAGAGGGGTATGTGGGTTGGGAGACAAGGGGTCCAGGGCCGGGAGGCAGAAGGGGCCCCGGGACGGGACGGTGAGTGATCCAAGGGCCTGGAGGTAGAAGGAGACCAGGGCCGGGAGGCACAAGGGCACCAGGGCCAGGAGGCAGAGGGGGACCAGGGCAGGGCAGAAGGAGGGGACCAAGGCCGGGAGGCAGAGGGGTCCCTAGGCTGGGAGATGGGGTCCTGGGCCGGGAGACAGAGGGGGACCAGGACCGGGAGGTAGAGGGGACCCTGGGCTGGGACTGAGAGAGACCCAAGGGCCTTAAAGTAGAGGGAGAACAGGACCAGGAGGCACAGAACGTCCAGGGCTGGGAGGCAGAGGAGGACCAGGGCCAGGAGGCAGAGGGTTACCTGGGCTGGGAGACAGGTGGACGAGGACAGGGAGGCTGAGGGGTACCTGGGCCAGGGTACAAGGGGAACAGGGCCGAGAGTCAGAGGGGGACCAGGACTGGGAGGCAAGAGGGGACCAGGTTGAGGAGTCAGCGGGGGACCAGGGCTGGGATATAGAGGGGAACCCGGGTTGGGACCAAGAGAGACCCAAGGGCCTTGAGGGAGAAGGAGACCAGAACCTTGAGGCATAAAGTCCAGGGCTGGGAGGCAGAGGGGTACCAGGGCAGGGCGGCAGAGGTGGACCAGGGCAAGGAGGCTGAATGGTCCCTGGGCCGGGAGACAAGGCAACAAGGGCCTGGAGGTAGAGGGGACCCAGGGCCAGGATGGAGAGAGACCCAAGGGCCTGGAGGTAGAAAGAGACCAGGGTCTGGAGGCACAGAGGGTCCAGATCCGGGAAGCAGCGGAGGACCAGAGAAGGGCAGCAGAGGGGTGCCAGAGCCAGGAGGCAGTGGGTTAACTGGGCCATGACACAGAGGGAAAAGGACAGGAAGGTAGAGGGGTACCATGGCCAGGAGATGGGGGACTAGGGCCCGGAGGTAGTGGGAGACCAGGACTGAGAGGCGGGGCGGATTGGGTCAGGGAGGCAGGGAGGACCAGGGACAGAATGGAGAGAAGACCCTGGGCTGGAACGGAGAGAGACCCAAGGTCCTGAATGCACAAGAATTACAGGTCTAGGAGGCACTTAGGGACGAGGGCCGGGAGGAAGAGGGGGACCAGAGCAGGGTGGTAGAGGGGAACAAGGGCCAGGATGCAGAGGGTTACCTGGGCCAGGAGACGGGGGAACGGGGCCAGCAGGTAGAGGGGACCCACGGCTGGGATGGAGAGAGACGCAAGGGCCTGGAGGTAGAAAGAGACCAGGGCCGGGAGGCACAGAGCTACCAGGGCCGGCAGGCCGAAGGGGACCAGGGAAACACGGCAGAAGGGGATCATGGCCAGGAGGCAGAGGGTTACCTATGCTGGGAGATGGGGGGTCAGGGCCGGGAGGACGAGTGGGACCAGTTCAGGGAGGCAGAGGGTTACCTGGGCCGAGAGGCAGATGGGGACCACGGCTGAGAGGCAGAAGGGTACCAGGGCCGAGACGCAGAGGGGGACCAGTGCCAGGAGGCAGAGGTGCACCTGGGCTGGGGGACGGGTTCCAGGGATGGGAGGCAGTGGGAGACCAGTGCTAGGAGGCACTGCGGTACTTGGGCCGGGAGGCAGAGGGGGACCAGGGCTGGGAAGGAGAGCCCAGGGCCTGGAGGTTGAAGGAGACCAGGGCTGGGAGGCACAGAGAGACCACGGCTGGGATGTAGAGGGGGACCAGGACGGAGAGGCAGAGGGGGATCAGGGCCAGGAGGCAGAGGAGTACCTTGGCCGGGAGGCAGGGGGACAAGGCTGAGAGGCAGAGGGGGACTAGAGCCAAGAGATGGGGGGACCAGGGCAGGGAGGCAGAGGGGTACTTGGGCCGGGAGACAATGGGACCAAGACCGAGCGGCAGAGGGGGACCAGAGCCAAGAGATGGGGGGACCAGGGCCAGGAGGCAGAGGGGTACCTGGGCCAGGAGGCAGTGGGGTACATGTGCCGGGAGGCAGAGGGGCACCAGGGCTCAGAGGCGGGATGGACCAGGGCAGGGAAGCAGAGGGGTACCAGGACTGGGAGGCAGAGGGGGACCTGGGTCGGAAGTCAGAAGATGACCAGGGCCACGAGGCTGAGGGATACCTGTACCGGGAAACAAAAGGACCATGGCCGGTAGGTAATGGGGGTACCTGGGCCGGAGGTCATGGGGACCAGGGCTGGTTGGTAGAGGGGAACCAGGGCTGTGAAGGAGAGGGACCAGGCCCAGGAGGTAGAGGGGCACTGGAGCAGAGAGGCAGAGGGGGACCAGGGCCAGGAGGCAGAGGGGTTCCTGGGCCGGAAGATGAGGTCGACGGCCGGGAGGCAGAGGGGCTTCTGGGCCGGCAGTCAGGGGGACCAAGGCCGAGTGGCAGTAGGGGACCAGGGCAGGGAGGCTGAGTGGGACCAGGGCCCGGAGACAGGGGGACCAGAGCCGGAAGGTAGAGGGGTACCTGGGCCCGGAGTAGGCTGACCAGGGCCAGGAGGCAGAGGTGGACTACGGCCAGGAGGCAGCGGGGTACCTTGGCCGGGTGGCAGAGGGGTACAGGTGCTGAGAATTTGGGGGGAACAGGGCAGGAAATCACAGGAGGACCAGGGCCAGGAGGCAGAGGAGTACCTGGACTGGGAAACGTGGACCAGGGCTGGGAGGTAGAGGGGTACCTCGGTCGGGAGACAGGGGGACCACAGCCAGAAGGTATAGGGGACCCAGGGCCTGGGAGAGGGCCTGGACGCACAGAGGGACCTGGAACAGGAGGCAGATGGGGACCAGGGCCAGGAGGCAGAGGGGTACCTGAGCCGGGAGACCAGGGGACCACGGTGTGGAGGTGGAGAGGTACCTGGGCCGGGATATGGGGACTAGGACCTGGAGGGACTAGGACAGGAGACCGGGGGATCAGGGCCCAGAGGTAGGGGGTACCCAGGGCTGGGACGGAGAAAGACTCAAGGGCCTGGAGGTAGAAGGAGACCAGGGCAGGGAGGCAAAGAGGGACCAGAGCCGGGAGGCAGACGGGGAGCAGGGCAGGGTAGCAAAGGTTGACCAGGGCCAGGAGGTATAGGGGTACCTGTGCCGGGAGACAGGGGGACAAGGGCAGGGAGGCTGAGGGGGTACCTGGCCTGGGAGACCGGGGTACCAGGGCCAGGAGGCAGAGGGATACCTGAGCCAGGAGACCGAGGGGTCATGGTGTGGAGGTAGAGAGGTACCTGGGCCGGGAGATGAGGACTAGGGCCTGGAGGGACTAGGCCAGGGGACCGGGCGACCAGGGCCGAGAGGTAGGGGGTACCCAGGGCTGGGACGGAGAAAGACCCAAGGGCCTGGAGGTAGAAGGAGACCAGGGCAGGGAGCCACAGTGGAACCAGAGCCGGGAGGCAGACAGGGAGCAGGGCAGGGCGGAAGAGGGGGACCAGGGCCAGTAGGTATAGGGGTACCTGTGCCGAGAGACAGGGGGTCAAGGGCAGGAAGGCAGATTGGTACTTGGGCTGGGAGACGGGGGACCAGTGCTGGGAGGCAGAGGGACACCAGGGCCACGAGGCATAGGGATACCTCGGGCGGGAGACGGGGGGACCAGGGCCAGGATTTAGAGAAGTACTTTGGCCGGGAGGTTGAGGGGACCCAAGGCCGGGACGGAGAGAGACCCAAGGGCCTGGAGGTAGAGGGAGACCAGGGCCCGGGGGCACCGAGGAACCAGAGCCGGGAGGCACCAAGGGACCAGGGCAGGGAGGCAGAGAGGGACCAGGGCCAGGAGACAGAGTGGGTCCTGGTGGCAGAGGGGTACCTGAGTCGGGAGACAGGGGGACCAGGGCTGGGAGGCAGTGAGGCAACTGGGCTGGGAGATGAGGTCCTGGGCCGGGAGGCAGAGGGGGGGCCAGGTCCGGGAGGGAGAGGGGACCCTGGTCCAGGACGGTGTGAGACCCAAGGACCTGGAGGTAGTAAGGAGTCCAGTAATGGGAAGCAGAGAGGGAACAAGTTCAAGAGGCATAGGGAGACCATGGCAGGGCGGCAGAGGGGGACCAGGGCCAGGAGGCAGAGGGGTACGTGGGTTGGGAAACAGGGGGACCAGAGCCAGGAGTTGGAGTGCATCCCGGGAGGGGACGGTGAGTGACCCAAGGTCCTGGAGGTAGAAGGAGACCAGGGCTGGGAGGCACAGAGGGACCAGTGCCGGAAGGCAGAGGGGGACTATGTTGCCAACTTGTACTTACCAAGCGCTTAGTAGAGTGCTCGGCACGCAGTAAGCGCTCAATAAATACGATTGAATGAATAATGAATGACTAGGGCAGGGCAGCAGAGGGGGACCAGGGCCGGGAGGCAGAGGGGCACCTGGGCTGGGAGAGGGGCACTTGGCTGGGAGGCAGAGGGGGACCAGCACCAGGAGGCAGTGGGGTACCTGGGTGTGGAGGCAGAGGGGGACCAGGGCTGAGAGGCCGGTGGGACCAGGGCCGGGAGGCAGAGTGGAACCAGTACTGGGAGGTAGAGGGGGCCCAGGGCCAAGAGCAGAGGGGACCAGGGCAGGGAGGAAGAAGGGGACCAGGGACAGGAGGCAAAGGGGGACCAGAGCATGAAGGCAGAGGGGGACCAGGGCCCAGAGTTACGAGGTGACAACGGCTGGGAGTGACCGGGGCACCAATGCTGGTAGTCAGAGGGCGACCAGGTCCGGGCAGAAGATGGGGACCAAGGCAGGGAGGTAGATTGGACCTAGGGCCGGAGGGAGAAGGGGACCCGGGCCAGAAAGTAAGGTGGGACCAGTGCTAAAAGGCAGAGGGGGACCAGGGCCAGGAGGCAGAAGGGGACCATGACCAGGAGGCTAAAGGATACATTGGCCGGGAGACAGGGGGATCAGGGCCGGTTGGTAGAGGGGACACAGGGCCGGGAAGGAGAGAGACCCAAGGGCTTGGAGGTAGAGGGAGACCAGGGCCGGCAGGCAGAGAATGACCTGGGCAGGGAGGCAGAGGGAGACCAGTGCCAGGAGGCAGAGGGTTACCTGGGTCGGGAGATGGGGGACCAGGGCAGGATGGAAGAAAAATACCTGTGCCAGGAGACGGGGGACTAGGGCCGGGAGGTAGAGGGGACCCAGGGCCGGGTCAGAGAGAGACCCAAGGGGCTGGAGGTAGAAGGAGACCAGGGCAGGGAGGCACAAAAGACCATGGCCGGGAGACAGAGGGGAACCAGGGCAGGCTGGCAGAGAGGGACCAGGGCCAGGAGGAAGAAGGATACCTTGGGCCGGGAAACAGGGAGACCAGGACCGTGAGGCAGAGGTGTACCTGGGCCGGGAGGCAGAGGTGTACCTGGGCCGGGAGGCAGAGTGGGAGCAGGGCAGGTTGGCAGAGTGCGACCAGGGCCAGGAGGCAGAGGGAGACCTGGACCGGGGAACAGGGGTACCAGAGTTTGGAGGTAGAGGGATACCAGGGTCGGGAGACAGGGGAATCAGGGCCAGTTGGTGGAGGGCACCCAGGGCCGGGAAGGAGAGAGACCCAAGGGCCTGGAGGTAGAGGGAGTCTAGGAGGCCAGGAGGCAGAGAGGGACCTGGGCCGGGAGGCAGAGGGGGACCAGGGCCGGGAGCTACAAGGCTACGAGGGCTGGGAAAAACCGGGTCACCAATGCCGCTAGACAGAGAGGGACCAGGTCTGGGCAGAAGGTGGGGAGTAAGGTGGGGAGGAAAGGGAACCAACGGCTAGAGGGAGAAGGGGACCAGGGACGGAAGGTTGGCAGGGGGACCATGGTCAGAAAGTAAAGTGGGGTCAGGGCTGAAAGGCAGAGGGGTGCAAGGCCGAGAGGCTGGGGGGTCCAGGTCAGGGAGGCATATGGGGACCTAGGCCAGAAGGCAGAAGCGTACCTGGGCAGGGAGAAGGGGGGACTAGGGCCGGGAGCGTACCAGGGCTGGGACGGAGAGAGATCTAAGGGCCTGGAGGTAGAAGGAGATCAGGCCCAGGAGGCAGAGGGGGACCAGGGCAGGGCATCAGAGTGGGACCAGGGCCAGAGGTTAACCATGTAACCAGGGTTACCGGGGACGGGAGGCAAAGGGGGACCGGGGCTGAGAATTGGGAGGGACCAGGGTAGAGAGGCAGAAGTGGACCAGGGCCAGGAGGCCGAGGTGTCCAGGGATTGGAGGCAACATGCCCATGTCTCTCCCATCCTAAAAATACCCTCTCTTGACCCCACCTCACCTTCTAGTTATCGTCCCATATCCCTCCTACCATTCCTTTCCAAACTCCTTGAACGAGTTGTCTACACTCGCTGCCTAGAATTCCTCAATAACAACTCTCTCCTCGACCCCCTCCAGTCTGGCTTCCGTCCCCTACATTCCACGGAAACTGCCCTATCAAAGGTCACCAATGACCTCCTGCTTGCCAAATCCAACGGCTCCTACTCTGTCCTAATCCTCCTCCACCTCTCAGCTGCCTTTGACACTGTGGACCACCCCCTTTTTCTCAACACGCTATCTGACCTTGGCTTCACAGACTCCGTCCTCTCCTGGTTCTCCTCTTACCTCTCCGGTCGTTCTTTCTCAGTCTCTTTTGCAGGCTCCTCCTCCCCCTCCCATCCTCTCACTGTGGGGGTTCCCCAAGGTTCAGTGCTTGGTCCCCTTCTGTTCTCGATCTACACGCACTCCCTTGGTGACCTCATTCGCTACCACGGCTTCAACTATCATCTCTACGCTGATGACACCCAGATCTACATCTCTGCCCCTGCTCTCTCCCCCTCTCTCCAGACTCGCATCTCCTCCTGCCTTCAGGACATCTCCATTTGGATGTCTGCCCGCCACCTAAAGCTCAACATGTCGAAGACTGAACTCCTTGTCTTCCCTCCCAAACCTTGCCCTCTCCCTGACTTTCCCATCTCTGTTGACGGCACTACCATCCTTCCTGTCTCACAAGCCCGCAACCTTGGTGTCATCCTCGACTCCACTCTCTCATTCACCCCTCACATCCAAGCCGTCACCAAAACCTGCCGGTCTCAGCTCCACAACATTGCCAAGATCCGCCCTTTCCTCTCCATCCATACTGCTACCCTGCTCATTCAAGCTCTCATCCTATCCCGTCTGGACTACTGCATCAGCCTTCTCTCTGATCTCCCATCCTCGTGTCTCTCTCCACTTCAATCCATACTTCATGCTGCTGCCCGGATTATCTTTGTCCAGAAACGCTCTGGGCATATCACTCCCCTCCTCAAAAACCTTCAGTGGCTACCAATCAATCTGCGCATCAGGCAGAAACTCCTCACCCTCGGCTTCAAGGCTCTCCATCACCTCACCCCCTCCTACCTCACCTCCCTTCTCTCCTTCTACAGCCCAGTCCGCACCCTCCGCTCCTCCACCGCTGATCTCCTCACCGTACCTCGCTCTCGCCTGTCCCGCCATCGACCCCCGGCCCACGTCATCCCCCGGGCCTGGAATGCCCTCCCTCTGTCCATCCGCCAAGCTACCTCTCTTCCTCCCTTCAAGGCCCTGCTGAGAGCTCACCTCCTCCAGGAGGCCTTCCCAGACTGAGCCCCTTCCTTCCTCTCCCCCTCGTCCCCCTCTCCATCCCCCCATCTTACCTCCCTCCCTTTCCCACAACACCTGTATATATGTTTATATGTTTGTACATATTTTTTTACTCTATTTATTTATTTAATTTATTTGTACATATGTATTCTATTTATTTTATTTTTTAGTGTGTTTGGTTTTGTTCTCTGTCTCCCCCTTTTAGACTGTGAGCCCACTGTTGGGTAGGGACTGTCTCTATATGTTGCCAATTTGTACTTCCCAAGCGCTTAGTACACTGCTCTGCACATATTAAGTGCTCAATAAATACGATTGATGATGATGATGATGATGATCCGGGCCGGGAGGCAGTAGGGTACCTTGGCCGGGAGGCAGAGGGGGACCAGGGCCTGGAGGCATAGTGGTACCAGGGCAGGTATTCATAGGGGTTCCAGGGCCAGAAGGCAGAAGGGTACCTGGACCGGGATACAGGGGGATCAAGGCTGGGCGTCAGAGGGTTAACTGGGCCGAGAGATTGGGGAGCAGGGCAGGGAGGCACAGCCAGGGGGCTGTGGAGTACCTGGGCCGGGAGGTAGAGAGGGACCAGGGCCTAGACGTGGGGGTTTTCAGGGCCAAGAGGCAGAGGGGGACCAGGGCCTGGAGGCCTAGTGGCACCAGGAATGGTAGGCAGAGGGGTACCTGGGCCTGGTGACAAGGGCACCTGGTCTGGGAGGCAAAGGGGAACCAGGGCCGAGAAGCAGGGCGGGACTAGGGAAGGGAGGCAGAGGGGGACCGTGGGAAGGCAGAGGGGGACCGGGGTAGGGAGGTATTGGGGTAACTATCATCCCTACACTGATGACACCCAAATCTACATCTCTGCCCCTGCTCTCTCTCCCTCCCTCCAGGCTCGCATCTCCTCGTGCCTTCTGGACATCTCCATCTGGATGTTTGCCCGCCACCTAAAACTCAACATGTTCAAGACTGAACCCCTTGTCTTCCCTCCCAAACCCTGCCCTCTCCCTGACTTTCCCATCACTGTTGACGCCACTACCATCCTTCCCATCTCACAAGCCCGCAACTTTGGTGTCATCCTCGACTCCGCTCTCTCGTTCACCCCTCACGTCCAATCCGTCACCAAAACCTGCCGGTCTCACCTCCGCAACATTGACAAGATCTGCCCTTTCCTCTCCATCCAAACCGCTACCCTGCTCGTTCAAGCTCTCATCCTATCGCGTCTGGATTACTGTATCAGCCTCCTCTCTGATCTCCCATCCTCCTGTCTCTCCCCACTTCAATCCATACTTCACGCCGCTGCCCGGATTGCCTTTGTCCAGAAACGCTCTGGGCATGTTACTCCCCTCCTCAAAAATCTCCATTGGCTACCAATCAACCTACCTATCAGGCAGAAACTCCTTACCCTCGGCTTCAAGGTTCTCCATCACCTCGCCCCCTACTACCTCACCTCCTTTCTCTCCTACAGCCCAGCCCGCACCCTCCGCTCCTCAGCCGCTAATCTCCTCACCGTGCCTCGTTCTCGCCTGTCCCGCCGTCGACCCCCGGCCCACGTCATCCCCCTGGCCTGGAATGCCCTCCCTCCGCACATCCGCCAAGCTAGCTCTCTAACTCTCTTCCTCCCTTCAAGGCACTACTGAGAGCTCACCTCCTCCAGGAGGCCTTCCCAGACTGAGCCCCCTCCTTCCCCTCCCCATCTCCCCCGCCTTACCTCCTTTCCCTCCCCACAGCACGTGCATATATGTATTTATGTTTGTACGTATTTATTACTCTATTCATTTTATTTGTACATATTCATTCTGTTTATTTTATTTTGTTAAAATGTTTTGTTCTGTTGTGTGTCTCCCCCTTCTAGATTGAAAGCCCACTGTTGGGTAGGGACCGTCTCTATATGTTGCCAACTTGTACTTCCCCAGCGCTTAGGACGGTGCTCTGCACACAATAAATACGATTGAATGAATGAATGAGGCAGAGGGGGACCAGGGTCGGGAGACAGGCAGCAGGGCTGGTTGGTATATCTGACCCGGGGCTGGGATGGAAAGGGGGACACAGGCCTGGAGGCAGAGGGGTACCAGGGCCTGGAGGCATAGTGGGACCAGGGTAGGTAGGCAGAAGGGGAACAAGGCCAAACGGCAGAGGGGTACCTGGGCCGGGAGACAGGGGGATTAGGTCCAGGAGGCAGAGGGGAACTTGGGCCGGGAGACAGGCGGCCCAGGGCCGAAATGCAGAGGGGAACCAGGACTGAGATGCAGGTGGGAACCAGTGCAGGGAGGCAATGGGGGACCAGGACCAGGAGGCAGAAGGGGACCAGGGCGGGGAGGCAGGGTGGGACCAGGGCCGGGAGGCAGAGGGGTACCTGGGTCGGTGGACAGACGGACCAAGGCCGCAGATAGAGGGGAACCAGGGCCAGGACGGAGAGAGCCCCAAGGGCCTGGAGGTAGAAGGGGACAAGAACTGGGAAGCACAGAGGGACCAGGGCCGGGAACCAGAGGGAGACCGGAGCAGGGCGGCAGAGGGGGGACCAGGGCAAGGACAGCTGAATGGTCCCTGGGCCGGGAGACAAGACAACCAGGGCCTGGAGGTAGAGGGGAACCAGGGCCGGGGAGGAGAGAGACCCAAGGGCCTGGAGGTGGAAGGAGACCAGGGTCTGGTGGCACAGAGGGTCCAGGGCTGGGAGGCAGAGGGAGACCAGGGAAGGACGGCAGAGGGGTGCCAGGGCCAGGAGGCTGTGTGGTAGCTGGGCCATGACACAGAGGAACCAGAACAGTGAGGCAGAAGTGTACCTTGGCCAGAAGACAGGGGACCAGGGCTGGGAGGTAGTGGGGGACAAGGCTGAGAGGTGGGGTGGACTGGGGCAGGGAGGCATAGGGGAACAAGGGCCGGGAGGTAGAGGGAACCCTGGGCTGGAACAGAGAGAGACCCGAGGTCCTGAAGGTAGAAGAAAAACAGGTCCGAGAGGCACTTATGGACGAGGGCTGGGAGGAAGAAGGGGACCAGGGCTGGGAGGTAGAGGGGACCCAGGGTCGGGACAGAAAGAGACCCAAGGGCCTGGAGGTAGAAGAAGATGAGGGCCGGGAGGCACAGAGTTACCAGGGCCGGGAGGCAGAGGTGGACCAGGGCAATGTGGCAGAAGACGACCATGGCCAGGAGGCAGAGGGTTACTTGGGTTGGGAGACAGGGGATCGGGCCTGGAGGAAGAGGGGGACCAGGGCCGGGAGTTAGAGGGGTACCTGGCTGGGAGGCATAAGGGGACCAGGGTCAAGAGGCAGAGGAGTGCCTGGGCCAGAAGACAGGCAGACCAGAGCAGGGAGGCAGAGGGGTACCTGGGCCCAGAGACAGAGGAACCAGGGTCAGGAGGCAGAAGGGTACCAGGGCAGGGAGGCAGAGTGGTACCAGGTCGATGACACAGAGGGACTAGGTCAGGACGGCAGAGGGGTACCTTGACCAGGAGATAGAGGAATCAGGGTCTGGAGATAGAGGGGAACCAGGGCTGAGAGGCGGTGCAGACTGGGGCAGGGAGGCATTGGGGACCAGGGCTAGGAGGTAGAAGGAACCCTGAGCTAGGACGGAGAGAGACCCAGGGTCTTGAAGGTAGAAGGAAAATAGGTCAGGGAGGCACTTAGGGACGAGGGCCAGGAGGAAGAGGGGAACCAGGGCCGGGTGGCATAGGGGGACCAGGGCCAGGAGGCAGAGGGGTACCTGGGCCAGGAGATGGGGGACCAGGGCCTGGAGGTAGAAGGAGACCAGGGCTGGGAGGCACAGAGCTACCAGGGCCGGGAGGCAGAGGAGGTCCAGGGCAACACGGCAGGAGGGGACCATGACCGGTAGGCAGAACATTACCTGGGCCGGGAGACCCGGGGACCAGGGCAGGGAGGCAGAGGGGTATCTGGGCCTGAGGACAGAGTGACCAGGGCCGATAGGCAGAAGAAGACCATGTCCGAGAGGTAGAGGGGTACCAGGGCCGTGACACGGTGGGGGGGATCAAAGCCAGGAGGCAGAGGGGCACCTGGGCTGGGAGACGAGATCCAGGGCTGGGAGGCAGAGAGGGACCTGGGCCAGGAGGCAGTGCGGTACCTGGGCCTGGAGGCACAGGGAGACTAGGGCTGAGAGGCGGGAGGTACCAGGGCAGAGAGGCAGAGGGGGACCAGGACTAGGAGGCAGAGGGGGAGCTGGGTCGGGAGGTGGAGGGGATTTACGGCTAGGAGGCAGAGGGGTGCCTGGACCGGGAAACAAAGGGATCAGGGTTAGGAGGTAGTGGGGTACCTGGACCAGAAGTCTTGCGGACCAGGGTTGGTTCGTAGAGGGGAACCAGAGATGGGAAGGGAAGAGGGCCCAAGGCCTGTAGGTAGAGGGAGACCAGGGCCAGGAGGCACAGACGGACCAGGACTGGGAGACAGAGGGGGACCAGGGCGGGGAGACAGAGGGAAAACAGGGCCACGAGGCAGATGGGTACCTGCGCCTGGAGACAGGGTGACGGCAGACGGGAGGCAGAGGGGTACCTGGGCCGGCAGTCCGGGGAACAAGGGCCGAGCATCAGAGGGAGACCAGGGCCGGGAGGCAGGGGGACCAGGCCCCAGAGAATGCGGGGTACCTTGGCCGGGAGACAGGGGGACAAGGGCCGGGGGTTAGAGGGGTTACCTAGGCCAGGAGTCCCGTGTACCAGGGTTGGTAGGTAGAGGGGTACTTGGGCCCATAGACAGAGGGACCATGGCCAAGAGGCAGAGGGGTACCACAGACGAGGCAGAGGGGTACCAGGGCCGAGACACAGGGAGGAACCCGAGCCGGGATGCAGAGGGGCACCTGGGCTGGGAGATGGGGTTCAGGGATGGGAGGCAGAGAGGTACCTGACCTGGGAGACGGGGGACCAGAATCGGGAAGTAGAGGGGACCAGGACCGGGAGGCAGAGGGGGACCAGGTCCAGGAGGCAGAGGGGTACCTGAGCTTGGGATGGGGGACCAAGTTCGGGAAGCAGAGGAGACCAGGACCGGGAGGCAGAGGGGCACCAGGGCCCGGAAACGGGGACAAGGACCGGGAGGCAGAGGGGGACCAGGGCCAGGAGGTAAAGGGGTACCTGGGCCCAGAGGCAAAGGGGGACCAGGGCCGAGAAGCGGGGGGCGGGGGGACAAGGGCCGGGTCGCAGAGGGCCCGGGGACGGGGACGAGGGCCGAGAAGCTGTGGGGACAAGGTCAGGAAGGCAGAGGGGGGTCAGGGCCTGGAGAAAGAGGGGGAACAGGGCCGGTAGAAAGAGGTACCAGGACCGGGAGGCAGAGGGCTACCTGGGCTAGGACACGGGGACCAGTGCTGGGAGTCAGAGGGGTACCTGTGCCCGGAGACAGTGGGATTAGGGCTGAGAAGCAGAGGGAACCAGGGCCGAGAGGCGGGGGGTCACCAGGTTAGAGAGGCAGAGGCGGACCAGGGACGGGAAGCAGAGGGGGACCAGGACGTGAACGCAAAAGGGGACCAGGGCCGGGAGACAGTGTGACCAGGGCTGGGAGGCAGAGGGGGACCAGAGCAGGGAAACGGGGATCAGGCTGGCAGGCAGAGGGGCATCTTCCTGCCCTTGTCCCCCCCTGTTTCTCGGAAGTAAAGGAGAATTAGGGACGAAAGTCAGAGGGGGACCAGGGATGTGTGTCAGGGGGTGACCAAGGAGGGAGGCAGAGGGGGACCAAGAGGGAGACGAGGGCCGGCAGGCACCGGAGGACCTGAGCAGGTAGGCAGAGGAATCAGGTCCGGGTGAAAGACGGGGACTAAGGCAGGAAGGTAGATGGGAACTAGGGCCGGAGGGAGAAGGGGACCAGAGCCGGAAGGGCGGGGGGGACCAGGGCCAGAGAGTAAATTGGGACCAGGGCTGAATGGCCGGGCGGGGGGGACAAGGGCCTGGAGGAAGAGGGGGAAAAGGGCCAAGAAGCCGGGGAGGGGGGGACCAGGGCAGGGTGCCAGAGTGGGACCAGGACCAGGAGGCAGAGGGGTACCAGGGCAAGTAGGCAGAGGGGTCCAGGACCGGGAAACAGAGGGATACCTGGGCCAGGAGACACGGGTACCAGGGCCGGGAAGTAAAGGGGATCCAGGGCTGGGATGGAGAGAGACCCAAGGACTTGGAGGTAGAGGTAGACCAGGGCCGGGAGCACAGAGGGAACAGGGTCGGGAGGCACAGAGGGACCAGGTCCGGGAGGTAAAGGGGGACCATGGCAGGGCGGCCGAGGGGGAGCAGGGCCAGGAGGCAGAGGCGTACCAGGGCCGGGAGGGAGAGGGGGACCAGAGCGGGGAGGCACAGGGGTACCTACGGCGGGATACAGGAGGACCAGGGCCAGAAGGTAGAGGGGACCACGGGCTGGGACAGAGAGAGGCCCAAGGGTCTGGAAGTAGAGGGAGACTAGGGCTGGGAGGCCAAGAGGTACCAGGGCCTTGGTGCACAGAGGGACCTGGGCCGGGAGGAAGATGGGGACCAGGGCCAGGAAGCAGAGGGTTACCTGGGCCAGGAGACCGGAGGACCACTGTGTGGAGGTAGAGAGGTACCTGGGCCGGGAGACAGGAGGGCTAGGGCCTGGAGGGACTAGGGAGGGACCAGGGCCGAGAGGTAGAGGGTACCCAGGGCTGGCACGGAGAAAGACCCCAAGACTTGGAGGTAGAAGGAGACCAGGGCAGGGAGGCACAGAGGAGCCAGGGCTGGGTGGCCGAGGGGGAGCAAGGAAGGGCGGTAGAAAGGGACCAGGGCCAGGAGGTTTAAGGGTACCTGTGCCAGAGATGGGGTACCAGGATCGGAGGGCAGAGGGGCACCAGGGCCTGGAGGCAGAGGGAGACCATGGCCAGTAGACAGGGGGACCAGGGCCGGGTAGCAGAGGGGTATCTCTGCCTGGAACAGAGGGACCAGGGCCGGGAGGAAGAGAGGTACGTGGCCCGGGATACAGGGGGACCAGGGCCTGGAGGCAGAGTGGTACCTGGGCCGGGAGATAGGGGGACTAGGGCCTGGAGCTAGAAGGAGACCAGGGCCGGGAGGCAGAGGGGGACCAAGGCTAGGCAGCAGAGGGGGACCAGGGCTAGGCAGCAGAGGGGGACCAGGGCCAGGAGGCAGAGGGGGACAAGTGCTAGTAGGCAGAGGGGTAGCTGGGCCGGGAGGCCTAGGAGTACCTGGGCCGGAAGGCAGAGTGTGACCAGGTCCGAGAAGCAGGGGGAAGCAAGGCAGGGAGTCAGAGGGGCACCAGGGCCGGAAGGCAGAGGTGTACCTGGGCTCGGAGACGGGGGACCAGGCCAGAAAGGTAGAGGGGACCCAGGTCCAGGACGGAGAGAGACCCAAGGGCCTGAATGTAGAAGGAGAACAGGGTCGGGAGGTAGAGGGAGACCAGGGCCCGGAGGTAGAGGGTTATCAGGGTTGGAAAAAGAGGTACCAGGTATGGGAGGCAGAGGGGGACTGGAGCTGGGCGGCAGAGGGGGACCAGGGCAAGGAGGCTGAATGGTCCCTGGGCTGGGAGACAAGTTCACCAGGGCCTGGAGGTAGAGGGGAGCCATGGATGGGGAGGAGAGAGACCACAGTGCCTGTAGGTAGATGGAGACGAGGGCCGGGAGGCAGAGAGGGACCAGGAAAGGGCGGCAGAGGGGTACCAGGGCCAGGATACGGGGGACCAGGGCTGGGAGGTAGTGGGGGACCAGGGCTGAGAGGTGGGGTGGACTGGAGCATGGAGGCATAGGGGGACCAGGGCCGGGAGGTAAATGGGACCCTGGGCCGGGACGGAGAGAGGCCCAAGGTCCTGAAGGTAGAAGAAAAACAGGTCCGGGAGACACTTAGGGACGAGGGCCGGGAGGAAGATGGGGACCAGGGCTGGGAGGTAGAGGGGACCAAGGGCCGGGTCGGAGAGAGAGCCAAGGGGAGAGAGCCAAGGGCCTGGAGGTAGAAGGAGACCAGGGCAGGGAGGCAGAGATGGACCAGGGCAATGCGGCAGAAGGCGACCATGGCCAGGAGGCAGAGGGTTACCTGGACCGGGGGATGGGGGATAAGGGCCGGGAGGAAGAGGGGGATCAAGGCCTGGAGGCAGAGGGGGCCCAGGGCCAGGAGGCAGAGGGGTATCTGGGCCGGGAGACAGGTGCACCAGGTCAGGGAGGCAGAGGGGTGCCTGGACCCGGAGACAGAGAAACCAGGGTCGGGAGGCAGAGGAGGACCAGGGCAGAGTGCCAGAGTGATAACAGGGCCATGACACAGAAGGTCCAGAACAGGGAGGCAGAGGGGTACCTTGGCCAGGAGATGGGGGACCAGGTCTGGGAGGTAGTGGGGGACCAGGACTGAGAGGTGGTGCGGACTGGGGCAGGGAGGCATAGGGAGACCAGGGCCAGGAGGTAGAGCGGTCCCTGGGCCGGGACGGAGAGAAACCCAAGGTTTTGAAGGTAGAAGAAAAACAGGTCAGGGAGGCACTTAGGGATGAAGACCGGGAGGAAGAGGGGGCCCAGGGCCGGGTAGCTTAGGAGGACCAGGGCCAGGCGGCAGAGGGGTACCTGGGCCAGGAGATGGGGGACCAGGACCTGGAGGTAGAAGGAGACCAGGCCCGGGAGGCACAGAGCTACCAGGGCCGGCAGGCAGAGGAGGTCCAGGGCAACGAGGCAGGAGGGGACCAGGACCGGGAGACAGGAGGACCAGGGCAGAGAGGCAGAGGGTTATCTGGGCCTGGAGATTATCTGGGCCTGTCTTTGACACTGTGGACCACCCCCTTCTCCTCAACATGCTATCAGACCTTGGCTTCACAGACTCCGTCTTCTCCTGGTTCTCCTCTTATCTTTCCGGTCGTTCTTTCTCAGTCTCTTTTGCAGGCTCCCCCTCCCCCTCCCATCCTCTTACTGTGGGGGTTCCCCAAGGTTCAGTGCTTGGTCCCCTTCTGTTCTCAATCTACACGCACTCCCTTGGTGACCTCATTCGCTCCCACGGCTTCAACTATCATCTCTACGCTGATGACACCCAGATCTACGTCTCTCCCCCTCTCTCCAGGCTCGCATCTCCTCCTGCCTTCAGGACATCTCCATCTGGATGTCTGCCCGCCACCTAAGGCTCAACATGTCGAAGATTGAACTCCTTGTCTTCCCTCCCAAACCTTGCCCTCTCCATGACTTTCCCATCTCTGTTGACGGCACTACCATCCTTCCCGACTCACAAGCCCGCAACCTTGGTGTCATCCTCGACTCCACTCTCTCATTCACCCCTCACATCCAAGCCGTCACCAAAACCTGCCGGTCTCAGCTCCGCAACATTGCCAAGATCCGCCCTTTCCTCTCCATCCATACCACTACCCTGCTCATTCAAGCTCTCATCCTATCCCGTCTGGACTACTGCATCAGCCTTCTCTCTGATCTCCCATCCTCGTGTCTCTCTCCACTTCAATCCATACTTCATGCTGCTGCCCGGATTATCTTCGTCCAGAAACGCTCTGGGCATATTACTCCCCTCCTCAAAAGTCTCCAGTGGCTACCAATCAATCTGCGCATCAGGCAGAAACTCCTCACCCTCGGCTTCAAGGCTCTCCATCACCTCGCCCCCTCCTACCTCACCTCCCTTCTTTCCTTCTACAGCCCAGCCCGCACCCTCCGCTCCTCCGCCGCTAATCTCCTCACCGTACCTCGTTCTCGCCTGTCCCGCCATCGACCCCCCGGCCCACGTCATCCCCCGGGCCTGGAATGCCCTCCCTCTGCCCATCCGCCAAGCTAGCTCTCTTCCTCCCTTCAAGGCCTTGCTGAGAGCTCACCTCCTCCAAGAGGCCTTCCCAGACTGAGCCCCTTCCTTCCTCTCCCCCTCATCCCCCTCTCCATCCCCCCATCTCACCTCCTTCCCTTCTCCACAGCACCTGTTCATATGTATATATGTTTGTGTATATTTATTACTCTATTTATTTATTTTACTTGTACATATCTATTCTATTTATTTTACTTTGTTAGTATGTTTGGTTTTGTTCTCTGTCTCCCCCTTTTAGACTGTGAGCCCACTGTTGGGTAGGGACTGTCTCTATATGTTGCCAATTTGTACTTCCCAAGCGCTTAGTACAGTGCTCTGCACATAGTAAGCGCTCAATGAATACGATTGATTGATTGATTGATAGGAAACAGAGTGACCAGGGCCAATAGGCAGAGGAGGAGAGGAGGACCAGCGCAGGAACGCAGAGGGGGACCAGGACTGCGAGGCAGAGGGGTCCTGGGTCAGTACTCAGAGGGTGACCACGGCCGGGAGGAAGAGGGGTACCTGGACCGGGAATCAAAGGGACTAGGGCCGGGAGGTAATGGGCTACCTGGGCCGGAGGTCATGGGGACTAGGACCAGTTGGTAGAGGGGAGCCAGGGCTATGAAGGAGAGGGCCCAGGCCCTGGAGTTAGAGGGGCACCAGGGCGGGGAGGCAGAGGGGTACCTGGGCCTGGAAACAGGGGATCCATGGCCTGGAGGCAGATGGGTACCTGGGCCGGCAGTCAGGGGGACCAGGGCTGAGTGGCAGAAGGGGACCAGGGCCTAGAGCCGGGGGTGACCAGGGCCGGAAGGCAGAGGGAGACTAGGGCCGGGAGACAGGGAGACCAGAGCTGGAAGGCAGTGCGGGATCTGGTCCAGGAGGCAGAGCGGGACCAAGTCGGGGAGGCATACGGATACCTGGGCTGGGAGATATTGGTACCAGGGCCGGGCAGTAGAGAAGACCCAGGGCCTGGAGGTAGAGGGAGACAAGGGCCGGGAAGCACAGAGGGACCAGGACCCAGAGGCAGAGGGAGATCCCGACAGAGCGGCATAAGGGGAAAAAGACCAGGAGGCAGAAGGATACATGGGCTGGGAGGCAGAGGGTTACATCGGCTGGGAGACAGAAGAGGACCAGGTTAGGTGTGCAGAGGGGTACCTGTGCCAGGAGACGGGGACCAATGTTGGAAGGTAGAGGGGACCCAGGGCAGGGACGGAGAGAGACCCAAGGGCTTGGAAGTAGAACTGGGGCCGGGAGGCACAGCGGGACCTGGGCAGATTGGCAGATGGGGACCGAGGACAGGAGGCAGAGGGGTACCTGGGCCAGGAGACCCGGGGACCAGGGTCTGGAGGTAGAGGGGACACAGGGTCGGGATGCAGAAGGGGACCAAGGCCGGGAGGGAGAGGGGGACCGGGGCCAGGGGGCAGAGAGGTTCCTGGGCCAGGAGGCAGACGGGGATCAGGGCAGATAAGCTGAGGGGACCAGGATATGGAGGCAGAGGCGGAGCTGGGCCAGGAGGCAGATGGGGACCAAGGCCGGGAGGCAGAGGTGTTACCTGGGCCAGGGGACCCCGGAACCAGGGTCGAGAGGTAGAGAGGTACCTGGGCCGGGGGACAGGGGGACCAGGGCCGGGAGGTAGAGGGGTACCTGGGCCCATAGACAGAGGGACCAGGGCCGAGACAGAGGGGGACAACAACCGAGAGGCAGAGGGGGACCAGGGCCAGGAGGCAGTGAGGTACATGGGCCTGGAGGCAGAGGGGGACCAGGGCTGAGAGGCGGGAGGGATCATGGCAGGGACGTAGAGGGGTTCCAGGACTGGGAGGCAGATGTGTCCTTGGTCAGGAGACAGGGAGGGGGACCAGGAACAGATCAGACCAGGACCAGAAGGTGGAGGGGAACCAGGGACAGGAAGCCGAGGGGTACCTGGGTCTGGAGACGAGGGCCAGGGCCAGGGCCAGGGCCAGGGCCAGGAGTTAGAGGGGACCTAGGCCCAGAATGGAGAGAGACCCAAGGGCCTGGAGGTAGAAAAAGACCAGGGCCGGGAGGCAGAGGGGGACCAGGGCTGGGCGGCAGGAGAGACCAGGGCCAGGAGGCAGGGGGGGACCAGAACTGGGCGGCAGAGGGGACCAGGGCCGGGAGGCAGAGGGTTACCTGGGCTAGGAGACGGGGGATCAGGGCTGGGAGGTAGAGGGGAACCAGAGCCGGGACAGAGATGGACCAAAGGCCCTGGAAGTAGAAGGAGACAAGGGCTGGGAGGCACAGAGGGACCAGGGCCTGAAGGTAGAGGGGGACCAGGGCCAGGGCCAGGAGGCAGAGAATTACCTAGGGCGGGAGACAGGGGGACCAGGGCCGGGGTGTAGACGGGACCTGGGCCCGGACGGATACTCGCCCAAGGGCCTTGAGGTAGAAGAAACGAAGGCCGGAAGGCCCTGGGGGAACAGAGCCGGTTGCACAGAGGAACCAGGTCCGGGTGGCAGAGGGGGACCAGGGCAGGGTGGTGGCGGTGCACCAGGGCCAGGAAGCAGAGGGGTACCTGGACCGGCAGACAGGGTGACCAGGGCTGGGAGGTAGAGGGGACCCAGGGCCGGGATGGAGACTCTCAAGGGCCTGGCGGTACAAGGAAACCAAGGCCTGGAGGCACAGAGGGACCAGGTCCGGAATGCAGAGGGACATCAGGGCATGCTGGCAGGGGGGACCAGGGCCAGGAGGCATAGTGGTACCTGAGCCGGGAGGCAAAGGGGCACCCGGGTCGAGAATCGGGGGAGACAAGGGCAGAGAGCAAGGCGGGGGACCAGGGCCAGGAGGTAGATGGAGACCGGGGCCAGGAGGCCAAGGGGTACCTGGGATGGGGGACAGGGGGTCCAGGGCCGGGAGGCCGAGGGGTATCTGTGCTGGGAGACAGGATCCAGGTCTGGGAGGCTGAAGGGGACCTGGTCTAGGAGGCAGTGTGGTACCTTGACCGAAAGGCTGAAGGTGACTAGGGCTGAGAGGCCTTGGGGACCATGGCAGGGAGGCAGAGAGGGGCAAGGACAGAGAGGCAGAAGGGGACCAGGGCCGGGAGGCAGAGGGGGACCAGGGCCTGGAGGCAGAGGAGGACCAGGCAAGTGGGATCAGGACTGAAAGGCAGAGGGGTCCAGGACCAAGAGACGAGGGGGAACCCGGGCAGGGAGGCAGAGGGTGACCAGGACACAGGGGGACTAGGGCCTGGAGGTACAGGGGACCCAAGGCAGAGACAGAGACAGACCCAAGGGGCTGGAGGTACAATGAGAACCAGACCGGGAAGTAAAGCAGGGCCGGGAAGCAGAGGGGAACTTGGGCCGGGAGGCAGAGTGGAACCAGGGCTGGGAGGCAAAAGGGTACCTGGGCCTGGAGACAGGGGTACCAGGGCCGGGAGGGAGAGGGGACCCAGTGCCGGGACGGAAAGTCACCCAAGAGCCTGGAGGTCGAGGGAGTCCAGGCCCGGGAGGCATAGAGGGTACAGGGCCGGGAGGTCATGGGTCGAGGGTCAGTTGGTAGAGGAGAACCAGTGCTGTGAAGGAGAGGGCCCAGGCCCTGGAAGTAGAGGGGCACCAGGGTGGGGAGGCAGAGGGGAACCATGATCAGGAGGCAGAGGGGTACCTGAACAGGGAGATGGAGTCCATGGCCGGGAGGCAGAGGAGTACCTCGGCTGGCAGTCAGGGGCACCAGGGCTGGGGGCAGAGGGGGACCGGAGCCGAGCGGCAGAGGGGTCCAGGGCCGAGAGACGGGGAGGGGACGGGGGGACCTGGGCTGGGAGGCAGAGGGGGACCAGGGCCAGGAGGCAGCGGGGTACCTGGGCCGGGAGCCAAAGGGTACGGGTACTGAGAAACCGGGGGTTCCAGGGCAGTGAGGCAGAGAAGGACCAGGGTTAAGAGGCAGAGGGGTACCTGGACTGGGAAACAGGGGGACCCGGGCTGGGAGGTAGAGGGGTACCTGGGCCAGGAGACAGGGGAACCAGGGCCGATAGGTAGAGGAGACCCAGGGCCGGGACTGAGAGAGAGGCCAGGACTTGGAGGTAGCGGGAGATCAGGACTGGGAAGCACAGGGGGACCAGGTTCGGGAGGCAGAGGGGTACCAGGGCCCAGAGGCAGAGGGACATCAGGGCCAGGAGGCTGAGGGGTTCCTGGGCCGGGAGGCAAAGGGGGATCAGGGCCGATAAGCAGGGGGGACCAGGGTATGGAGACAGAGTCGGATCTGGGCCAGGAGACAGGGAGACTACGTCCTGATGGTAGAGGGAGGCCAGGACCAGGAGGCACAGAGGGACCAGGGCCGGGTGGCAGAGAGGAACCAGGACAGGAGGTAGAGGGGTACCTGGTACTGGAGACAGGGGGGCCAAGCCCGGGATGGAGAGAGACTCAAGGGCCGGGACGTAGAAGGAGACCAGGGCCGGAAAACATAGATGGTCCAGTGCCGGGAGGTAGAGAGGAACCAGGGTAGGGCGGCAGAGGCGTACCATGACCAGGAGGTGGAAGGGTAGTTGGTCCAGGAGACAAGGGGACCAAGGCCGGGAGGTAGAGGGGTCCCAGGGCTAGACGGCAGAGGGGAACCAGGGCCGGGAGGCAGAGGGGGACCAGGGCCGGGAGGCAGAGGGGTACCAGGGCGGGAGGCAGAGAGGAGCCAGGGCCGGAGGTAGAAGGGTACCTGGTTCGGGAGACAGGGGGGTCAAGGCCTGGAGGTAGAGGGGACCCAGCTCCAGGACAGAGAGAGACCCAAGGGCCTGGAGGTAGGAGACCAGTGCTGGGGAACATAGAGGGACCAGGGCCGGGAGGCAGAGGGGGACCAGGGCAGGGTGGCAGAGGCGTACCAGGGCCTGGAGGCAGAAGGGTAGCTGGGCTAGGTGATAAAGGGACCAGGGCCGGGAGGTAGAGGAGACCCAGGGACATACGGCAGAGGGGGACCAGGGCCAGAAGGCAGGGGGATACCTGGGTTGGGAGACACGGTTACCAGGACAGGGAAGCAGAGGGGTACCTGGGCCGGGAGGTGAGGGACCGGGAACGGGAGGCGGAGGGGTACTTGGTCCAGGAGGCATAGGGATACCTGGGCCGGGAGGCAGAGGGGGACGAGGGCCGGGAGGCAGATGGTGACCAAGGCAGGTAGGCAGAGGGGTACCTGGGCCGGGAGACAGGGAGACCAGGGCCGGAAGGTAAAGGAGACCTAGGGCTGGGACGGAGAGAGACCCAAAACCCTGGGTGTAGAAGGAGAACACGGCTGGGAGGGACAGAGGGACGAGGGCCGGGAGGCAGAGGAGGACCGTGGCCAGGAGGAAGAAGGGTACCTGGGCAGGACGACAAGGGGACCAGGGCCGGGAGGTAGAGGGGACCATGACCCGGAGGTAGAGAGGACGCAGGACCAGGTCGGAGAGAGACCCAAGGGCCTGTAAGTAGAAAGGAGACCAGGGCCGGGAGGCAGAGTTGGACCATGGTAGGGCAGAGGAGGGAGACCAGGGCCATGAGGCAGAGGGTTACCTGGGCTGGGAGACGGACCAGGGCCGTGAAGCAGAGGTGGACTAGGGCTCGGAGGCATGGGGGAACCTGGGCCGGAAGGCCGGTGGAGACCAGGGCCGAGAGGCGGGAGGGATCGGGGCATACATGTCCAACACTGAACTCCTTGTCTTCTCTCCCAAACCCTGCCCTCTCACTGACTTTCCCATCACTGTTGACGGCACTACCATCCTTCTCGTCTCACAAGCCCGCAACCTTGGTGTCATACTCGACTCCGTTCTCTCGTTCACCCCTCACGTCCAAGCCGTCACCAAAACCTGCCGGTCTCAGCTCCGCAACATTGCCAAGATCCGCCCTTTCCTCTCCATCCAAACCGCTACCCTGCTCGTTCAAGCTCTCATCCAATACCGTCTGGACTACTGTATCAGCCTCCTCTCCGATCTCCCATCCTCTTGTCTCTCCCCACTTCAATCCATACTTCACACCGCTCCTCGGATTGTCTTTATCCAGAAACGCTCTGGGCATGTTACTCCCCTCCTCAAAAATCTTCAGTGGCTACCAATCAACCCACGCATCAGGCAGAAACTCCTCACCCTCAGCCTCAAGGCTCTCCATCACCTCGTCCCCTCCAACCTCACCTCCCTTCTCTCCTTCTACAGCCCAGCCTGCACCCTCCGCTCCTCTGCCGCTAACCTCCTCACCGTGCCTCATTCTCGCCTGTCCCGCCGTAGACCCCCGGCCCACGTCATCCCCCTGGCCTGGAATGCCCTCCCTCCACACATCCGCCAAGGTAGCTCTCTTCCTCCCTTCAAAGCCCTACTGAGAGCTCACCTCCTCCAGGAGGCCTTCCCAGACTGAGCCCCCTCCTTCCTCTCCTCCTCCTTCTCCCTCTCCATCCCCCTGCCTTACCTCCTTCCCTTCCCCACAGCACCTGTATAGATGTATATATGTTTGTATGTATTTATTACTCCATTTATTTTACTTGTACATATCTATTTTATTTATTTTATTTTGTTAATGTGTTTTGCATTGTTCTCTGTCTCCTTTTCCTAGACTGTGAGCCCACTGTTGGGTAGGGACCGTCTCTATATGTTGCCAACTTGTACTTCCCAAGCGCTTAGTACGGTTCTCTGCACACAGTAAGCGCTCAATAAATACGATTGATTGATTGATTGATTGATTGATTGATTGATGAGGCATAGGGGGACCGGGGCCAAGAGGCAGGGGGGGACCAGGGCCAGGAGGCAGAGAGGTACCTGGGCCGGGAGAGATGGGGACCAGGGTCGGAAGGTAGAGGGGACCCAGGGTCGTGACGTAGAGAAAGCCAAAGCCCTGGAAATAGAGGGAGAACAGGGCTTGGAGACAGAGTGGTACCTGAGCCGGGAGACAAGGGGACCAGGCCCGGGAGTTAGAGGGGACCCAGGGCCAGGAAGGAGAGCGACCTAAGGGCCTGGAGGTAGAAGGAGACCAGGGCTGGGAGGCAGAGGGGGGCCAGGGCCAGAAGGGAGAAGGGGACCAGGGCCAGGAGGCAGAGGGGTACCTGGGCCGAAAGACAGGGGGACCAGGGCAGGGAGGCAGAGGGGTACATGGCCCGAAGACAAGGGTACCAGGCCCGGGTGGCACAGAGGGACCTGGGCTGGGAGGCAGAGAGGGACCAGGGCCGGGAGGGACAAAGGACCAGGGCCGGGAGGCAGAGGGGGACCAGGGAAGGGTGGCAGGGGTGGACCAGGCCCAGGAGGCATAAGGTTACCTGGGCTGGGAGGCAGAGGGGGCCCAGGGATGAGAGACGGGGGGCACCAGGTCATTGAGGCATAGGGGGACCATGGCCAGGGGACAGAGGGGGATCAGGAAAGGGCTGGGAGGCAGAGAGGGGCCAGTGCTGGGAAGCAGAGGGGGACCAGGGTCGGGAGGTGGAGGGGTCCCAGGGCTAGGACAGGGAGAGCCCCAAGGACCTGGAGGTAGAAGGAAACCATGACAGGGCAAGGTGGCAGGGGGGTGCAGGGCCAGGAGGCAGAGGGTTACCTGGGCTGGGAGACTGCGGACCAAGGCTGAGTGGCAGAGGGGGACCAGGGTCGAGAGGTGGGGGGGGGGGGCAAGGGACTGGAGGCAGAGAGTGACCAGGGCCAAGAGGCAGAGGGGTACCGGGGCTCGGAGAAGGGGGACCAGGGTCGGGAGGCAGAGGAGGACCAGGGCTAGGAGGCAGAGGAGTCCCTGGGCAGGGAAACTAGGAGTCCAGGGCCGGGAGACAGGGGGACCTAGGCCGGGAGGTAGAGGGTCCGAGGGCAGGGACAGAGAAAGGGACCAGGGCTTGGAAACCAGCGCTGGCAGAACAGGGGGACCCATGGCCGGGACGGTGAGAGACCCTTGGCCAATGCTTTGGAGGGAGAGGGGGACCAGCGCAGGGAGGCAGAGGGGTACCTGGGCCAGGAGACAGGGGGACCAGGGCCAGAATGTAGAGGGAGATCAGGTCTAGCAGAACAGGGGGACCAGAGTCAGGAGGCAGAGGGGGACAAGGGCCCGGAGTCTAAGGGGGACCAGAGCAGGGAAACGGGTATCAGGCCGGCAGGCAGAGGGGTATCCTGCTTCCCTGCCCTTGTCCCCCCCACCCCCACCCCGCTTCTCGGAAGTAAAGGAGAACTAGGGCTGAACGTCATAGGGGGACCAGGGACTTGTGGCAGGGGGCGACCAAGGCAGGGAAGCAGAGGGGGACCAGGGCTGGGAGGCAGAGGGGGACCATGACCCGGATTTAGAAGGGTACCTGGGCCAGGAGATTGGGGGAACAGGGACCAGAGGTTGAAGAGACGCAGGGCTGGGAGGCAGAAGGGGACCCCGGCAGGGCGGCACTGGGGGACCAGGGCCCGGAGGCAGAGGGGTACCTGGGCCGGGAGACGGGGTACTAAGGCCGGAAGGAAGAGGGGGACCGAGGCCAGGGGCAGAGCGGTACCTGGGTTGGAAGGCAAAGAGGGACTAGGGTCGAGAGGCAGGAGGCGATCAGACCAGAGAGGCAGAGGCCTACAAAGGCTGGGAGGCAGAGGGGGACCAGGGCGGCAAGGCAGAGGGGAACCAGGACCAGGAGGCTGATGGGTACCTGGGCCAAAAGGCCAAGGGAGACCAGGGCCGAGTAGCAGTTGGGCACAAGGGAAGGATGGCAGAGGGGGACCAGGGCCTGGAGGCAGAGGGGGGCCAAGGTCCAGGAGGCAGAGGGCTACCTGGGGCGGGAGATGAGGGAACAGGGCCGGGAGGCAGAGGGGGACTAGGGCCGGGAAGTGGGGGAGACCAGGTCCAGGAGCAGAGGGGTAACTGGGCCTGTAGATGGGGGACCAGGGTCGGGAGGCAGAGGGGGACCTGAGCCGGGAAACAGGGACCAGGGCCGGAAGGAAGAGGGGACCTCGCTGCCCTTGTCCCCCCTCTTCTTGGAACTAAAGGGGAACTAGGGCTGGCAGGCACAGGGGAACCAGGGATAGGAGCCAGAGGGGGACCAGGGCAGGGTGGCAGAGAGGGACCAATGCCAGGAGGTAGAGGGGTTCCTGGGCAGGAGAACGGGGGATCAGGGAGGGGAGGTAGAGGGGAACCAGGGATGGGATGGTAAATGACCCAAGGGCCTGGGGGTAGAGGTAGACTAGGGTCGGGATGCAGAGGGAGTCCAGGGACAAGGGGGTGGGGAGGTCGGGGACCAGGGCAGGTAGGCAGAGGGGAACCTGGGCTGGGACGCAGGGGGGTGCCTGGGCAGGGTGACAGCGGGACCAGTGCCGTAAGGTAGAGGAGACCCAGGACCGGGACGGAGAGAGACCCAAGGGCCTGGAAGTAGAGGAAAACCAGGGCTGAGCGGCACAGAGTAACCAGGGCCTGGAGGCACAGAGGGACCTGGACAGGCACAGAGGGATCTGGACTGGGAGGCACAGAGGTATCATGGCCTGGAGGCACAGAGGGACCAGGGACGGGAGGCAGAGGGGTACCTGGGCCGGGAGGAAGAGGGGGATCAGGTCCTGGAGGCAGAGGGGGATCAGGTCCTGGAGGCAGAGGAGTTCCTGGGCTGGGAGGCAGAGGGGGATCAGAGCCAGGAGGCAGAGGGTGATTGGGTCCTGGAGGCAGAGGGGTTCTTGGTCCTTGTGACCCGAGGACCAGGGTCGGGAGGTAGAGAGGTACCTGGGCCAGGAGGCAGGAGGACCAGGGCAGGGAGGTAGAGGGGACCCAGGGCCGGGACGGAGAGAGACCCAAGGGCCTGAAGGTAGAGGGAGACTAGGACCAGGAGGCACAGGAGGTCCAGGGCCCGGAGGCACGGAGGGACCAGGGCCGGGAGGCAGACGGTCCTCAGGGCCGAGAGGCAGAGGGGTACCTGGGCTGGGAGACAGGTGGACCAGGGCCGGGAGGCAGAGAGGTACCTGGGCCTGGGGACAAGGGGACCAAGGCCAAGAGTCAGAGGGGACCAGGGCCAGGACGGAGAGAGACCCAAGGGCCTGGAGGCAGAGGAAGATCAGAAACTTGAGGCGCGAAGGGTCCAGGGCTGGGAGGCAGAGGGAGAACAGGGCAAGGAGGCTGAATGGCCCTTGGGCTGGGAGACAAGGCGACCACGGCCTAGAGGCAGAGGGGACCCACAGCCAGGTAGGAGAGAGACCCAAGGGCCTGGAGGTAGAAAGAGACAAGGGTCTGGAGGCACAGAGGGTCCAGGGCTGGGAAGCAGAGGGGGACCAGGTCAGGGTGGCAGAGGGAGACGAGGGCAGGGTGGCAGAGGGGTACCAGGGCCAGGAGGCAGTGGGGTAACTGGGCCTTGACACAGAGGAACCAGGACAGGCAGGCAGAGGCGTACCTTGGCCAGGAGACGGGGGACCAGGGACAGGAGGTAATGGGAGACCAGGGCTGAAAGGCGGGACGGATTGGGGCAGGGAGGCATAGGGGACCAGGGCCGGGAAGTAGAGGGGACCCTGGGCCTGGGAGGAAAGAGACCCAAGGTCCTGAATGCAGAAGAAAAACGGGTCCGGGAGGCACTTAGTGACGTGGGCCGGGAGGAAGAGGGGAACAAGGGCAGGGTGACAGAGGGGGACCAGGGCCAGGAGGCAGAGGGGTACCTGGTTCAGGAGACAGGGGTCCAGCGCCGGCAGCTAGAGGGGACCCAGGGCTGGAACAGAGGGAGATCCAAGGGCCTGGAGGTAGAAGGAGACCAGGGCCAGGAGGCACAGAGCTACCAGGGCCGGGAGGCAGCGGGGGACCAGGGAAACGTGGCAGAAGAGCACCGTGGTCAGGAGGCAGAGGGTTACCTGGGCCCGGAGATAGGGAACCAGGTCAGGGAGGCAGAGGGGTACCTGAGCCCGGAGACAGAGGGACCAGGGTCGAGAGGCAGAGGGGGAACACGGCTGAGAAGCAGAGGTGTACCATGGCCTAGATGCAGTGGGGGACCAGTGCCGAGAGGCAGAGGTGCACCTGGGCTGGGAGACGGGGTCCAGGGCTGGGAGGCAGAGGGGTACAGGGCAGGGAGCCATAGAGGGACCAGGACTGGGAGGCAGAGGGAGACCTGGGTCAGGAGGTAGAAGGGACCCAGGGCCGGGAGACAGAGGGGTACCTGGACCAGGAATCAAAGGGACCAGGGCTGGGAGGTAGTGGGTTACCTGGACTGGAAGTCCTGGGGACCAGGGCCTGGAGGTAGAGGGCGGGAGGCGCAGAGGGTCCAGGGCAGGGAGGCAGAGGGGGACCAGGGCCAGGAGGCAGAAGGGTACCGTGGCCGACTGTCAAGGGGACCAGAGACGAGCGGCAGAGGGAGACCAGGGCCAAGAGATGCGGGGGGACCAAGGCCTGGCGACAGGGGGAGGAGGGCCGGGAGGTAGAGGGGTACCTGGGCCCGTAGACAGGGGGTCCAGGGCCGAGAGGCAGAGGGGGACCATGGCCGTGAGGCGGGGAAGGACCAGGGCTGAGAGGTGGGAGGGAACAGGGCAGGGACAGGGTGACCAGGACTGGGAGGCAGAGGGGGACCTGGGTTGGGAGTCAGAGGGTGACGAGGGCTGGGAGGCTGAGAGGTACCTGGACCGGGAAACAAAGGGACCAGGGTCGGAGGGTAGTGGGGTACCTGGGCCGGAGGTCATGGGGATCAGGGCCGGTTGGTAGAGGGGAACCAGGGCAGTGAAGGAGAGGGTCCAGGCCCAGTAGGTAGAGGGGCACCAGGGCAGGGAGGCAGAGGGGGACCAGGGCCAGGAGGCAGAGGGGTACCTGGACCTGCAGTCAGGTGGACCAGGGCCGAGCAGCAGAGGGGGACCATGGCCGAGTGGCAGAGGGAGACCAGGGCCGAGAGGCAGGGGGCATCAGGGCCGGGAGTCAGAGGGGTACCTGGGCTGGGAGTCAGAGGGGTACCTGGGCTGGGAGGCAGAGGGGTACCTTGGCTGGGAGACATGGGGAGCGGTGCCACAATGTAGAGGGGTACCTGGGCCGAAGGAAGGCCGACCAGGGCTGGCAGGTAAAGGGGACACAGGGCCGGGACCCAGAGAGTAGCCAGGACCTGGAGGTAGAGGGAGACCAGTGTTGGCAGGCGCAAGGCGACCGGGGCTGGGAGGCAGAGGGGGACAACGGCCCGGAGGCAGAGAGGCACCAGGGCCAGGAGGCTGAGGTGTTTCTGGGCCGGGAGGCAGAGGGGAGATCAGCGTCGATAAGCAGGGGAACCAGGATATGGAGGCAGAGGCGGGCCGGGAGGCAGATGGGGACCGGGGCCGGGAGGCAGAGGGGTACCTGGGCTGGGAGACAGGGGGCCCAGGGCCGTGAGGTAGAGGGTACCCAGGGCCAGGATGGAGAGAGACCCAAGGGCCTGAAGGTAGACGGAGACCAGGACCAGGAGGCACAGAGGGAACAGTGCTGGGAGGCAGATGGGGATCAGGGCCTAGAGGCAGAGGAGAACCAGGGCAGGGAGGCAGAGGGGTACCTGGGCCAGGGGACAAGAAGACCGGGGCCAAGAGTCAGATGGGGACCAGGGCGGAGAGGCAGGGGCTGGAGCAGGGTCGGGAGGCAGAGGTATACCTGCACTGGGAAACAGGGGGACCAAGGCCAGGAGGTAGAGTGGTACCCGGGCCGGGAGACAGGGGGAACATGACCAGAAGGTATAGGGGACCCAGGGCCGGGAACAAGAGAGGAACCAGGGCCTGGAGGTAGAGGGAGACTAGGTCCGAGAGACAGGGAGGGACCAGGGCCGGGAAGCAGAGGGTTACCCGGGCCAGGGGGAAGAGGGGTACCTGGGTCCGGAGACAGGGGGCCAGGGCCTGAAGATAGAGAGGACCCAGGGCCTGGACAGAGAGAAAGGCCAGGGACAGGAGGTAGAGGGAGACGAGGGCTGGCAGGCACAGGGGGACCTTGGCCGGTAGGCAGAGAGGAAACGGGTCCGGGCGAAAGATGGGGACCAACGCAGGGAGGTAGAGGGGAACTAGGGCCGGAGGGAGAAGGGGACAAGGGCCGGAAGGTTGGGGGAGACCAGGGCAAGAATGTAAAGTGGGACCAGGGCTGACAGGCAGAGGGGGATCAGAGATGGGAGGCAGAGGGGTACCTGGGCCGGAAGACATTGGTACCAGGGACGGGAAGTAGAGAGGTACCCGGGCCGTGCGAGGGGGACCAGGGTCGGGAGGTAGAGGGGAGGGAGAGAGACCCAAGGGCCTGGAGGTAGAGCGAGACCAGGGTCAGGAGTTCTTCTAGTCTACTAGACTGTGATCCTGTGGTTGGGTAGGGACCGTCTCTATATGCTGTGGACTTGTACTTCCCAAGCGCTTAGTACAGTGCTCTGCACACAGTAAACGCTCAATAAATACGATTGAATGACTGAATGACTGACTGACTGACTGAATGAATGAATGAATGAATGAGAGGCGCAGGGTTCCCAGGGCGGAGGGGACACAGGAGGGACCAGGTCGGGGAGACAGAGAGGCACCTGGGCTGCGAGACGGGGTTCAGGGCTGGGAGGCAGAGGGGGAACAGGGTCATGTTTCAGTGGGGTATATGGGCCGGGACGCAGAGGAAGACAAGGGTTGAGAGGCGGAAAGGACCAGGGCAGGGACGCAGAGGGGGACCAGGAATGGGAAGCAGAGGGGGACTTAGGTCAGGAGGCAGAGGGTGACCAGGGCCAGGAGGCAGAGGGGTACCTGGACCGGGAAACAAAGGGACCAGGGCCGGGAGGTAGTGGGGGTACCTGGGTCGGAGGTCATGGGAACCGGAGCCGATGGTAGAGGGGCACCAGGGCAGTGAAGGAGAGAGACCAGGCCAAGGAGAGACCAGGCCCACTAGGGCAGAGAGGCAGAGGGGGACCAGGGCCAGGAGGCAGAAGGGTAACTGGGCCTGCAGTCTGGCGTACCAAGGCAGGGCTACAGGGGAACGAGGGCCGGAATGTAGAGGGGTACCTGGGTCCGTAGACAGAGGGACCAGGGCCGAGTGGCACAAGGGAACCATGGCCGAGAGGCAAAGGGGGACTAGGGCTGAGAGGCGGGAGGGACCAGGGCAGGGACACAGAGGGGGACCAGGGCTGGGAGGCTGAAGGGCACCTGGACTAGGAAACAAAGGTACCAGGGCTGCGAGGTAGTGGGGTACCTGGGCCCGAGGTAATGGGGACGAGGGCCGGTTGTTATAGGGTAACCAGGGCCGTGAAGGAGAGGGGCCAGGCCCTGGAGGTAGAGGGGCACTGGGGCAGGGAGGCAGAGAGGGACCAGGGCCGGGAGGCAGAGGCATATCTGGGCCTGGATGCATGGATCAAGGCTGGGGGTCAGAGGGTTAACTGGGCCGAGAGATGGGGAACCAGGGCAGGGAGGCAGAGGGTGACCAGGATCAGGAGGCTGTGGCGTACCTGGGCCGGGAGGTAGAGAGGGACCAGGACCTAGAAGGGGGGTGTCCAGGGCCAAGAGGCAGAGGGGGACCAGGGACTGGAGACCTAGTGGCACCAGGACAGGTAGGCATAGGGGCCAGAAGGGGCATCAGGGCCAGAAGGCAGAGGGGTACCGGGGCCGTGTGACAGGGGGACCTGGTCTGGGAGGCAAAGGGGAACCAGGGCCGAGAAGCAGGGCGGTACCAGGGAAGGGAGGCAGAGGGGGACCAGGGTGGGAAGGCAGAGGGTGAGCAGGGTCGGGAGGTATTGAGGTGCCTGTGCCGGGGAACAGGTGGACCAGGGTCAGGAGGGAGGGGGGACCAAGGGCCGGAATGGAGAGAGACCCAAGGGCCTGGGGATAGAAAGAAACTAAGTCCGGGCTTCACAGAGGGATCAGGGACGGGAGGCAGAGGGTGACCTGGGCCAGGAAGGAGAGGGGTACCTGAGACGGGAGGCAAAGGGGGACCAGGACGGAGAAGCAGCGGCGACAAGGGCAGGGAGGCTGAGGGGGACCAGGTCCGGGAGGCCGAGGGAGACCTGAGCCTGGAGGCGGAGAGGGACCAGGACTAGGAGGCAGAGGAGTACCTGGACCAGGAAACACAGGGACCAGGGCCAGGAGGTAGGCGTGACCCGGGGCCAGGATTGAGAGAGGGACCAGGGCATGGAGGTTGAGGGAGACCAGGGTTAGGAGGCACAGAGGTACAAGAGCTGGGAGCCAGATGGGGATCAAGGGATTCAGAGGGAGACCAGGGCCAGGAGGCAGAGGGGTACCTGGGCCGTGAGGCAAAGTGAGACCCGTGTCAAGAAGCACGGGCGACAAGGGCAGGGAAGCAGAGGGGTACCAGGGTTGGGAAATTGAGGAGCACCAGGGCCAGTAAGCAGATGGGGACCAGGGCAGGTAGGCAGAGGGGGACCAGGGCCAGGAGGCACAGGGGTACAAGGGCCTGGAGTTCGGGAACCCGGGCTGGGGGGCAGAGGAGGACCTGTGTTGCGAGACAGATGGGGATCAAGGCAGGTAGGCAGAGGTGTACCTGGACCAGGAGGCAGGGCGACCAGGGCAGGGAGGCAGATGTGTCCCTGGGCCAGGCACAGGGGGACCAGAGCCGAGAGGCAGAGGGGGCCCAGGGCTGAGTGGTGACGGTGGGCAGGGACCGGGAAGCAGAAGGGAGCCTGGGCCAGGAGACAGGGGGACCACGGCCCAGAGGCAGAGGGGACACATGGCCAGGACGGAGAGAGATCCAGTGACCCGGAGGTAGACGGAGACGAGGCCCGGAGGCTCAAAGGGACCAGGGCCGGGAAGCAGAGTGTGACCAGGGCCTGGCAGCAGAGCGGGACCAGTGTCGGGAGGCAGAGGGTTACCTGGGCCTGTAGACAGGGGTACCTATGCTGGTAGGTAGAGGGAATCTAGGGCCGGGACGGAGAGATGGGCCATGGTCTGGAGGAAGAGGGAGATCAGGGCTGGCAGGTACAAGGGGATCAGTGTCGGGAAACACGGGGGACCAGGGCCCAGGGTTACGAGGCGACGAGGGCTGGGAGTGACCTGGGAACCAATGCCGGTAATCAGAGGGCGACCAGGTCCGGACAGAATATGGGGACCAATGCAGGGAGGTAGACTGGACCTAGGGCCAGAGGGAGAAGGGGACCGGGGCCAGAAAGTAAGGTGGGACCAATGCTGAAAGGCAGTGGTGTATCAGGACCAGGAGGCAGAAGGGGAACATGGCCAGCAGGCAAAAAGATACATTGGCAGGGAGACAGGGGGATCAGGGCCGGTTGGTAGATGGGACCCAGGGCTAGGGAAGGAGAGAGACCCAAGGGCCTGGAAGTAGAGGGAAACCAGGGCCGGAAAGCAGAGAGGGACCAGGGCCGGGAGGCAGAGAATGACCTGTGCTGGGAGGCACAGAGGGACCTGGCCCGTGAGGCAGAGGGGGACCATGGCGGGGAGGCAGAGGGGGACCAGGGCCAGGAGGCAGAGGGTTACCTGGGTCGGGAGATGGGGGACCAGGGCTTGAGGACAGAGAGATACCGGGGCCAGGAGACGGGGGACTAGGGGCGGGAGGTAGAGGGGACCCAGGGCCGGGGCATAGAGAGACCCAAGGGGCAGGAGGTAGAAGGAGACCAGGGCCGGGAGGCACAGAAAGACCAAGGCCGGGAGACAGAGGGGGACCAGGGCAGGCTGGCAGAGTGGGACCAGGGCCAGGAGGCAGAAGGATACCTGGGCTGGGAGACAGGGGTACCAGGGCCAGGAAGCAGGGGGAGACCTGGACCGGGGAACAGGGGGACCAGGGCCTGGATGTTGAGCGGTACCAGGGTCGGGAGAAAGGGAGATCAAGGCCTGTTGGTGGAGGGGACCAAGAGCCGGGAAGGAGAGAGACCCAACGGTCTAGAGGTAGAGGGAGTCGAGGTCCAGGAGGCAGAGTGGAACCTGGGCCGGGGGGCAGAGGGAGACCAGGGCCGGGAGCTACAAGTAGACGAGGGCTGGGAAGACCCAGGTCATCAATACCGCTAGGCAGATAGGTACCAGGTCTGGGCGGAAGATGGGGAGTAAGCCGGGGAGGTATAGGGGACTTAGGGCTGGAGGGAGAAGGGGACCAGGGATTGAAGGCTGACAGGAGGACCAGGGTCAGAAAGTAAACTGGGGTCAGGGCTGAAATGCAGAGGGGTCCAGGGCCGAGAGGCTGGGGTGGAACAGGGCAGAGAGACATATGGGGACCAAGGCCAGTAGGCAGAATCGTACCTGGGCAAGGAGACGTGGTGACTAGTGCCAGGAGCTAGAGGGTACTCAGGACCGGGACGGAGATAGACCCAAGGAGCTGGAGGTAGAAGGAGATCAGGCCTAGGAGGCAGAGGGGGACCAGGGCAGATTGTCAGAGTGGGACTAGGGCCAGAAGACAGAGGGGTACCGGGGCCGGGAGGCAAAGTGGGACCGGGGCTGAAAATTGGGAGGGACCAGAGTAGAGAGGCAGAAGGGGAACAGGGCCAGGAGGCCTAGGGGGACCAAGGATGGGAGGCAAGGGGGACCGTGGCTGGGAGACAGAGGGGGATCCGGGCCGGGAGGCAGTAGGGTACCTTGGCAGGGAGGCAGAGGGGGACCAGGGTCTGGAGGCATAGTGGTTCCAGGGCAGGTATTCAGAGGGGGACCAGGGCCTGAAGGCAGAAGGGTACTTGGACCGGTATGCAGGGAGATCAAGGCTGGAGGTCAGTGGGTTAACTGGGCCGAGAGATGGGGAAGGAGCGCAGGGAGGTAGAGGGTGACCAGGACCAGGAGGCTGTGGCGTACCTGGGCCGGGAGGTAGAGAGGGACCAGAAGTAGGGGTGTCCAAGACCCAGAGGCAGAGGGGGACCAGGGCCTAGTGGCCTAGTGGCACCAGGACAGGTAGGCAGAGGTGTACCTGGGCCGGGTGACAGAGGGACCTGGTCTGGGAGGCGAATTGGAACCAGGGCCGAGAAGCAGGGCGCTACCAGGGAAAGGAGGCAGAGGGGGACCAGAGTGGGAAGGCAGAGGGGGAGCAGGGTCGGGAGGTATTGAGGTGCAAGGGCCTGGAGACAGGTGGACCAGGGCCAGGAGGTAGAGGGGACCAAGGGCCGAGATGGAGAGAGACTCAAGGGCCTGGGGATAGACAGAAACTAAGACCGGGATTCACAGAGGGACCAGGGACGAGAGGCAGAGGGTATCCTGGGTCAGGAAGCTGAGGGGCACCTGAGACGGGAGGCAAATGGGTACCAGGACGGAGAAGCAGCGGCGACAAGAGCAGGGAGGTTGATTGGGACCAGGTCAGGGAGGCCGAGGGAGACCAGAGCCTGGAGGCGGAGAGTGACCAGGACTAGGAGGCAGAGGAGTACCTGGACCAGGAAACAGAGGGACCAGGGCCAGGAGGTAGGCGTGACCCGGGGCCATGATTGAGAGAGCGACCAGGGCATGGAGGGTGATGGAGACCAGGGCTAGGAGGCCCAGAGGAACAAGGGCTGGGAGCCAGATGGGGATCAAAGGAGACCGAGGGGGACCAGGGCCTGGAGGCAGAGGGGTACCTGGGCCGTGAGGCAAAGTGGGCCCAGGGTCGAGATGCAGGGGCGACAAGGGCAGGGAGGCAGAGGGGTACCAGGGTTGGGAAACTGAAGGGCACCACGGCCAGTAAGTTGATGGGGACCAGGGCAGGTAGGCAGAGGGGGACCAGGGCCAGGAGGCACAGGGGTACCTGGGCCGGGAGTTCGGGGACCCGGGCTGGGAGGCAGAGGAGGACCAGTGCTGGGAGGCCGATGGGGACCAAGGCAGGTAGGCAGAGGGGTACCTGGACCAGGAGACAGGGGGACCAGGGCAGGGAGGCAGAGGTGTCCCTGGGCCAGACACAGGGGGACCAGAGCCGAGAGGCAGAGGGGGACCAGGGCTGAGTGGTGACGGTGGGCAGGGACCGGGAAGCAGAAGGGAGCCTGGGCCAGGAGACAGGGGCACCACGGCCTAGAGGCAGAGGGGGACCAGGGTCAGGAGACGGGCAGCAGGGCCGGGTGGTATATCGGACCCAGCGCTGGGACGGAGAGGGGGACCCAGGCCTGGAGGCAGAGGGGGACCCGGGCCTGAAGGCATAGTGGGACCAGAGCAGGTAGGAAGAGGGGGACCAGAGCGAGGAGGCAGAGGGGTACCTGGGCCGGGAGATGGGGGACCAGGACCGGGAGGCAGAGGGGGACCACTGCTGGGAGGCAGATGTCGACCAGGGCAGGTAGGCAGAGGGGCACCAGGGCCAGGACGCAGAGGGTTATCTGAGCCGGGAGACGGTGGACCAGGGCTGGGAGGAAATGCGGGACCACGACCGGGAGGCAGAGGGGTACCTGGGCCAGGAGGCAGGGGAAGCAGGGCAGGGAGGCAGAGGGATACCTGGACCAAGAGGCAGGGGGATCAGGGAAGGGAGGCAGAGGTGTCCCTGGGCCAGACCCAGGGGTCCCAGAGCCGAGAGGCGACGAGGGACAAGAACCGGGAGGCAGAAGGGAGCCTGGCCCGGGAGACTGGGGGACCACGGTCTAGAGGCAGAGTGGGACCAGTTCCAGGAGGCGGGCAGCAGGGCCGGGTGGTATATCGGACCCAGGGCTGAGACGGAGAGGACGACCCAGGCCTGGAGGCAGAGGGGTACCCGGGCCTGGTGGTATAGTTGGACAAGGGCAGGTAGGAAGAGGGGAACCGGGGCCAGAAGGCAGAGGGGTGCCTGGGCGGGGAGACAGGGGAATCTGGGCTGGAAGGCAGAGGGGTACCTGGACCAGGAGGCAGGGGGACCAGGGCTGAATGGCAGAGGGGGAGCAGGGCCAGGAGACAGATGGGGACCAGGACGGTTAGGCCGACGGGGACCAGGGCCCGGAGCTAGAGTGGTACCTAGGCCGGCAGACGGGGGGATCAGGGCCGGGAGGCAGAGGGTTAACTGAGACGAGAGAAGGGGAACCAGGGCCAGGAGGCAGAGGGTAACCAGGGCCAGTGGTCAGAGGCGTACCTGGGCCGGGAGGCAGAGAGGGACCAGGGCTGGGAGGCAGCGGGGACCAGGTAGGGAAGCAGAGGGGTATCTGGGCCATTAAACGGGGAACAGGACAGATAGGCAGAGGGGCCCCAGGGCCGGGAAGGAGAGAAATCCAAGGGTCTGGAGGCAGGGAGGGACCAGGGCCGAGTGGCGGGAGAAACCAGGACAGGGAGGCCGAGGAGGACCAGGGCCAGGAGGCAGAGGTGGACTCTGGCCGGGAGGCAGAGTGGTAACTGGACTGGGAAGCGGGTCCAGGCTCAGGAGGTCGAGGGGTACCAGGACCAGGAGATAGGGGGACCAGTGCCAGTTGGTAGAGGGGACCGAGAGCCGGAAAGAAGTGAGGGACCAGGACCTCGAGGTAGAGGAAGACCAGGGCCGGAAAGCAGAGGGCGACGAGGGTGGGGAAATCTAGGCGGACCAGGGCCAGGAGGTAGAGAGGTACCTGGCCGGGGAGACAGATGCACCAGGCCCAAGCAGCGGAGTGGGACCAGGGCAGGGAAGCAGAGGGGGACTAGTGCCAGGAGGCAGATGGGTACCTGGGTTGGGAGGTAGAAGGGGACCAGGGCCAGGAGGCAGAGGTGTACCTGAGCCGGGAGGCAGATGGGGACAAGGGCTGTGTGGCGCTCGAGACCAGGGCAGGGAGACAGAAATGGACTAGAACTGGGAGGCAGAGAGGGACCAGGGCAGGGTGGCAGAGGGGTACCTGGGCTGGCAGACGGAGTCCCGGTCTGATAGCCTGAAGGGGACCTGGTAGAAGAGGCAGTTGGGGATCTTGGTCGTGAGGCAGAGGGAGACCAGGGCTGAGAGGCCTTGGGGACCACGGCAGGGGGCAGAGGGGGACCAGGACTGGAGGGCAGAGGGTTACCTGGGCTGGGAGGCAGAGGGGAATCAGGGTCAAGAGGCAGAGGGTACCTGGGCCGATGCACAGGGGGGGACTAGGCCGGGGAGGCAGAGAGGGACCTGGGTGGGAGACTGGGGGATCAAGGCCGGGAGGTAGAGGGGACCAGGGCCGTGAGGCTCGGAGAGAGACCCAGGGGCCTGGAGGTAGAAGGAGACCAGAGCCGGTAGTAGCAGAGGGACCAGGGCCAGTAGGCAGGGGGGAACCAGGGGTTGGCAGCAGAAGGGGGCCAGGGCCAGGAGGCAGAAGGGTACCTGGGCCAGGAGATGGGGACCATGGCAGGGAGGTAGAGGGGACCAAGGGCCAGGAGGGAGAGAGACCCATGGGCCTGAAGGTAGAAGGAGACCAGGGATGGAAGGCACAGGGGGACCAGGGTCGTGAGGCAGAGGGTGACCAGTGCGGGGCGGCAGAGGGTTACCAGGGCCAGGAGGCAGAGGGTTTCATGGGCCGGGGGACAGGGGGACAAGGGCAGGGAGGTTGAGGAGAACCAGGGCAGGGAGGTAGTGTGGGATCAGTGTAGGGAAGCATAGGGGAAGCAGGGCCACGAGGCAGAAGAGTAGCCTTCCCGGAAGACAGGGGGGACCAGGTCTGGAAGGCAGAGGGTTACCTGATTGGGCAGACAGGTGGACCAGGTCCGCGAGGCAGGAGAACCTAGGACATGAGGAAGAGGGGACCCAGGTAGGATGGAGAGAGGGGCCAGGGCCTGGAGGTAGATGGAGACGAGTGTTGGCAGACAGAGGGGGACCAGGGCAGGGTGGCAGTGGGGAAACCAGGCCTGAGAAGCCGTGGGAGAATAGGGCCTGGAGGCGGGGAGGGACAATGCTAGGAGACAGAGGGGTACCTGCGCCAGGAGACGGGGACCCAGGGCCGGAAGGCAGAGGGGGACCAGGGCCGAGAGGCAGGGGCCAACCAGGGCCAGTAGACAGGGGGACCAGGGCCGCGTGGTAGAGGGGTACCTGGGCCAGGAGATAAGGGAATCAGGGTCGTGAGGCATAGTGGTACCTGGGACGGGAGACAGGGGGAGTAGGGCCTGGAGGTTGAGGGGGAACAGGGCCGGCTGGCTGAGGGTAACCACGGCCAGGAGGCAGAGGGGGACCAGGGCTAGGAAACGGGGACCCGGGCCCGCAGGTAGGGCGGTACCTGTGTTTCCCTACCCTTGTTCCCCTTGCCTCTCGGATGCAAAAGGGAACTAGGGCTGAAAGGCAGATGGGGACCGAGGACGAGAGGTACGGGTGGACCAAGGCAGGCTGGCAGAGGGGTACCTGGGCTGGGAGGCAGAGGGGACCAGGGCCGAGAAGCGGAAGGGACAAGGGCAGGGAGGCAGAGGGGTCCCTGGGCCAGGAGGCAGAGGGGTACCAGAGCCGAGAAGTGGCGAGGACCAGGGCGGGTAGGCAGAGGGGTACCTGGGCTGGGAGACAGAATCTAGGCCGGGAGGTAGAGGGTCCTTGGGCCATGACGGAGAGAGGGCCCATGGCCAAGAGGTAGAGTGCGAACAGGGGGACCAAGTCCCGGCGGTAGAGGGGACACATGGCCAGGACGGAGAGAGACCCAGTGACCTGGAGGTAGACGGAGACCAGGGCCCGGAGGCTCAAAGGGACCAGGGCCGGGAAGCAGAGGGTGACCAGGGCCTGGCAGCAGAGGGGGACCAGTGTCGGGAGGCAGAGGGGTACCTGGGCCTGTAGACAGGGGTACCTAGGCCGGTAGGTAGAGGGAATCCAGGGCCGGGACGGAGAGATGGGCCAGGGTCTGGAGGAAGAGGGAGACCAGGGCTGGCAGGTACAAGGGGATCAGTGCCTGGAAACACAGGGGGACCAGGGCCCAGAGCTACGAGGCGACGAGGGCTGGGAGTGACCGGGGCACCAATGCCGGTAGTCAGAGGGCGACCAGGTCCGGACAGAAGATGGAGACCGAGGCTGGGAGGTAGATTGGACCTCTGGCCAGAGGGAAAAGGGGACCGGGCCCAGAAAGTAAGGTGGGACCAATGCTGAAAGGCAGTGGGGTATCAGGGCCAGGAGGCAGAAGGGGACCATGGCCAGGCGGCAAAAGTATACATTGGCCGGGAGACAAGGGGATCAGGGCGGATTGGTAGATGGGATCCAGGGCCGGGAAGGAGAGAGACCCAAGGGCCAGGATGTAGAGGGAGACCATTGCCGGGAGGCAGAGAGGGACCAGGGCCGTGAGGCAGAGAATGACCTGGGCTGGGAGGCACAGAGGGACCTGGGCAGGGAGGCAGACGGGGACCAGGGCGGGGAGGCAGAGTGGGACCAGGGCCAGGAGGCAGAGGGTTACCTGGGTCGGGAGACGGGGGACCAGGGCATGATGGCAGAGAGATACCTTGGCCAGGAGACGGGGGACCAGGGCCGGGAGGTAGAAGGGACCCAGGGCCGGGACAGGGAGTGACCCAAGGGGCTGGAGGTAGAAGGAGACCAGGACCGGGAGGCACAGAAGGACCAGGGCTGGGAGACAGAAGGGGACCAGGGCAGGCTGGTAGAGCGGGACCAGGGCCAGGAGGCAGAAGGGTACCTGGGCCGGAAAAGAGGGAGACCAGTGCCGGGAGGCAGAGGTGTACCTGGGCCGGGAGGCAGTGGGGGACCAGGGCAGGCTGGCAGAGTGTGATCAAGGCCAGGAGGCATAAGGGTACCTGGGCTGAGAGACAGGGGCACCAGGGCCGGGAGGCATGGGGAGATCTGGACCGGGGAACAGGGGGACCAGGGCCTGGAGGTAGAGCGGTACCAGGGTCGGGAGACAGGGGGATCAGGGCCAGTTGGTGGAGGGGACCCAGGGCCGGGAAGGAGAGAGACCCAAGGGTCTGGAGGAAGAGGGAGTCTAGGTCCAGGAGGCAGAGTGGCACCTGGGCCGGGGGTCTGAGGGCGACCAGGGCCGGGAGCTACAAGGAGACGAGTGCTGGAAAGACCCTGGTCATCAATATGGCTAGGCAGAGAGGGACCAGGTCTGGGCGGAAGATGGGGAGTAAGGCGGGGAGGTAGAGGGGACCTAAGGCTGGAGGGAGAAGGGGACCAGGGATGGAAGGTTGGCAGTGGAGACCAGGGTCAGAAAGTAAAGTGGGGTCAGGGCTGAAAGGCAGAGGGGTCCAGGGCCGAGAGGCCTGGGGGGACCAGGGCAGAGAGGCATATGGGGACCAAGGCCAGGAGGCAGAATAGTACCTGGGCAAGGAGACGGGGGGACTAGGGCCAGGAGCTAGAGGGTACTCAGGGCCGGGACGGAGAGAGACCCAAGGTGCTGGAGGTAGAAGGAGATCAGGCCCAGGAGGCAGAGGGGGACCAGGGCCTGGAGGCAAAGTGGTTCCAGGGCAGGTATTCAGAGGGAGACCAGGGCCAGAAGGCAGAAGGGTACCTGGACCGGGATGCAGGGAGATCGAGGCTGGGAGTCAGAGTGTTAACTGGACCGAGAGATGGGGAAGCAGGGCAGGGAGGCAGAGGGTGACCAGGACCAGGAGGCTGTGGCGTACCTGGGCCGGGAGGTAGAGAGGGACCAGGACCTAGACGTGGGGATGTCCAGGACCAAGAGGCAGAGGGGGACCAGGGCCTGGAGGCCTACTGGCACCAGGACAAGTAGGCAGAGGGGGATCAGGGCCAGAAGGCAGAGGGGTACCTGGGCCGGGTGACGGGGATACCTGGTCTGGGAGGAAAAGGGGAACCAGGGCCGAGAAGCAGGGCTGTACCAAGGAAGGGAGGCAGAGGGGGACCAGGGTAGGAAGGTAGAGGGGGACCAGGGTCGGGAGGTATTGAGGTGCCTGAGCCGAGAGACAGGTGGACCAGGGCCAGGAGGTAGAGGGGACCAAGGACCGGGATGGAGAGAGACCCAAGGGCCTGGGGATAGAAAGAAACTAAGTCCTGGCTTCACAGAGGGACCAGGGACGGGAGGCAGAGGGTGACCTGGGCCAGGAAGCAGAGGGGTACCTGAGACGGGAGGCAAAGGGGGACCAGGACGGAGAAGCAGCGGCGGACAAGGGCAGGGAGGCTGAGGGGGACCAGGTCCGGGAGGCCGAGGGAGACCAGAGCCTGGAGGCGGAGAGGGACCAGGACTAGGAGGCAGAGGAGTACCTGGACCAGGAAACAGAGGGACCAGGGCCAGGAGGTAGGCGTGACCCGGGGCCAGGATTGAGAGAGGACCAGGGCATGGAGGTTGAGGGAGACCAGGGCTAGGAGGCACAGAGGAACAAGGGCTGGGAGCCAGATGGGGATCAAGGGAGACAGAGGGGGACCAGGGCCAGGAGGCAGAGGGGTACCTGGGCCTTGAGGCAAAGTGGGACCAGGGTCGAGAAGCAGGGGCTACAAGGGCAGGGAGGCAGAGGGGTACCAGTGTTGGGAAACTGAGGAGCACCAGGGTCAGTAAGAAGGTGGGGACCAGGGCCAGGAGGCACAGGGGTACCTGGGCCGGGAGTTAGGGGACCCGGGCTGGGAGGCAGATGGGGTCCAAGGCAGGTAGGTAGAGGTTGAGGGAGACCAGGGCAAGCATCACAGAGGAACAAGGGCTGGGAGCCAAATGGGGATCAAGTGAGACAGAGGGGGACCAGGGCCAGGAGGCAGAGGTGTACCTGGACCTTGAGGCAAATTGGGACCAGGGTCGAGAAGCAGGGGCCACAAGGGCAGGGAGGCAGAATGGTACCAGGGTTGGGAAACTGAGGAGCACCAGGGCCAGTAAGTAGATGGGGACCAGGGCGGGTAGGCAGAGGGGGACCAGGGCCAGGAGGCAGAGGGGTACCTGGGCCGGGAGTTCGGGGACCCGGGCTGGGAGGCAGAGGAGGACCAGTGCTGGGAGGCAGATGGGGACCAAGGCAGGTAGACAGAGGGGTACCTGGACCAGGAGGCAGGCGGACCAGGGCAGGGAGGCAGAGGTGTCCCTGGGCCAGAAACATGGGGACCAGAGCCGAGAGGCAGAGGGGGACCAGGGCTGAGTGGTGACAGTGGGCAGGGACCGGGAAGCAGAAGGGAGCCTGGGCCAGGCAGAGTGGGACCTGGACTGGGAAGCGGGTCCAGGTCCAGGAGATCGAGGGGTACCAGGACCAGGAGATAGGGGGACCAGGGGCGGTTGGTAGAGGGGACCCAGGGCCGGAAAGAAGTGAGGGACCAGGACCTGGAGGTAGAGGAAGACCAGGGCCGCAAAGCAGAGGGCGACGAGTGTGGGGAATCCTAGGGGGACCAAGGCATGGAGATAGAAGGAGACCAGGGCCGGGAGGCACAGAAGGAGACCAGGGCCGGGAGGCACAGAAGGACCAGGGCCGGGAGACAGAGGGGAACCAGGGCAGGTTGGCAGAATGGGACCAGGGCCAGGAGGCAGAAGGGTATCTGGGCCGGGAGACAGGGAGACCAGGGCCGGGAGGCAGAGGTGTACCTGGGCCGGGAGGCAGAGGTGTACCTGGGCCGGGAGGCAGAGGGGGACCAGGGCAGGCTGGCAGAGTTTGACCAGGGCCAGAAAGCCTAAGGGTACACCTGGGCTGGGAGACAGAGGCACCAGTGCCGGGCGACAGGGGGAGACCTGGACCCGGGAAAAGGGGGACCAGGGCCTGGAGGTAGAGCGGTACCAGGGTCGGGAGACAGGGGGATCAGGGCCAGTTGGTGGAGGGGACCCAGGGCCGGGAAGGAGAGAGACCCAAGTGTCTGGAGGTAGAGGGAGTCTAGGTCCAGGAGGCAGAGTGGCACCTGGGCCGGGGGGCAGAGGGGGACCAGGGCCGGGAGCTACAAGGAGACGAGGGCTGGGAAGACCCAGGTCATCAATAGCCGCTAGGCAGAGAGGGACAATGTCTGGGCGGAAGATGGAGAGTAAGGCGGAGAGGTAGTAGGGACTTAGGGCTTAAGGGAGAAGGGGACCGGGGATGGAAGGTTGGCAGGGGGACCAGCGTCAGAAAGTCAAGTGGGGTCAGGGCTGAGAGGCAGAGGGGTCCAGGGCCGAGAGGCTGGGGAGACCAGGGCAGAGCGGTATATGGGGACCAAGGCCAGGAGGCAGAATCGTACCTGGGCATGGAGACGGGGGGACTAGGGCCAGGTACTAGAGGGTACTCAGGGCCGGGACGGAGAGAGACCCAAGGTGCTGGAGTTAGAAGGAGATCAGGCCCAGGAGGCAGAGGGGGACCAGGGCAGATCGTCAGAGTAGGACCAGGCCCAGAAGACAGAGGGATACCGGGGACGGGAGGCAAAGTGGGACCGGGGCTGAAAATTGGGAGGGACCAGGGTAGGGAGGCAGAAGGGGAGCAGGGCAAGGAGGCCGAAGGGGACCAAGGATGGGAGGCAAGGGGGACCGTGGCTGGGAGACAGAGGGGGATCCGGGCCGCGAGGCAGTAGGGTACCTTGGCCGGGAGGCAGAGGGGTCCAGGGCCTGGAGGCGAACGGGTTCCTTGGCAGGTATTCAGCGGGGGACCAGGGCAAGAAGGCAGAAGGGTACCTGGAGCGGGATGCAGGGAGATCAAGGCTGGGGGTCCGAGGGTTAACTGGGCCGAGAGATGGGGAAGCAGGGCAGGGAGGCAGAGGGTGACCAGGACCAGGAGGCTATGGCGTACCTGGGTCGGGAGGTAGAGAGGGACCAGGACCTAGAGGTGGGGGTGTCCAGGGCCAAGAGGCAGAGGGGGACCAGTGCCTGGAGGCCTAGTGGCACCTGGACAGGTAGGCAGAGGGGGATCAAGGAGGGAAGGCATTGGGGTACCTGGGCCGGGTGACAGGGGGACCTGGTCTGGGAGGCAAAGGGGAACCTGGGCCGAGAAGCAGGGCGGTACCCGGGTAGGAAGGCAGAGGGGGACCAGGGTGGGAAGGCAGAAGGGGACCAGGGTCTGGAGGTATTGAGGTGCCTGTGCCGGGAGACAGGTGGGCCAGGGCCAGGAGGTAGAGGGGAACAAGGGTCGGGATAGAGAGAGACCCAAGGGCCTGTGGATAGAAAGAAACTAAGTCCGGGCTTCACAGAGGGACCAGGGACGGGAGGCAGAGTGTGACCTGGGCCAGGAAGCAGAGGGGTACCTGAGACGGGAGGCAAAGGGGGACGAGGACGGAGAAGCAGCGGCGACAAGGGCAGGGGGACTGAGGGGGACCAGGTCCGGGAGGCCGAGAGAGACCAGAGCCTGGAGGCGGAAAGGGACTACGACTAGGAGGCAGAGGAGTACCTGGACCAGGAAACAGAGGGACCAGGGCCAGGAGGTAGGCGTGACCAGGGGCCAGGATCGAGAGAGGGACCAGGGCATGGAGGTTGAGGGAGACCAGGGCTAGGAGGCACAGAGGAACAATCGCTGGGAGCCAGATGGGGATCAAGGGAGACCGAGGGCGACCAGGGCCAGGAGGCAGAGGGGTACCTGGTCCTGGAGGCAAAGTGGGACCAGGGTCGAGAAACAGGGGCGACAAGGGCAGGGAGACAGAGGTGTACCAGTGTTGGGAAACTGAGGAGCACCACGACCAGTAAGTAGATGGTGACCAGGGCAGGTAGGGAGAGGGGGACCAAGGCCAGGAGGCACAAGGGTACCTGGGCCCTGAGTTCGGGGACCTGGGCTGGGAGGCAGAGGAGGAGCAGTGCTGGGAGGCAGATGGGGACCAAGGCAGGTAGGCATAGGGGTACATGGACCAGGAGGCAGGGGGACCAGGGCAGGGAGGCAGAGGTGTCCCTGGGCCAGACACAGGGGGACCAGAGCCGAGAGGCAGAGGAGGCCCAGGGCTGAGTGGTGACGGTGGGCAGGGAGCGGGAAGCAGAAGGGAGCCTGGGCCAGGAGACGGGGGACCACGGCCTAAAGGCAGAGGTGGACCAGAGTCAGGAGACGGGCAGCAGGGCTGGGTGGTATATCGGACCCAGCGCTGGCACGGAGAGGGGGACCAAGGCCTGGAGGCAGAGGGGGACCCGGGCCTGAAGGCGTAGTGGGACCACAGCAGGTAGGAAGAGGGGGACAGGACTAGGAAGTAGAGGGCTACCTGTGCCGGGAGATGGGGGACCAGGGCCGGGAGGCAGAGGGGGACCAGGCCTGGGAGGCAGATGGCGACGAGGGCAGGTAGGCTGAGGGGCACCAGGGCCAGGAGGTAGAGGGTTATCTGAGCCGGGAGACGGGGAACCAGGGCTGGGAGGCAGTGCGGGACCACTGCCGGGAGGCAGAGGGGTACCTGGGCCAGGAGGCAGGGGGAGCAGGGCAGGGAGGCAGAGGAAAACCTGGACCAAGAGGCAGGGGGCTCAAGACAGGGAGGCCGAGGTGTCCCTGGGCCAGACCCAGGGGGACCAGAGCCGAGAGGCGACGGGGGGCAAGGACCGGAAGGCAGAAGGGAGCCTGGGCCGGGAGACTGGGGGACCACGGCCTAGAGGCAGAGGGGGATCAGGTCCAGGAGGCGGGCAGCAGGGCCGGGTGGTATATCGGACCCAGGGCTGGGACGGAGAGGGCGTCCCAGGCCTGGAGGCATAGTGGGACTAGGGCAGGTAGGAAGAGGGGGACCAGGGCCAGAAGGCAGAGGGGCGCCTGGGCCGGGAGACAGGGGAACCTGGGCTGGAAGGCAGAGGGGTACCTGGACCAGGAGACAGGGGGACCAGGGCTGAATGGTAGAGGGGGACAAGGGCCAGGAGGCAGATGGGGACCAGTACGGTTAGGCCGAGGGGGACCAGGGCCCGGAAGCAGAGTAGTACCTAGGCCGGCAGACGGGGGGAACAGGGCAGGGAGACAGAGGCTTAAATGGGCGAGGGAAGGGGAACCAGGACCAGGAGGCAAAGGGTGACCAGGGCCAGGGGTCAGAGGCGTACCTGGGCCGGGAGGCAGAGAGGGTCCAGGGCTGGGAGACAGTGCGTGACCACGGCCGGGAGGCAGAGGGGTACCTGGGCCAGGAGGCAGGGGGAGCAGGGAAGGGAGGCAGAGGGATACCTGGACCAAGAAGCAGGGGGATCAGGACAGGGAGGCAGAGGTGTCCCTGGGCCAGACCCAAGGGGACCGGAGCCGAGAAGCGACGGTGCGCAAGGACAGGGATGCAGAAGGGAGCCTGGGCCGGGAGACCGGTGGACCACGGCCTAGAGTCAGAGGGGGATCACGTCCAGGAGGCGGGCAGCAGATACTGGTGGCATATCGGACCCAGGGCTGGGACGGAGAGGGCGACCCAGGCCTGGAGGCAGAGGGGGACCCGGGCCTGGAGGCATAGTGGGACCAGGGCAGGTAGGAAGAGGGGGACCAGGGCCAGAAGGCAGAGGGGTGCCTGGGCCGGGAGACAGGGGAACCTGGGCTGGAAGGCAGAGGGGTACCTGGACCAGGAGACAGGGGGACCAGGGCTGAATGGCAGAGGGGGACCAGGGCCAGGAGGCAGATGGGGACCAGGACGGTTAGGCCGAGGGGGACCAGGGCCCGGAGGCAGAGTGGTACCTAGGCCGGCAGACGGGGGGATCAGGGCCGGGAGGCAGAGGGTTAACTGGGCCGAGAGAAGGGGAACCAGGGCCAGGAGGCAGAGGGTGACCAGGGCCAGGGGTCAGAGGCGTACCTGGGCCGGGAGGCAGAGAGGGACCAGGGCTGGGAGGCAGCGGGGACCAGGTAGGGAAGCAGAGGGGTATCTGGGCCAGTAAACGGGGACCAGGACAGATAGGCAGAGGGGACCCAGGGCCGGGAAGGAGAGAAATCCAAGGGTCTGGAGGCAGAGAGGGACCAGGTCCGAGAGGCGGGAGAGACCAGGACAGGGAGGCCGAGGGGGACCAGGGCCAGGAGCGAGAGGTGGACTATGGCCGGGAGGCAGAGGGTACCTGGACTGGGAAGCGGGTCCAGGCCCAGGAGGTCGAGGGGTACCAGGACCAGGAGATAGGGGGACCAGGGCCGGTTGGTAGAGGGGACCCAGGGCCGGAAAGACGTGAGGGACCAGGACCTGGAGGTAGAGGAAGACCAGGGCCGGGAAGCAGAGGGCGACGAGGGTGGGGAAGCTTAAGTGGACCAGGGCCAGGAGGCTGAGGGGTACCTGGTCCGGGAGACAGGGGCACCAGGCCCAAGCAGCAGAGTGGGACCAGGGCAGGGAAGCAGAGGGGGCCAAGTGCCAGGAGGCAGATGGGTACCTGGGTTGGGAGGTAGAAGGGGACCAGGGCCAGGAGGCAGAGGAGTACCAGAGCCGGGAGGCAGATGGGGACAAGGGCTGAGTGGGGCTCGGGACCAGGGCAGGGAGACAGAAGTGGACTAGAACTGGGAGGCAGAGGGGGACCAGGGCAGGGTGGCAGAGGGGTACCTGGGCTGGGAGACGGAGTCCCGTTCTGATAGCCTGAAGGGGACCTGGTACAAGAGGCAGTTGGGGATCTTGGCCGGGAGGCAGAGGGAGACCAGGGCTCAGAGGCCTTGGGGACCAGGGCAGGGGGGTAGAGGGGGACCAGGACTGGAAGGCAGAGGGTTACCTGGGCTGAGAGGCAGAGGAGAATCAGGGTCAAGAGGCAGAGGGTACCTGGACCGATGCACGGGGAGGGGGGACTAGGCCGGGGAGGCAGAGAGGGACCTGGGTGGGAGACTGGGGGACCAAGGCCGGGAGGTAGAGGGGACCAGGGCCGGCACGGAGAGAGACCCAAGGGCCTGGAGGTAGAAGGAGACCAGAGCCGGTAGTAGCAGAGGGACCAGGGCCAGTAGGCAGGGGGGAACCAGGGGTTGGCAGCAGAAGGGGGGCCAGGGCCAGGAGGCAGAAGGGTACCTGGGCCAGGAGACGGGGACCAGGGCCGGGAGGTAGAGGGGACCCAGGGCCAGGAGGGAGAGAGACCCAAGGGCCTGAAGGTAGAAGGAGACCAGGGACGGAAGGCACAGAGGGACCAGGGTCGTGAGGCAGAGGGTGACCAGGGCCAGGAGGCAGAGGGGTTCATGGGCCGGGGGACAGGGGGACAAGGGCAGGGAGGCAGAGGGGAACCAGGGCAGGGAGGCAGAGTGGGATCAGTGTGGGGAAGCAGAGGGGGACCAGGGCCACGAGGCAGAGGAGTACCCGGCCCGGAAGACAGGGGGGACCAGGTCTGGGAGGCAGAGGGGTACCTGATTGGGAAGACAGGTGGACCAGGTCCGGGAGGCAGGGGGACCTAGGACACGAGGAAGAGGGGACCCAGGCAGGATGGAGAGAGGGGCCAGGGCCTGGAGGAAGAGGGAGACGAGTGCTGGCAGGCAGAGGGGGACCAGGGCAGGGTGGCAGTGGGGAGACCAGGACTGAGAAGCCGGGGGAGACAAGGGCCTGGAGGCAGGGAGGGAGAGGGCTAGGAGACAGAGGGGTACCTGCGCCAGGAGACGGGGAACCAGGGCCGGAAGGCATAGGGGAACCAGGGCCAGTAAACAGCGGGAGCAGGGCCGGTTGCAGAGGGGTACCTGGGCCGGGAGACGGGGGAACCAGGTCCGGTAGGCATAGTGGTACCTGGGCCGGGAGACAGGGGGACTAAGGCCTGGAGGCTGAGTGGGACCAGGTCCGGCAGGCTGAGGGGAACCAGGGCCAGGAGCCAGAGGGGGACCAGGGCCAGGAAACAGGGACCCGGGCCCGCAGGTAGGGCGGTACCTCTGCTTCCCTACCCTTGTTCCCCTTGCTTCTCGGATGTAAAGGGGAACTAGGGCTGAAAGGCAGAGGGTGACCGAGGACGAGAGGCACGGGTGGGCCAAGGCAGGCTGGCCGAGGGGTACCTGGACCGGGAGGCAGAGGGGACCAGGGCCGAGAAGCGGGAGGGACAAGGGCAGGGAGGCAGAGGGGCCCCTGGGCCAGGAGGCAGAGGGGTACCAGCGCCGAGAAGTGGCGAGGACCTAGGCGGGTATGCAGAGGGGTACCTGCCCTGGGCGACAGAACCTAGGCCGGGAGGTAGATGGTCCTTGGGCCATGACGGAGAGAAGGGCCAGGGCCTAGAAGTAGAGTTTGAACAGCGGAACCAAGGCCCGGCGTTATAGTGGACACATGGCCAGGACGGAGGGAGACCCAGTGACCTGGTGTTAGACGGAGACCAGGGCCCGGAGGCTCAAAGGGACCAGGGCCGGGAAGTAGAGGGTGACCAGGGCCTGGCAGAAGAGGCGGACCAGTGTCGGGAGGCAGAGGGGTACCTGGGCCTGTAGACAGGGGTACCTAGGCCGGTAGGTAGAGGGAATCCAGGGCCGGGACGGAGAGATGGGCCAGGGTCTGGAGGAAGAGGGAGACCAGGGCTGGCAGGTACAAGGGGATCAGTGCCGGGAAACACAGGGGGACCAGGGCCCAGAGTTACGAGGCGACGAGGGCTGGGAGTGACCGGGGCACCAATGCCGGTAGTAAGAGGGCGACCAGGTCCGGACAGAAGATGGGGACCAAGGCAGGGAGGTAGATTGGACCTCGGGCCAGAGGGAGAAGGGGACCGGGGCCAGAAAGTAAGGTGGGACCAATGCTGAAAGTCAGTGGGGTATCAGGGCCAGGAGGCAGAAGGGGACCATGGCCAGGAGGCAAAAGGATACATTGGCCGGGAGACAGGGGGATCAGGGCCGGTTGGTAGATGGGACCCAGGGCCGGGAAGGAGAGAGACCCAAGGGCCTGGAGGTAGAGGGAGACCAGGGCCGGGAGGCAGAGAGGGACCAGGGCCGGGAGGCAGAGACTGACCTGGGCTGGGAGGCACAGAGGGACCTGGGCAGGGAGGCAGAGGGGGACCAGGGCAGGGAGGCAGAGGGGGACCAGGGCCAGGAGGCAGAGGGTTACCTGGGTCGGGAGATGGGGGACCAGGCCATGATGGCAGAGAGATACCTGGGCCAGGAGACGGGGGACTAGGGCCGGGAGGTAGAGGGGTCCCAGGGCCGGGACAGAGAGAGACCCAAGGGGCTGGAGGTAGAAGGAGACCAGGGCCGGGAGGCACAGAGCGACCAGGGCCGGGAGACAGAGGGGGACCAGGGCAGGCTGGCAGAGTGGGACCAGGGCCAGGAGGCAGAAGGGTACCTGGGCCGGGGGACAGGGAGACCAGGGCCAGGAGGCAGATGTGTATCTGGGCCGGGAGGCTGAGAGGGACCAGGGCAGGCTGGCAGAGTGTGACCAGGGCCAGGAGGCATAAGGGTACCTGGGCTGGGAGACAGGGGCACCAGGGCCGGGAGGCAGGGGGGTCACCTGGACCGGGGAACAGGAGGACCAGAGCATTGAGGTAGAGCGGTACCAGGGTCGGGAGACAGGGGGATCAGGGCCAGTTGGTGGAGGAGACCCAGGGCCGGTAAGGAGAGAGACCCAATAGTCTGGAGGTAAAGGGAGTCTAAGTCCAGGAGGCAGAGTGGCACCTGGGCCGGGGGGCAGAGGCGTACCAGGGCCGGCAGCTCTAAGGAGACGAGGGCTGGGAAGACCCAGGTTATCAATACCGCTAGGCAGAGAGGGACCAGGTCTGGGCGGGAGATGGGAGTAAGGCGTGGAGGTAGAGGGGACATAGGGCTGGAGGGAGAAGGGGACCTGGGATGGAAGGTTGGCAGGGGGACCAGGGTCAGAAAGTAAAGTGGGGTCAGGGCTGAAAGGCAGAGGGGTCCAGGGCCGAGAGGCTGGGGGGACCAGGGCAGAGAGGCATATGGGGACCAAGGCCAGGAGGCAGAATCGTACCTGGGCAAGGAGACGGGGGGACTAGGGCCAGGAGCTAGAGGGTACTCAGGGCCGGGACGGAGAGAGACCCAAGGTGCTGGAGGTAGAAGGAGATCAGGCCCAGGAGGCAGAGGGGGACCAGGGCAGATCGTCAGAGTGGGACCAGGGCCAGAAGACAGAGGGATACCGGGGCCGGGAGGCAAAGTGGGACCGGGGCTGAAAATTGGGAGGGACCAGGGTAGAGAGGCAGAAGGGGACCAGGGCCAGGAGGCCGAGGAGGACCAAGGATGGGAGGCAAGGGGGACCGTGGCTGGGAGACAGAGGGGGATCCGGGCCGGGAGGCAGTAGGGTACCTTGGCCGGGAGGCAGAGGGGGACCAGGGCCTGGAGGCATAGTGGTTCCAGGGCAGGTATTCAGAGGGGGACCAGGGCCAGAAGGCAGAAGGGTACCTGGACCGGGATGCAGGGAGATCAAGGCTGGAGGTCAGAGGGTTAACTGGGCCGAGAGATGGGGAAGCAGGGCAGGGAGGCAGAGGGTGACCAGGACCAGGAGCCTATGGCCTACCTGGGCCGGGAGGTAGAGAGGGAGCAGGACCTAGATATGGGGGTGTTCAGGGCCCAGAGGCAGAGGGGGACCAGGGCTCTGGAGGCCTAGTGGCACCAGGACAGGTAGGCAGAGGGGGATCAGCGCGAGAAGGCAGAGGGGTATCTGGGCCGGGTGACAGGGGGACCTGGTCTGGGAGGCAAAGGGGAACCAGGGCCGAGAAGCAGGGCGGTACCATCATCAATCATCATCATCAATCGTATTTATTGAGCGGTTACTGTGTGCAGAGCACTGTACTAAGCGCTTAGGGAAGTACAAGTTGAGAACATATAGAGACAGTCCCTACTCAATAGTGGGCTCACAGTCTAAAAGGGGGAGACAGAGAACAAAACCAAACATACTAACAAAAGAAAACAAATAGTATAGATATGTACAAGTAAAATAAATAAATAAAAATAGAGTAATAAATATGTACAAACATATATACATATATACAGGTGCTGTGGGGAAGGGAAGGAGGTAAGATGGGGGGATGGAGAGGGGGACGAGGGGGAGAGGAAAGAAGGGGCTCAGTCTGGGAAGACCTCCTGAAGGAGGTGAGCTCTCAGTAGGGTCTTGAAGGGAGGAAGAGAGCTAGCTTGGCGGATGGGCAGAGGGAGGGCATTCCAGGCCCGGGGGATGACGTGGGCCGGGGGTCGATGGCGGGACAGGCGAGAACGAGGTACGGTGAGGAGACTAGCAGCAGAGGAGCGGAGGGTGCGGGGTGGGCTGTAGAAGGAGAGAAGGGAGGTGAGGTAGGAGGGGGCGAGGCTATGGAGAACCTTGAAGCCAAGGGAGAGGAGTTTCTGCCTGATGCGCAGATTGATTGGTAGCCACTGGAGATTTTTGAGCAGGGGAGTAACATGCCCAGAGCGTTTCTGGACAAAGACAATCCGGGCAGCAGCATGAAGTATGGATTGAAGTGGGGAGAAACACGAGGATGGGAGATCAGAGAGAAGGCTGATGCAGTAGTCCAGACGGCATAGGATGAGAGCTTGAATGAGCAGGGTAACGGTATGGATGGGGCGGAAAGGGCGGATCTTGGCAATGTTGCGGTGCTGAGACCGGCAGGTTTTGGTGACGGCTTGGATGTGATGGGTGAATGAGAGAGCGGAGTCGAGGATGACACCAAGGTTGCGGGCTTGTGAGACGGGAAGGATGGTAGTGCCGTCAACAGAGATGGGAAAGTCAGGGAGAGGGCAAGGGTTTGGGAGGGAAGACAAGGAGTTCAGTCAGTACCAGGGAAGAGATGCAGAGGGGGACCAGGGTGGGAAGGCAGAGGGGGACCAGGGTCGGGATGTATTGAGGTGCCTGGGCCGGGAGACAGGTGGACCAGGGCCAGGAGGTAGAGGGGACCAAGGGCCGGGATGGAGAGAGACCCAAGTGCCTGGGGATAGAAAGAAACTAAGTCCGGGCTTCACAGAGGGACCAGGGACGGGAGGCAGAGGGTGACCTGGGCCAGGAAGCAGAGGGGTACCTGAGACGGGAGGCAAAGGGGGACCAGGACGGAGAAGCAGCGGCGACAAGGGCAGGGAGGCTGAGGGGGGACCAGGTCCGGGAGGCCGAGGGAGACCAGAGCCTGGAGGCGGAGAGGGACCAGGACTAGGAGGCAGAGGAGTACCTGGACCAGGAAACAGAGGGACCAGGGCCAGGAGGTAGGCGTGACCCGGGGCCAGGATTGAGAGAGGGACCAGGGCATGGAGGTTGAGGGAGACCAGGGCTAGGAGGCACAGAGGAACAAGGGCTGGGAGCCAGATGGGGATCAAGGGAGACAGAGGGGGACCAGGGCCAGGAGGCAGAGGGGTACCTGGGCCGTGAGGCAAAGTGGGACCAGGGTCGAGAAGCAGGGGCGACAAGGGCAGGGAGGCAGAGGGGTACCAGGGTTGGGAAACTGAGGAGCACCAGGGCCAGTAAGTAGATGGGGACCAGGGCAGGTAGGCAGAGGGGGACCAGGGCCAGGAGGCCCAGGGGTACCTGGGCCGGGAGTTCGGGGACCCGGGCTGGGAGGCAGAGGAGGACCAGTGCTGGGAGGCCGATGGGGACCAAGGCAGGTAGGCAGAGGGGTACCTGGACCAGGAGGCAGGGGGACCAGGGCAGGGAGGCAGAGGTGTCCCTGGGCCAGACACAGGGGTTCCAGAGCCGAGAGGCAGAGGGGGACCAGGGCTGAGTGGTGACGGTGGGCAGGGACCGGGAAGCAGAAGGGAGCCTGGGCCAGGAGACAGGGGCACCACGGCCTAGAGGCAGAGGGGGACCAGGGTCAGGAGACGGGCAGCAGGGCCGGGTGGTATATCGGACCCAGCGCTGGGACGGAGAGGGGGACCCAGGCCTGGAGGCAGAGGGGGACCCGGGCTTGAAGGCATAGTGGGACCAGAGCAGGTAGGAAGAGGGGGACCAGGGCCAGGAGGCAGAGGGGTACCTGGGCCGGGAGATGGGGGACCAGGGCCGGGAGGCAGAGGGGGACCAGGGCTGGGAGGCAGATGGCGACCAGGGCAGGTAGGCAGAGGGGCACCAGGGCCAGGAGGCAGAGGGTTATCTGAGCGGGGAGACGGAGGACCAGGGCTGGGAGGCAGTGCGGGACCACGGCCGGGAGGCAGAGGGGTACCTGGGCCAGGAGGCAGGGGGAGCAGGGCAGGGAGGCAGAGGGATACCTGGACCAAGAGGCAGGGGGATCAGGACAGGGAGGCAGAGGTGTCCCTGGGCCAGACCCAGGGGGACCAGAGCCGAGAGGCGACGGGGGGCAAGGACCGGGAGGCAGAAGGGAGCCTGGGAAAGGAGACTGGAGGACCAAGGCCTAGAGGCAGAGGGGGACCAGTTCCAGGAGGTGGGCAGCACGGCCGGGTGGTATATCAGAGCCAGGGCTGGGACGGAGAGGGTGACCCAGCCCTGGAGGCAGAGGCGGACCCGGGCCTGGAGGCACAGTGGGACCAGGGCAGGTAATAAAAGGGGGACCAGGGCCAGAAGGCAGAAGGTGCCTGGGCCGGGAGACACGGGAACATGGGCTGGAAGGCAGAGGGGTACCTGGACCAGGAGGCAGGGGGATCAGGGCTGAATGACAGAGGGGGACCAGGGCCAGGAGGCAGATTGGGACCAGGACAGTAAGTCCTAGGGGGACCAGGGCCCAGAGGCAGAGTGGTACCTAGGCCGGCAGACGGGGGGATCAGGGCCGTGAGGCAGAGGGTTAACTGGGCCGAGAGAAGGGGAACCAGGGCCAGGAGGCAGAGGGTGACCAGGGCCTGGGGTCAGAGGCGTACCTGGGCCGGGAGGCAGAGAGGGACCAGGGCTGGGAGGCAGCGGGGACCAGGTAGGGAAGCAGAGGGGTATCTGGGCCAGTAAACGGGGACCAGGACAGATAGGCAGAGGGGACCCAGGGCCGGGAAGGAGAGAAATCCAAGGGTCTGGAGGCAGAGAGGGACCAGGGCCGAGAGGCGGGAGAGACCAGGACAGGGAGGCAGAGGGGGACCAGGGCCAGGAGGCAGAGGTGGACTCTGGCCGGGAGGCAGAGGGGTACCTGGACTGGGAAGCGGGTCCAGGCCCAGGAGGTCGAGGGGTACCAGGACCAGGAGATAGGGGGACCAGGGCCGGTTGGTAGAGGGGACCCAGGGCCGGAAAGAAGTGAGGGACCAGGACCTGGAGGTAGAGGAAGACCAGGGCCGGGAAGCAGAGGGCGACGAGGGTGCGGAGGCTTAGGGGGACCAGGGCCAGGAGGCAGAGGGGTACCTGGTCCGGGAGACAGGGGCACCAGGCCCAAGCAGCAGAGTGGGACCAGGGCAGGGAAGCAGAGGGGGACTAGTGCCAGGAGGCAGATGGGTACCTGGGTTGGGAGGTAGAAGGGGACCAGGGCCAGGAGGCAGAGGGGTACCTGAGCCGGGAGGCAGATGGGGACAAGGGCTGAGTGGCGCTCGGGACCAGGGCAGGGAGACAGAAGTGGACTAGAACTGGGAGGCAGAGGGGGACCAGGGCAGGGTGGCAGAGGGGTACCTGGGCTGGGAGACGGAGTCCCGGTCTGATAGCCTGAAGGGGACCTGGTACAAGAGGCAGTTGGGGATCTTGGCCGGGAGGCAGAGGGAGACCAGGGCTGAGAGGCCTTGGGGACCAGGGCAGGGGGGCAGAGGGGGACCAGGACTGGAAGGCAGAGGGTTACCTGGGCTGGGAGGCAGAGGGGAATCAGGGTCAAGAGGCAGAGGGTACCTGGGCCGATGCACAGAGGGGGACGAGGCCGGGGAGGCAGAGAGGGACCTGGGTGGGAGACTGGGGGACCAAGGCCGGGAGGTAGAGGGGACCAGGGCCGTGCGGCACGGAGAGAGACCCAAGGGCCTGGAGGTAGAAGGAGACCAGAGCCGGTAGTAGCAGAGCGACCAGGGCCAGTAGGCAGGGGGGAACCAGGGGTTGGCAGCAGAAGGGGGCCAGGGCCAGGAGGCAGAAGGGTACCTGGGCCAGGAGACGGGGACCAGGGCCGGGAGGTAGAGGGGACCCAGGGCCAGGAGTGAGAGAGACCCAAGGGGCTGAAGGTAGAAGGAGACCAGGGACGGAAGGCACAGAGGGACCAGGGTCGTGAGGCAGAGGGTGACCAGTGCGGGGCGGCAGAGGGTGACCAGGGCCAGGAGGCAGAGGGTTAGATGGACCGGGCGACAGGGGGACAAGGGCAGGGAGGCAGAGGGGAACCAGGGCAGGGAGGCAGAGTGGGATCAGTGTGGGGAAGCAGAGGGGGACCAGGGCCACGAGGCAGAGGAGTACCCGGCTCGGAACACAGGGGGGACCAGGTCTGGGAGGCAGAGGGGTACCTGATTGGGAAGACAGGTGGACCAGGTTCGGGAGGCAGGGGGACCTAGGACACGAGGAAGAGGGGACCCAGGCAGGCTAGAGAGAGGGACCAGGGCCTGGAGGTAGAGGGAGACGAGTGCTGGCAGGCAGAGGGGGACCAGGGCAGGGTGGTAATGGGGAGACCAGGACTGAGAAGCCGGGGGAGACAAGGGCCTGGAGGCAGGGAGGGACAGGGCTAGGAGACAGAGGGGTACCTGCGCCAGGAGACGGGGGACCAGGGCCGGAAGGCAGAGGGGGACCAGGGCCGGTAGGCAGAGGGGAACCAGGGCCAGTAGACAGGGGGACCAGGGCCGGGTGGCAGAGGGTTACCTGGGCCGGGAGACAGGGGAATCAGGGCCGGGAGGCATAGTGGTACCTGGGCCGGGAGACAGGGGGAGTAGGGCCTGGAGGCTGAGGGGGACCAGGGCAGGCAGCCTGAGGGGAACCAGAGACAGGAGGCAGAGGGGTACCAGGGCCAGGAAACGGGGACCCGGGCCTGCAGGTAGGGCGGTACCTCTGCTTCCCTACCCTTGTTCCCCTTGCTTCTCGGATGTAAAGGGGAACTAGGGCTGAAAGGCAGAGGGGGACCGGGGACGAGAGGCACGGGTGGACCAAGGCAGGCTGGCAGAGGGGTACCTGGGCTGGGAGGCAGAGGGGACCAGGGCCGAGAAGCGGGAGGGACAAGGGCAGGGAGGCAGAGGGGTCCCTGGGCCAGGAGGCAGAGGGGTACCAGAGCCGAGAAGTGGCGAGGACCAGGGCGGGTAGGCAGAGGGGTACCTGGGCTGGGAGACAGAACCTAGGCCGGGAGGTAGAGGGTCCTTGGGCCATGACGGAGAGAGGGGCCAGGGCCTAGAAGTAGAGTGCGAACAGGGGGACCAAGGCCCGGCGGTAGAGGGGACACATGGCCAGGACGGAGAGAGACCCAGTGACCTGGAGGTAGACGGAGACCAGGGCCCGGAGGCTCAAAGGGACCAGGGCCGGGAAGCAGAGGGTGACCAGGGCCTGGCAGCAGAGGGGGACCAGTGTCGGGAGGCAGAGGGGTACCTGGGCCTGTAGACAGGGGTACCTAGGCCGGTAGGTAGAGGGAATCCAGGGCCGGGACGGAGAGATGGGCCAGGGTCTGGAGGAAGAGGGAGACCAGGGCTGGCAGGTACAAGGGGATCAGTGCCGGGAAACACAGGGGGACCAGGGCCCAGAGTTACGAGGCGACGAGGGCTGGGAGTGACCGGGGCACCAATGCCGGTAGTCAGAGGGCGACCAGGTCCGGACAGAAGATGGGGACCAAGGCAGGGAGGTAGATTGGACCTAGGGCCAGAGGGAGAAGGGGACCGGGGCCAGAAAGTAAGGTGGGACCAATGCTGAAAGGCAGTGGGGTATCAGGGCCAGGAGGCAGAAGGGGACCATGGCCAGGAGGCAAAAGGATACATTGGCCGGGAGACAGGGGGATCAGGGCCGGTTGGTAGATGGGACCCAGGGCCGGGAAGGAGAGAGACCCAAGGGCCTGGAGGTGGAGGGAGACCAGGGCCGGGAGGCAGAGGGGGACCAGGGCAGATCGTCAGAGTGGGACCAGGGCCAGAAGACAGAGGGATACAGGGCCCGGGAGGCAAAGAGGGACTGGGGCTAAAAGTTCGGAGGGACCAGGGTAGAGAGGCAGATGGGGACCAGGGCCAGGAGGCCGAGGGGGACCAAGGATGGGAGGCAAGGGGGAACGTGGCTGGGAGACAGAGGGGGATCCGGGCCAGGAGGCAGTAGGGTACCTTGGCCGGGAGGCAGAGGGGGACCAGGGCCTGGAGGCATAGTGGATCCAGGGCAGGTATTCAGAGGGGGACCAGGGCCAGAAGGCAGAAGAGTACCTGGACCGGGATGCAGGGAGATCAAGGCTGGGGGTCAGAGGGCTACCTTGGCCGTGAGATGGGGAAGCAGGGCAGGGAGGTAGAGGGTGACAAGGACCAGGAGGCTGTGGCGTACCTGGGCGGAGCGGTAGAGTGGGACCAGGACCTAGAAGTGGGGGTGTCCAGGGCCAAGAGGCAGAGGGGGACCAGGTCCGGGAGGCCTAGTGGCACCAGGACAGGTAGGCAGAGGGGGATCAGGGCCAGAAGGCAGAGGGGTACCTGGGCCGGGTGACAGGGGGACCTGGTCTGGGAGGCAAAGGGGAACCAGGGCCGAGAAGCAGGGCGGTACCAGGGAAGAGATGCAGAGGGGGACCAGGGTGGGAAGGCAGAGGGGGACCAGGGTCGGGAGGTATTGAAGTGCCTGGGCCGGGAGATCGGTGGACCAGGGCCAGGAGGTAGAGGGGACCAGGTGCCGGAATGGAGAGAGCCCCAAGGGCCTTTGGATAGACAGAAACTAAGTCCGGGCTTCACAGAGGGACCAGGGACGGGAGGCAGAGGGTGACCTGGGCCAGGAAGCAGAGGGGTACCTGAGACGGGAGGCAAAGGGGGACCAGGACGGAGAAGCAGCGGCGACAAGGGCAGGGAGGCTGAGGGGGACCAGGTCCGGGAGGCCGAGGGAGACCAGAGCCTGGAGGCGGAGAGGGACCAGGACTAGGAGGCAGAGGAGTACCTGGACCAGGAAACAGAGGGACCAGGGCCAGGAGGTAGGCGTGACCCGGGGCCAGGATTGAGAGAGGGACCAGGGCATGGAGGTTGAGGGAGACCAGGGCTAGGAGGCACAGAGGAACAAGGGCTGGGAGCCAGATGGGGATCAAGGGAGACAGAGGGGGACCAGGGCCAGGAGACAGAGGGGTACCTGGGCCGTGAGGCAAAGTGGGACCAGGGTCGAGAAACAGGGGCGACAAGGGCAGGGAGGCAGAGGGGTACCAGGGTTGGGAAACTGAGGAGCACCAGGGCCAGTAAGTAGATGGGGACCAGGGCAGGTAGGCAGAGGGGGACCAGGGCCAGGAGGCACAGGGGTACCTGGGCCGGGAGTTCGGGGACCCGGGCTGGGAGGCAGAGGAGGACCAGTGCTGGGAGGCAGATGGGGACCAAGGCAGGTAGGCAGAGGGGTACCTGGACCAGGAGGCAGGGGGACCAGGGCAGGGAGGCAGAGGTGTCCCTGGGCCAGACACAGGGGGACCAGAGCCGAGAGGCAGAGGGGGACCAGGGCTGAGTGGTGACGGTGGGCAGGGACCGGGAAGCAGAAGGGAGCCTGGGACAGAAGACAGGGGGACACCGGCCTAGAGGTAGAGGGGGACCAGGGTCAGGAGACGGGCAGCAGGGCTTGGGTGGTATATCGGACCCAGCGCTGGGACGGAGAGGGGGACCCAGGCCTGGAGGCAGAGGGGGACCCGGGCTTGAAGGCATAGTGGGACCAGAGCAGGTAGGAAGAGGGGGACCAGGGCCAGGAGGCAGAGGGGTACCTGGGCCGGGAGATGGGGGACCAGGGCCGGGAGGCAGAGGGGGACCAGGGCTGGGAGGCAGATGGCGACGAGGGCAGGTAGGCAGAGGGGCACCAGGGCCAGGAGGCAGAGGGTTATCTGAGCCGGGAGACGGGGAACCAGGGCTGGGAGGCAGTGCGGGACCACTGCCGGGAGGCAGAGGGGTACCTGGGCCAGGAGGCAGGGGGAGCAGGGCAGGGAGGCAGAGGCAAACCTGGACCAAGAGGCAGGGGGATCAGGACAGGGAGGCAGAGGTGTCCCTGGGCCAGACCCAGGGGGACCAGAGCCGAGAGGCGACGGGGGGCATGGACCGGGAGGCAGAAGGGAGCCTGGGCCGGGAGACTGGGGGACCACGGCCTAGAGGCAGAGGGGGATCAGGTCCAGGAGGCGGGCAGCAGGGCCGGGTGGTATATCGGACCCAGGGCTGGGACGGAGAGGGCGACCCAGGCCTGGAGGCATAGTGAGACCAGGGCAGGTAGGAAGAGGGGGACCAGGGCCAGAAGGCAGAGGGGTGCCTGGGCCGGGAGACAGGGGAACCTGGGCTGGAAGGCAGAGGGGTACCTGGACCAAGAGACAGGGGGACCAGGGCTGAGTGGCAGAGGGGGAGCAGGGCCAGGAGGTAGATGGGGACCAGGACGGTTAAGCCTAGGGGGACCAGGGCCCGGAGTCAGAGTGCTACTAGGCCGGCTGACGCGGGGATCAGGGCCGGGAGGCAGAGGAGTAAATGGGCCGAGAGAAGTGGAACCAGGGCCAGGAGGCAGAGGGTGACCAGGGCCAGGGGTCAGAGGCGTACCAGGGCCGGGAGGCAGAGAGGGACCAGGGCTGGGAGGCAGCGGTGACCAGGTAGGTTAGCAGAGGGGAATCTGGGCCAGTAAACTGGGACCATAGCATATAGGCAGAGGGGACCCAGGGCCGGGAAGGGGAGAATTCCAAGGGTCCGTATGCAGAGAGGGACCATGGCCGAGAGGGGGGAGAGACCAGGACATGGAGGCTGTGGGGGACCAGTGCCAGGATGCAGAGGTGGAACATGGCCAGGAAGCAGAGGGGTACCTGGACTGGGAAGCGGGTCCAGGGCCAGGAGGTCGAGGGGTACCAGGACCAGGAAATAGGGGTACCAGGGCCGGTTGGGAGAGGGGACCCGGGGCCGGAAAGAAATGAGGGACCAGGACCTGGAGGCAGAGGAAGACCAGGGCCGGGAAGCAGAGGGCGACGAGGGTGGGGAAGCATAGGGGGACCAGGGCCAGAAGGCAGAGGGGTACCAGGTCCGGGAGACAGGGGCACCAGGCCCAAGCAGCAGAGTGGGACCAGGGCAGGGAATCAGAGGGGGACTAGTGCCAGGAGGCAGATGGGTACCTGGGCTGGGATGTAGAAGGGGACCAGGGCCAGGAGGCAGAGGGGTACCTGAGCCGGGAGGCAGATGGGGACAAGGGCTGAGTGGAGTTCGGGACCAGGGCAGGGAGACAGAAGTGGACTAGAACTGGGAGGCAGAGGGGGACCAGGGCAGGGTGACAGAGGGGAACCTGGGCTAGGAGACTGAGTCCCGGTCTGATAGCCTGAAGGGGACCTGGTACAAGAGGCAGTTGGGGATCTTGGCCGGGAGGCAGAGGGAGACCAGGGCTGAGAGGCTTTGGGGACCAGGGCTGGGGGGCAGAGGGGGACCAGGACTGGAAGGCAGAGGGTTACCTGGGCTGGGAGGTACAGGGGAATCAGCGTCAAGAGGCAGAGGGTACATGGGTCGATTCAACGGGGGCGACGAAGCCGGGGAGTCAGAGAGGGACCTGGGTGGGAGACTGGGGGACAAAGGCCGGGAGGTAGAGGGGAACAGGGCCCGCACGGAGAGAGACCCAAGGGCCTGGAGGTAGAAGGAGACCAGCGCCGGTAGTAGCAGAGGGACCAGGACCAGTAGGCAGGGGGGAACCAGGGGTTGGCAGCAGTAGGGGGCCAGGGCCAGGAGGCAGAAGGGTACCTGGGCCAGGAGACGGGGACCAGGGCCGGGAGGTAGAGGGGACCCAGGGCCAGGAGGGAGAGAGACCCAAGGGCCTGAAGGTAGAAGGAGACCAGGGACGGAAGGCACAGAGGGACCAGGGTCGTGAGGCAGAAGGCGACCAGTGCGGGACGGCAGAGGGTGACCAGGGCCAGGAGGCAGAGGGGTTCATGGGCCGGGGGACAGGGGGACCAGGGCAGGGAGGCAAGGGGAACAAGGGCAGGGAGACAGAGTGGGATCAGTGTGGGAGTGGGATCAGTGTGGGGAAGAAGAGGGGGACCAGGGTCACGAGGCAGAGGAGTACCCGGCCCGGAAGACAGGGGGGACGAGGTCTGGGAGGCAGAGGGGTACCTGATTGGGAAGACGGGTGGACCAGGTCCGGGAGGCAGGGGGACCTAGGAGACGAGGAAGAGGGGACCCTGGCGGGATGGAGAGCGGGGCCAGGGCCTGGAGGTAGAGGAAGACGAGTGCTGGCAGGCAGAAGGGGACCAGGGCAGGGTGGCAGTGGGCAGGGGTACCCAGGCCTGGAAGCAGAAGGGGACCCGGGCTTGAAGGCATAGTGGGACCAGAGTTGGTAGGAAGAGGGGGACCATGGCCAGGAGGCAGAGGGGTACCTGGGCCGGGAGATGGGGGACCAGGTCCGAGAGACAGAGGGGGACCAGGGCTGGGAGGCAGATGGCGACCAGGGCAGGCAGGCAGAGGGGCACCAGGGCCAGGAGGCAGAGGGTTATCTGAGCCGGGAGACGGGGGACCAGGGCTGGGAGGCAGTGCGGGACCACGGCCGGGAGGCAGAGGGGTACCTGGGCCAGGAGGCAGGGGGAGCAGGGCAGGGAGGCAGAGGGATACCTGGACCAAGAGGCAGGGGGATCAGGACAGTGAGGCAGAGGTGTCCCTGGGCCAGACACAGGGGGACCAGAGCCGAGAGGCGACGGGGGGCAAGGACCGGGAGGCAGAAGGGAGCCTGAACCGGGAGACTGGGGGACCACGGCCTAGAGGCAGAGGGGGACCAGGTCCAGGAGGCGGGCAGCAGGTCCGGGTGGTATATCGGACCCAGGGCTGGGACAGATAGGGCGACCCAGGCCTGGAGGCAGAGGGGGACCCGGGCCTGGAGGCATAGTGGGACCAGGGCAGGTAGGAAGAGGGGGACCAGGGCCAGAAGGCAGAGGGGTGCCTGGGCCGGGAGACAGGGGAACCTGGGCTGGAAGGCAGAGGGGTACATGGACCAGGAGACAGGGGGACCAGTGCTGAATGGCAGAGGGGGACCAGGGCCAGGAGGCAGATGGGGACCAGGACGGTTAGGCCGAGGGGGACCAGGGCCCGGAGGCAGAGTGGTACCTAGGCCGGCAGACGGGGGGATCAGGGCCGGGAGGCAGAGTTTTCACTGGGCCGAGAGAAGGGGAACCAGGGCCAGGAGGCAGAGGGTGACCAGGGCCAGGGGTCAGAGGCGTACCTGGGCGGGCAGGACAGAGAGGGACCAGGGCTGGGAGGCAGCGGGGACCAGGTAGGGAAGCAGAGGGGTATCTGGGCCAGTAAACGGGGACCAGGACAGATAGGCAGAGGGGACCCAGGGCCGGGAAGGAGAGAAATCCAAGGGTCTGGAGGCAGAGAGGGACCAGGGCCGAGAGGCGGGAGAGACCAGGACAGGGAGGCCGAGGGGGACCAGGGCCAGGAGGCAGAGGTGGACTATGGCCGGGAGGCAGAGGGGTACCTGGACTGGGAAGCGGGTCCAGGCCCAGGAGGTCGAGGGGTACCAGGACCAGGAGATAGGGGGACCAGGGCCGGTTGGTAGAGGGGACCCAGGGCCGGAAAGAAGTGAGGGACCAGGACCTGGAGGTAGAGGAAGACCAGGGCCGGGAAGCAGAGGGCGACGAGGGTGGGGAAGCATAGGGGGATCAGGGCCAGGAGGCAGAGGGGTAGCTGGTCCGGGAGACAGGGGCACCAGGCCCAAGCAGCAGAGTGGGACCAGGGCAGGGAAGCAGAGGGGGACTAGTGCCAGGAGGCAGATGGGTACCTGGGTTGGGAGGTAGAAGGGGACCAGGGCCAGGAGGCAGAGGGGTACCTGAGCCGGGAGGCAGATGGGGACAAGGGCTGAGTGGCGCTCGGGACCAGGGCAGGGAGACAGAAGTGGATTAGAACTGGGAGGCAGAGGGGGACCAGGGCAGGATGGCAGAGGGGTACCTGGGCTGAGAGACGGAGTCCCGGTGTGATAGCCTGAAGGGGACCTGGTACAAGAGGCAGTTGGGGATCTTGGTCGGGAGGCAGAGGGAGACCAGGGCTGAGAGGACTTGGGGACCAGGGCAGGGGGGCAGAGGGGGACCAGGACTGGAAGGCAGAGGTTTTCCTGGGCTGGGAGGCAGAGGGGAATCAGGGTCAAGAGGCAGAGAGTACCTGGGCCGATGCACAGGGGGGAGAATAGGCCGGGGAGGCAGAGAAGGACCTGCGTGGGAGACTGGTTAACCAAGGCCGGAAGGTATAGGGGACCAGGGCCGTGCGGCATGGAGAGAGACCCAAGAGCCTCGAGGTAGAAGGAGACCAGAGCCGGTAGTAGCAGAGGGACCAGGGCCAGTAGGCAGGGGGGCACCAGGGGTTGACATCAGAAAAGGGCCAGGGCCAGGAGGCAGAAGGGTACCTTGGCAAGGAGACGGGGACCAGGGCCGGGAGATAGAGGGGACCCAGGGCCAGGAGCTAGAGAGACCCAAGGGCCTGAAGGTAGAAGGAGACAAGGGACGGAAGGCACAGAGGTACCAGGGTCGTGAGACTGAGGCTGACCAGTGCGGGGCGGCAGAGGGTGACCAGGGCCAGGAGGCAGAGGTTACCTCCATGTCTGGGAGGTAAAGGGGTACCTGATTGGGAAGACAGGTGGACCAAGTCCGGGAGGCAGGGGGACCTAGGACACGAGGAATAGGGGACCCAGGCAGGCTGGAGAGAGGGGCCAGGGGCTGGAGGTAGAGGGAGACGAGTGCTGGCAGGCAGAAGGGGACCAGGGCAGGGTGGCAGTGGGGAGACCAGGACTGAGAAGCCGGGGGAGACAAGGGCCTAGAGGCAGGTAGGGACAGGGCTAGTAGAAAGAGGGGTACCTGCGCCAGGAGACGGGATACCAGGGCTGGAATGCGGAGGGGGACTAGCGCTGGGAGGCAGAGGGGAACCAGGGCAAGTAGACAAGGGGAGCAGGGCCGGGTGGCAGGGGGTACCTGGGCCGGGAGACAGAGGCGAACCAGGGCCAGTAGACAGTGGGAGAAGGGCCGGGTGGCTGAGGGGCACCTGGGACGGGAAACAGGGGAACCAGGGCCGGGAGCCATAGTGGTACCTGGGCCGGGAGAAAGGGGGAGTAGGTCCTGGAGGCTGAGGGGGACCAGGGCCGGCAGGCTGAGGGGAACCAGGGCCAGGAGGCAGAGGGGGACCAGGGCCAAGAAACGGGGACCCCGGCCCGCAGGTAGGGCGGTACCTCTGCTTCCCTACCCTTGTTCCCCTCGCTTCTCGGATGTAAAGGAAACTAGGGCTGAAAGGCAGATTGGGACCGGCGACGAGAGGCACGTGTGGACCACGGCAGGCTGACAGAGGGGTACCTGGGCTGGGAGGCAGAGGGGACCAGGGCTGAGAAGCGGGAGGGACAAGGGCTGGGAGGCAGAGTGGTCCCTGGGCCAGGAGGCAGAGGGATATCAGAGCCGAGAAGTGGCGAGGACAAGAACGGGTAGGCAGAGGGGTACCTGGGTTGGGAGACAGAACCTAAGCCGGGAGGTTGAGGGTCCTTTGGTTATGACGGAGAGAGGGGCCAGGGCAGGGCCTAGAAATAGAGTGCGAACAGGGGAACCAAGGCCCGGCGGTAGAGGAGACACATGGCCAGGACGGAGGGAGACCCAGTGACCTGGAGATAGACGGAGACCAGGGCCCGGAGGCTCAAAGGGACCAGGGCCGGGAAGCAGAGGGTTACCTGGGCCAGGAAGCAGAGGGTTACCTGAGACGGGAGGCAAAGGGGGACCTGGACGGAGAAGCAACGGGAACAAGGGCAGGGAGGCTGAGGGGGACCAGTTCCGGGAGGCCGAGGGAGACGAAAGCCTGAACGCTGAGAGGGACCAGGACTAGGAGGCAGAGGAGTACCTGGACAAGGAAACAGAGGGACCAGGGCCAGACGGTAGGCGTGACCCGGGGCCAGGATTGAGAGAGTGACCAGGGCATGGAGGTTGAGGGAGACCAGGGCTAGGAGGCACAGAGGAACAAGAGCTGGGGGCCAGAAGGGGATCAAGGGAGACAGAGGGGGACCAGGGCCGGGAGGCAGAGGGGTACCTGGGCCGTGAGGCAAAGTGGGACCAGGGTCGAGAAACAGGGGCGACAAGGGCAGGGAGGCAGAGGGGTACCACGGTTGGGAAGCTGAGGAGCACCAGGGCCAGTAAGTAGATGTGGACCAGGGCAGGTAGGCAGAGGGGGACCAGGGCCAGGAGGCAGAATGGTACCTAGGACGGCAGACGGGGGGATCAGGGCCGGGAGGCAGAGGGTTACCTGGGCCGAGAGACGGGGAACCAGGGCTAGGAGGCAGAGGGTGACCAGGGCCAGGGGTCAGAGGCGTACGTGGGCCGGGAAGCAGAGAGGGACCAGGGCTAGGAGGCAGCGGGGACCAGATAGGGAAGCAGAGGTGTATCTGGACCAGTTAACGGGGACCAGGACAGATAGGCAGAGGGGACCCAGGGCCGGGAAGGAGAGAAATCCAAGGGTCTGGAGGCAGAGAGGGACCAGGGCCGAGAGGCGGTAGAGACCAGGATAGGGAGGCCGAGGGGGACCTTGGCCAGGAGGCAGAGGTGGACTATGGCCGGGAGGCAGAGGGGTACCTGTACTGGGAAGCGGGTCCAAGCCCAGGATGTCGAGGGGTACCAGGACCAGGAGAAAGGGGCACCAGGGCCGGTTGGTAGAGGAGACCCAGAGTCGGAAAGAAGTGAGGGACCAGGACCTGGAGGTAGAGGAAGACCAGGGCCGGGAAGCAGAGGGCGAAGAGGGTGGGGAAGCATAGGGGGAACAGGGCCAGGATGCAGAAGGGTACCTGGTCTGGTAGACAGGGGCATCAGGCCCTAGCAGTAGAGTGGGAACAGGGCAGGGAAGGAGAGGGGGACTAGTGCCAGGAGGCAGATGGGTACCTGGGTCGGGAGGTAGAAGAGGACCAGGGCCAGGAGACAGAGGGGTACCTGAGCCGGGAGGCAGATGGGGACAAGGGCTGAATGGCGCTCGGGACCAGGGCAGGGGGACAGAATTTGACTAGGATAGGTAGGCAGAGGAGGACCAGTGCTGGGAGGCCGATGGGGACCAAGGCAGGTAGGCAGAGGTGTACCTGGACCAGGAGGCAGGGGGACCAGGGCAGGGATGTAGAGGTGTCCCTGGGCCAGACACAGGGGGACCAGAGCCGAGAGGCAGAGGGGGACCAGGGCTGAGTGGTGACAGTGACAGGGACCGGGAAGCAGAAGGGAACCTGGGCCAGGAGACGGGGGCACCACGGCCTACAGGCAGAGGGGGACCAGGTTCAAGAGACGGGCTGCAGGGCCGGGTCCAGCCAGCGCTGGGACGGAGAGGGGGACCCAGGCCTGGAGGCAGAGGGGAACCCTGGCCTGAAGGCATAGTGGGGCCAGAGCTGGTAGGAGGAGGGGTACCAGGGCCAGGAGGTAGAGGGGTACCTCGGTCGGGAGATGGGGGACCAGGGCCGGGAGGCAGAGGGGGACCAGGGCTGGGAGGCAGATGGCGACCATGGCAGGTAAGCAGAGGTGCACCAGGGCCAGGAGGCAGAGGGTTATCTGAGCCGGGAGACGGGGGACCAGGGCTGGGAGGCAGTGCGGGACCACGGCCGGTAGGCAGAGGGGCACCAGGGCCAGGATGTAGAGGGTTATATGAGCCGGGAGACGGGTGCCCAGGGCTCTGAGGCAGAGCGATACCTGGACCAAGAGGCAGGGGGATCAGGACATGGAGGCAGAGGTATCCCTGGGCCAGACCCAGGGGTACCAGAGCCGAGAGGCGACGGGGGGCAAGGACCGGAAGGCAGAAGGGAGCCAGGGCCGGGAGACTGGGGGACCACGGGCTAGAGGCAGAGGGGGACCAGGGCCAGGGGTCAGAGGCGTACCTGAGCCGGGAGGCAGAGAGGGACCAGGGCTGGGAGGCAGCGGAGACCAGGTAGGGAAGCAGAGGGGTATCTGGTCCAGTAAACGGGGACCAGGACAGATAGGTAGAGGCGACCCAGGCCCGGGAAGGAGAGAAATCCAAGAGTCTGGAGGCACAGAGGGACCAGGACCTAGAGGCGGGAGATTCCAGGACAGGGAGTCCGAGGGGCACCAGGGCCAGGAGGCAGAGGTGGACTATGGCCGGGAGGCAGAGGGGTACCTGGACTGGGAAGCGGGTCCAGGCCCAGGACGTCGAGGGGTACCAGGACCAGGAGATAGGGGGACCAGGGCCGGTTCGTAGGGGTGACCCAGGGCCGGAAAGAAGTGAGGGACCAGGACCTGGAGGTAGAGGTAGACCAGGGCCGGGTAGCAGAGGGCGACGATGGTGGGAAAGCATAGGGGGACGAGGGCCACGAGCCAGAGGGGTACCTGGTCCGGGAGACAGGGGCCCCAGGCCCAAGCAGCAGAGTGGGACCAGGGCAGGGAAGCAGAGGGGGACTAGTGCCAGGAGGCAGATGGGTACCGGGGTTGGGAGGCCGAAGGGGACCAGGGCCAGGAGGCAGAGGGGTACCTGAGCCGGGAGGCAGATGGAGACAAGGGCTGAGTGGCGCTCGGGACCAGGACAGGGAGACAGATGTGGACTAGAACTGGGATGCAGAGAGGGACCAGTGCAGGGTGGCAGAGGGATACCTGGGCTGGGAGACGGAGTCCCGGTCTGATAGCCTGAAAGGGACGTGGTACAAGAGGCAGTTGGGCATCTTGTTCGGGAGGCAGAGGGAGACCAGGGCTGAGAGGCCTTGGGGACCAGAGCAGGGGGGCAGAGGGGGACCAGGACTGGAAGGCAGAGGGTTACCTGGGCTGGGAGGCAGAGGGGAATCAGGGTCAAGAGGCAGAGGGTACCTGGGCGGATGCACGTGGTGGGGGGGGACTAGGCCGGGGAGGCAGAGAGGGACCTGGGTGGGAGACTGGGAGACCAAGGCCGGGAGGTAGAGGGGACCAGGGCCGTGCGGCACGGAGTGAGACCCCAGGGCCTGGAGGTAGAAGGAGACCAGAGCCGGTAGTAGCAGAGGGACCAGGGCCAGTAGGCAGGTGGGAACAAGGGGTTGGCAGCAGAAGGGGGCCAGAGCCAGGAGGCAGTAGGGTACCTGGGCCAGGAGACGGGGACCAGAGCCCGGAGGTAGAGGGGACCCAGGGTCAGGAGGGAGAGACACCCAAGGGCCTGAAGGTAGAAGGAGACCAGGGACGGAAGGTACAGAGGGACCAGGGTCGTGAGGCAGAGGGTGACCAGTGCGGGGCGGCAGAGGGTGACCAGGGCAAGGAGGAAGAGGGGTTCATGGGCCGGGGGACAGGGGGACAAGGGCAGGGAGGCAGAGGGGGATCAGTGTGGGGAAGCAGAGGGGGACCAGAGCCTCGAGGCAAAGGAGTACCCGGCCCGGAAGACAGGGGGGGACCAGGTCTGGGAGCCAGAGGGGTACCTGATTGGGAAGACAGGTGGACCAGGTCCGGGAGGCAGGGGGACCTAGGACACGAGAAAGAGGGGGCCAAGGCAGGCTGGAGAGAGGGGCCAGGGCCTGGAGGTAGAGGGAGACGAGTGCTGGCAGGCAGAGGGGGACCAGGGCAGGGTGGCAGTGGGGAGACCAGGACTGAGAAGCCGGGGAAGACAAGGTCTTGGAGGCAGGGAGGAACAGGGCTAGGAGACAGAGGGGTACCTGCGCCAGTAATCCGGGGATCAGGGCCGGAAGGCAGAGGGGGACCAGGGCCGGGAGGCAGAGGGGAACCAGGGCCAGTAGACAGGGGGACCAGGGCCGGGTGGCAGAGGGGTACCTGGGCCGGGAGACAGGGGGAGTAGGGCCTGGAGGCTGAGGAGGAATAGGCCCGGCATGCTGAGGGGAACCAGGGCCAGGGGGCATTGGGGAACCAGGGCCAGGAAGCGGGGACTCGGGCCCGCAGGTGGGGCTGCTTCCCTACCCTTGTTCCCCTTGCTTCTCGGATGTAAAGGGGAACTAGGGCTGATAGGCAGAAGGGGACGGGGGAGGAGAGGCACGTGTGGACGAAGGTAGGTTGGCAGAGGGTTTCTTAGGCTGGGAGGCAGAGGGGACCAGAGGCGAGAAGTGGGAGGGACAAGGGCAGGGAGGCAGAGGGGTCCAAGTGCCAGGAGGCAGAGCGGTACCAGAGCCGAGAAGTGGCGAGGACCAGGGCGGGTATGCAGAGGGGTACCTGGGCTGGGAGACAGAACCTAGGGCGGGAGGTAGAGGGTCCTTGGGCCATGACGGATAGAGGGGCCAGGGCCTAGAAGTAGAGTGCGAACAGGGGGACCAAGGCCCGGCGGTAGAGGGGACACATGGTCAGGACGGAGAGAGACCCAGTGACCTGGAGGTAGACGGAGATCAGGGCCCGGAGCCTCAAAGAGACCACGGCCGGGAAGCAGAGGGTGACCAGGGCCTGGCAGCAGAGGGGCACCAGTGTCGGGAGGCAGAGGGGTACCTGGGCCTGTAGACAGGGGTACCTAGGCCGGTAGGTAGAGGGAATCCAGGGCCGGGACGGAGAGATGGGCCAGGGTCTAGAGGAAGAAGGAAACCAGGGCTGGCAGGTACAAGGGGATCAGTGCCGGGAAACACAGGAGGACGAGGGCTCAGAGTTACGAGGCGACGGGGGCTGGGAGTGACCGGGGCATCAATGCCGGTAGTTAGAGGGCGACCAGGTGCGGACAGTAGATGGGGACCAAGGCAGGGAGGTAGATTGGACCTCGGGCCAGAGGGAGAAGGGGACCGGGGCCAGAAAGTAAGGTGGGACCAATGCTGAAAGGCAGTGGGGTATCAGGGCCAGGAGGCAGAAGGGGACCATGGCCAGGAGGCAAAAGGATACATTGGCCGGGAGACAGGGGGATCAGGGCCGGTTGCTAGATGGGACCCAGGGCCGGGAAGGAGAGAGACCCAAGGGCCTGGAGGTAGAGGGATACCAGGGCCGGGAGGCAGAGTGGGACCAGGGCCGGGAGACAGATAATTACCTGGACTGGGAGGCACAGAGGGACCTGGGCCGTGAGGCAGAGGGGGACGAGGGCGGGGAGGCAGAGGGGGACCAGGGCCAGGAGGCAGACGGTTATCTGGGTAGGGATATGGGGGAAAAAGGCATGATGGCAGAGAGATACCTGGGACAGGAGACGGGGGACTAGGGCCGGGAGGTAGAGGGGACCCTGTGCCGGGACAGAGAGAGACCCAAGGGGCTGGAGGTAGAAGGAGACCATGGCCGGGAGGCAGAGGTGTACCTGGGTCGGGAGGCAGAGGGGGACCAGGGCAGGCTGACACAGTGGGACTAGGGCCAGGAGACAGAAGGGTACCTTCAGGGTTGGGAGTCAGGGGATCAGGGCCAGTTGGTGGAGAGGACCCAGGGCCGGGAAGGAGAGAGAACCAAGGGTATGGAGGTAGAGTGAGTCTAGGTCCAGGAGGTACAGTGGCATCTGGAACGGGGAGCGAGGGGGACCAGGGCCGGAAGCTAAATGGAGACGAGGGCTGGGAAGACCCAGGTCATCAATACGGCTAGGCAGAGAGGGACCAGGTTTGGGTGGAAGATGGGGAGTAAGGCGGGGAGGTAGAGGGGACCTAGGGCTGGAGGGAACAGTGATGGAAGTTTGGCAGGGGGACCAGGGTCAGAAAGTCAAGTGGTGTCAGGGCTGAAAGGTCGAGGGGTCCAGGGCCGAGAGGCTTGTGGGACCAGGGCAGAGAGGCATGTGGGGACCAAGACCAGGGGGCACAATCGTACGTGGGCAAGGAGACAGGGTGACTAGGGCCAGGAGCTAGTGGGTACTCAGGGCCGACACGGAGAGAGACCCAGGTGCTGGAGGTAGAAGGAGATCAGGCCCAGGAGGCAGAGGGGGACCAGTGCAGATCGTCAGAGTGGGACCAGGGCCAGAAGACAGAGGGATACCGGGGCCGGGAGGCAAAGTGGGACCGGTGCTGAAGATTGGGAGGGACCTGGGTAGAGAGGCAGAAGGGGACCAGGGCCAGGAGGCCGAGGGGGACCAAGGATGGGAGGCAAGGGAGACCGTGGCTGGGAGACAGAGGGGGATCCGGGCCGGGAGACAGTAGGGTACCTTGGCCGGGAGGCAGAGGGGGACCAAGGCCTGGAGGCATAGTGGTTCCCGGGCAGGTATTCTGAGCGGGACCAGGGCCAGAAGGCAGAAGGGTACCTGGACCGGGATGCAGGGAGATCAATGCTGGGGGTCAGAGGGTTAACTGGGCCGAGAGATGGGGAAGCAGGGCAGGGAGGCAGAGGGTGACCAGGACCAGGAGGCTGTGGCGTACCTGGGCCGGGAGGTAGAGAGGGACCAGGACCTAGAAGTGGGGGTGTCCACGGCCAAGAGGCAGAGGGGGACAAGGGCCTGGAGTCCTAGTGGCACCAGGACAGGTAGGCAGAGGGGGATCAGGGCCAGAAGGCAGAGGGGTTCCCTGGGCCGGGTCACAGGGGTACCTGGTCTGGGAGGAAAAGGGGAACCAGGGTCGAGAAGCAGGGCGGTACCAGGGAAGGGAGGGAGAGGGGGACCAGGGTGAGAAGGCAGAGGGGGACCAGGGCCGGGAGGTATTGAGGTGCCTGGGCCGGGAGACGGGTGGACCAGGGCCAGGAGGTAGAGGGTCGGGATGGAGAGAGACTCAAGGGCCTGGTGATAGAAAGAAACTTAGTCCGGACTTCACAGAGGGAAGACAGGGGTACCTAGGTTGGTAGGTAGAGGGAATCCAGGGCAGGGACGGAGAGATGGGCCAGTGTCTGGAGGAAGAGGGAGGCAGGGCTGGAAGGTACAAGGGGATCAGTGCCGGGAAACACAGGGGGACCAGGGCCCAGTGTTCCGAGGAGGCGAGGGCTGGGAGTGACCGGGGAACCAATGCCGGTAGTCAGAGGGCGACCAGATCCGGACAGAATATGGGGAACAAGGCATGGAGGGGACCGGGGCTAGAAAGTAAGGTGGGAGCAATGCTGAAAGGCAGTGGGGTATCAGGGCCAAGAGGCAGAAGGGGACCATGGCCAGGAGGTAAAAGGATACATTGGCCGGGAGACAGGGAGATCAGGGCCGGTTGGTAAATGTTACCCAGGGCCGGGAAGGAGAGAGACCCAAGGGCCTGGGGGTAGAGGGAGACAAAGGCCGGGAGGCAGAGAATGACCTGGGCTGGGAGGCACAGGGGACCTGGGCAGGGAGGCAGCGGGGGACCAGTGTGGAGAGGCAGCGGGTTACCAGGGCCAGGAGGCAGAGGGTTACCTGGGTCGGGAGATGGGGGACCAGGGCATGATGGTAGAGAGATACCTGGGCCTGGAGACGGGGGACTAGGGCCGGGAGGTAGAGGGGACCCAGGGCCGGGACAGAGAGAGACGCAAAGCGCTGGAGGTAGAAGGAGAAGAGGGCAGGAAGGCAAAAAAGGACCAGGGCCGGATGACAGAGGGGGACCAGGGCAGGCTGACAGAGTGGGACCAGGGCCAGGAGGCAGAAGGGTACCTGGGCTGGGAGACAGGGAGACCAGGGCCGGGAGGCAGAGGTGTACCTGGGCCGGGAGGCAGAGGGGGACCAGGGCAGGCTGGCAGAGTGTGACCAGGGCCAGGAGGCATAAGGGTACCTGTGCTGGGAGACAGGGGCACCAGGGCCGGGAGACAGGGGGAGACCTGGACCGAGGAACAGGGGGACCAGGGTCTGGAGGTAGAGCGGTACCAGGGTCGGGAGACAGGAGGATCAGGGCCAGTTGGTCGACGGGACCCAGGGCCGGGAAGGAGAGAGACCCAAGGGTCTGGAGGGAGAGGGAGTCTAGGTCCAGGAGGCAGAGTGGCACCTGGGCCGGGGGGCAGAGGGGGACCAGGGCCGGGAGCTACAAGGAGACGAGGGCTGGGAAGACCCAGGTCATCAATACCGCTAGGCAGAGAGGGACCAGGTCTGGGCGGAAGATGGGGATTATGGCGGGGAGGTAGAGGGGACCTTGGGCTGGAGGGAGAAGGGGACCAGGGATGGAAGGTTGGCAGGGGGACCAGGGTCAGAAAGTAAAGTGGAGTCAGGGCTGAAAGGCAGAGTGATCCAGGGCCGAGAGTCTGGGGGGACCAGGGCAGAAAGGCGTATGGGAACCGTGGCCAGGAGGCAGAATCGTACCTGGGCAAGGAGACAGGGGGATTAGGGCCAGGAGCTAGAGGGTACTCAGTGCCGGGACAGAGAGAGACCCAAGGTGCTGGAGGTAGAAGGAGATCAGGCCCAGGAGGCAGGGGGGGACCAGGGAAGATGGTCAGAGTGGGACCACGGTCACAAGACAGAGGGATACCGGGGCCGGGAGTCAAAGTGGGACCGGGGCTGAAAATTGGGAGGGACCAGGGTAGAGAAGCAGAAGGGGACCAGGGCCAGGAGGCCGAGGGGGACCAAGGATGGGAGGCAAGGGAGACAGTGGCTGGGAGACGGAGGGGGATCCGGGCCGGGAGGCAGTAGGATACCTTGGCCCGGAGGCAGACGGGGACCAGGGTCTGGAGACATAGTGGTTCCAGGGCCGGTATTCAGAGGGGGACCAGGGCCAGAAGGCAGAAGGGTACCTGAACCGGAACGCAGGGAGATCAATGCTGGGGGTCAGAGGGTTACCTGGGCCAAGAGATGGGGAAGCAGGGCAGGGAGGCAGGAGGCTGTGGCGTACCTGGGCCGGGAGGTAGAGAGGGACCAGGACCTAGAAGTGTGGGTGTCCAGGGCCAAGAGGTAGAGGGGGACCAGGTCCTGGAGGCCTAGTGGCACATGGACAGGTAGGCAGAGGGAGATCAGGGCCAGAAGGCAGAGGTGTACCTGGGAAGGGTGACAGGGGGACCTGGTCTGGGAGACAAAGGAGATCCAGGGCCGAGAAGCAGGGCGGTATCAGGGAAGGGAGGCAGAGGGGGACCAGGTTGGGAAGGCAGAGGGGGACCAGGGTCGGGATGTATTGAGGTGACTGGGCCGGGAGACAGGTGGACCAGGGCCAGGAGGTAGAGGGGACCAAGGGCCGTGATGGAGAGAGACCCAAGGGCCTGGGGATAGAAAGAAACTAAATCCGGGCTTCACAGAAGGACCAGGGACGGGAGGAAGAGGGTGACTTTGGCCCGGAAGCAGAGGGGTATATGAGACGGGAGCTAAAGGGAGACCAGGACAGGGAAGCAGCGGTGACAAGGGCAGGGAGGCTGAGGGGGACCGGGTCCGGGAGGCCGAGGGTGCCCAGAGCCTGAAGGTGGAGAGGGACCAGGACTAGGAGGCAGCGGAGTACCTGGACCAGGAAATAGAGGGACTAGGGCCAGGAGGTAGGCGTGACCCGGGGCCAGGATTGAGAGAGGGACCAGGGCATGGAGGTTGATGGAGACCAGGGCTTGGAGGCACAGAGGAACAAGGTCTGGGAGACAGATAGGGATCAAGCGAGACCGAGGGGGACCAGGTCTGGGAGGCAGAGGGGTACTTGATTGGGAAGCCAGGTGGACCAGGTCCGGGAGGCAGGGGGACCTAGGACACGAGGAAGAGGGGACCCAGGCAGGATCGAGAGAGAGGCCAGGGCCTGGAGGTAGAGGGAGACGAGTGCTGGCAGACAGAGGGGGACCAGGGCAGGGTGGCAGTGGGGAGACCAGGACTGAGAAGCCGGGGGAGACAAGGGACTGGAGGCAGGGAGGGACAGGGTTAGAAGACAGAGGGGTACCTGCGTCAGGAGACGGGGGACCAGGGCCGGAAGGCAGAGGGGGACCAGGGCCGGGAGGCAGAGGGGGACCAGGGCCGGGAGGCAGAGGGGGACCAGGGCCGGGAGGCAGAGGGGAACCAGGCCCAGTAGACAGGGGGACCAGGGCCGGGTGACAGAGGGGTATCTGGGCCGGGAGACAAGGGAACCAGGGCCGAGAGGTATAGTGGTACCTGGGCCGGGAGACAGGGGGAGTAGGGCCTGGATGCTGAGGGGGACCAGGGCCGGCAGGCAGAGGGGAACCAGGGCCAGGAGACCTAGAGGGCCAAGGGCCTGGAAACGGGGACCCGGGCCCGCAGGTAGGGCGGTACCTCTGCTTCCCTATCCTTGTTCCCCTTGCTTCTCGGATGCAAAGGGGAACTAGGGCTGAAAGGCCGAGGGGGACCGGGGACGAGAGGCACGGGTGGACCAAGACAGGCTGGCAGAGGGGAACCTGGGCTGGGAGGCAGAGGGGACCAGGGCCGAGAAGCGGGAGGGACAAGGGCAGGGAGGCAGAGGGGTCCCTGGGCCAGGAGGCAGAGGGGTACCAGAGCCGAGAAGTGGCGAGGACCAGGGCGTGTAGGCAGAGGTATACCTGGGCTGGGATACAGAACCTAGGCCGGGAAGTAGAGGGTCCTTGGGCCATGACGGGAGAGGGGCCAGGGCCTAGAAGTAGAGTTCGAACAGGGGGACCAAAGGCCCGGCGGTAGAGGGGACACATGGCCAGGACGGAGAGAGACCCAGTGACCTGGAGGTAGACGGAGACCAGGGCCCGGAGGCTCAAAGGGACCAGGGCCGGGAAGTAGAGGGTGGCCACGGCCTGGCAGCCGAGGTGGACCAGTGTCGGGAGGCAGAGGGGGACCTGGGCCTGTAGAAGGGGTACCTAGGCCGGTAGGTAGAGGGTATCCAGGGCCGGGACGGAGAGATGGGCCAGGGTCTGGAGGAAGAGGGAGACCAGGGCTGGCAGGTAAAAGGCGATCAGTGCCGGGAAAAACCGGGGGACCAGGGCCCGGAGTTACGAGGCGACGAGGGCTGGGAGTGACCGGGGCACCAATGCCGGTAGTCAGAGGGCAACCAGGTCCAGACAGAAGATGCGAACGAAGGCAGGGAGGTAGATTGGACCTCTGTCCAGAGGGAGAAGGGGACCGGGGCCAGAAGGTAAGGTGGGACCAATGCTGAAAGGCAGTGGGGTAGCAGGGCCAGGAGGCAGAAGGGGACCATGGCCAGGAGGCAAAAGGATACATTGGCCGGGAGACAGGGGGATCAGGGCCGGTTGCTAGATGGGACCCAGGGCCGGGAAGGAGAGAGACCCAAGGGCCTGGAGGTAAAGGGAAGCCAGGGCCGGGAGCCAGAGAGGGACCAGGGTCGGGAGGGAAAGAATGACCTGGGCTGGGAGGCACAGGGGAACCTGGGCAGGGAGGCAGAGGGGGACCAGGGTGGGGAGGCAGAGGGGGACCATGGACAGGAGGCAGAGGGTTACCTGGGTCGGGAGATGGGGGACCAGGGCATGATGGTAGAGAGATACCTGGGCCAGGAGACGGGGGAATAGGGCCGGGAGGTAGAGGGGACCCAGTGCCGGGACAGAGATAGAACCAAAGGGCTGGAAGTAGAAGGAGACCAGGGCCGGGAGGCACAGAAGGTCCAGGGCCGGGAGACAGAGGGGGCCCACGGCAGGCTGGCAGAGTGGGACCAGGGCCAGTAGGCAGCAGGGTACCTGGGCCGGGAGATAGGGAGACCAGGGCTGGGAGGCAGACGTGTACCTGGGCCGGGAGGCAGAGGGGGACCAGGGCAGGCTGGCAGAGTGTGACCAGGGCCAGGAGGCATAATGGTGCCTGGGCTGGGAGACAGGGGCACCAGGGCCGGGTGGCAGGGGGAGACCTGGACCGTGTAACAAAGGGACCAGGGCCTGGAGGTAGAGAGATACCAGGGTCGGGAGACAGGGGGATCATTGCCAGGTGGTGGAGGGGACCCAGGGCCGGGAAGGAGAGAGACCCAAGGGCTTGCAGGTAGAGGGAGTCTAGGTCCAGGAGGAAGAGTGGCACCTGGGCCCGGGGGCAGAGGGCGACCACGGCCGGGAGCTACAAAGAGACCAGGGCTGGGAAGACCCGGGTCATCAATACCGCTAGGCAGAGAGGGACCAGGGCTGGGCGGAAGATCGGGAGTAAGGCGGGGTGGAAGAGGGGACCTAGGGCTGTAGTGAGAAGCGGACCAGGGATGGAAGGTTGGCAGGGGGACCAGGGTCAGAAAGAAAAGTGGAGTCAGGGCTGAAAGACAGAGGGGTCCAGGGCCGAGAGGCTGGGGGGACCAGGCAGAGAGTCATATGGGGACCAACCAAGGCCAGCAGGCAGAATCGTACCTGGGCAAGGAGACGGGGGGACTAGGGCCAGGAGCTAGAGGGTACTCAGGGCCGGGACGGAGAGAGACCCAAGGTGCTGGAGGTAGAAGGAGATCAGGCCCAGGAGGCAGAGGAGGACCAGGGCAAATCGTCGGAGTTGGACCAGGGCCAGAAGACAGAGGGATACCGGGGCCGGGAGGCAAATTGGGATTGGGGCTGAAAATTGGCAGGGACCAAGGAAGAGAGGCATAAGGGGACCAGGACCAGGAGGCCGATGGTGACCAAGGATGGGAGGCAAGAGGGACCGTGGCTGGGAGACAGAGGGGGATCCGGGCCGGGAGGCAGTCGGGCACATTGGCCTGGATGCAGAGGGGGACCAGGGTCTGGAGGCATAGTGGTTCCAGGGCAGGTATTCAGAGGGCGACCAGGGCCAGAAGGCAGAAGTCTACCTGGACAGGGATGCAGGGAGATCAAGGATGGGGGTCGGAGGGTTAACTGGCACGAGAGATTTGGAAGCAGGGCAGAGAGGCAGAGGGTGACCAGGACCAGGAGGCTGTGGCGTACCTGGGCCGATAGGTACAGAGGGACCAGGACCTAGAAGTGGGGGTGTCCAGGGCCAAGAGGCAGAGGGGGGACCAGGGTATGGAGGCCTAGTGGCACCAGGACAGGTAGGCAGAGGGGGATCAGGGCCAGAAGGCAGAGGGGTACCTGGGCCGGGTGACAGGGGGACCTGGTCTGGGAGGCAAAGGGGAACCAGGGCCGAGAAGCAGGGCGGTACCAGGGAAGGGAGGCCGAGGGGAACCAGGGTGGGAAGGCAGAGGGGGAGCTGGGTCGGGAGGTATTGAGGTGCCTGGGCCGGGAAACAGGTGGACCAGGGCCAGGAGGTAGAGGGGACCAAGGGCCGGGATGGAGAGAGAATCAGCGCCGAGAAGCAGGGCGGTACCATCATCAATCATCATCATCCATCGTATTTATTGAGCGGTTACTGTGTGCAGAGCACTGTATTAAGCGCTTAGGAAGTACAAGTTGAGAACATATAGAGACAGTCCCTACTCAATAGTGGGCTCACAGTCTAAAAGGGGGAGACAGAGAACTAAACCAAACATACTAACAAAAGAAAACAAATAGTATAGATATGTACAAGTAAAATAAATAAATAAAAAATAGAGTAATAAATATGTACAAACATATATACATATATAGAGGTGCTGTGGGGAAGGGAAGGAGGTAAGATGGGGGGTTGGAGAGGGGGACGAGGGGGAGAGGAAAGAAGGGGCTCAGTCTGGGAAGACCTCCTGTAGGAGGTGAGTTCTCAGTAGGGCCTTGAAGGGAGGAAGAGAGCTAGCTTGGCGGATGGGCAGAGGGAGGGCATTCCAGGCCCGGGGGATGACGTGGGCCGGGGGTCGATGGCGGGACAGGCGAGAACGAGGGACGGTGAGGAAATCAGCAGTAGAGGAGCGGAGGGTGCGGGGTGGGCTGTAGAAGGAGAGAAGGGAGGTGAGGTAGGAGGGGGCGAGGCGATGGAGAGCCTTGAAGCCGAGGGTGAGGAGTTTCTGCCTGATGCGCAGATTGATTGGTAGCCACTGGAGATTTTTGAGGAGGGGAGTAACATGCCCAGAGCGTTTCTGGACAAAGACAATCCGAGCAGCAGCATGAAGTATGGATTGAAGTGGGGAGAGACACGAGGATGGGAGATCAGAGAGAAGGCTGATGCAGTAGTCCAGACGGCATAGGATGAGAGCTTGAATGAGCAGGGTAGCGGTATGGATGGAGAGGAAAGTGCGGATCTTGGCAATGTTGCGGAGCTGAGACCGGCAGGTTTTGGTGACGGCTTAGGATGTGAGGGGTGAATGAGAGAGCGGAGTCGAGGATGACACCAAGGTTGCGGGCTTGTGAGACGGGAAGGATGGTAGTGCCGTCAACAGAGATGGGAAAGTCAGGGAGAGGGCAGGGTTTGGGAAGGAGGACAAGGAGGTCAGTCAGTACTAGGGAAGGGAGGCAGAGGGGGACCAGGTTGGGAAGGCAGAGGGGGACCAGGGTCGGGAGGTATTGAGGTGCCTGGGCCGGGAGACAGGTGGACCAGGGCCAGGAGGTAGAGGGGACCAAGGGCCGGGATGGAGAGAGACCCAAGAGACTGGGGATAGAAAGAAACTACGTCCGGGCTTCACAGAGGGACCAGGGACGGGAGGCAGAGGGTGACCTGGGCCAGGAAGCAGAGGGGTAGCTGAGACGGGAGGCAAAGTGGTACCAGGACGGAGAAGCAGCGGCGACAAAGGCAGGGAGGCTGAGGGGGACCAGGTCCGGGTGGCCGAGGGGGACTAGAGCCTGGAGGCGGAGAGGTACCAGGTCTAGGAGGCAGAGGAGTACTTGGACCTGGAAACAGAGGGACCAGGGCCAGGAGGTAAGCGTGACCCGGGACCAGGTTTGAGAGAGGGACCAGGGCATGGAGGTTGAGGGAGACCAGGGCTAGGAGGCACAGAGGAACAAGGGCTGGGAGCCAGATGGGGATCAAGGAAGACAGAGGGGGACTAGGGCCAGGAGGCAGAGGGTTATCTGGGTCGGGAGATGGGGGGCCAGGGCATGATGGCAGAGAGATACCTGGGCCAGGAGACGGGGGACTAGGGCCGGGAGGTAGGGGGACCCAGGGCCGGGACAGAGATCGACCCAAGGTGTTGGAGGTAGGCACAGAGGAACAAGGGCTGGGAGCCAGATGCGGATTTAGGGAGACAGAGGGGTACCAGGGCCAGGAGGCAGAGGGGTACCTGGGCCGTGAGGCAAAGTAGGACCAGGGTCGAGAAACAGGGGCGACAAGAACAGGGAGGCAGAGGGGTACCAGGGTTGGGAAACTGAGGAGCACCAAGGCCAGTAAGTAGATGGGGACCAGGGCAGGTAGGCAGAGGGAGACCAGGGCCAGGAGGCACAGGGGTACCTGGGCCGGATGTTCGGGGACCCGGGCTGGGAGGCAGTGGAGGCCCAGTGCTGCGAGGCTGATGGGGACCAAGGCAGGTAGGCAGAGGGGTACCTGGACCATTAGGCAGGGGGACCACGGCAAAGAGGCAGAGGTGTCCCTGGGCCAGACACAGGGGTTCCAGAGCCGAGAGACAGAGGGGGACTAGGGCTGAGTGGTGACGGTGCGCAGGGACCGGGAAGCAGAAGGGAGCCTGGGCCAGGAGACAGGGGTACCACGGCCTAGAGGCAGAGGGGGGGCCAGGGTCAGGAGACGGGCAACAGGGCCGGGTGGTACATCGAACCCAGCGCTGGGACGGAGAGGGGGACCCAGGCCTGGAGGCAGAGGGGGGTCCGGGCTTGAAGGCATAGTGGGACCAGAGCAGGTAGGAAGATGGGGACCAGGGACAGGAGGCAGAGGGGTACCTGGGCCGGGAGATGGGGGTACAGGTCCGAGAGGCAGAGGGGGACCAGGGCTGGGAGGCAGAGGGCGACTAGGGCAGGTAGGCAGAGGGGCACCAGGGCCAGGAGTCAGAGGGTTATCTGAGCCGGGAGACGGGGGACCAGGGCTGGGAGGCAGTGCGGGACCACGGCCGGGAGACAGAGGGGTACCTGGTCCAGGAGGCAGGGGGAGCCGGGCAGCGAGGCAGAGGGATTTCTGGACGAAGAGAGACACAAGGGCCTGGAGGTAGAAGGAGACCAGCGCCGTAGTAGCAAAGGGACCAGGGCCAGTAGGCAGGGGGGAACCAGAGGTTCGCAGCAGAAGGGGGCAAGGGCCAGGAGGCAGAAGGGTACCTGGGCCAGGAGACGGGGACCATGGTCGGGAGATAGAGGGGACACAGGACCAGGAGGGAGAGAGACCAAAGGGTCTGAAGTTAGAAGGAGACCAGGGAGGGAGTGCACAGAGGGACCAGGGTCGTGAGGCAGAGGGTGACCAGTGCGGGACGGCAGAGTGTGACCAGGGCCAGGAGGCAGAGGGGTTCATGGGCCGGAGGACAGGGGGACAAGGGCAGGGAGGCAGAGGGGAACCAGGGCAGGGAGAGAGAGTGGGATCAGTGTGGGAGTGGGATCAGTGTGGGGAAACAGGGGGGGACCAGGGCCACGAGGCAGAGAAGTACCCGGCCCGGAAGACTGGGGGGACCAGGTCTGGGAGGCAGAGGGGTACCTGATTGAGAAGACAGGTGGAACAGGTCCGGGAGGCAGGGGGACCTAGGACACGAGGAAAGGGGACCCTGGCGGGATGGAGAGAGGGGCCAGGGCCTGGAGGTAGAGGTAGACGATTTCTGGCAGGCAGAAGGGGACCAGGGCAGGGTGGCAGTGGGGAGACCAGGACTGAGAAGCCGGGGGAAACAAGGGCCTGGAGGCAGGGAGGGCCAGGGCTAGGAGACAGAGGGGTACCTGCGTCAGGAGACGGGGGACCAGGGCCGGAAGGCAGAGGTGGACCAGGAACGGGATGCAGAAGGGAACCAGGGCCAAAGGACAGGGGGACCAGGGCCGGTGGGCAGAGGGGTACCTGAGCGGGGAGACAGGGGAACCAGGGCCGGGAGGCATAGTGGTACCTGGGCCGGGAGACAGGGGGAGTAGGGCCTGGAGGCTGAGGGGGACCAGGGCAGGCAGCCTGAGGGGAACCAGGGCCAGGAGGCAGAGGGGAACCAGGGCCAGGAGTCAGAGGGGGACCAGGGCCAGGTAACGGGGACCCGGGACCGCAGGTAGGGCGGTACCTCTGCTTCCCTACCCTTGTTCCCCTTGCTTCTCGGATGTAAAGGGGAACTAGGGCTGAAAGGCAGAGGGGGACCGGGGACGAGAGGCACGGGTGGACCAAGGCAGGCTGGCAGAGGGGTACTTGGGTTGGGAGTCAGAGGGGACCAGGGCCGAGAAGCGGGAGGGACAAGGGCAGGGAGGCAGAGGGGTCCCTGGGCCAGGAGGCAGAGGGGTACCAGAGCCGAGAAGTTGCGAGGACCTGGGCGGGGAGGCAGAACCTAGGCCGGGAGGTAGAGGGTCCTTGGGCCATGACGGAGAGAGGGGCCAGGGCCTAGAAGTAGAGTGCGGACAGGGGGACCAAGGCACGGCGGTAGAGGGGACACATGGCCAGGACGGAGAGAGACCCAGTGACGCGGAGGTAGATGGAGACCAGGGCCCGGAGGCTCAAAGAGACCACGGCCGGGAAACAGAGGGTGACCAGGGCCTGGCAGAAGAGGGGGATCAGTGTCGGTAGGCAGAGGGGTACCTGGTCCTGTAGACAGGAGTACCTAGGCCGGTTGGTAGAGGGAATCGAGGGCCGGGACGGAGAGCTGGGCCAGGGTCTGGAGGAAGAGGGAGACCAGGGCAGGCAAGTACAAGGGGCTCAGTGCCGGGAAACACAGGAGAACCTTGGCCCACGGCTACGAGGCGACGAGGGCTGGGAGTGACCGGGGCACAAATGCCGGTAGTCAAAGGGCGACCGGGCCCAGACAGAAAATGGGGACCAAGGATTGGAGGTAGATTGGACCTCGGGTCAGAGGGAATAGGGGACCGGGTCCAGAAAGTAAGGTGGGACCAATGTTGAAAGGCAGTGGGCAATCAGGACCAGGAGGCAGAAGGGGACCATGGCCAGGAGGCAAAAGGATACCTTGGCCGGGAGACGGGGGATCAGGGCCGGTTGGTAGATGGGACCAAGGGCCGGGAAGAAGAGAGACCCGAGGGCCTGGAGGTAGAGGGAGACCAGGGCCGGGAGGCAGAAAGGGACCAGGGCCGGAAGGCAGAAAATGACCTGGGCTGGGAGGCACAGAGGGACCTGGGCAGGGAGGCAGAGGGGGACCAGGGCGGGGAGGCAGAGGGGGACCAGGGCCAGGAGAAAGAGGGTTACCTGGTTCGGGTCATGGGGTATCAGGACATAATGGCAGAGAGATACCTGGGCCAGGAGACGGGGGACTAGGGCCAGGAGGTAGAGGGTACCCAGGGCGGCGACAGAGAGCGACCCAAGGGGCTGGAGGTAGAAGGAAACCAGTGCCGGGAGGCACAAAAGGACCAGAGTCGGAGACGGAGGGAGACCAGGGCAGGCTGGCTGAGTGGGACCAGGGCAGGCAGGCAGAGTGGTACCAGGGCCAGATACCTGGGCCGGGAGATAGGGAGACCAGGGCCGGGAGGCAGAGGTGTACCTGGGCCGGGAGACAGAGGGGGACCAGGGCAGGCTGGCAGAGTGTGACCAGGTCCAGGAGGCATAAGGGTACCTGGGCTGGGAGACAGGGGCACCAGGGTCGGGAGGCAGGGGGAGACCTGGACCGGGGACCAGGGGGACCAGGGCTGGAGGTAGAGGGTTACCTGGGTCGGGAGATGGGGGACCAGGGCATGATGGCAGAGAGATACCTGGGCAAGGAGACGGGAGACTAGGGCCGGGAGGTAGAGGGGACCCAGGGCTGGGACACAGAGAGACCCAAGGGGCTGGAGGTAGAAGGAGACCAGGGCTGGTAGGCACAGAAGCACCAGGGCCGGGAAACAGAGGGGGGCCAGGGCAGGTTTGCAGAGTGTGACCAGGGCCAGGAGGCATAAGGGTCCCTGGGCTGGGAGACAGGGGCACGAGGGCCTGGAGGCAGGGGGAGACCTGGACCGGGGAACAGGGGGAGCAGGGCCTGGATGTAGAGCGGTACCAGGGTCGAAAGACAGGGGGATCCGGGCCTGTTGGTGGAGGGGACCCAGGGCAGGGAAGGAGAGAGACCCAAGGGTCTGGAGGGAGAGGGAGTCTAGGTCCAGGAGGCAGAGTGGCACCGGGGCCGGGGGGCAGAGGGGGACCAGGACCGGGAGCTACAAGGAGATGAGGGCTGGGAAGACCCAGATCATCACTACCGCTAGGCAGAGAGGGACCAGGTCTGGGCGGAAGATGGGGAGTATGGCGGGGAGGTAGAGTGGACATTGGGCTGGAGGGAGAAAGGAACCAGGGATGGACGGTTGGCAGGGGGACCAGGGTCAGAAAGTAAAGTTGGGTCAGGGATGAAAGGCAGAGGGGTCCAGGGCCGAGAGGCTTCGGGGACCAGGGCAGAAAGGCGTATGGGGACCAAGGCTAGGAGGCAGAATCGTACCTGGGTAAGGAGACGGGGGGATTAGGGCCAGGAGCTAGAGGGTACTCAGTGCCGGGACAGAGAGAGACCCAAGGTGCTGGAGGTAGAAGGAGATCAGGCCCAGGAGGCAGGGGGGGACCAGGGAAGATGGTCAGAGTGGGACCAGGGTCAGAAGACAGAGGGATACCGGGGCCGGGAGGCAAAGTGGGACCGGGGCGGAAAATTGGGAGGGACCAGGGTAGAGAGGCAGAAGGCGACCAGGGCCAGGAGGTCGAGGGGGACCAAGGATGGGAGGCAAGGGGGATCGTGGCTGGGAGAAAGAGGGGGATCCGGGCCGGAAGGAAGTAGGGTGCTTTGGCCAGGAGGTAGAGGGGGACCAGGGCCTCGAGGCATAGTGTTTCCAGGGCCGGTATTCAGAGGGGTCCAGGGCCAGAAGGCAGAAGGGTACCTGGACCGGAATGCAGGGAGATCCAGGCTGGGAGTCAGAGGGTTAACTGGGCCGAGAGATGGGGAAGCAGGGCAGGGAGGCAGAGGGAGACCAGGACCATTAGGCTGTGGCGGACCTGGGCCGGGAGGTAGAGATGGACCAGGAACTTGAAGTCGGGGTGTCCAGGACCAAGAGGCAAAGTGGGACCAGGGCCTGGAGGCTAAGTGGCACCAGGACAGTTAGGCAGCTGGGGATCAGGGCCAGAAGGCAGTGGGGTACCTGGGCCGGGTGACAGGGGGACCTGGTCTGGGAGGCAAAGGAGAACCAGGGCCGAGAAGCGGGGCCGTCTCAGGGAAGGGGGGCAGAAGGAACCTGGGTGGGAAGGTAGAGGGGGAGCAGGGTCGGAAGGTATTGAGGTGCCTGGGTCGGGAGGCAGGTGGACCAGTGCCAGGAGGTAGAGGGGACCAAGGGCCGGGATATGGAGAGAGACCCAAGGGCCTGGGGATAGATAGAAATTCAGTCCGGGCTACACAGAGGGACCAGGGACGGGAGGCAGAGGGTGACCTGGGCCAGGACGCAGAGGGGTACCTGAGACTAGAGGCAAAGGGGGACCAGGACGGAGAAGCAGCGGCGACAAGGGCAGGGAGGCTGAGGGGGACCAGGACCGGGAGGCCGAGGGAGATCAGAGCCTGGAGGTGGAGAGGGACCAGGACTAGGAGGCAGAGGAGTACCTGGACAAGGAAACAGAGGGACCAGGGCCAGGAAGTAAGCCTGACACGGGGCCAGTATTGAGAGTGGGACCAGGGCATGGGGTTTGAGGGAGACCAGGGCTAGGAGGCACAGATGAACAAGGGCTGCGAGCCAGATGGTGATCAAGGGAGACACAGTGGTCCCAGGGCCAGGAGGCAGAGGGGTATCTGGGCCGTGAGGCAAAGTGGGACCAGGCTCGAGAATCAGGGCCAATAAGGGCAGGGAGACAGAGGGGTACCAGGGTTGGGAAACTGAGGAGCACCAGGGCCAGTATTTAGATGGGGACCAGGGCAGGTACGCAGAGGGGGACCAGGGCCAGGAGGCACAGTGGTACCTGGGCCGGCAGTTCGGGGACCCGGCCTGAGAGGCAGAGGAGGACCAGTGCTGTGAGGCAGATGGGGACCAAGGCAGGTTGGCAGAGGGGTACCTGAACCAGGAGGCAGTGGGACCAGGGAAGGGAGGCAGAGGGGTCCCTGGGCCAGACACAGAACTACCAGAGCCGAGAGGCAGAGGGGGCCCAGGGCTGAGTGGTGACGGTGGGCAGGGACCGGGAAGCAGAAGGGAGCCTGGGCCAGGAGACAGGGGGACCACGGCCTTGAGGCAGAGGGGGACCAGGGTCAGGAGACGGGCAGCAGGGCCGGGTGGTATATCGGACCCAGCGCTGGGACGGAGACGGGGGCCCAGGCCTGGAGGCAGAGGGGGACCCGGGCTTGAAGGCATAGTTGGACCAGAGCAGGTAGGAAGAGGGGGACCAGGGCCAGGAGGCAGAGGGGTACCTGGGCCGGGAGATGGGGGTCCAGGGCCGGGAGGCAGGGGGGGACCAGGGCTTGGAGGCAGAGGGCGACCAGTGTAGGTAGGCAGAGGGGCACCAGGGCCAGGAGGCAGAGTGTTATCTGAGCCGGGAGACGGGGGACCAGGGCTGGGAGGCAGTGCGGGACCACGGCCGGGAGGCAGAGGTGTACCTGGGCCACGGGGCAGGGGGAGCAAGACAGGGAGGCAGAGGGATACCTGGACCAAGAGGCAGGGGGATCAGGACAGGGAGGCAGAAGTGTCCCTGGGCCAGACCCAGAGGGACCAGAGCCGAGAGGCGACGGGAGGCAAGGACCGGGAGGCAGAAGGGAGCCTGGGCCGGGAGACTGGGGGACCACGGCCTAGAGGCAGAGGGGGACCAGGTCCAGGAGGCGGGCAGCAGGGCCGGGTATTATATCGGACCCAGGGCTGGGACGGAGAGGGCGACCCAGGCCTGGAGGCATAGGGGGACCCGGGCCTGGAGGCATAGTGGGACCAGGGCAGGTAGGAAGAGGGGGACCAGGGCCAGAATGCAGAGGGGTGCCTGGGCCGGGAGTCAGGGGAACCTGGGCTGGAAGGCAGAGGGCTACCTGGACCAGGAGAAAGGGGGACCAGGGCTGAATGGCAGAGGGGGACCAGGGCCAGGAGGCAAATGGGGACGAGGACGGGTAGGCCGAGTGGGACCAGGGCCCGGAGGCTGAGTGGTACCTCGGCCTGCAGACGGGGGGATCAGGGCCAGGAGGCAGAGGGATAACTGGGCCGAGAGAAGGGGAACCAGGGCCAGGAGGCAGAGGGTGACCAGGGCCAGGGGTCAGAGGCGTACCTTGGCCGGAAGGCAGAGAGGGACCAGGGCTGAGAGGCAGCGGGGAGCAGGTAGGGAAGTAGAGGGGTTTCTGGGCCAGTAAACGGGGACCAGGACAGATAGGCAGAGGGGACCCAGGGCCGGGAAGGATAGAAGTGCAAGGGTCTGGAGGCAGAGAGGGACCAGGAACGAGAGGCGGGAGAGACCAGGACAGGGAGGCCGAGGCGAACCAGGGCCAGGAGGCAGAGGTGGACTATGGCCGGGAGGCAGAGGGGTACCTGGACTGGGAAGCGGGTCCAGTCCCAGGAGGTCGAGGGGTACCAGGACCAGGAGATAGCGGCACCAGGGCCAGTTGGTAGAGGGGACCAAGGCCGGAAACAGGTGAGGTACCAGGACCTGGAGGTAGAGGAAGACCAGGGCCGGGAAGCAGAGGGCGACGAGGTTGGGGAAGCATTGGGGTACCAGGGCCAGGAGGCAGAGAATTACATTGGCCGGGAGACAGGGGCACCAGGCTCAAGCAGCAGAGTGGGACCGGGGCAGGGAAGCAGAGGGGGACTAGCGCCAGGAGGCAGATGGGTACCTGGGTTGGGAGGTAGAAGGGGACCAGGGCCAGGAGGCAGAGGGGTACCTGAGCCGGGATGCAGATGGGGACAAGGGCTGAGTTGCGCTCGGGACCAGGGCAGGGAGACAGAAGTGGACTAGAACTGGGTGGAAGAGGAGGACCAGGGCAGGGTGTCAGAGTGGCACCTGGCCTGGGAGACGGAGTCCCGGTCTGATAGCCTGAAGGGGACCTGGTACAAGAGGCAGTTGGTTATCTTGGCCGGGAGGCAGAGGGAGACCGGGGCTGAGAGGCCTTGGGGACCAGGGCAGGGGGGCAGAGGGGGACCAGGACTGGAAGGCAGAGGGTTACCTGGGCTGGGAGGCAGAGGGAAATCAGGGCCAAGGGTCAGAGGGTACCTGGACAGATGCACAGGGGCGGGTCAAGACCGGGGAGGCAGAGAGGGACCTGGGTGGGAGACTGGGGCCCAAGGCCGGCAGGTAGTGGGGACCCGCGCCGGCACGGAGAGAGACCCAAGGGCCTGGAGGTAGAAGGAGACCAGAGTCGGTAGTCGCAGAGGGACCAGGGCCAGTAGGCAGGGGGGAACCAGGGGTTGGCAGCAGAAGGGGGCCAGGGCCAGGTGGCAAAAGGGTACCTGGGGAGGAGACGGGGACCAGGGCCGGGAGGTAGAGGGCACCCAGGGCCAGGAGGGAGAGAGACCCAAGGGCCTGAAGTTAGAAGGAGACCAGTGCTTGAACAGTGCTTGATGCACAGTAAGCACTTACTATACGAACACCACCATTAGTGTGAATTATTAACAAGGGTGGACACAGCCCTGTCCTCCCAGAGCCTTCTGTTCTCACTGACCCAAGGCGGGAGGAAGATTTCCTCATTTTGCCGCGTCAATCTTTCCCAACCTCGTTCTGGAAGAGCCGGCCATGCGCTCTGTTGTGAATCGGCGGCACCCTCTCCCCCTCCATTAGTGTGAAAGTGGAGGGGCTTTTCTAATCATCGGACTCACGCGCCTGAATGTCGATCGAATTAAGTTTTCAGTCTAAGTGGGAGGTGGAGGGTGGGTCCCCCCCGGTTGGGGAAGCCCAGGGGCTCAACGCTTGACCGGCTCTGTGCCGGATTTTGGCCTGGCAGCCTGCTTCTCCTAGCCTGGTGCCCCCATGCCGGTCGAAGGGGGTGGTGGGATATCTCCGGCCCAGCTCAGTGACCCCCGTCGGCCCTGGGCCCAGGGGTGACTGAGTGGGGTGGGGGTGGGGGGGCGGGGAGGGTCCTTTCTAGGTGACGACCCGGGTCCACTGACAGGAAGTGTTGGCGGAGGAGGGGGCACCCTCGGAGGCCGCCCCGCTGTCCCCGAGCGTGGGACTGTCCGGACCCCCGGCTCGGGACCCGGCCGGGGAGGAGGCCGCTGCCTGTGGACTGGACGTGGAGCTAAGGGCGCCGCCGACCCTCGGCCTCAAAGAGCCCGGGCCGCCACAGGACAGCGGTGAGTCCCTGGGGAGAGCCGTGGTGGATTCTGGAGTCAGTGCAGGGGGACGGCATCCCCTGACAGTCAAAGCACGAGCAGCCCGGAAGGGATCCTGAGGGGTCATCTTGTCCACCCCCCTGACTCGGAGCCCTTAAACCAGCCCAGGCAAGTGAGCTTGTCTCAACCGGTCAATCAGTAGCATTTATCACATTACCAACCACTCGGGAGAGTGCAATAGCGCTAGTCGACGTGCATGGATTATTTCCTGGGGCTGCTAGAGACTTTATTGACTTGAACCAGTTTTGGTTTTTTTAATGGTATTTGCCGAGCGCTTACTGTGAACCAGGCGCTGGGGTAGAGTCAGGATAATCAGGTTAGACACAGTCCATGTCCCACGTGGGGCTCACAGTCTTAATCGCCCTTTTACAGATGAGATAACTGAGGCCCAGAGAAGTTAAGTGACTCACCCAAAGTCACACAGCAGACAAGCGGCAGAGCCAGGGTTAGAATCCAGGTCCTCTGACTTCCAGTCCTGGGCTTTTTCCACTAATAATAATAATAATAATAATTAATAATGGCATTTATTAAGCGCTGACTATGTGCAAAGCACTGTTCTAAGCCATGCTGCTTCTCAAATTGATTGATCACCCCACTCACCTGAAACAGTATGTACAATTACTGCCCAGAAGGAGCACTGTACTAAGCACTTAGTCCTGTGCTCTGCACACAGCTTAAGCCCTCAGTAAATAATAATGATGGCATTTGTTAAGCGCTTACTATGTGCAAAGCACTGTTCTAAGCGCTGGCTACCATTGATCGCTAAGGATTGAGGGCGCGGCCTTTTGAGTTCCCTGATGGTAGGGGAGATTGAGTTGTAGCTTTGGCCAAAGAGGAGAGAGTGGCTCCCCCATTTTCCCCCTAGGCTCCTGGTGGGGGGCAGGAGGGCAGTTCTCAGGTGGGGAGCTCCCAAGCCTCTCTTGATTCTCCATTCTCCTCCCCCAGCTCCACGTGCTCCCCAGGAGAGGAGCCCTAGGGGCCAGGAGCTGGCAGCTGAACTCCTCCAAGCTGGGTTCCGGGTGAATATTTCCCCCTCCCTCCGGATTTCGTCATAATTGTTGTAACTGGTAAGCATTTACTATGTGCCAAGCACCGTGCTAAGCGCTGAAATAGATACAAGGTCATCAGGTTGGACACAGTCCCTGGCCCACGTGGGCCTCACAGTCTGAACAGGACAGGGACGAGTATTGAATCCCCATTTTGCAGATGAGTTAAGTGAGGTTCAGAGAAGTTGTGACTTCCCTCTCCTCTCTCCCTCCCTCTCCTTCTCTCTCTCTCCCGAGCTCTTCTTCTCGCTCCCTCCCTCTCCTTCCCTTTCCTTTCTCCTTCCCTCTCCTTCTCTCTTCATCTCTTTCTCTTAGTACAGTGCTCTGCATACAGTAAGCGCTCAATAAATACGATTGATTGATTTCTCTCCCTGACTCCCCCCACCTCCCCCCTTTCAATTTTAGGGACTAGTGACATTCAAAGATGTAACCATGAGCATCTCCCAAGAAGAGTGGGAACAGCTTGATCCCGACCAAGTGGACTTCTATGGAGAATACGTCCCTCAGGAGAACTGTGATTTTGTGGTCTCTCTGGGTAAGAATTCCCCCATCCCCGAGTCCTTGAGATTCAGGAGCAGTCATGTGACCTGACAAATCAGGGACAGGGAATCTTTCATTCATTCATTCAATTGTATTTATTGAGCGCTTACTGTGTGCAGAGCACTGTACTAAGCGCTTGGGAAGTCCAAGTTGGCAATATATAGAGACGGTCCCTACCCAACAGTGGGCTCACAGTCCCATCATTAGTCCCATCACAAATGCCATCATTATTTATTATTATTATTACTAGCCAGCCCACTCTCTGCTGTACAGTCTTGGGGAGCTGGGCTGGAGTCTAATCTCCTGGAGGGCAGGGAACCTGTATCTTGCGGTTGTGGGGGACAGTCTCAAATGCTTAGTTCAGTGCCTTGCCCTCAGTAGGTGCTCAATAAATACCTCTGATTGATTGAACTGATGAAGCTCCACTTTGCTGTGTGACCTTGGGCAAGTCACTTCACTTTTCTGAGCCTCAATTACCTCATCTGTAAAATGGGGATTAAGACCGTGAGCCCTACGTGGGACAGGAACTCTGTCCAACCTGGTTAGCTTGTATCTATCCCAGCGCTTAGTACACTGTCTGGCACATAGTAAGTGCTTAACAGATACCGTGAAAAAAATGCAGGCATTGCACAGCCCCCGCCCAAATCCATCTGCACAGAGGCGACCCCTTCTGAGGTCCATTTTGTAATTTGATTTTTTTTTTCCTGAATCGAGAGGGCTGTCTTTCAGCTTGAGGGGGACTCTTTCGAGGCCTGAAGATTTCCAGAGAGAGTGAGAAAAGCAGGAGAAGTTGAATGTGCCATGAAACTCCAACCTCACCCCCTCTTTCCCCAACAGGGATCTCCATTCCCAAGCCCCAAATCTTCTCCCACGAGAACGTCGGGGAGGGATTTTGGCTTCCGGACCTCCAGCCCTCGGAGGAGAGCGTCATCCCTAGAGGATTCTGTGCAGGTGGGAAGCAAGGTGAGAAAGGTACCCAGCCACCCTCTATGGACCCCCAAATCCGGGACATTTTCCCGGGGCCTCCAGCCAGGATTGGTTCTCAGACTCACTCTGGGGACGTGAGTCTGCTCTGCTCTCCTTATGGAACCAGGCGGGCATTCTGGGGTAGAAACAGCCCCCACCCCCCCGCTCATCCCCGCCCCCAGCTCATCCCCCAGGAGAGCTTTTAAGTGAACAGAGAAGGCGCCTCTCTGTGTCCTGGCCTCCCGGGGACCAGGCGGGGATCCCCGCCCCTCCCCACTCTCTACCCACAGGAGCCGTCGGCGAGAACGAGGCCGACGTGGCGGCAGCTCAGCCGCACCGGGCACCGGGCGGCCCGGAGGGGGACGTCCCGGGGGACTCCAGCTTGGTTCTTCTGTCCGGGTCCCCGGACACCCGGCCCCCTCTAGGGAGACCCTACGGGTGCCCGGAGTGCGGCAAACGGTTCTGCTGGCAGTCGGACCTGGCCAGGCACCATAGGAGCCACACCGGGGAGCGGCCTTACCGGTGCCCCCGCTGCCCCAAGAGCTTCGGCCAGAACTCGCACCTCCGGCGGCACCAGAGAACCCACCCCCCGGAGCGGGCCGGCGAGGGGGCCCAGGCGGGTGGGAGGAGGAGCGGCTGGGGCCCGGACTCCCTCCGCCTCCCTCTGAGAGGTCTCCCGCCGCAGAGAGGCCTCCGCCGCCCCATCTGCGGGGGACCCTGCCCCACGGGGCCTCTCCTCCTCGAGCGCAGGAGGTCCCGGGCCGGGGGGCAGCGGGGGAGAAGCTTCCCGCCGAGTCCAGCCCTCCAGCCGCAGCACCGGAGATCACCCGCTCTCGCCCCCACGGCAGAGAGCTGGCCAGTCCCAGCTCAGGAGTGGGGGAAGAGCCCCCTCTACTCCTGGGGGGATCGGGCCTCCCCGGGCCGGCCGAGGAGAAAGAGGCTCGAGCACGACTGGCCCCCGGCAAAATCCCGGCAGGCTCCCGCGGGGGAGAAGGCCTGTGCCCGTCCCATCTGCGGGCAGAGCTTCGGGCCGAGCTTGCACGTCGGCTCCGCCCCCACCGGCTTCACCCCGGAGAGGGACCCTGCCCATGTGCGGGGGATGAGCGCAGCGTCAGTCGAAAGCGGCCTCTGCTGAAACACCCGCTGGACTGCCCCTCTCCACCCACCCCAGCCCGATGAAAGGAAGGAGCGGTAGAGAATCACTCTTCCCCACGGGGATCCATTGCGACCCATTAAAAAGCGTGGGAGGAGAAGAGAATTCCAACGCCATCGGTGGCGGGAATTCTCTCTCTCTCGGGGCCACTTCCGTCTCCCGGCCCCTTTCCATCTTGGCCCGGCTCCCTCTCCCACCCCCTGCCCTGCTTCCCTTTGGCTCCAGGCATTTTCTGACTGGCCTGGTTTCTCTTCCCACCTCTTGGGGGTAGAGCCTCCTGTCCTTCCTAGAGCCGGATGGCTGTCTGGGCTTTTCCGTGGCGAGGGATGGATGAGGATTGGGTATCCATTTCCAATATACGCGACCTCCTGGGGCGTCACGTGTACGACCCTTCGTGGCATTGTGCCCAGAGTCCCCCACTGGAAGAGGCAGAGAGAAAGGGTTTGGTGTCATTCCGTGGGAATTCGTAGGACTCTAAATCCTCGGTCTTGGGGGGTGGTGAGGGGGGAGTGTGAGGATTGGAGGGGAATTCTTAAGCCCACTGTACCCCTTCCCTCCATTGACTATGGGAGATGCGGACACCACCCGGCAAGAGTCCACCCGAATGACGAGGAATTATTATGGGCCCACCCTCCCCTCCCCCTTCCACCCCCGTCCTCCCACCAACCTGATCCGTCCCATCCCTGGAGGCGGTGTTTCCAGGAGTCAACCGATCTCTCAAGCGCGGCCGAACCCTGGTTCCAGATAAGTGTCTCGAAGAGTTTAAATTGTTTGTGCGTTTGACTTAGCGAGATGCTCCATTATCCAGAACCCACGGCTGGCTCCGGTCTGGATAGGAGGATGCTGAGAAAACGGACTCTTCCTTATTTTTACTGAAATACAGTTACATTTGTTGTCCCCCGAAAATACGAAATTAGAGACGATTCAGACGCACACTTCCGTGCAGCTTTAGTTGCAGAGAGAAGCGGCGTGGCCTAGTAGAGCCTGGGCCTGAGAGTCAGAAGGCCTGGGTTCTAATCCCGGTTCCGCCACTTGTCTGCTGGGTGACCTTGGGCATGTCACTTCACTTCTCCGTGCCTCAGTTACCTCATCTGTAAAATGGGGAGTAAGACTGTGAGCCCCATGTGGAACATGGACTGTGTCCAGTGTGATTATCTGATATCTACCGCAGTGCTTAGTATGGTGCTTGGCACGTAGTAAGCACTTACGAGTACCATTTAAAAACAACAAAATAAAGAAAAATCAACTTTATAAGGCATTGAAGAAAGGGATGTAATGAAGGGTACTTTTTGGCCACCATTGAACTCTGTCGGGAGGGCCTTATGTCCCACCGTGCCTTATGTCCTCACCCACGGCACTCGTCACTGCTTAACGGTATCCTATGTCTTCAGGGTCTTTAACCAAGATATCGACATCTGTACATAATGTAAAAATCCAGATCCGCCGGACACACCCTCACATCCTAGGAAAGGGGTGTTTTTCTGGAAGCGCGACCCGAGAGGTGGATATTTCCACGTCTGGAATTTGAGGGCCCCCTTAGTCATGGAACTTTTCCAGGGCTTAGGGAGAGAGGAGAGGCTGTCTGACTGAAGCCCAGGACTGTAGCCAATCCCAAAATTTCCGGCTTTGAGGTGGGGTTTCTTGCTACCGAGGTGCCCCCACCTTGCCCTCCCAACCCCCTTCCCCGGCCCCCCCACCCAGAAGAATGCATATTTAATTCACGCCATTCACCTGATTCCCCGTGGACATCTTGGGGAAAACTCTTTTGTAAGTTTCTTGAGGGCGTGGATTTTGTCTACCCACTGCCTACTTTAAATGCTCAGTAAATACCATGGACTGATGGATTGGTCATTTGCGTGTGCAGAGTGAAAGCCTAAGAGACTTTCTCTGTTCCCTTTGGTTTTTAGTCTTTTCCTGTAACTTACTGACTTAAATCCCTCTCCTTTCCATCCCCTGAGGTGCTGGGCATGTAACACCATCCAGACCCAGCTGGTATGGTTTCCCGGAGTCCGGGAGGGACATAAAAGCCACGAGAAGCAGCGTGGCTCCATGGAAAGAGCCCGGGCTTTGGAGTCAGAGTTCATGGGCTCAAATCCCGGCTCCGCCAATTGTCAGCTGTGTGCCTTTGGGCAAGTCACTTAACTTCTCTGGGCCTCACCTCATCTGTAAAATAGGGATTAAGACTGTGAGCCCCCCGTGGGCCAACCTGATCACCTTGTAACCTCCCCAGCGCTTAGAACAGTGCTTTGCCCATAGTAAGCGCTTAATAAATGCCATTATTATTATTATTATTATGGGTTCAAATCCCGGCTCCGCCAATTGTCAGCTGTGTGACTGGGCAAGTCACTTAGATTCTCTATGTCTCAGTTACCTCATCTGTAAAATAGGGATTAAGACTGTGAGCCCCCCGTGGGACAACCTGATCACCTTGTAACCTCCTTAGCGCTTAGAACAGTGCTTTGCACATAGTAAGCGCTTAATAAATGCCATCATCATTATTATTATGGGTTCAACCAATTGTCAGCTGTGTGACTTTGGGCAAGTCACTTAACCTCTCTGTGCCTCAGCTACCTCATAGGTCAAATGGGGATGAAGACTGTGAGCCCCCCGTGGGACAACCTGATCACCCTGTAACCTCCCCAGCGCTTAGAACAGTGCTTTGCACATAGTATGTGCTTAATAAATGCCATCATCATTATTATTATAAAAGAAAGTCCTAGAGGGTGTAGGGCCCCCCCATCTCAAGTGTTAGGAGGGATTGACGTAGCCCCGGGCCTAGGGAGGTGCTGAGCAAAGAGACAAAATCCCAACAGAGATCCGAGGAAAGGTGGCCCACCCCTTGGCAGGGCTGGGATTTGAGCTCGGGGCCTTCTGACCCCCCCAGTCAAGGGAGAAAGTAGTCGTTTTTCTCCTAAAATGCTTTTCGTGTTGACCCCGTCGCCTCTGGGATTCTTCTTCTCCAGGCTAAGGAATTCATTCAGTCATTCAATCGCATTGATTGGGCGCTTACTGTGTGCAGAGCACTGTACTAAGCGCTTGGGAAGTCCAAGCTGGCAACATCTAGAGACGGTCCCTGCCCAACAGCGGGCTCACAGTCTAGAAGGGGATGGGGGGGACGGGGACAGACAACAAAACAAAACATATTAACAAAATAAAAGAAATAGAATAAATATGTTCAAATAAAATAGAGTAATAAATACGTACAAACATATACGTATATCCAGGTGCTGAGGGGAAGGGGGAGGAGGGGGAGAGGAAGGAGGGGGCTCAGTCTGGGAAGGCCTCCACTCCCCCCTCCTCCCCCTCCTCCCCCTCTCCATCCCCCCCCCGTCCCCCTCTCCATCCCCCCGTCTTATCCTCTTTCCCTTCCCCACAGCACCTGTATATATGTATATATGTTCGTACATATTTATTACTCCATTTATTTTACTAGTACATATCTATTCTATTTATTTTATTTTGTTAATATGTTTGGTTTTGTTCTCCGTCTCCCCCTTCTAGACTGTGAGCCCACTGTTGGGTAGGGACCGTCTCCATATGTTGCCAACTTGTACTTCCCAAGCGCTTAGTCCAGTGCTCTGCACACAGTAAGGGCTCAATAAATACGATTGATTGATTATTAAGCGCTTACTCTGTGCAAAGCACTGTTCTAAGCGCTGGGGAGGTTACGAGGGGATCAGGTTGGCCCACGGGGGACTCACAGTCTTCATCCCCATTTTACAGATGAGGGAAGGAATCCCAGCTCCCCGGAGGCCGAGGGCTCGGTTAGTCGGTCCCCTAGCTCCGGACGGGCTGTGGGGCTCCCGGTGGCTTTGTTTCCCCGCATCATCCGCAAGTCTCCTCTCTGGTCCCCGTAATAATAATGATAATAATGGCATTTCTTAAGCGCTTACTAGGTGCAAAGCCCTGTTCTAAGCGCTGGGGAGGTTACAAGGTGATGAGGCTGGCCCACGGCGGAGACTCCCAGTCTTCATCCCCATCTGACCGATGAGGTAGCTCTCGGTCGTCGGCAGCTCCGGCCTGTCGCCCTTCCCCTTCGGGGCGGGGCTCGGACCGGATCCGGGGTGGTGTCCTCTCAGCGGCCCCCCCCCGCCCTCTTCCTCCTCCTCCTCCTCCTCCTCCTCCTCCCGGTGCCCGGGTCCCCGGCCCCGTCCTCCCGGTGCCGGCTCCCGCCGCCGCCGCCGCCGCTCCTGGGGCAAGGGGAGGGGTGGAGAGGGCCCCCGGCCATCCGGGAAGCGGGAGAGGAGCCCGGCCCGGCCGCCCAGCCGGGCCCGAACCACCGAGTTAAAGGAGCCGGGGCGGGGGGGGGGGGGGCGAGACCGGGCGGCGGGACGGCTTGGAAGGGGGGGCGAGGGGAGAAACGGACGTGTGTGTGTCTGTGTGTGTGTGTGTGTGTGTGTGTGTGTGTGTGCCGAGCGGGAGGAGCAGCCGGCGGAGAGGGCCTGGGGAGGACATCCGGGAGAGCGGTCGGGGAAGGAGCTGCCTGCAACGGGAGACCAGGCCTCCCTCGCCCGTCCTGCCCTGCCCTGCCCTGGCCAGAGCCGCCCTCCCCTGCCTGCTGAGGAACGGGCTCCCCAGCCACGTGCCTTCCCTCTCCCGGCCCGGGAGGGACCGGCCTCCCCGTCCCCGTCCCCGCCCCCGCCCCCGCCCCGGGGCGCTATCCCCGGCTCCCCGTGCTGAAGCGGCCCAGGCCCCCGGGAGCGGCGGGCGGGGAGGCGAGGCCCTAGGGAGGAGCAGCCCGCTCCGGGGCTGGCCTCACCTGCCCGCCTCACCCTCCCCGCGGCCCGGCCCGGCCCGCCCAGATGCCGCCGCCGCCGTTGCTGCTACTGCTGCTGCCGCAACTCCTGTTCAGCCTCTTTGGCACCGAGGGCTCCCAGGGCCCCAACTCCACCGCAGGTACCCTCCCTTCCACCCACCCGCATCATCCCTCCTCTCTCTTCTCTCTGGGCCTCCATTCTTTCTCCCCAAACCAGCCCTCACTCCATTTCTCCCTTACTCGTCCCAATCTCAACCTCCGCTCTGCGCTCACCTCAGACCACCCTTTATCTTAACTCCACCGCAGGTACCCTCCTTTCCACCCTCCCGCATCATAACTCCTCTCCCTTCTCTCTGGGCCTCCGTTCTTTCTCCCCAAACCAGCCCTCACTCCATTTCTCCCTTACTCGTCCCAATCTCAACCTCTGCTCTGTGCTCACCTCAGACCACCCTTCCTCTTACCTTCTTTTCACCCAAGTATTCTCCCCTCACCACATTCCATTTCTCCTCCTCCCCTCCCGCTCCCCCTCCCATCATTCCCCTGTCTTTCACAGCCCACCCTCCCTTACACCACCGTCTCCCTCTTTCTCTCTCCAACTTCACACGTCCTGGGCTCTGACCTTCAGGTTCAGGTTCCTCTGACTGTCCACTCCCTTCCAGCCCTTGCATCGATTATTTTGGGGCCCTGCCCCAGGCCCCACCCTCCCCACCCCCGTTACCATCTCTGCTTGCCGTCCGGGCTTTTTGCTGCTCCCATCCTTCCCATAACCTCCACGCCTCCCTCCTTTGACCCCTACCCCGTATTTACTCCAATTTCACACCGATTTGGACTCTGTTCCCTCTAGCGCTCCAGTCGTCCCCAGTGCCCTCCCTTGTCTCCTCCCCCGTGCCACCCTGCCCTTCCATTGGTCACGATTCCTCTGCCTTCTCTCATCTCCTCCTCCATGCCACCCCACCCTCCCATTGGCCATGACTTCTCTGCCCCCGCTTGTCTCCTCCCCCGTGCCACCCCTCCCTCCCATTGGTCCTGACTCCTCTGTCCCCCTTATCTCCTCCCCAAGGCCACCCCGCCCTCCCGGTGACCATGACTCCTCTGCCCTCTCCGCATCTTTCTCCTCCCCCAGGCTGCCAAATCATCCACCCACCGTGGGAAGGAGGCATCCGGTACCGAGGCCTGACCCGGGAGCAGGTCAGGGCTGTCGACTTCCCGCCCGTCGACTATGAGATCGAGTATGTGTGTCGGGGGGAGCGTGAGGTCGTGGGGCCTAAGGTCCGCAAGTGCCTCCCCAATGGCTCCTGGACGGACATGCACCTGCCTAGCCGCTGCTGTGAGTGACCACCTTGACCTCTCAGTTCCTGGCTCCTCCTCCCCGTTCCCCTCCCCCGCCCCCCCAGCCCACCCCGATTCCAGCCCCATATCTCCCTCCTTCTTGCCAGGAATGACAACCTTGCCAAGAAGAACTGGAATTTACCAGTCTAGAGAATTCTTCCTGGCTGGTCAGGTTACCCTGGTCTGCCCTACCCCTGTGGGATTCTGTCTCTCTCCGTTTCTCTCCCCCCGCCGTCAGGCATCCCGTAATCCTGGGCCGCCGCCCTTCCCCTACCAGTCACCTAATTTCTATCTCCCCCTAAAGGCAATCCAGCCCCTTCAGGGTCCCAGTAAACAGTTAGGAAGTGGCATTGGGGAAATAGGGGGATAGGGCTGGAGAAAGGGGATTAGAAGAAGGTAAAAGGGGGGGCAGGGGGAAAGCAGGTTGGAATACCTGGGTCTGGCCCGGGCTTAGCCCCAGGATTTGAGAGAGAAGGGAGGAGTACACGGCAGCCCACAACCTGAGTTCCTGGACCGCGTCTCTCTTTTCTCCCCCCCCCCCACCTCTCTCCCATTCCCTACAGTGCGCACCTGCCCCAAGTCCCACCTGAACCTAGAGAATGGGAGGGCGGTCCCCCGGGGCGGAGAACGCCCAGCCCTGGAGGGAACCTGGCTAGACTTCCGCTGCGACGCTGGCTTCCAGCTGGTGGGCAGCACCCGAAGCGTCTGTGACCGCGGCCAGTGGGAAACCCCCAAGCCCTCCTGCCAGGGTGAGGGATGAGGACGTGGGCGAAGGGGAGAGGGTGGGGGCGATGGTGTTCAATCGGCGGAGGGGAGGGTGGGAGAGGGGTTGGAGGTCCGGGGGTGGGGGGTGGGGGGAACACAGAGGAGTATGGGGTGGTGTGGGTAAATGGAACTAGGGCAGGCCTCAAGGAGAATTGGCCCTGACGTGGACCCTAGAGAGAATAGAAGCGGGTCACGGTCCTCTCGAGAACTCCACTGTGGGGTCTAGGCCCGCAGACATCTGTCACCTCGATGATTCGTTAATCTTTCTTGGGACTTCAGTTTTCCCATCTTTGGGATTTAGGGCATCCTCCAGTCTCCCACTCGCCCCCACCTTTGCCCTACTAAATCTCTCTCTCTCCCTCTCTCTTTCTCTCCTCTATCTCCCGCTCTCTCTCACACACACACACACACACATGAACGTGTGCGCGTTTACTCGCCCTTCAGTTTCTTCTCCTCTCCCTAGCCCCCAAGCTCTGTCTGCCTGTCCGCCTCGGGTCTTCTTCATCTCCTGGATTCTCAATCTTTCCCCTCACCCCCGCCCTTCCCACTCTGCGTCCCCTATCTCCCAACTCCCCAAACTCTCTGGGTCTCCCTGCCTCATCTCTTGGAGCTCCTGCTCCCCACACCTCACCGCTTCCTCACCTTCGTTGCTGTTGACGATTCGGGAGTAAACGGAAAGTCCCCTCTCTGCAGACTCCCCTAGAGAAACTGATGCCAGATGGGAAAGGTGGTGGTGGTGGTGGTGGTGGAGGTGGTGATGGGAGGGGGAGGGAATGGGAAACAAACAGTGAGGGCAAAATGGAGGGAGGGGACTTGGGTGATTCAGCCTCTCTGCTTTTTGAGATTATTTCCTTTTCCAACATCACCCCCCTGGCGTCTTGCGTTCAACCCTCCTCTTCGCGCCCCCCAAGCGGCCCCAGCCCCCATTCCTTCACTCAGCCCTCACCCGTTGCGCTTCCCCGAAGCCTCCTACCCGCCTCCCAGAACTCAGCGTGAGCGTCGTCGTCACCTGCCTCCTCTCCTAATTCATCCCCACCCAGACCTGGTCGCAAGAATCCCAGGTGTCCTTCCTCCTAGCCCCTCATTCTCTCCACAGCCCCCCCCCCCCACTTCTCTCCTAAAATAGTCAGCCAGCCCACCCCCTCCCTGGCTGGTATCCAGGTGTCCTACACTCCCACCTCCCATCTCTGCCCCCGAGACTGTGTCCCCTTCTAGGAAAACAGCCGACCTGACCCTCAGCTCCCCTCCTCTTATCCCCAGACACCTTCCCCTCCCAGAAGCCAGGCATTCTGCTCCCCCCCAGGCTCCGGCTCGGACAGGTTGGGGGGTGATGGGGCTCAGGGACCTGGGGACCAGTGATAACTCTTCTCCGCATCCCCGTCTTTCCTGCTGCCAGTGAAGAGAACCACCTACTCAGGTGAGAGACCCGAGCCCCCAATTTGCTTTTCTCCCTTGCCCCCTGCCAGCCAGGATCCCCCTGCTCCTCGCCCCCCCTCCTCCCCCATCCCTAGCCCCGACCTCCCCTCTCTCCCTACCTCTCTCTCCTGGTCCTGATCCCAGTTCTCCCTCTGGGCTGCTGTTCCCACCCCCCACCCCCCCGTCTCGGGCTTCCAGCCCCCGCTCCGCCCCGATGCAACTGCGATAGCTGAAATGTCAGGCCCCGGCAGGTGGGGAGCGGGTGCTGGGAGACCCCCGTGTCTCTTCTGTTTGGTCTCTTTACCGCCTGCAGCCCTTTCTCTTCTTCAAGCCCTGCCTCCTCCTCTCTCTCCCGTTCTTTTGCGTCCCTCAGGCCATCCCCCGCCCGTCCCCGTCCCTCCTTTCAGCCATTCATTCAGTCGTCTGTATTGAGCGCTTACTGCGTACTAAGCGCTCGGGAAGTACAAGTTGGCCACACAGAGAGACAGACAACAAACCAGAACTTATTAACGGAATCAAATCCATAATCCTAAAATAGTCAGCCAGCCCACCCCCTCCTTGGCTGTTATCCAGGTGTCCTACACTCCCACCTCCCATCTCTGCCCCCGAGACTGTGTCCCCTTCTAGGGAAACAGCCGACCTGACCCTCGGCTCCCCTCCTCTTATCCCCAGACACCTTCCCCTCCCAGAAGCCAGGCATTCTGCCCCGCCCCCCCAGGCCCCGGCTCGGACAGGTCTGATGGGGCTCAGGGACCTGGGGACCAGTGATAACTCTTCTGGTACCCTACACCGCCCTTCTCTTCCCCAAATCCTGAGATTGAGCCCGGGCCTCCCCCCACCCAGTCCCCTTCCCCCCACCCCATCCCCCGATCTCCCTGGCCGGCTTTCCTGCTTCCTTCCCTCCACCATCTAGGTTTTCCCGAGAGCCTTCCTCAGTGCCCCCTTCCCTCCCTCGCCCTCCCCTTCCTGCGTGAGGTTTTTCCCCTTCCCTCTCCCCCCCCCACCCCGCATTTATTTATTTTCCAATTCCGCGGGTCCTAACCGTCATCCTTGCCCTATTCCGCTTTTTGCCTTCCCTGTCGTCCTCTTTCCCTCCGCTGTCCCCTCCCCTACCCGTTCCCCACCCCCGCGGTCCCCGGTCTCACGCGCTCGCGCTCTCCCCCCCCCCCCGCCCCGTCCCCCTCCCCCCGGCCCCCCGTCCTCGCGCCGCCCGTGACGTCAGGGCCCCCTCCCCCCCCGCCGCCGTCCTCCTGCCCGCCCCCTCCTCCTGCTCGGTCAGTCGGGGAGGAGAGGTGGCCGTGGCGGGAGCGGGGTTGGAAGGCAGCGCTCCCGCCCCCTCGGGTGTGGGGAGGGGGCACCGGCATGGAGGCGCCCTCGGAGCCACGGGGGCCTTCCGGAGGCGCCCCCTGAGCTCGCTCGTCAGCCCCCCCCCCATGGTCCCGGTGGTCTGGGCGCTGCTGGCCGGGCTGCTGGCGGGCCCCGGGCCGGCCTCCTTCTCCTCCTCCTCCTCTTCTTCCTCCTCCTCCTCGCCCCCCGCAGGCCGCCGCGCCGTGTACATCGGGGCGCTGTTTCCCATGAGCGGCGGCTGGCCGGGGGGCCGGGCCTGTCAGCCCGCCGTGGAGATGGCGCTGGCGGATGTGAACCGCCGCAGGGACATCCTGCCCGACTACGAGCTCAAGCTCATCCACCACGACAGCAAGGTGCGGGGACAGGGGAGGGTGGGCCCCGCACCCCCTGCCCTTCTGCATGCCCGCTTCCTCGCGACGGAGCAACCTGAGGAGGCAGAAGAGCTGGCCCAGCCAGTCCCAGAGCCAGGTAGCCCCCCGCTGCCGCCCTCCCCAGTGCTGGGGGGGGCGGTCGGGGTGATGGGGTGTGGCAGGGCCCCCTCATCGTGGCAGCAAAGTCCGACCACGCTTGGGCTCCTGGGCGTTTCGGTAGGGACGTGGGGTACGTGCGACGTCTTGGGGAGCTGAGGTTCAGCCTCGTGGCTGAGGGGGAGAAGGCCCATCCTTTGGCACCGTTACCCCTCACCCTAGCAGGGGCAGGAAGGAACGCGAGAGCCCGATGGGGAAATGGAGGCAGCGGGGCAGACAGAAACTAACTTGCATCTTGATGGATGAGGGACCTAGCCCGTACAGCCGGAGTAACTGCCTCACGGGAGAAATGGAGTTGTTTTTTGGTGGGGAGGCTTGGTGGGATATTGGGGGACGGCAGGAAGCAGGGGAATGGGGTTGGGGGAGGATCCCGATGGACTAGAGACTCCCACTCTCAGAATGGTGGGGTGGTTTGGGGCATACGCGGGCACGCGGAGGGGGACGGTGAGCGGAATGGCACCCAGAGGGCAGGAGGACGTTTAGGCGGCAAGAAGGTGCAAGGGCGTGGAGAGAGAGCCAGGGGACCATTCTGCTAAACTTAGGAGTGAAAACATATGGGGCTAAAATAAGGAAGGTCGCCGGGGGTGGAGGGGCAGTGGGCACCCTCCTGGATGAAAGGCTCAGGCTCCTCGACACAAGTACCAAGGATCCTAACCCCTGCGCACGCAGGGAAGGTTAGGGGATAAAGGAGAAACGGGGAGAGGGAGAAAGGGGCTGATGTGGAGAGGCTGGGATATCTCCCCGTTGTTCCCTGTGACATCGGGTTTACGTTCTCTCTGTCCATCCAGTTCTCTGCATACGGGGCTCATTAGGTACTGTCGATTGATGGGCTAATTGACACGGACGGGGGAGGAATGGGGGAAAGAGGGGATGGAGCAATTCTCTCTCACATTTAGCGGGGTTGAGGATGAGGAGTGGCGAGCTTTATTGAGGGCACATCTCCTCTATGAGGCCTTCCCCATTTAAGCCCTCCTTTCCTCTTCTTCTACTCCCTTCTGCATCACCCTTGGACTTGCACCCGTTATTCACCCTTCCCTGAGCCCCACAGCACTTAGGTCTATAGCTGTAGTTAGTGTCTGCCTCCCTCTCTAGACTGTAAGCTCACTGTGGCCAGGGATGCGTCCACCACCTATGTTAGATTGTACTCTCCTACGGGCTTAATACAGTGCGCACTAAGCACTCAGTAAATACGACTGATTGAGAGAGTGAAGAGGGTTCAGGGTGAGCCGGGAGTCAGGCACAGGAGCGACATCTGGGCCTGTGTACCTCAGCTTACCCATTACAGTGGTGTGTGGAAAATGGGTGCATGGGCCCGCTGGTCTGCTCCGTGACCTTGGGCAAGTCACTTCACTTCTCTGGGCCTCAGTTCCTTCATCGGAAAAATGGAGATCGAGACTGTGAGCCCCATGTGGGGCAGGAACGGTGTCCAACCTGATTAGCTTTTACCTACCCCAGCGCTTGGTACAGTGCCTGACACGCAGCAAGCGCTTAATAAGTACCCTAAAAAGAAAACCAGTGAGGTTTCAAAGCAAGGCATGGACCGATACGAGCCGTCTGCTGAAACACTCAAGGTAACCCTGGTCTGGGTGTGGGGGAAGATTGCGGGATGACTCGGTTACCGGACTTTACAGGGGATGGAATGGAGAAGCAGACGTGGTGGAAGGAGGAGATGCAGAGGAATCCAGTCAGACTTAGAATCGAGACATCTGCCGCCAAGAGTTGGGCGGAAATCACCGGGGACAGGATCCTCGGATGGGGAATTGAGGGTCCCCGGGGTCTGGAGAAGAAGGGCGACAAGAGGGAGTGGGAGAGATGGAATAAGAAGGAACGAGAAGGAAAGGTGAGCGAAGCAGAGATGTGTGGGGGATGGGAAAGGGGTACAGACATTACTGGGGCAGGAGGAAGTTGGGGGGAACAGGGTACACCTGGAAAAGGGGTTACAAGGGTCATGCAGGGGCCAGGAATAGAAGGGCAGGGGAGGAGACTGGGAGGCAGAACAAGAGATGGGGATTGGGAAAGACGGAGGCAGCCAGATGGTGAGACAGAAAGAGTGAGAATGGGAGGGGACGGAGGGAGTGGGGAGGGAAGAAAGAGGCATGGGAGAAACAAAAGGGAACAGACAAAGAGAAGTGAGCAAGGATGGAGAGTGATAAGGGAAAGAAGCAGACACGGAGAGAGAGATGGTTAGGCGGGAAGCAAAGAACTGAGACCCAAGACAGAAAGTCATTTTTCCACACATAGCAGCAATGGGTTTATCCAGGATAGAGATGCCCGTTGCGAGTCAGTGATGGACGGAAGGGGGATGTCGGGGGAATCAATGGTGAGGGATGTGGCCGGGGCGGTGGAGGAAGAAAAAGACTTGGGGGGGCCCCAGTGCGTGTCTTTGGGGACACAAGAACCTGGGTTCTAATCCTGGCCCCGCCACTTATCTGCTGTGTGACCTCGGGCAAGTCACTTCACTTCTCTGTACCTCGGTTCCCTCATCTGTGAAGCGGAAATTAGGACTGTGAGCCCCACGTGGGACATGGACCGTGTCCAACCTGACTGGCTTGTCTCTACCCCAGTGCTTAGTACAGTGCCTGGCACATAATAAGCGCCTAACAAATACCATAAAAAAGTCAGAGGATGGAGATGGAAGTGGGGGGAGGAGGAGAAGGGGGAAGAGGGGAGGAGGAGGAAGAGGAGAAGGGGGAAGAGGGAAGGAGTAGAAGACGAGGAAACTTCTGGAGTTGCTAAAAGCTGACCCTACGTGGGGCATGTCCCTCTCCCGGATCTTTCCAACCTCCCCCTTCTCCCGAGGCTGCAGCTGGGGAAATGTCAGCCCTCAGCAGGAGGGGAGAGAGCTCCAGGGGAGCCTCCTTTGTCTCCTCTCCGCCTGCCCTCCCTAGCTTCCCCCCCACAACTTCCTGTCCGTCTCCCAACTCTCTCAACTCCCATCTCACTCCTGCTTCTCCCCGCTCGTCCATCCCTCCCCCCTCCCCGCACACATCTGGAGCCTCTGAAATGTCATGGCTCAGCAGGAGGGGGGTGTCGCTGGGAGGCCTCCAGCTTTCTCATCCTTTTTCACCTGCCCCCCTCCCGTCCTACCCGCCTTATTATCTCTCTCCTTTCTTTATCCCCTTGCCGCCATCATTCTTCCCCCCCTACTCCCCGCAAGACTTCTTGATGCCATTTTCCTCTCCCTCCTTCCCTTTACTACTTTTCCAAAGTCCCAGCCCCAAATGTCAGGCCCCAGCAGGAGGGGACTGGCAACTAAGAACTCTCTGGTTGGCCTTCTTCAGTCCAAGCTGCGCCTCCCACCTCTCCGGGTCCTTTCTTTCTGTCTGGGGGCGGGGGGAGAGAGAGCCACAGGGCTGGGAAGCGGTCCGAGGGATGGAGGGGGATCCAAAGAACAGCGTGAGGGTCCCAAAGGAGAGTTTGTGGGGAGCAAGGTGATGGCCAGGCCCCCGCAGTTGGATTTGCACCCTTTATTTATCCATCTCACAGCCCCACAGCACTTATGTACATAGCCGCCTATCCGTAACGTATACGTTTATATTAATGCCTGTCTCCTCCTCTAGGCTGTAAACTCCTTGTGGGCAGGGAACGTGTCTACCGACTCTGTTGTGCTGGACTCTCCCGAGTGCTTAGTACAGTGCTCTGCACACAGTCAGTGCTCAATAAATCTGATTGATTGATTGATTGGGGAGACTCCTTCCACCCTCTTGAGATGGTGTGAACGGTGGGCGTTGGGGCAGAGGAGGGTTGGGAAGCAACTTGGGCTAGTGACTAGATCACGGGCCTGGAAGTCAAAAGGGTCTGAGTTCTAGTCCCTGCTTCCCCACTTGTCTGCTTTGTGTCCTTGGGCAAGTCACTTAACTTCTCTGTGCCTCGGTTACCTCATCTTTATAATGGGGATTAAGATTGTGAGCTCCATGTGGGACATGGACTGCGTCCAACCTGATTAGCTTGTATCTACCCCAGCACTGAGTACAGTGCCTGGCACAGAGTAAGCGTTTAACAAATCCTATATACGTCTTTTTTCAAAAGCCCAGGGGTGGGAAAGGAGTAGAGATCTTGTTGCCGAGGACACTCTGGGAAGTGAGGGGAGTGTGTATCAAGGGAAGGGGGTATCAGGACAGAGATGGAAGTGCCTGGCGACTGGTGGGGGAAGAAGGGGGAGCTTTGAGTAGAGGGTGCTTTGGAGGGAGGGAATGAGGACATGGAGAATGGGGAAAAGAGGATGTAGGGTGATGGAGGAGAATGGAAGCCAGGGGAAGGGAGATTGCTGGAGGGAGGGAATGGGATTAATAATAATAGTAATAATGATGGTATTTATTAAGCACTTACTATGTGCAAAGCACTGTTCTAAGCACTGGGGAGGTTACAAGGTGATCACGTTGTCCCACGGGGGCCTCACAGGCTTCATCCCCATTTTACAGATGAGGTAACAGGCACAGAGAAGTTAAGTGACTTGCCCAAAGTCACACAGCTGACAATTGGCGGAGCCGGGATTTGAACCCATGACCTCTGACTCCAAAGCCCGGGCTCTTTCCACTGAGCCATGCTGTTTTTCTGGAAATTAGGGGGCAGGCAATCTGGGTGGGGGGGGGGAGAGAGAGATTAGGGGAGGGCTGCATAGGGGAGAAGGCAGGGGTTAGGCAACTTTTGGAGAGAAAGTTATGGGGAGATTTCTGGGGTAAGTGGCTGAAGGGGATAGACAGACAGGGGAAGGAGCATCTCGGTGGGAAGGAAAGTGTGTCCGGGACAAAGGATGGAGCGTAGGGAAAGCATGTCTTGGGGGGAAGAAAGAATGTGGGGCTCTGAGGAGGGGAAGGCGACTTCAGGGAATTGGCTGGGGAGGAGTGTGTGTGGGATTGTGGGGGACGGCACTCACTCATTCTGTGCCCCCGTTGCCCTCCCCTTCTCAGTGCGACCCAGGCCAGGCCACCAAGTACCTGTACGAACTGCTCTACAACGACCCCATCAAGATCATCCTGCTCCCCGGCTGCAGCTCCGTGTCCACCCTGGTGGCCGAGGTAGCCAGGATGTGGAACCTCATTGTGGTGAGCAGGGGGAAGGGAGTTGGCGGAGGGAACCGGGACCGTGGGGGGGTGGCAGCTCCGTGTCCGTCCTACCGGGGTCGGTGAACAAGAAGATGATAAGGTGACGGCTAGGGAGAAGAGGCCAGAAGGTGTGGTGGGGAGGCCGGAGCTCTTGAGCATTCACTCCTCCAGGATGGGCTGGGTTCAGCTAGGATCGGGGTCCCTCCCACCCCCTCTTGGTATCAAAACAACTTGGGGAGCAGCTGTTGTTGGGGAGCGGGAATGGAGGCAGGGGCTGAAACAACTTCAGGTGGAGTTTCTAGCTTTCCCACAGTGAGGAGGGTGGGAGGCCCTGGAACAGGCAGGTGAGGGATCCTCAGAGAAATGACTAAGACAAGGGGCTCTTCCTACTTCCCCGCAACCTCACTGCACCCTCAGTCTTCCCGGCAATCTGCCTAGGCCAGGGGCGGAACTGCTCTGAGGCAGGGGGAAGAATGGGATGACCTCAGCATAGTCTGGTGTCTGGGACTAATTGTCCTTACTTCCCTTCCCTGTCCCAATTCCATCTCCTTTTCTCTCCTCATCGTCATCCTCCCCTCCTCCTTCTCTTCCTCATCATCCTCCTCAGCTGTCCTACGGCTCCAGCTCTCCAGCCCTGTCTAACCGCCAGCGTTTCCCCACCTTCTTCCGCACACACCCGTCGGCCACGCTGCACAACCCCACCCGGGTGAAGCTCTTCGACAAGTGGGGCTGGAAAAAGATAGCCACCATCCAACAGACTACGGAGGTCTTCACCTCTGTAAGGAGGGAGGCCCCATCCACACACCAGCCCCGGTACCTGGCGTGGATGGGGAGGGCGGTACGGGGAGCAGGAGGGTGGAGAGAGGGCCGTGGGACGGGAGGCGTCTCGAGCAGGTGATAGGATCCGGGGCCTGGCCCGGATTGCTTGAAGCAGGAGAAGTCACGTGGCCTAGTGGATAGAGCCCGGGCCTGAGAGTCAGAAGGACCTGGGTTCTAATCTTGGCTACAACGAGTGTCTGTTGTTTGACTTTCACTTCTCTGGGACTAAGATCCCTCATCTGTAAAATGGGGTTGAAGACCGTGAGCCCCATGTGGGACATGGACCGTGTCCAACCTGATTAACCTGTACCTACCCCAGCGTTCATTACGATTCTTCACTCTGAAGGAGATGGGTTTGGTGGGGTCCTGCCTGGAGGCTGGGGAGTGGGTGAGGTGACTCCTTGAGATCACTTCAGGCCCAAAGAAATGGTGGTCCAATTTTATTGAAGGAGGGGAGAGAGCATGGAGGCAGAGAGGGGGGAGAGAGCTAAGCCTCCCTCCCCAACTTTCACGCACGCAGGTAGACAGACACATACACACCTACACAGAGGCAGCTAGACACAAATGATAGTGAAAGAGAGAGAGAGGGGTGCTGACAGATTCTGGGGGTGGGGAAAGTGAGACAGAAATGCACAGCCCACACCTGACACAGAGAGATGGGGTGGGGGGTGGAGAAAGAGAGAGAGAAAGAGCGAGGGACGTGGAGGGAGTAATCTCCAGAGACCCCACGACAATCCAAATCTGTGACTCTTCTCTTGCATCTGCCTGGGTTCCCTCCCCGCTCCGCACCCCTTCTCCCTGATCCCCCTCCCCCACTGCCCATTTCCTCTCCTCCCAGACGCTGGACGACCTGGAAGAGCGAGTCAAGGAGGCCGGGATCGAAATCACGTTCCGACAAAGCTTCTTCTCTGACCCAACAGACCCTGTGAAGAACCTGAAGGTGAGATGGCTGACGCTGAGGCATCCAAGAGGGTCACAGGGGCAGGTGGTGGGCCGGGGTAGGAGGGGGTGTTTCCACTAGGCTTCTCTGCCTCCTGCTTGGGTCCTGCAGGGGGTAGGCCTGGAAGTGTGGCGAGGAGCCAGGGTTCTGGGCTTCTGCGAGGACAGGCCAAGGGAGGTGTAGAGGTGAGGGTCAGATTTCCTGGGTCCCTTGGGAGGTGGAGCTGGAGGTGGGACGGGACAGGGGGGCAAGGAATGTTGTCAGGAGGAGAGTGAAGGCCTAGAGATGGGGTTTTCAGGGGGAAGGATGGTTGGGGCTCGGGTGTGAAGGGAGCTCCGGAAGCGGTATGCCTTGGTCCTGGCCCTTGTGGAGCCGGAGTTGTGCTTGCGGGAATGGAAAGTCTCCCGGTTGAGGGACCGGCTCGCAGCGCCCCGGCCTTTTATTTTTCTCCTCAGCGCCAGGATGCCCGCATCATCGTGGGACTTTTCTACGAGACAGAAGCCCGGAAGGTTTTCTGTGAGGTGGGGGCAGGGCCCTCGGTGGGGGGCAGGCAGAGGGCATGGGTGGCCAAGAAGGCCAGGTGGTGAGCACGATGATTACGGTATTTGTTAAGCCCTTATTGTGTGTCAAACACTGCACTAGGTGTGAAGCAGTGTGGCCTAGTGGATAGAGCATGGACGCGGGATCAATCAATCAGTCGTATCTGTCGAGCACTTAGCGTCTGCAGAGCACTGTATTAAGCACTTGGGTGCGTGCAGCGTAACAGAGTTGGTAGACACGTCCTCTCTGCCCATAATGAGCTCTGAGTCCGGAGGGGGCTACAGACGTTCGTATAAATAAATGAATTATGGATATGCACATAAGTGCTGTGGGGATGAGGGGGAGGTGAATAGAAGGCGCAAATCCAAGTGCAAAGGCGACGCAGAGGGGAGCGGGAGAAGATAAAATGAGGGCTTAGTCGGGGAAGGGCTCTTGGAGGAGACGTGCTTTTAATAAGGCTTTTAACTTGGAGAAAGTAATTCTCTGTCGGATATGAAGAGGGAGGGCGTTCCGGGCCAGAGGCAAGATGTGGGTGAGAGGTCAGTGGTGACATAGACGAGATCGACGTAGTCAGAAGGACCTGGATTCTAATCTTGGCTCTGCCACTTGTCTGCTGTGTGACCTTGGACAAGTCACTTCACTTTTCCGTGCCTCATCTGTCCAATGGAGATTAAGACTGTGAGCCCCATGTGGGACACGGACTGTGTCCAACCTGATTAGGTGGTATCTAATCAGTGCTGAGTACAGTGCCTGGAACACAATAAGCGCTTAACGAATACCGTAAAAAAGCACCGTTCTAAGCACCAGGGTAGGTATAATTTAATCAGGTTAGACACAGTCCTTGTCCCACAGGAGTCTAGGTATTCAGTTCCTGTTTTTCAGTAGAGGAAACTGAGCCCCAGAGAAGTTAAATGACTTGCCCAAGGTCAGCAGACAAGTGGCAGAGCCAGGATTAAAGCACGGGTCCTCGGACTCCCAAGCCCGGACTCTGTTCTTGAAACCGTGCCTCCGGTCCCCTCTTCACCCGGCAGCCTTCCCTGTCACGGCGGGGAGTCTCCACTTGGTTCTGTCTGGGTCTGATCACGGGAAATGCGGCCTGAAGTTGGGGTCCAGCGTCGCCCTGGGCCGTTCTCCTCTGGCCCGCCTCGCTCTCCCAGCTCCACCTCCCCCATCCTGCCGCTCAAGGGCCAAGGCCGAGGGGAGGCACTCCGCAGCCTCTGTTGGGGAGCCGAGTGAATCGAGGAGGGATTGGCCGACCCTTACTCCAGCTCTCTTCATCCCGCTGCTTCAGGGGTCCAGGGTTCACAGCCCTTCCCTGGCCTTCTTCCTCTTGCTTCTTGGCTTCACCAGGAAGTTGAGTCATCCTTGGGAGTGAACTGGGATGAAGGACAGAGGGGGAAAGTCTGGAACTATCTGAGGTTGTGTCAAAGGGCAGGAAATGGAAAGCCAGAGTGCACCGGGCCCCAGTGAACCCTAGGAAGATTGATTCTGGGTGACCTTGGGGTTTCGGTTTGGGACTGGGCCAGGGCTTCTTGGGAGGTTTAAGTGCTCAGTACAGTGCTCTGTACGCAATAAGTGCTCCATAAATACCACTGAGGATGAGGGGCCCCAGATGATGGAAGTAGCCCGAGGGAGTCCGTACCGGCCTGGCTTCAACCCTGGCTCGAGGCCCGTGCAGGGATGGGCCATTTGCAGGTCTCTCTCCTTCACTCCCCAAGGGTCACAGTTCCATTGCAGGGGCGGGTGCGTGTGTGGGGTGTGTGTGTGTGTGTGTGTGTGTGTGTGTGTGACCCCATAGCCATCTGAGACCCTCTGGACTCTTCAGACCAATGGGAGTGGACCCATCTGGGAGCCCCAGAGGGAACAGGTCCCAAGCCCAACCCAGTGTGGGGTAACATGGAATCGGACCGGCCTCGGGATAGCAGGGAGAGACGTGGGGGAGCCGCCACCCTTCCAGCTCCCCTTTTCCAGCCCCCAGTTGGGCCCTGGGGACTGACCTCCTGCCTCTCCTCCCCCCGACCGACCCCCCCACCAGGTGTACAAAGAGCGTCTCTTTGGCAAAAAGTACGTATGGTTCCTCATCGCTGGTACGCCGACAAGTGGTTCAAGACCAAAGACCCGGCCATCAACTGCACCGTGGAGGAGATGACGGAGGCCGTGAAGGGCCACGTCACCACCGAGATCGTCATGCTCAACCCCGAGAACACGCGCAGCATCTCCAACATGGTGAGCGGGAAATGGGGGGCGTGGGGCCTGAGAAAGGACAAAGTTCCGGGGGCCGCCCCGAAGACACCTGGGTCATCGGCCACCCCCTCGGGTTGCCTGGTTACCCAAGGGCTTGGAAGGAGTGAGGTCAGACCAAAGAAAGGACTTCTCTGGCCAGGCCCCAGGGAGTGAGAGAGAGTCCGCGTCGTCGTCTTCCCTGGAGATCGCTCAGGTTATCAGTCAATTGATGGTATCTACTGAGCAATTACTATGTGCAGAGCACTGTACTGAGCTCTTGGGAGAGTACAGTATAGACACGTTCCCTGCCCACAGTGAGCTAACAATCTAGAGACGAACTTGCAGGCTAGAGATGAGCTTAAAGTCTAGAGGCTAGCTTACACTCTAGTGACGAGCTTACAGTTCAGAAGCAACCTTCAAGTGTCTGAGCAGAGCAGAGGTAGGGGGAGGGAGAAGATGAACCCTGGAGGGACACTGCCAGGTCGGGGAGACCAAGGGGCCTGGAGGGGATTGGTGTCACTCCAAATGACTTCCATGGGCCTCAGTTACCCCATCTGTAAAATGGAGATTACGACCGTGAGCCCTATGTGGGACAAGGACTGTGTCCAACCTGATTAGCCTGTAGCTACCCCAGCACTTAGTACAGTGCCTGACACTCAAACTGCCTCTCTTCTCCCTTTCTCCCTCTACCCTGGGGCCCCGGTCTGCCTTGGATCCCTCCCTCCGCCTCCCCCACCTGCTTGGGGCTCCTCCCCTGCCCCGCCTCAGACGTCACAGGAATTTGTGGAGAAGCTGACCCGGAGGCTGGGCAAGAACCCCGAGGAAACCGGCGGGTTCCAGGAGGCCCCGCTGGCCTACGACGCCATCTGGGCCCTAGCGCTGGCCCTGAACAAGACTTCTGGACGGGGCGGGGGCCGCTGGGGTGGCGGGGTGCGGCTGGAGGACTTCAACTACAACAACCAGACCATCACGGATCAGATCTACAGGGCGATGAACTCCTCCTCCTTCGAGGGCGTCTCTGTGAGTCACTACCCCTCTTGGCCCCGGCCTCTCGCCCACTCTGCCCCCGCACCCACTCACCGCCTCTCTGGTCACTGACCCCCGGGGAGCCGGAAGGGCACTCTGAAGCGTGGTTTGGTTCTTCTTGGATTCCTTGGATCGAGATGGGCCAGGTCCGGCCCAGGGCCCTCCTGCTGGTCCTTGGTCGCTCGCTGCTGCTCTGGACCTCTGGGCCTAGTCTCGGTCTCCCTGGTATGAGGCCTTGAGGAAGGGGAGGTTGTTCTCGTGGGTCTCCTTGGATTGGATTTTGTTCCCGACTGAAATCCGGTTCTGTTTCTCCCCGCCTCTCGACTGCCTGCCAACCCCTCTTCCCTAACCTTCCCGCCCGTGACCCCTGCCCGTCTCCATTTCTGTGCTCAGGTCCACGTGGTGTTCGATGCCAGCGGCTCCCGGATGGCCTGGACTCTCATTGAACAGCTGCAGGGTGAGGAGAAGAGAGAGAGAGAGAGGTTGGGGTGGGCGGGGAGGGGGCAAGGGCAGGGAGGGAGGGAGCGGCTCATGGACCAGGGCTCATCTGGGGGCACCGGGCACCAGCCGAGCCAGAGGGACTCGGAGAATTCACCCCAGCATGGCTGAGCCCCATACTGCCTCAGTTCTCCCCTTCCCCATTCATCTCACCTCCACTCTGCCTCAGTATTTACGAATCTCCCCAGAGGTGCTGTAGTAGTGATAACTTGATTTTCTAGCACTATTCTTTTCCAAAATGCATTCACCCCGATTCATCTTCACAACGTCCCTGGGACGGAGAAGCAGGTATCGTCACCCCCATTTTCCAGATGAGGAAACAGACACGGGGCAAGTGAGAAATGGCTGGAAATGACAGTGAGAAGGATTTAGGTTACATTTAGGGAAGAACTACCTGGAAGGGAGGGTTTAGAGAAGCTGGAAAGGTGGACGGGGAGGGTATGAAATGTGGAGGAGAACTGGACGTCTCTGGGGAGAGAAGGGTTAGATGGATTTTTTTTTTTAGCGGTATTTGTTAAACGCTTACTATGTGCCAGGCACTGTACTAAACCCCTGGGGATATACAAGCTAATCAGGTAAATCAGGGTGGACGAAGTCCACGTCCCACGTGTCCCGATCTTAATCCCCACTTTACAGATAGTAACTGAGGCACAGAGAAGGAAATGACTCTCCCAAGGTCACACAGCAGACACTCGGTAGAGCCAGGTTTATAAACCAAGTCCTTCTGACTCCCGATCTGGGGCTCTATCCACTAGGCTATGCTCAGGCCCCAGTGGAAGGAAAATTGACCCAATGACCATGGACCCGCCTGAGGATTCTCGGACTCCAATTTTGGTGACCCTCGGTGCCACTGCCCCCGGCGGGTTAGAGGGATGGGGGCTCTTTCCTCTTCCCCCCTAGGAAACATTCGCTCTCTTCCTTCCTCTCTGCCCCAGGTGGAAGCTACAAGAATATCGGCTACTACGACAGCACCAAAGACAACCTCTCCTGGTACAACACGGACAAGTGGATAGGTGAGCAGCAGTCTGCCGTGGGGGCAGCCGGAAGGAGTGACGAATGCGGGGGGAATGGAGGAAAGGGGCCCAGAGGAAGTCCCGCAGCTGCTCCACAGTTTCACTCCCAGGCCTGATGGAGAGGAACTGGGTGCAGCTAATAATGATAATCATTTTTGTTAGGCGCTTACTGTGTGCCGAGCACTGTGGTAGATACAAGATAATCAGGTCCCACGTGGGGCTCACAGCCTAAGTCAGAGAGAGAACAGGAATGGAATCCCCATTTTGCAGATAAGGGAACTCAGGCACAGAGAAGTAAAGTGACTCACTCAAGGTCACACGGCAGCTAAGTGGCAGAGCTGGGATGAAAACCCAGGTCCTCTGGCTCCCAGACTCGGGCACTTCCCACTAGGCCCAGCTTCTCACCTGGAGACCCAAGGAGGAATTTCCCTATGGTCAGGATGATTCAGACCGGAGTAGGCTTGGTGGGAAGGTTGCGAGACTACTCGTCTGCATGGTTCAAGCATTTCCCGATTGGGAGGCGGGAAGTGGGACTAGCTGATTTATTGAGGGCTGGGCTCCGATGTCCTGGGATTCTGTAAGCCCCCCTCCTAGACCCCTCCTTCCCCTCTGGAGCTCTCCCTGCCCACAATTCTTTTATTGCATAATGGTATTTGCTCCGTACTTTTTATATGCCCAGCACTGTACCAAGAGATGGCGTAGATACAAGGTAATCAGATTGGGCACAGTCCCTGTCCCACATGGGGCTCACAGTCTAAACAATCTATCCGTGGTATTTTATTGAGCGCTTACCAGGTGCAGAGAGCACTGTACCAAGTGCTTGGGAGAGTCCAGTACAACTGAGTTGATAGACACGTTTCCCTGTCCCATGGGGGAGGGGGGCTCATGGGCTGCTGAACTGACGGGGAGATGGTGGCCCCAGGGTAGGGTGAGGGCCTGAGAGGGGAGTAGGGAGGAGGTGACAACAGGAAGTGGGTGTAGGGGGGTCTTGATGCTCCTGAGAGGGGGTATTTGGCCACACCATAAGGCCCACCAGATAGCAGAAAGCCCTTTTCACAAAAGAGGGGAGCCCTGTCTTCCGGGCCAGGCACACCCTTCTCTTTCTCTCCTCCTCCTCCTCTTCATCCTCCTCCTCCTCTTCCCTTCCCTCTGCCGTCCCTCCCTCCCCCGGTGCAGGAGGGCCCCCCCCCAGCCGACCAGACCCTGGTCATTGAGACGTTCCGATTCCTGTCCCAGAAGCTCTTTATCTCGGTCTCGGTGCTGTCCAGCTTGGGTATCGTGCTGGCCGTCTTCTGTCTGTCCTTCAACATCTATAATTCACACGTCCGGTCAGTCTCTGCCTTCCCCACTCTCGATGACCTCAGTCATTCTCTCTCTCCCTTCTCTCTCTCTCTCTCCCACCCTCTTACCCCCAACACAAACACCTCACTTGGACCTCCAGAGAGAGTGGTGGTAGGGGCCCTGACCTGTGGACAGCTGACAGTCATGTTCACATAGTTCATGGCAGGAGTCAGTGTTGGATATGGGGATGGGGGCCCCTTGGACTGGCTGTAGATTCCCCCGGGCCCCTTGGGTAATCAATTATATTGAGTGCTTACCGTGTGTAGAGCACTGCACTAAGTGCTGGGTAGAAGACATTTCCTGCTCTCCCTGCCGGGGGCTGCTTCCCTGACCCTCTAGGAGAGTCGGGGAGAGTCAATCAGTCAATGGTATTGAGAGCGTACTGTGTGCAGAGCACTGTATTACGCACTTGGGAGAGGACAATGAAGGAGAGATTCCCCTTGGCCAGGGTGGGGGATCCTTCATGGGGGAGATTGGGGATGGGGAAGGAACGGCTGCGGCGGGGAGGCGGGGCTCGCTCGGCCAGACCCCCAGCTGGCGTGGCCGGGGAGGCGGGGTGATCCTCCCTCCCATCTCCTCCCTCCTCCTCCCCCCAGGTACATTCAGAACTCGCAGCCAAACCTGAACAACCTGACCGCCGTGGGCTGCTCCCTGGCTCTGGCCGCCGTCTTCCCGCTCGGACTGGACGGCTACCACATTGGGCACGGGCAGTTCCCCTTCGTCTGCCAGGTCAGGACGGCGGGGTGTCTCCGGCTCCGCCGCATCCTCCTCTGGCCGGTGTTCCCCACCCCTGGTGTTGCCCGCCTCCGGACCTTCCCTCAGGACCTCATCTCTGTCCCCTGCTGTCCTCACTGCTATCCAATCTCCTTCTGGGGATGGCCCTGGCCCCGCCCCCCACTCCCTGTCTCCTCTACACATTATCAGTGTTCCCTTTGAGACCGGCCTCTGCCTCCAACTCCCACCGTTCCTCGGTTCCCTTCTCCCTGCCCAGCTCCACCTCGGCCCCAGCACCTCCCCTCCCTCTTCTATTGCCCCCCACCTTATCATCCTCCTTTTGAGTCTGCCCTCACTCCCAGTTCCTCCTCCTCCTAGTTCATCCCACTTCAAGCCTCCCTCTGGCCCCCTCCCTCCCCTCTAGGGTTAGCCCTCAGTGCATTCTCTCTCTCTCTGTCCCTCTTTCTCTCCAACCCCTCTCTCCCCATCAGGCCCGGCTCTGGCTCTTGGGCCTCGGCTTCAGCTTGGGCTACGGCTCCATGTTCACCAAGATCTGGTGGGTCCACACGGTGTTCACCAAGAAGGAGGAGAAAAAAGAGCGGAGAAAGGCGAGTGGTGCCGTCTCCTCTCTTAGCTCCCGTATCCCCTGCCTCCCACGGGCCCGCTTGCTCCTGGCCCACTCTCCCTGCAGTCCCTTGCTCCTTCCCAATGGATGGGTGACAAGGAGGCTGTTGGCTGCCTTCTGGATCATTCCGTGGTTTCCCCCCCACAGTGCGTGTGATAGGGTTATCCCCACTCCCATGCATCCCCCGCACCAACCTCATTCTCCGAAAGGCTCTTCTGTGAGTCCGGCCTCCCAAGGGGAAAGGGTGAACAGCATTAGCTGGCATCCCCCGACACCGACAGAGCAATAATGACCCAATAATAATAATGATGATATCTGTTAAGTGTTTACTATGTGCCAAGCACTGTATGAAGTGCTGGGTAATTAGGTCCCGTGTGAGGTTCGCAGTCTAAGCAGGAGGAAGAACAGGTAGCGAGTCCCCATTTTGCAGGTGAGGTGAAGTGATTTGCCCAAGGTTGCACGGCAGACAAGCGGCAGAGTCGGGACTAGAACCCGGGTCCTTCTGACTCTAGGCCTGTGCTCTATTCACTAGGCCATGCTGTTTCTAAATCAGATGCTTACTGTATGCCAAGCACTGTACTAAGCATTGGGGTAGATACAAGATCACCACATCCCACATAGGGCTCCCAGTATAAGTAGGAGGGAATACTGGTATTGAATCCCCATTTTGCAGATGAGGTAAATGAGGCCCAGAGAAGTGACACGACTCACCCAAGATCACCCAGCAGGCAAGTGGCAGAGCCAGGATTAGAACCCAGGTCCTCCGACTCCCAGGCCCAGGCTCTTTCCGGCAGGCAGCGGGGATGAATAAAAAAAAGTCCAAGTCTCAAGCGACGGGGATGCACACACAAGTCTTTAAAGTGGCAGAGACGAATCGCGTTTAGGGAGAACAGAGCCATTTTTGGTGGGCTTCCTGAAGGAGGTGGGCTGGGTTGGAGCGGGTTCCCTTTTTCCTCTCCTTTCCTGCAATTTCCACTCTACTCCCTGTCCATCCAGACCCTGGAACCCTGGAAGCTGTACGCCACGGTGGGGCTGCTGGTGGGATTGGATGTGCTCACACTGGCCATATGGCAGATCGTGGATCCACCATCGAGGTTCGGCCCGGCCCGCTGGCGGGGCGGGGGGCTGGGGACAGTGGGGCACGTGAGCGAGCATATGCAAGCGGAGAGGGTGTGAGCATGACCATTACAATGGTGGCATCTGTTTAGCACTTACTATGTGTCAAGCACTGTACTAAGTGCCGGGTCGGACACTGTCCCTGTCCCACATGAGGCTCACAGTCTAAGTGGGAGGGAGAACAGGCATTGAATCCCCATTGTGCAGAGGAGGAAGTTGAGGTCCGGAGAAGTGAAGTGACTCATCTGGAAGTCACCCAGCAGGCAGCTGGCGGAGCCGGGATTAGAACCCAGGTCTTCTGACTCCCGGACTCTTGCCGCTGGGCCCTGCTGCTCTCGCGGGAGAAAAAAAGAGGGAGAGCAGAAGTGTGGGGAGAGGGAAGTTGGCCATGGAGGGGAGAGGATGGGCCGGGGGAGGGGAAGGAAGAAGGCAGGACTGAGACACAGCAAGGAGAAGCTGCGTAGTCTAGTGGATTGAGCACAGGCCTGGAATCAGAAGATTCGGGGTTCTAATCCCGGCTCCACCACTTGTTAAGGAGTTAAGTGACTCCTCTGTGCCTCATCTGTATAATGGGGATTAAGACAGGGAGCCCCATTTCTAGACTGTGAGCCCGCTGTTGGGTAGGGACCGTCTCTATATGTTGCCAACTTGGACTTCCCAAGCGCTTAGTACAGTGTTCTGCATACAGTAAGCGCTCAATAAATACGATTGAATGAATGAATGAATGTGAGGCATGGACTGCATCCAACCTGATTACCTTGTATCTACCCCAGCGCTTAGAACGGTGCCTGGCACATACTAAGCACTTAAAAAAAACCCCAAAGCATTGAAAAAAGGAAGAGAAAGTAGCCAACCCAGGCTTGTCTCCCATAGTCCTTCACCAAGGAGGAGCCCAAGCAAGACACTGACATCTCCATCCTGCCCCAGCTTGAGCACTGCAGTTCTAAGAAGATGAATACGTGGCTCGGTGAGACTGGGAGAGAGGGTTGGGAAGATGCTGAGTTGGGGGAATGGGAGAAAGGCAGGTAGATAAGTTAGCCGATAAAGAGCTTCGAAGGCCTTAGAGCCCTGGAAACTGAGAGGCCTCTACGGTTTTAGCACTTCATTACGGGGTGCCCATAATCACATTCAGTCAATCCATCACATTTATTGTGCGCTTACTGTGTGCAGAGCACTGTACTAAGTTCTTGGGAGAATACACTATAACAGAGTTGGTAGACATGTTTCCTGCCCACAAGGAGTTTACCATCTAGGGGGGGAGGCCGATATTAGAATAAATGATGGCTATGGACATATGTGCTGTGGGTCTGAAGGTGGGGTGAATTAAGGGTGCAAATCCAACTGCAAGGGTGACGCAGAAGGGAGTGGGAGAAGGAGAAATGAGGGCTTAGGAGGGGAAGGCTTCTTGGAGGAGTTGGGATTTGCGATATGAAATGTAACGGAGCCTAATCACTTTGAAGCAGTGTGGCCCTGTGGAAAGAACCTGGGCCTCGTAGTCAGAGGACCTGGATTCTAATCCCAGCCCTGCTGCTTACCTTTTGGATGACCCTGGGCAAGTTACTTCACTTCTCTGTGCCTCAATTCCGTCATCCGCAAAATGGGAATTCAGTTCCCCTGCTCCTTCCTACTTAGAATAGGAGCTCCATGTGGGACCTGATTATCTCGTATCTACCCCAGGGTACAGTGCAGGCACATAGTAAGTGCTTAACAAATATCTCAATTATTATTATTATTATGCTCCATCCAGGAAAGCTTCCTGGAGGTCCGAGCCGGACTTTGAAGTCCAGAGGGTCGTTGTTTGGCAAAGAAGAGAGACCACTCTTCCAGAGGCAGGGCCACCAGACACAGAGGGGCTGGAAGAGGTTGGGGACAGGGGGTAGCGGGGTTGGCCTGGATGGAGAGACAGGAGGTGGGGAGACCCAAATAGGGGTTTCCATTCAACTGCGAATGCTTAGAGGGCAGGTACCGGTCTATTGCGTCTCATGTACTCTCCTAGAAGCTTAGCAGAGTGCTCAGCACACGATAGGCACTCGGTAATACCACTGATGATGGTGATGGTATGGCCGAGGAGGATTGGTTGGTGAGGTTTGAAGGGAGAGCGAGGGCTTAACCCAAGAGCTGAAGTATTTGTTTATCGACTGCCCGGCTGGAGGCAGTGCTCCACACGAATCATGTGGCAAAGTGCAACACCAACAAAGAAACGTTCCCTCTCCCCAAGGAGCTTTCACTCTAACAGGAGAGACGGATGGAAATCAAGTAGAGAAATCTGAGAGTCAATCATTGGCGGTACATTTAGGCACAAGTGCGGAGGGCAGAAGGAGCAGGGATGAAGCAGGGATCAGCTGCTGGGCTCATATGACTCGGGAATTGGGAATTCTTTGGGGAGCTGGGATTTGGGGAGGTCTTTGAACATGGGGGACACTGAGTCTGCCAGATTTTAGGGAGGGGGGGTTCCAGACAAGGCGAGCACCGTGGGTGAGGGGATCAGGTTGAGCAAATAGAGGGGAAGTTACAGGTAGATGATGGGTTTGGGGGGGAAAGAGGAGGGCGAGCTGGGAAATGGCGGGGAAAAGAGCTGATATAAAAGTTGGGGAGAGGTAGGGTGAAGAGCTTTGTGGCATAGGATTGAGTCAGAGGGGTGAGCAGAGGTGATGGAGAAAGATGCACAAAGATCTTTCTCTCCTGGTGCCCCCCCGCCCCCGCAACCCGGGTCGCGCCCCTCCCTCTGCCCCTCTCCTCGCCCTCTCTAGGAATCTTCTATGGATATAAGGGGCTGCTGCTGCTGCTCAGGATCTTCCTCGCCTACGAGACCAAGAGCGTGTCCACTGAGAAGATCAACGACCACCGGGCTGTGGGCATGGCCATCTACAATGTGGTGGTGAGCCCCTCCCCCTGGGCCCCGAGAGAAACCAAGCAGCGGGCCCAAGAGAAGTCAGACGGCGGGGCCGAGACGTCCGGCCCTCCCCTTGGCGGGCAGCGGGTCAAGGTGAAATCAGGCTGGGGGCCAACGGGAAGCGGCACCCTTCCCGTCTTCCCCCGTCTAGGCCCTCTGCTGAGTATGCCTGGAGCCAAGAGGGAGGGGAACGGTCAATGTGAGTGAGTCGGTCTCAGGGGGTCCTTGAGGGGAAGAGGCGGAGATCAGCAGAGACGGGTGGGTCGGGCCGGACCGGGCCGTGCTCTCAGGGTGGGTGAGGCTGGTCTCTGCAGATAACCACAACCCCTCCGATGTCACCCGTCCCCGGGGTCCTCTCTTGGGGGGAGCAGTGGCTCCCAGCCTTCTTCCTCCTCCTTCCCTCACGACCTCGAGTCTGTCAGCTCTTTGGGGGCAGGAATAGCTTCTATCGCCTCTATCGTATTGGATTCTCTCGAGTGCGTAGCCCAGTGCTCTGCACACAGTAAGCGCACAATCAATTCCGTTGATTCATTTATTTTTTTACAGTATTTAAGTGCTTACTATGTGCCAGGCACTGTACTAAGCAGTAGAGCAGATTCATGATAAACAGGTTGGGCACGGTCCGTGTCCCACATGGGGCTCGCAGTCGTAATCCCCATTTTACAGATGAGGTAACTGAGGCACAGGGAAGTGAAGTGATATGTCCCAGGTCACAGGACAGACAAGCGGTGGAGCTGGGATTAGAAACCAGGCCCTTCTGACTCCGTCTTGGACTCTCTCCACTAGGTTACACTGCTTCTCTGATTGATTGACCGATTGATTCCCTCTCAGGTACTATGCCTTATCACAGTGCCCGTCACCATGATCCTGTCCAGCCAACAAGATGCAGCTTTTGCTTTTGCCTCTCTCGCCGTCGTCTTCTCCTCCTACATCACGCTTGTTGTGCTCTTTGTGCCGAAGGTAGGGGTCCCACAGCCCATCCTCGTTCATTCTCAGAACCCAGTTCTCTCCCCTCCCTGGGAGCCCCCCACCTCCCTCGGCCTCCTCCTTCTGGCTCCTCTCCCGTGTTCCTCCATCTCTCGGCCTTCCTGTACCAATTCCTACCCTCTGCCCTCCCCTATTCCACCCGCTTCCTTCTCATGGGCGACCCTAGATCCGGGTCCCTCACTGCCCTGGGGGCCGAGGCCTGGATCGCCCAACCAGGGGCTTCCAGCAGTCCCATAATCTTGGCATTGGGAGCCAAGGAGGGAACTGGCAGGGGCGTGGGATGAGGGGGCCGGAGGGGCCACCGGGCTGAGCGTGAGCCGGGTCCGGATAGGCCAGGGCTCGGCCGGGGCTCAGCCTTTCCTCTTGGGGCAGCCACGTGGGGCTCTTGTGAACAATCACTCACTCACTCACTCAATCAATCAGTCCAAGGTATTTATTGAGTGCTTACTATGTGCAGAGCACTGTACTAAGAGCTTGGGCTAGTACAATAGAACAATATCACAGTGTTGGTAGGCACGTTCCCTGCCCACAGTGAGCTTATAGCTGGTTCTGTTCTCCCCTCGACTGCTGAGACTCCAACTCCAGCAGCCTCCGCAGGGAGTTGAAGATCACTTCCTGTTCAGGCAGGCATGGACTCGCACCCACCTCGGGCTCCGTGGCCCAGGACTCTGGGCTGGGCCAGGTCAGTCCTGGGTTTTGGCTCTCTGGACCCATTCTAGGCCACCTTCATCCATGAAGACCTGGGGGAAACAGTTGATTTAAGGTCCCTGCCCCCCTCCCCACCCCCTCCCCCCCAATCCTGGCTAGTAGGCCTGTAACTGGTCCTCAGATGCGGAGGCTGATCACCCGGGGTGAGTGGCAGTCTGAGGCCCAGGACATCATGAAGACTGGCTCCTCCACCAACAACAATGAGGAGGAGAAGGCCCGCCTGCTGGACAAGGAGAACCGGGAGCTGGAGAGAATCATCGCTGAGGTGGGGAAGGCTGGCAGGGACTGGGGGAGGGGAGGAGGATGAGGAGGAGGATGGGGGGAAGGAAGAGGAGAATGAGGAGAGAAAAAGGCGAGAAGGAGGAGGGGAGGAAGAGGAGGAGAGGGAGAAGAAGGCGAGAAGGAAGAGGGGAGGGAGAGGAGGAGGAGGAGGGGGAGAAGAAGGAAATGAGGAGGGGGAGGAGGAATGGTAGAAGGAAGAGGGGGAGAATGGGAAGAGGGAGAAAAAGGGGAAAGGGAGGTTGAGCAGAAGGAGGAGGGGGAGGAGTGGGGAATGGAAGAGGGGAAAAATGAGGAGAGGGAGATGAAGGGGGAGAAGGAGGAGGAGAAGGTGAGGAGAAAGAGGAGGAGGGGCGTGAGGAGTAGGAGGGGGATGAGGCAGCATTGGGCGATCCGAGGGCTGTGGGACTGGGGGACTGGCCCAGGGTGGGCTTGGGGAGGGCGTGTGCGTCCTCGGGGTAGCCCTCCTCTTCTCACCTCCTCTTCCTTTCTCTCCCTGCACTTCTCTGCCCCTTCCCCTCACCTGCCTGGCCCCTGGCTCCCCCATCACTGCTCACCTCCCCGTTCCCCTCCCCTCCGCTCTCTGTCCCCTCCCCGTCCCCGCCTCTCAGAAGGAGGAACGCGTCTCTGAACTCCGCCACCAGCTCCAGGCGCGGCAGCAGATCCGCTCGCGCCGTCACCCCTCGACCCCCCCAGATCCCTCGGGACCCCCCCGGGGCACAGAGCCCCCCGACCGGCTCAGCTGTGATGGGAGCCGGGTGCACCTGCTCTATAAATGAGAGGGTTGGGGTCTGGGAGAGTGGCTGTGGGGGAAGGGAAGGGGGGCCAAGATTGGGCCGGGGGGGGGGGGGTCCTCCCTAGAGGAGGTTGAGGAGGGAGGGTCCCTAACCCTGTCACCTGTAAATATTGTCTGTGTCCGTCCGTCCGTCTGTCCACCAGGAACTGGGGTGCCCAGCCCTCTGAGCCCCAGACCCCTCCTCTGAAGCACCTGTGACACCCCCTGCCTCCCTCCCGCCCCCCGTTTGACCCAGCCCGGCTCACACGCCTCTGAATGGTGGGCCTTCCCCATCTCTTCACTGCCCCCCAGCCCCTCTGTCCTGTCCCCACTCTCCTCCCTCCTACATACTACCAACCTACCACTAACCTCGCTGGCCCTTCCCAACCACATGTGTGTGCTCATCCTCTCTGTGTTCACGTCCCCAGCTTTTCCCCTCCACCGTGGACTTTCACTCACATGTTCTTACTTTTTCAGTTGTCCTGTCCCCCGTCCCCAACCTCCCCACCCAGCACACACAATCACTCTCCCCACCCAAGCTTATGCTGCCCTTGCCCACTCACTCTTCCCGCTCACGATACCCCCTTTCCCACACGATTCCGATCCAGGCACTTTCTATCTGCACCTATTAATGCACTTTCTCCCCGCGCATGCTCACCACAGCACCTTGCATCTATCTCCCCACCCCAACTCAAGCACTTTCTCCAGTTCCCTGCCTTCTGCCCATTCGCTTTCTCCTGTACATGCCTTTTCCTCCCTATTCTTCCTGCACGTGCTCGCCGCCTTCTCCATGCGCGCTTTCTCCCTTCCCATGCTGGTATTCACGCGATCCCCCCCATCTCTATTCTCCCTTCACACCAGATGTCCTCTTCTCACTGACATCCGCTGACCACTCCCGCACAGCCACCCCCTCCTCCTCCTCCTTGCCCTGACTCTCCCCGCAGCAGGGACCCTGTTCAGGGTGGGAGGAAGGGCTGGTTCCTGCCCCTGGGGCGGTCCCTGAGGGAGGGAAGGAGGGAAGGAGGGAGGTAGGGATGAAGGGAAGAGTGCTCCCAAAAGCTGGGACGGACAGACGGATGGACGGAGGGGCAGGAGCGTCCCCTTCACACTGTGGTATCTCCGGGGGTGGTAGCTCTCCCCTAACCCTCAATAAAACAGTAATCAGTGTGACTCTGCCTACTCCCCCTGAGACATCTCGGGGGTCCCTATGGGCCGGGGGGTCCCTGTGGGCTGGGGTGTGGAAGGAAGCCGGGCATGGGGGACAGCACGGGAAGTGTAAGAGGAAGGGAGAGAAGAGGAGCGGCAGGGAGGAGTTTGGTGATGAGATACTGGCTGAGTAGTTTCTGGATCCCTTGCTTCCCCTTCAGGGCTCTTTTCCTCCTCCTTCTCGTCCTCTTTCCTCCTCCTCTTCTTCTCTCCTGCTCCTCCCTTCCTCCTCTTCTCCTCTCTTCCCTTCCTCTCTCCTCTTCTCTCCCCCACCCCCTTCCTCCTCCTCCTTCCCTTCTCTTCTCAACCCGAAGGCTGCCCTCTTTGCCACCTGGCTCTTGCCCTGAAATTCCTCCTTCCTTCACGGAGGTCTTTAGAGCCCTTCAAGCCCAGAAGTGAAGGTCATTGTCACCCTTTCCTCAGAGCAAGGCCAGTTATCCAGACCTCAGGCAAATGGGAATGTATTACAGTCGATCAATCAATCAAAGGTATTTATGGAGCATTTACTGTGTGCAGAGCACTGGACTAAATGCTTGGGAGCATACAGTCCAACAGAGTTGGTAGTCATTTTCCGTTCCCACAAGGAGCTTACATTCTTGAGGGGGAGACAGCCATTAATAGAAATGAATAAATGATGGATATGGACATAAGTGCTGTGGGGCTGAGGGACGGGTGAATACCGAGTGTCCAAAGGTCACAGATCCAGACTCCAGTTTGGGGTTGGCCCCAGTGGACCCTCGGTAGGTGGCCATTTGTCCAGTTTCAGGTCAGTTTCTTGTCTGGCGTGGCACTGGACGGTTTTAAGGTCGGCATTTTCATTTTCGGCCCCCCAGCCTCCCTCTGCCACAGTTCCCTCCGAGTTCTGTGGCTCGGAAGTGGTGCCAGTGTCCACAGGCCCCTGGCAGGGGAATGCTAGGACTCTGGAGTGAGAGGATGGGGCAGGACTCCCCCAAAGAAATTCTAGGTCCGGGCGACCTAGGACAGACTTCTGCAGAATGGTGAGCAAAGCACCATGGGACCTTGCACGACACCCGGGGCTCCTCGACCGTCTCAGTGCTTCCCCGGTCTTGGTATGCTCCACCGGTGGCCACCCTGGCCCGCGGCGGTGACGTTGGTCTCGCTGGGTCAGGGGGAGCTGCGGGCCCAGGGGAGAACTTTCACTTCCTCCAGGAGAGCCAACTCTTAGGGGCCCCCGTGTCTCCTTTCTTTGACCCCAGGATCCTCGGGCCGAGCAGGAAATCTGGTCCAGAGCCTGTGGGTCATCACCCAGCCAAGCTGCAGGAGACTCAGGACACAGAAGGTAGCGTGGCCTACAGGAAAGAGCCCAGGTCTCCTGCAGCCTTTCCACTAGGCCACACTACTTCCAAATAAGCTCCCAATTATCTGCATTAATGGAATAAAGATTGCGGGGTGGACACCAGGCTATCCCAGAGCCTCTGACAAGACAAAGAGTTTCCAGGCAGGGCTGGAAAGACCCTAAATGGTGGTTTTCTGGTCTGTTTCCTCTTTGAAACGTGCCCCTCCCAGGATCTCTGTCCCCACTAAAATCCCTGCTCCTCTTCTTCTCCCACACTCGAAATGAAAAGTCATCACCTTTGGGGAGTAATGGAGGAAGGAGCTGAGGCTCTGGCTAGTTCCAGTCAAAAGATGAGGTGGTCCCAGATTCAGGAGAGCTTGGAAAAAAATCACTGCTGCTGAGACTCCGTGGGAGAAAAGACAGGCTCACGGCTGGAGGATTTAAAAATCTACGTTGGACCGAGGGATAATCCACATCGGAAGTTACTCAAGATCGCAGTGCTTTCTTCTGAGGGACTCAAAGCCTCTTTCCTTTCTGATCATTTATCTTCAACCATCCCTGTAAGGTTAAGAAGGAGTCACGATGATCCCTATTGTACAGGTAGAGATATAGAAGCCCAAAGAATTGGAGTTTAAAGGCATAAAGGATGTTAGCAACAAAGTGTGAGTTAGAAATTGAATAATAATGTTGGTGTTTGTTAAGCCCTTATTATGTGCCAAGCACTGTAAGCAGTGAATTCATTCATTCAACCGTATTTGTTGAGCGCTTACTGTATGCAGAGCACTGTACTAAGCACTTGGGAAGTAGCAGCGTGGCTCAGTGGAAAAGAGCACGGGCTTTGAAGCCAGAGGTCATGTGTTCAAATCCCAGCTCTGCCAATTGTCAGCTGTGTGACTTTGGGCAAGTCACTTAACTCCTCTGGGCCTCAGTTTCCTCATCTGTAAAATGGTGATTCATCATCAATCGTATTTATTGAGCGCTTACTATGTGCAGATCAATGTACTAAGCGCTTGGGAAGTACAAATTGGCAACATATAGAGACAGTCCCTACCCAACAGTGGGCTCACAGTCTAAAATGGGGGAGACAGAGAACAAAACCAAACATACTAACAAAATAAAATAAATAGAATAGATATGTACAAGTAAAATAAATAAATAAATAGAGTAATAAATATATACAAACATATATACATATATACAGGTGCTGTGGGGAAGGGAAGGAGGTAAGATGGGGGGATGGAGAGGGGGACGAGGGGGAGAGGAAGGAAGGGGCTCAGTCTGGGAAGGCCTCCTGGAAGAGGTGAGCTCTCAGCAGGGCCTTGAAGGGAGGAAGAGAGCTAGCTTGGCGGATGGGCAGAGGGAGGGACTGTGAGCCCCCTGACTGATTAAGACTGTGAGCCCCTGTGGGACAACCTGATCACCTTGTAACCTCCCCAGCACTTAGAACAGTGCTTTGCACATAGTAAGCACTTAATAAATGCCATTATTATTATTATTATTATTATTATTATCATTATTATTACAAGTTGGCAACATATAGAGATGGTCCCTACCCAATAGCGGGCTTTGAATGCGAAACAGTATGGCTTAGTGGAAAGAGCTCAGGCCTGGGAGAGGACTTGGGTTCTAATCCTGGCTCCGCCACTTGCTTGCCGGGTTACCTTGGACAAGGCTCTGTAAAATGGGGACTGACTCTCCCTCCTAGCCGGCATGCCCCGTATGAAATAATAGACTCTGTGTCTAATCTGATTAATTTGCATCTACCCCAGCGTTTGGCACATAGTGACCCCATTATTATTATTATTATTATTATTATTATTAAACCCGGTTTCAGTCAGTCAACTGAGAGGTAGCGTGGCCTAATGGGCAGCGCAGGGGCCGACCCGCCTTTCGGCAGCCTCCCAATTGGCCCTTGTAATATCCCATGCGCCCACCCGGTGGCAGCAGAGAGCCACGTTAGAGAGGGAAGCCCGGCGGGAAAACGAAGAGGCTCTGAAAATTCAAGATAATAATCATCATAATAATGGTATTTGTTCAGCGCTTACTATGTGCGAAGCACTGTTCTAAGCGCTAGACATCGTCCTCCCCCCCCCCCCCCCCGATAGATCACTCAGTGATATTTATTGGGCCCTTACTGTACTAAGTGCTTCGGAGAGTCCAGTAGAGTTAGCCATCACCCTCAAGGGGCTTGCATTCTGGTTGGGGAGATGGACGTTAAAAGACTTTGCAGATAGTGGAAGTAATAATAATAATAATGGCATTTATGAATTCCGTTATTCATATATATATATGAATATATATATATATATATATATACATATATATGGAAGGCCTGAAGGCCTCCTCCCTCCTCTCCCCCTCCTCCCCCTCTCCATCCCCCCCGCCTTACCTCCTTCCCCTCCCCACAGCACCTGTATATATGTATATATGTTTGTACGTATTTATTACTCTATTTTATTTGTCATATTTATTCTATTTATTTTATTTTGTTAATATGTTTTGTTTGGTTGTCTGTCTCCCCCTTCTAGACTGTGAGCCCGCTGTTGGGTAGGGACCGTCTCTATATGTTGCCAACTTGGACTTCCCAAGCGCTTAGTACAGTGCTCTGCACACAGTAAGCGCTCAATAAATACGAATGAATGAATGAATTTATGTATATATGTATATGTATATATGTATATATGTTTGTATGTATTTATTACTCTATTTTATTTGTACATATTTATTCTATTTTATTTTGTTAATATGTTTTGTTCTCTGTCTCCGCCTTCTAGACTGTGAGCCCACTGTTGGGTAGGGACCGTCTCTATATGTTGCCAACTTGGACTTCCCAAGCACTTAGTACAGTGCTCTGCACACAGTAAGCACTCAATAAATATGATTAAATGAATGAATGAATTTATGTATATATGTATATATGTTTGTATGTATTTATTATTCTATTTTATTTGTACATATTTATTCTATTTATTTTATTTTGTTAATATGTTTTGTTTTGTTTTGTTCTCTGTCTCCCCCTTCTAGACTGTGAGCCCGCTGTTGGGTAGGGACCGTCTCTATATGTTGCCAACTTGTACTTCCCAAGCGCTTAGTACAGTGCTCTGCACACAGTAAGCGCTCAATAAATACGATTGAATGAATGAATGAGTAAATTTATGTATATATGTATATGTATTTGTATGTATTTATTACTCTATTTTATTTGTACATATTTATTCTATTTATTTTATTTTGTTAATATGTTTTGTTTTGTTCTCTGTCTCCCCCTTCTAGACTGTGAGCCCACTGTTGGGTAGGGACCGTCTCTGTATGTTGCCAACTTGGACTTCCCAAGCGCTTAGTACAGTGCTCTGCACACAGTAAGCTCTCAATAAATATGGTTGAATGAATGAGTGAATGAAGCGCTTACTATGTTCAAAGCACTGTTCTAAGCGCTGGGTAGGTTGCAAGTTGATCATGTTGTCCCACGGGGGGGCTCACGGTCTTCATCCCCATTTTACTGATGAGGGAACTGAGGCACAGAGAAGTGAAGTGACTTGCTCAAAGTCACACAGCTGTAACCCAAAGTAACCCAGCGTAAGGATGAGTATGTAATTGCTGGGGGAGTAGGGGTGGGGTGAGTAACAAAGTGCTTAGGGGCTATGGACTTAAGTGCATGCTGACTCAGAAGGGAGAGCAAATATGGAGGTGGGGGAAGATGATGATAACAATAATAATAATAATAAAGTGCTTAGTACAGTGCTCTGCACACAGTAAGCGCTCAATAAATACGATTGAATGAATGCATAATAATAATAATAGTGGTATTTGTTAAGCATGTAATAATAATAATGGCATTTATTAAGCACTTACTATGTGCAAAGCACTGTTCTAAGTGCTGGGGAGGTTACAAGGTGATCAGGTTATCCCACAACGGGGCTCACAGTCTTAACCCCCATTTTACAGATGAGGGAACTGAGGCACAGAGAATTTAAGTGTCTTGCCCAAGGTCACACAGCTGGCAATTGGCAGAGCCGGGATTTGAACCCGTGACCTATGACTCCAAAGCCCGGGCTCTTTCCACTGAGCCACGCTGTACTATTTGCCAGGCACTGTACTAAGGACTGGGGTGGATACAAGCAAATCAGGGCTCACAGTCTTAATCCCCATTTTACAGATGAGGTAACCGATGCCCAGAGAAGTTAAGTGACTTGCCCAAGGTCACAGCAGACAAGTGGCAGAGTCAGGATTAGAACCCAGGTCCTTCTGACTCTCAGGCACGGGCTCTGTACTAGGCCACAAGATGAGAGGTTAGTAAGGTAGACCCTGTCAGGGAAGTTAGTCAGGGCAGGCTTCCTGAAAGGCCACTCCCGCCTCGATAATAATAATAATAATGGTATTTGTTAAGCGCTTACTATGTGCAAAGCACTGTTCTAAGCACCTCAAGGCGGGGGACTCAAGAAAACTAATGTGGACAGATAAAAATAGTAATAATGTTGGTATTTCCTAAGTGCTTACTATGTGCCAAGCACTGTTCTAAGAGCCGGGGGAGATACAAGGTGATCAGGTTGTCCCACGTGGGGCTCACAGTCTCAATCCTCATTTTACAGATGAGGGAACTGAGGCCCAGAGAAGTGAAGTGACTTGCCCAAAGTCACCCAGCAGACAAGTGGCGGAGCCGGGATTAGAACCCACGACCTCTGACTCCCAAGCCCGGGCTCTTTCCACTGAGTTTCTGAGCCGGGATGGATAGAGAGATATTTGGGTTTTCTATGGGAGGCAACAGGGACTCTGGAACATGAATGAATTTATGTATGTATGTATATATGTTTGTATGTATTTATTACTCTATTTTATTTGTACCTATTTATTCTATTTATTTTATTTTGTTAATATGTTTTGTTTTGTTCTCTGTCTCCCCCTTCTAGACTGTGAGCCCGCTGTTGGGTAGGGACCATCTCTAGATGTTGCCAACTTGTACTTCCCAAGCGCTTAGTACAGTGCTCTGCACACAGTAAGCGCTCAATAAATACGATTGAATGAATGAACAGTGAAAAGCACGTAGGAGTTAATAATAATCTCGAATTCAAGTGCCCACGATGGCTCATCTATGATGGATGGGGCTTCCTGAAAAGATATCAAGTATTATGTCTGCCAAATTTTGCTAATCCCTCACACATACAAATGTCGAAATCTGCTCAGTGTGTGTTGGTGGACATTAGAGAAGATAATGAATTTCTCAGGATTTCTGGTGGGGAGAAAAGAAGCTGGAGCTGTGCAGTAAATAAAATCTGCCGGCCTTGAGTTAGTACATCGAAGCCTCCTGGGACTCCTGGCAGAATACTAAATCATTTCTACAGTGCTGTGCACACAGGAAGTGCTCAAATGTGACTTTTGATTGATGGATGAATAGGCGTCAACTAAGCACAATGCACCAGGCCCATTGTGGTGGAAGCCACAAGAAGCAGGACCAAGGGGTGGATGAAGTCACTGAAAGCTGAGAATCCAGGGGTTTCCCGGCAGTTGAAGAGGAAATGAGTGGTCCCTTCTGTTCCCTTCCCTTTCTTCCCTGTCTCCATTCCGCCACCACCACCGCGGAGCAGAGTAGGGAGTGTGGCAGACGCTCCACAGGTGATTGAATTAAATATGATTGAATTAAATTGATTGATTAATTAAATTAAATTGATTAAATGCGATTGAATGAATGAAAAGGTGGATTTGCCCACCAATCAGATCTGGCCTGGTGCAACCCATCAGAAGAGAAGTGTTACTGGCGTGGAGGAAAAAAATCAGGGGAGGGGGCCCATGAGGATGGATCTGCTTCACTCTGTCCTCCGGCTTGGCCATGAAAGTCACGGACCCCCCCTTTGCGGGACCTCCACACGCACCTGGGCGAGGCGGGGAGAGGGAAGCCTTTTGGAGAAGATATGATTTTAGTAAGTCTTTGAAGTTGGGGAAAGTGGTGGTCTGGGGTAAATGGATGGGGAGGGATTTCCTGGCCAGAGGGACGAGGTGGGAGAGGGATCAACAGCGACACAGATGAAATTGGGGCTCAGTGAGTAAGATGGCACTGGAGAAACTAATTTGTGCAGGTTGGGTTGTAGCAGGAGAGCAGTGAGGTGTGATAGGATGGGATTGAGAGTTTTAAAGTCAATGGTAAGGAGTTTCTGTTCGATACAGAGGTGGATGGGCAACCAAGGGAGGTTCTTGAGGAGCAGGGAAACATGGACTGAACTTTTTTGTAGAAAAATGACCTGAGCAGCAGAGGGGAGTGGACTGGAGTGGAGGGGAGGTCAGCAGTAATCAAGGTGGGTTAGGATGGGTGCTTAGATCAGCGTAGTAGCAGTTTGGATGGAGAGAAATGGGTGGATTTTAGTGATATTTTGGAGGTAGAACCAAAAGGCACACAATAAATACTCTTGAAGATTGAACGTGTTCCAAGAGGGCTGCATCACTTGCTCATTGTCTGAATCCTTTCCCGGCCACATAGAGGGGCGTGGGAGTTCAAAAGAAAAATCTGGACCTAGAGGATTTCAGGGCTGCGCTTCTCAGAAGTAAAGATTCACCTTCGGTTCGGTTTCTCTCCTGGCTCTCCTGCTCAGTGCTCCTGTTCATTCAATCATATTTATTGAGCGCTTACTGTGTGCAGAGCACTGTACTAAGCGCTTGGGAAGTACAAGTTGGCAACATATAGAGACGGTCCCTACCCAACAACGGGCTCACAGTCTAGAAGGGGGAGACAGACAACAAAACAAAGCACATTAACAAAATAAATAGAATAGTAAATATGTAGAAGTGAAATAGAGTAATAAATCTGTACAAACATATATACAGGTGCTGTGGGGAGGGGAAGGAGGTAGGGCGGGGGGGATGGGGAGGAGGAGAGGAAAAAAGGGGGCTCAGTCTGGGAGGGCCTCCTGGAGGAGGTGAGCTCTCAGTAGGGCTTTGAAGGGAGGAAGAGAGCTAGCTTGGTGGATGTACGGAGAGAGGACATGGCAGGCCAGGGGGAGGACGTGGGCCGGGGGTCGACGGCGGGACGGGCGAGAACGAGACACAGTGAGGAGGTTAGCGGCGGAGGAGCGAAGGGTGCGGCCTGGGCTGGAGAAGGAAAGAAGGGAGGTGAGGTCCTGTTCATCTCCCTGAGGGTTTTCCCATTGGTCCAGTCTTGTCTCCATTCTGAGATTTTCCATCATCCTTTGGGAAGCTCCCAACATCTCCATCGGTGGAGCGGGTGGTTGCCACAGTGACCCAGGGCCAAGATCCCGGGGGTTTAGGTGGGGGTAGGGGCGTCCAGGTCCAGTCAATCAATCAATCAATCATATTTATTGAGTGTTTACTGTGTACACTGTAAGCACTTGGGAGAGGACAATGAAATAGAGCTTATAGACACAAATCCCTGCCCACAAGGGGTCTGCAGTCTAGTGGGGGGACAGACACTAACCCGTGTGCAAATCAATAATAGCCATTGTGGCCACTTGGATAAGAATGCTATGCTTGTGGAAGCTTTTTTCCCCACAGCCATTCAGGTGCCTCAGTTTCCTCATCTGTAAAATGGGGGTGAGAGATTGGAAGCCCTGGGTGGCGACAGGGGTCGGGTCTGATGTGATAACCTTGCAACCCCAGTACTTAGTACTTAATACAGTGCTCTGCACACAGTACATGCCCGATAAATACGGTTGATTGATTTATAGTAAGTGCTTAATAAACGTCATCAATACTAGAATTATTATCAGGTCCAGAGAACCTAGGTCTGTCAGTGGGGACCAGATTCTCTCTCTGCTCCAGGCTGGACTACTTCCCCCTCCCCCAAGTCCCACCCTGGGGGTCCCCTCTATCTATCCCTGCTCAGCGGGGGCTGGTTGGAGGCAGGGCACCCTGGAAGTGGGGGACCTAATGGGGATGGCGTCTCCCCCGCCCCTTCATTGTCCCTTTTCTGCTCCCCTCCTGTGGTCCTGCCTTGCAAACGTATCAGGCTTCGTTCTGACAAGGTGTTTGGGTGGATTCTGCCTGGCAACCGATGATGGGTCCGTTCCCGGGTTCTCCTTGGAGAAAAGGCCCCAAGTCGAAGGCTCGTTTCTGGTGGAGGCTGCCGAATCGGCCGAGCAGGTTGCCGGTTTTTAAGAAATCAGCCCGGGAACAAAACAACGGCTCGTCTTTATAGTTCGTACACGTGATCACTAAAAGCCAATTAAATAGAAAACAAACCTGTGCCAGATGTGGAGTTTCCAGTTGCGGCCACCTTCCCAGCTCCCGCATTCCAGCAGTTGATAAAAAGAGTCGGTGGCACCATCTCCGGACGGGGCACCCCGGGATCATCGATGGCTTCTCCAGAAGGATACGCAGAGGTTCGGCGGGGCTCTTCGTGCTGGGACACGTGGAGACTGAGCTGGAGGAGCTGGGAGGAGATCGATCAATAAATCAGTGGTATTTTTTGAGCCCTTACTGTGCTTGTTTCCTCCTCCTCCTGCCTTCCCGGACCACCACCTTCAATAATAATAATGTTGGTATTTGTTAAGCGCTTACTACGTGCAAAGCACTGTGGTAGATACAAGGGAATCAGGTTGTCCCCCGTGGGGCTCGCAGTCTTCGTCCCCATTTTACAGATGAGGTAACTGAGGCTCAGAGAAGTTAAGTGCCTTGCCCAAGGTCACACAGCAGACATGTGAGGGAGTGGGATTAGAACCCACGACCTCTGACTCCCAAGCTCGGGCTCTTGCCACTGAGCCACGCTGCTTCTCTTCAACTGCTCACTCTCCGATTGGTTCTTCCCCACTCCTTTAAAACATGTTTATATTAGTGGAAAGAGCCTGGGCTTGGGAGTCAGAGGTCGTGGGTTCGAATCCCGGCCCCGCCACATGTCTGCTGTGTGACGTTGGGCAAGTCACTTAACTTCTCGGAGCCTCAGTTACCTCATCTGTAAAATGGGGATTAAGACTGTGGGCCCCACGTGGGACAACTTGATCACCTTATATCCCCCCCAGTGCTTAGAACAGTGCTCTGCCCCCCCAGTGCTTAGAACAGTGCTGTGCACATAGTAAGCACTTAACAAACGCCATTATTATTACTATTATTATTATTTACAAGACAGCAGCAAAGTCAGGGTCACTAGGCCTGTCCTCCTGCCTCCCTCCAGCCCCCTTGGAGAGCGAGTGGGGCAGTCTGTTATATTGTCCTCTCCCAAGCGCTTAGTCCAGTGCTCTGCACATAGTAAGCACTCAATAAATATGATTGACCAGCTGAAGAGACCACCCTGCCGCCACTTTGGGGAACCAAGACTTCTGCCCTTCTTCTGTGCCACGAAGCTGCCCCCGGTGAGACCCACCCTCCCACCCCTGTGCCCTGCTTCTGCTGGTTCCTGGTGAAGCTGGAGAGGAGGGGCCTCTCGGAGACTTGGAGACAGTTATCCCAGATCCCTTGGACCTTCTTCCCGCTCCTCCCCACGGGGCCCTGCTCCCTAAAGTTCCCCCGGCCGTGCCCTCTGGGGCCCCAGGGGCCTGGCGGAGGGTTTTTTTTTTTTGGCTAAAAAACTGACTTCTTGCCGCCGGCAGTTTCTGCAGGAGGATGTGGTCAGTGGCTCCGAGCTGCCCAGATCTCCAAATTTTCCTCGCTTGGTGCCTGGCAGGCCTGGCCTGAGGGGCACCCCCTCCTTCTCCCTCCAGGCCTCTCCTCCCATGTCCCTCCACCTTCCCCTCTGTCCCCGTGACCCCTGTTTTTCAAACCCCAAACTTGGAGCGCCAGGACCAGGGCCTGGGGCTCAGGCTCTGTGGAAGTGTGGGGCGACTTGGTGGGGAGGAGCATTTGTAGGAATTTGTGTGTATGTGTTTGCGCAAGCGATGGCTTAAATGCAATCAGTGGTATTTATTTAGCTCTTATTTTGTGCAGAGCACTGTATTCAGTGCTTGGGAGAGTACGCTACAAGAGAGTTGGTAGACACGTTCTCTGCCCACAAGGAGTTTACATTCTAGAGTTCAGTGTGTTCAATTCATTCATTCATTCAGACGTATTTATTGAGCACTTGCTGTGCGCAGAGCACTGTACGAAGTGCTTGGGAGAGTTCAAACTGCTTATTTTTGTATTGTGCATGGTGTGTAGCAAGGACTTAACAAATACCACTATTATCCCGACCCCCTGGAAACTGTGAGTCCCCAGCCCCCGCACAGGAGGCTCTGTGTATGCATTTGTGGGTGGACATGTGTGTGTGTGTGTGTTTGTGTGTGCACTTGCGTAGTCATCCCATTCATTCATTCATTCAATCGTATTTATTGAGGGCTTACTGTGTGCAGAGCACTGTACTAAGCTCTTGGAAAGTACAGTTCGGCAACAGCTAGATTCAGTCCCTACCCAACAACAGGCTCACAGTCTAGAAGGGGAAGACAGACAACAAAACACAACAAGTAGACAGGCATCAACAGCATCAAAATAGATAAACAGAATTACAGATATATACACATCATTAATAAAATAGAGTAATAAATATATGCAAATATACACAAGTGCTGTGGGGCAGGGAAGGGGGTAGAGCAGAGGGAGGGAGTAGGGGCGATGGGGAGGGGAGGAGGAGCAGAGGAAAAGGGGGGCTCAGTCTGGGAAGGCCTCCTGGAGGAGGTGAGCTCGGAGTAGGGCTTTGAAGAGGGGAAGAGAGCTAGTTTGGCAGATGCGAGGAGGGAGGGCATTCCAGGCCAGAGGTAAGATGTGGGCCGGGGGTTGACGGTGGGACAGGCGAGAATGAGGCACAGTGAGGAGGTTAGCGGCAGAGGAGCGGAGTGTGCGGGCTGGGCTGTAAAAGGAGAGAAGGGAGGTGAGATAGGAGGAGGCAAGGGGATGGAGAGCTTTGAAGCCAATATTGAGGAGTTTTTGCTTCATGCAAAGGTTGATAGGCAACCCCTGGAGATTTTTGAGGAAGGGAGTGATATGCCCAGAGCGTTTCTATAGAAAGATAATCTGGGCAGCAGAGTGAAGTATAGACTGAAGCGGGGAGAGACAGGAAGATGGGAGATCAGAAAAGCGGCTGGTGCAGTAATCCAATCGGGATAGGATGAGAGATTGTAATAATAATAATAATGATGATGGTACTTGTTAAGTGCTTACTATGTGCGAAGCACTGTTCTAAGCACTGAGGGGGATACACGTGGGGCTCACAGTCTTAATCCCCATTCTACAGATGAGGTAACTGAGGCACAGAGAAGTTAAGTGGCTTTCCCAAGGTCACACAGCTGACAAGTGGTGGAGATGGGATTTGAACCCATGACCAGATATGGTATTTGTTAAGCGCTTACTATGTGCCAAGCACTGTTCTAAGCGCTGGGATAAATACAAGGTAATCAGGTTGTCCCACGTAGGGCTCACAGTCTCAATCCCCATTTTACAGATGAGCACAGAGAAGTTAAGTGACTTGCCCAAGCTCACACAGCAGATAAGTGGCGGAGCCAGGATTAGAATCCATGACCTCTGACTCCCAAGCTCTTGCCACTAAGCCATGTTGCTTCTAGCAGTTTGGATGGAGAGGAGAGGGCGGATCTTGACGATCTTGGTCGGTTTTGGTGGCGGATTGGATGTGTGGGGCGAAAGAGAGAGTGGAGTCCAGGATGACACCAAGGTTGCGGACTTGTGAGACGGGAAGGATGGTAGTGCCGTCCATAGTGAAGGGAAAGTCAGGGAGAGGGCAGGGTTTGGAAGGGAAGATAAGGAACTCAGTCTTGGACATGTTGAGTTTTAGGTGGTGGGCGGACATCTAGATGGAGATGTCCTGAAGGTAGGAGGAGACACGAGCCTGGAGGGAGGGAGAGAGAACAGGGGCAGAGATGTAGATTTGGGTGTCATCTGCGTAGAGATGATAGTTGAAGCCGTGGGAGCGAATGAGCTCACCAAGGGAGTGAGTATAGATGGAGCCCTCCTTGGATCCAGTAGCCCTTTCTGGGGGTAAGTGGTGAGAGGGGTAGCGTGAGCCATGGCAGGCGCTGTACAACTTAGGCTGGGAGCCCCATTTGGGACAGGGACTGTGTCCAACCTGGTTAGCTTGGAACGGTGCTTGACACAAAATAAGCTCTTAACAAATACCGTCATGATCATCATGACAAAGCGTTTGCCCAGTAGTGGACTTGGAAGAGGGCTCCCCTTTCACATGGGTGTTCTTTCCTACCTGCAGAGGATAGAAGTGTGGGAGAGGAGGAGGAGGAGGAAGATGGCAGCACGTGAGGGCTGCTTGTGGCCAAATCCAAGATGGTGGTTGGGGGGAGGTGAAAGTGGACCGACCTCCTCACCCACCAGAAGCTCCAAGGCCATGGAGAGAAGGCCTGCGTCCCCCTGCCCACCTCACTAGTCCCCAGCTTCCCCGCCCCGACACTTGCTGTCTTCTGAGGGAAGAATTGGGCAGGGGCTGGGGGAACACAGTAATCATTGAGGTGTTTGTTAAGCGCTGACTATGTGCTGAACACTGGCGAGGACAGGAGACAATCATGTCGGACACAGTCTCCTCCTGACATGGGGCTCCTGGTTTAAGTCGGAGGGAGGACCCATCTTGAATCCCCATTTCTGATTTGAGGAAACTGAGGCACAGGGAAGTGAGGCGACTTGCCTAAATTCTCACAGCAGGCAAGTGGGGGAGCTGGGATTAGATCCCAGGCTCGGGATCTTTCCTCCAGTTCGCGTCCCCTCAGTGGGAAACGCTTCAGGAGCAGGAGCCTGTACGGAAGGGGACAATCACAGCGCTGGTTTTTTGCTCAGCCCTGGTCATTCTGACTCACCCCTGCCCGACTCCACTGGAGTCTGGGGGGCAGGAGGGCAGGGGACTAGCATGTAGCTGCCAGGATTTTCCCTGTGCAGAGCCGATAGCCCTGCACAGTGCTGTAACCCATGACCCAGCGGGGTGGCCTAAGTAGCCGCTGTGCTCTTGGCCGCCTACATTCATGAGCCACCTTATGGCATTCCCGTTAGGCCTGCCCATCCGGTGCAATGCCCGAAGTGTCAAATGCCCGAAGTGTCACCCCTGGTGACACAGCCCCAGCGGGGAGAACCAAGACCAGAACCCAGATGTCCTGTCCCCCAGGTCCACAGCAGGGCCTCCCGTCACTCCTTCTGGGAGTGACAAAGAACACAGTGGGAAGGGCTGGGATGGAGGACAGGAGGGATGGAGGGAAGCTGGCCTGGGGAGCTCTAGCTTTGTGTCCAACCTGATTACCTTGTATCTACCCCAGCACTTAGTACAGTGCCTGGCACATAGTAAGTGCTTGACGAATACCATTAAAAAGGGAAAAAAACCCACAGAGGGGTCTTGGTGTCTGCAGGACAAACTGGGTTCAATGGACCAAGGCTCCAGTGGGAGGAAGGGTGGGTGGGAGGGCGGCTGCTAGTCTGAGTCCAGGGGGAGGGCTACCTACGCTGGTGGGGTTCTTGGAGGTCCCATTCCAGGCTGGGAGCTCTGGGGCAGTGGATGGAGAGGTCAGCAAACCAATAGGCTGTATCAGAACCCCAATAGATCAATCCATCCACCATCCATCTATCCAATGAGCAGTATTTATCGTGTGCTCCCTGTGTGCAGAGCACTGTGGTAAGTGCAATACAGTAGAGTTGGTAGACATGATTCCTGTCTGTAAACTGCCATTCTCAAAGTACCTAGGCCTCTCCCCTACCCAGGCAGCTGGAGTTTTTCCGACCAAGACAGGGTCAGCTCAACCGGTTCAGACTAGCCCAGATGTCCATAGCACCTTCTTAACCTGCAGTCTGTTTGGCTACTCTATCCTCTCCTGGAAGGAGGGAGGAGGAGGAGGAGGGGCCCGTCAGATTCTGCCCCCATGACATCACTCTGGACATCATCAGCTCCCCGGAAGCCCCACGCTGTTGGAATTTCCACCTAACGGTGGGCCTAGAGTTGGGGGGTTGGCTCAGCCCACTGGTGGGAAGTGGATATCCCCTTTGGGGGCAGTTTCAAATCCTGGGTTAGAGTTTACACCTTTGTGGATTTTCCAGGGCTTCCTTCCCATGGGCCTGAGCGGATCCCAAGGTGACCTGGGCCTGCAGCGGCAGGTCGGGGGAGCTCAGGATCCGGTTTCTGGTCTCCAATCCAAGGGCTTCAACTCCACGGCATTTCCACTTGCTGTGGAGGGAAATGGGCAGCTGTACCTTGTATCTACCCCAGCGCTGAAAACAGTGTTAAGCACAAACAGTGCTTAACAAATACCATAATTATTCCAAGTGCTCAATACAGTGCTCTGCACACAGTAAGTGTTCAATAAATACGATTGACTGAATTAGAGGTTTTTGCGGGGTGGGGAAGCGTGTGCAAAATGACATTTTAGAAAAATGATCCAGGCAGCAGAGTGAAATATGGATCGGAGAGGGGAGAGATGGGAGGCTGGGAGGTCAGCAAGGAGGTTGACGCAGTAGTCGCGTCGACATGACGAATAAAAGGGTAGCCTCTCAGGATTCCGAAATTGGGAGGGCGTTAGGATCTGGAAGGAACAAGGGAGCTGCAAACAAGCAGAGCCCAAGAGAGGAGATCCCAAAGGCTGCTCCTTTGATGGTAGCCCTGGAGACAGAACCTATTTATTCTGCAGTGATAATCCCTCAGACACAGTTCCATAAGCCCCCAGAACTCTCTCTCTCTCTCTTTCTCTCTCTCAGGACTCCGAGCTCGAACTGGGCTGATCGTTTTGAGATGCTGACAGGCCCAGAGGATGGATAAAAGCATCTCAGGGTTTGGAGGTGCCTACTAGTGCCCAGCCAGATGGGCATTACTTCAGCATTAATACCCAGCAGTTACTCCTGGGGTTTGGAACTGAAGCCACAATCATGTTGGTGTATGGAGGATACCGGAGACCAAGGGGTGCCTCTGAAGCTCTCTTCACAAAGAATAGGCAACCGTCCGCCTCAAGTGGTTTGGGCAAACCCGTGTGTGGAGGCATGGGGCTGGACCAAATGACTTCTTGAGTTCCCTTCCAGGGCAAGGGGTCTGTGGTACTCCAAACTGTCCAGCTGTTTCCCTTCCTCTACAAGGAAGCATTTGACTGCAACCTAGGCTGATTTTTCCCAGAATGTTGTGGTGAGCTCAGGTGAGTCCATCTTAGCCAGGGCATCTGATGCTTCTATCCTAGTAATAGTAATCATATTTATTAAGCACCCACTGGGGATGATGCACTGTACTAAGCCTTTGAGAAGCCCCAAAGAAGCACCAAACTCATTCCGTGCCCACACTCTAATGGGGAAGACAGGCTTAAGGATATTTTCAAGTAGTGGAAACAAAAGAAATCATTTAATTTTGTATTCTACCAAGCTCTTAGTACAGTGCTCAGTACCTAGTAAGCTGTCAAGAAATATCACTGATGATGATGATAATGTGCATTTGGGTATACATGTAGGCATAAGGGCTGAGGATGGGGGAGAAATGGTAGCCATGGCTTTTGGGTGGATGTGACCCAGGGTATTGAGAGTTAATTGGGTGTGTCTGTGAAGAGGTGGGATTTTAAGAGGGCTTTGAATATGGGGAGAGCTGTGAGTGTGCAGATTGGGTGGGGAGGGCATTCCAGCCTGGGAGAACAGCATGAACAAGGGCCATGGAGGTGGGAGAGTTGAGAGCAAGTTAGAAGGTTGGCTTGGGAGGAGCCAAGACAACAAGCTGGGGAGTTTATCAGGGAGAATCTTATCAAAATACTTGTCCCCTTCATTCTTCTTTCCCTTACTGCCATCTTCAACTTTCTCTCTCTAATGGCTTCTTCTCCACTACTTTCAAACATGCTCATGTCTCCCCTATCTTAAAAAACCCCTCCCTTGACCCCACGCCTCCCTCCAGTTATCATCCCAACTCCTTCCTACCATTCGTCTCGAAACACCTTAAGCGACTTGTCTACACCTACTGTCTCCTCTTCCTCTACTCCAATACTCTCCTTGACCCCCTCCAATCTGGCTTCCGTCCCCTTCACGCCACAAAAACTGCCCTCACAGAGTTCACCAATGATCTCTTCCTTACCCAATCCAACGGCTCTCCTCGTCCTCTCACCTGCCTTCGTCCCTGGACCACCCCCATCTGGAAATATTATCCAACCTGGGCTTCACTGACCCTGGTTCTCCTCCTATCTCATTCGCAGTCTCTTTCATGAGCTCCTCTTCTGTCTACTCCTCACTAACTGTGGGAGTCTCTCAAGGCTCAGTTCTGGGTCCCCTCCTATTCTTCATCTACACCCAATCCCTTGGAGAACTCATTTGCTCCATGACTTCAAGTGCACTATCTCTCTGCGAAGGATTCCCGAATCTGCACTTCCAATCGATCAATCAATGATATTTATCGAGTGCTTACTATATGCAGAACACTGTTTTAAGTGCTTGGAAGAGTACAATACAACAGAGTTAGCAGACACATTCCCTGCCCATAATGAACTTAATAATTATGATAACAATAATGATAACTGTGGTATTTGTTAAGCACTTACTATGTGCCAGGCACCGTACTAAGCAATGAGGTAGATACAAGCAAATTGGGCTGGATGGATTCCACGTCCTATATCGGCCTCCTTGCTGAACTCCCCATCTCCTGCCTCTCCCACTCCAGTTCATACTTCACTCTGTTGCCCTCAAGAGGCCTTCCCTAAGCTCTCATTTCCTCATCTCCCACCCCATTCTGCATCCCTCACACTTGGATTTACACCCTTCATTCACCCCACCCTCAGCCCCACAGCACTCACAAGCATATCCATAATTTATTTATTTATTTATTATTTATTTATTTTAATGTCTGTCTCCCCATCAAGACTGTAAGTTCCTCGTGGGCAGGGAACTCTTGCAACTCTGCTGTAGTGTACTCTCCCAAGTGCCTAGTACGGTGCTCGCTACACGGTCGGTACTCACTAAATACCATTTTTTGATTTATTGATGTTCCCCTTCCCTGTCCCTGCACCTCTTGGGCACTGCTTCTTGACTGAGAAATAATATCAAAAATCATAATAATTGTGTTTCTTTATGGTATTTGTTAAGTACCTCTGTTGTGTCAGGAACTGTACTAAGTGCTAAAGTAGGTAAAAGATAATCAGGTTGGACACAGTCCCTGTCCCACATCGGGCTGATTGTGGTATTTGTTTAGCACTTACTACGTGCCAAGCATTTGTTCTAAGCACTGGGGAAGATACAATTCAGATGGGACACAGAATAATGCCCTTTAGCCCTGAGATGGGGTGATGATTTTCAAATCCTTTGCTTAGTACGGTGCTCTGCACACCAGTAAGCCCTTAATAAATATCACTGATTGATTTCCCCTCAGGACCCGATGGTCCTGTTTTGCGGGAGCCCCCCCACCCCTCTGACCACTTCCCAGATTGTTCCCCCACCTTCCTCTCATCCTGCAACTGCCTTCACTCCTGACACTCTTGGACTCCTTGCAGTCACCCCACTGCCCAGCCCCTCCTCTGCCTCCAGTCCTGCCCCGACCTCACACTGACCCCACTAGAACCTCTCAGCCCTCTCACTTCCGGATCATCCTCCTTTCAAGATATGCCCTTCTCCTGCCTCCCTCTCCAATTTTCAAAGATAGCAATAATTGTGGTTTTTGTTAAGAGCTTCTTGTGTGCCAAGCATTGTACTAAGCGCTGAGGGAGAGACAAGTTAATTGGGCTGGATAAGAGTCCCTGTCCCACACGGTGTTCATAGTCTAAGGAGGAGGGAGAACATTTTACAGATGAGAAAACTGAAGCCCAGAGAAGTTTAAGTGACTTGCCCAAGGTCACTCAGCAGGCAAGTGACAGAACAGGAATTCAAACTCTGGGTCTTTGACTCCCAGGCCCAGGTTTTTTTCTACTAGGTGATCATGGCCAACTGGTTAAGAACTCATTGCTTCTTGTGGGTTCTGACTTCTTTGACAGTGATGCACAACCAGACGATAGTCTCCGAATTCTTCCTGCTGGGTTTGACCGATGTCCAGGGGCTGCAGACCTTCCTCTTCGCACTCCTCCTCATCGTTTACCTCATCAACGTGGCGGGCAATAGCGCCATCATGATGATCGTCGCCGCGGAGCCCCGGCTCCACTCCCCCATGTACTTCTTCCTGGGGAACCTCTCCTGCCTGGACATATGCTTCTCCACGGTGACCCTGCCCAAACTGCTGGCCAACCTCCTGTCTGCCCGCAAGGCCATCTCCTTCCTCGGCTGCATCGCCCAGCTCCACTTCTTCCACTTCCTGGGCAGCGCCGAGGCCACCTTGCTGGCCGTCATGGCCCTGGACCGCTTCGTGGCCATCTGCAGCCCTCTCCGTTACCCGGTCATCATGAGTCGGTGGGTGTGTATCCTGCTGGGCGGAGCCACCTGGGCCACCGGCTTCTTCCACGCACTGCTCCACTCGGTTCTGACATCCCGGTTGTCCTTCTGCGGCTCCCGCCGCGTCCCCCACTTCTTCTGTGACATCAAGCCTCTCCTGGCGTTGGCGTGCGACAGCATCAAGCTGCACCTGTGGTTGCTCAACACTGTCACGGGGAGTGTGGTCCTGGGCCCTTTCTTCCTGACGCTCCTCTCCTACCTCTACTTGATCGGCTTCCTCCTGCTCCAGAGCCGCTCCTGGAGAGTGCTGAGCAAGGCTCTGTCCACCTGTGCGGCCCACTTCTCTGTGGTGATCCTCTTCTACGTCCCCGTCATCGTCGCCTATACGAGCCCCACCTTGGGTGGCTCCATGGTCCAGGATCTGGTTATCACCATCATGTACAGCGTGGCCACCCCGCTGTTCAATCCCCTCATCTACACTCTGAGGAACCGAGATGTCAAGGAAGCACTGAAGAAAGTCATCTTGAGGAAGCTTTGCCCTGTAAGATTCTAAGACTATCCTACTCCTCTTCCCCATTTCTTCTTCCTCTGCCTTCTTCTCCTCCTTTTTTCTCCTAGTCCTCTTTTTTCTCTTCCTCCTCCTCCTTTCTCTTTCTTCTCTTCATCCTCTTTTTTCTCCTTTTATTCCTCCTTTTCCTCCTCCTTGCTCTCCTCCTTCTCCCCCTTGTTCTCCTTCTTGTTCCTCCTCCTCTCCTTTCTTCTCCCCCTTTCTTCTCAGCCTCTTCTTCCTCCTTGTTCTCCTCCTTTCTCCTCTCCTCCACCTTGTACTCGTTCTCCTCTTTGCTCTCCTCCTTCTTCCTCCTCTCTTTCTTCCCCTTTCTTCTCCTCATCCTCTTCTTCCTCTTCCTCTCGTCCCTCTCTTCCTCCTTCCTTCTCCTCCTCCTCCTCTCTTTCCTCCTCCTCTTCCTCCTCTCCTTCCTCCTCCTCTTCCTCCTCCTCTTCCTTCTTTCTTCCTCCTTCTCTTCCTCCTCCTCCTCCTCTTCCTTCTTCCTCCTTCTCTTCCTCCTCCTCCTCCTCTTCCTTCTTCCTTCTCCTTCTCCTTTTCTCATCCTTCCCCTCTGCCCAGATGACTCCTCCACCTGGAGCGAATTAGGGATGGCAGAAGCCACAGGGGACTAAAATCAGGGTCGGGTTGGATGTCATAAGTCCATTGAATCTTCTCCTCTGAAAGCTTTAAGATGATCATTTCAGGATAGATCTGGGGTCATATTATTATTATTATTATTATTATTATTATTATTATTATTATTATTATTATTATACTTGTTAAGTGCTTACTAGGTGCCAAGCACGTTTCTAAGCACTGGAGTAGATGCAAGTTAATTAGGTTGGACACAGTCCCTGTCCCACATGGGGCTCACACTCTTAGCTTGTTTTGTTGTCTGTCTCCCCGCTTCTAGACTGTGAGCCCGTTGTTGGGTAGGGATTGTCACCATTTGTTGCCGAATTGTACTTTCCAAGTGCTTAGTACAGTGCTCTGCACACAGTAAGTGCTCAATAAATATGATTGAATGAATAAATAATTCCCATTTTACAGATGAAGTAACTGAGGCACAGAGAAGTAAAGTGACTTGCCCAAGGTCACAGAGCAGACAAATGACAGAGCTGGGATTAGAACCCAGATCATTCTGACTCCAAGGCCTATGCTCTATCCACTAAGCCTTGCTGTTTTCCTGAGGCTGCACTGAGGCAAGGGGATGGATGAGATGAACTTCCAGGGCCAGTGTTATTTTCTCCTGGCTCAATTCCACAAGCTTATTATTTTTATGGATTCCCTTCCTTATGTTGCAGTTTCCTTGAGAACAGGGAGGGACTCTGGCTTCTGCCATCTCATTGTAATCTTCTTCGTGCTTAGCACAGGGCTCTGCCTACAAGGGTGCACATAGGAAGCGGTTATTGATTGATTGGTTGATTGATCGATCAATTCTCCTGGACTTAAATTAACCTGAATTCTGGGGCCTAGGCAATTCATATATCTGAGTATTTTTGTCCTTCAGCTGGCCTCCCAGGCCTCTTCATCAAAATAACTACAATCATATCCTGTTGTGTGTGGTTTTCTCATTTGCGGATTTGGCTTTGTTACAGTTCCCTATTATTACCTCTACTTCTGCCGTCAGGATCGTTTTTCTAAAAAAATGTTCAGTCCACATCTCCTCACGCCTCAAGAACTGCCAGTGGTTGCCCATCCACCTCCGCATCAAACAGAAACTCCTTACCATCGGCTTTAAATCATTCAATCGGCTCGCCCCTGTCCTATGTCCATGTCCTCCCTCTGACTTCCATATATGCCAAACCACCACTCTCCCCACCTTCAAAGCCTTTTCAAAATTGCATCTCTTCTAATCAATCAATCAGTGGTACCCAATGAGTGCATATTCTGTTCAGACCACTGTACTAAGTGCTTGGGAGGTACAATACGAAAGAGTTGGTAGACAAGTTCCCTGACCACAGAGAGCTTACAGTCTAGAAGGGGAGACAGACATGAATATAAATTAAAAAAATTTAGAGATATATACACTAGAGATATACACAAGTGCTGTGGGGCTGGGAGTGGGGTGAATACCAAATGCTCAAAGGGTACAGATCCACGTGCGTAGGTGACTCAGAGGGAGAGAGAGGGGAAGGTCTCTTGGAGGAGATGTGACCTTAAAAAGGTTTTGAAGGTGGAGAGAGTGGTGGTCTGGCATATAATAATAATAATAATAATGGCATTTATTAAGTGCTTACTATGTGCAAAGCACTGTTCTAAGCACTGAGGAGGTTACAAGGAGATCAGGTTGTCCCACAGGGGGCTCACGGTCTTAATCCCCATTTTACAGATGAGGGAACTGAGGCTTAGAGAAGTTAAGTGACTTGCCCAAAGTCACACAGCTGACAATTGGCAGAGCAAGGATTCGAACCCATGACCCCAACTCCAAAGCCCATGCTCTTTCCACTGAGCCACACTGCTTCTCTATTTGGAGGGGGAGGGAGTTCCAGGCCAGCGGGAGGACAGGGAATGTATCTATCAACTCTGTTTTATCATATTCTCCCTAGCACTTAGTACAGTGCTCCACACACAGCAGCGCTCAATAAATACCATTGATTGATTGACTGAGTGCCTACTGTGGACCCAACACTGGACTTAGGGCTTGGGAGAGTACAAAAGATTTAGGATACAGCACCCCTGCCCTCAAGAAAGGTACAGTCTACTGTCAGGGAGTATCTAGGCCCCACTCCAGGGAGACGCCAAGCTCCCAGCTGCCTTCCCATCTCCTGCATCCAGGCAGTCTTTACGTAGGGCTAGGCTCACTTTTTCTTGCTGCAATCGACACCCACAAGCTCTTGTCTTAGAGAGACAAGATGGTCTTTAATTTGTTCCAGAAGGGGCCACGTGAATCTCCAAAGAAGTTTTAATCTAGTGAAGCTGGAACTCAGTGCATGTCGAATCATATATGTAACGTGGAATCCCGGAGCTGGGATTTCAGGAGGTCATAGGATCCAGTCTCCTGTCTGGGGGACCCCAGGAGGCTAGGGGAGCACCCAAACCTGCAGGATAGATGACTGTCTAACGGGTTCTCAAAGATCTCTACATTTCCCCTGGTCGCCTTTTCCATTATTCGTCTTCCCCGGCTGTGAGAGGGTTCTTCGGTAGGTCTAATCTAAGTCTCTCTTGCTGAGAGCTGGCCCACTTTCCTCAGATCAGTGGCATTTGGGGCCTTCTCACCGTAACGTGACAGAGAAGAAGCAGGTGATCGGGCTCCCCCTTGTCTCATCCCACCTCCCAACCCAGTCTCCACTGGCTACATCATCCACTATTCCCTGAGCTGTGTCCCATTCCCAAGACACTGGCTGCCTCTCAGCCAGGACCTTCTCCGTTGGGCCCCAGTCTGCTGAGCTTGGGGAAGAATTTATTCATTAGTTAAGGCTGCTCTCACCTTCTGGTCTACCTGTGGCACCCACAAGGATCTGAAACAGACCCCTCCACAATATATTTAAGGTGGGGGGATGCAAGGTGGGCTCCGGAGATCTGGCTGAGAAAGCTTCATTCCTCCTGTTGACCGGGAACCAGCATTTGTTAAGTCCTCGGATTGAACTTGAGTCTCCTGAGGGAGGTAAGCATAGCGAGGAAAGACAGGGAAGGAAGGAGAAAAGAAGGCTAGGAATACCAAGAGCGAGTCATCACACTATTTCAGCTCTGAGATCTGCCTTCTGATTTCTTTTTTCTTGGCGGGAGGAGCAGTGGGGAGAGGAAGAAGGGGAGGAAGAGATGGGAGGGAAGGGGATGAAGAGAGGGGAAGTAAAATTAAGTCGTTTGGAATCTTAAAAAAAATGCTACCCCTAAAGATTCATGTGGCATTATCGATGAATGTGGGCACGTCTATTTTATCAATGCAAAGGCATTCCTTTAAGTCATTCAAGGAAGGAGTGGCAGAAGAGATCACTGCCACACTCTCTCCCTTCACATCTCCTCTAAGATTAATGGCTATTGAGAAATAACGGTAATGTTTAGAACACAGTAGTAGTAATAAGGATAGTGGGATTTGTCAAGACCTTACTATGTGCCAAGCACTGTACTAAGAACCAGGGCTGATGTGAGGTATAATCAGATCCAACACAGTCCCTGTCCCACATGAGGACAGTGAATGCTCAGTAAATACCATTGTTTGGCTAACTGATTGATTGAGGGGATTCACAGTCTAGGAGGAGGGAGAACAGGTATTTAACCCCCCGTTTGGTAGGTGAGGAAACAGAGGCATTGAAAGGTAAAGTGACTTGCCCAAGGTCATCCATCAGGCAGGTGGCGGAGCCGGGATTAGAACACCCACAGGTTTATGCTCTTTCCCCCTTCTACACTGTGAGCCCGCTGTTGGGTGGGGACCGTCTCTATATGTTGCCAACTTGTACTTCCCAAGCGCTTAGAACAGTGCTCTGCACACAGTAAGCGCTCAATAAATACGATTGAATGAATGAATGAATGAATTTCCACTAGGCCACCCTGCCTCTTAGTACAGAGCTCTGCACAAGGTAAGTTCTTCACAAATATTAAACTACCAGCCACCTGTCCATATAGAACGAGTGTAGGGATTCAATATTTATTCTCCCTCCTTCTTAGACTGTGAGCCCTGGATTGGACAGGGACTGCGTTTGAACTGATTAACATATATCTACCCCAGCATTTAGTACAGTGATTGGCAAACACAAAGAGCTTAACAAATACCAAAATTATTATTACTAAGCATTGGGACAGATAGCACGATTGGGAACTAGACCCGGCCTCTGGTCCTCAAGGGGCTCTTGATTTATTGAGCCAGGATTGCTCTTCATAGGATCCCTGTCCCTCTGCCTTCTTTCAGAAAGGCTGCCCCCTCCCCATATTGAGGTCCCCCATTCTGAAAGTTCTCCGGAGACCGAAATTCTCACCTGTCCCAAATCTTCACATCCCTCAGAAGCCTAAAACACGAGTGGCGGCGGCATCAAAGCATGTCTCACCTTCCGCAGGCAGCCAAACTCACCCCGGAAAAACTCACCACACTTTCTTGGCATCAACCCAATAGACACTCTTAGAACTTTTGTTCACATATAGACAGAACTACAAAACTAGCAGGCTGGTTTAATTGGCTAGAGTGATGAACACGGGCTGGTGGGTGGGTAGCAGAAGATGACAGTGTGAAACAACATTTTCACATCAAGTCTTGTCCCACATTACTCTCCCGTTTTCCAGAGGGGTAGTCTGAGGCAGAAGGAGGCTAATTTTAGCTCTGAAACCGGGGTCCCCTGTAAAGGATGCATTTTACTCTCTGTATTGGCTGCCATTTCAATTAGTTTTAAGCAGCATTTCCTATGAATTAACTTTATATTGTATCTTGTGGGGACTGGAGAAGCAGAGTGGGCTAGAGGGAAGTGCACAGGACTGGGAGTCAAGAGATCTGGATTCTATTCCTTGCTCTTTCCTTGGGTAAGTCATTTAACTGGGCCTCAGTTTTCTCATCTGAAAAATGGGGATTGAATACCTGTTCTCCTTCCCCTTTAGACTGCGAGTCCCATGTGGGACAGGGACTGTGTCTGAAGCAGCGTGGCTCAGTGGAAAGAGCCCGGGCTTTGGAGTCAGAGGTCATGGGTTCAAATCCTGGCTCCGCTAATTGCCGGCTGTATGACTTTGGGCAAGTCACTTAACTTCTCTGTGCCTCAGTTACCTCATCTGGAAAATGAGGATTAAGACTGTAAGCCCCCCGTGGGACAACCTGATCACCTTGTAACCTCCCCAGTGCTTAGAACAGTGCTTCGCATGTAGTTAGTGCTTAATAAATGTTATCTTTATTATTATTATTATCTGATTGTCTTGTATCTACTCCAGTGCTTGGCATGCAATAACTGCTGAACGAACACCACAGTTATTATTGAAGGGGAAAAAATGAACTGTTTTCTTATGTCTCACTTACGAGTCAACAAGATGCACCCTGTTTTGGAAGCATCAGGAATTACCTACGGACACTTGGCTTCACTAGGTCTCCCTGCTAAGAGGGATGGGTTGAATTCCAAGTTACCAAATAGGAGTTAATATTTTACCTGTACAAGGGCTTGGGGAGGAAAGGATGTTAGCCAAGATTGGAGAGGGGTCACTCTTGGGGTTCAGGATAGCAGGGTCGGAGAGAGGAAGGAACTGCAGCCATGGCTGGCTTGGGAGTAGGTAGGATTTCATTTTAAATGGGGACAGGAGAACCCAGAAAAAGCAGTCTGGGTTTTGGTTGAGCCACACAGAGTCCACCGGCAAACTCCATTCAGGAGCAGAGATTTATTTGCCAGGCTGCAGTCTCGAGGGCTGGGCATTGCAAATACACAATCCCTAAATTTCTGGCTCCTCACTCTCCCTCTACTCCCTTCATGGTCCCTCCTGGACCTCATCAGCTCCTCCTCCATCATTCCGTGCCCCTCCTCTCCCCTCCCTCCTCTGGACACCCCTTCTACAGTTGGTATGTTGGGCCATTAATAAATCAATCATATTGAGCACTTAACGTGTGCAGAGCACTGTACTAAGTGCTCGGGAGAGTATAATATAACAGAGTTGGTAGACACGTGCCCTGCCCAAAATGAGTTTACAGTCTAGAGGATGAGCCATAATCTGTGTTCAGTCAAGGTCACTCGTGGGTGGAGCTAAAAGCTACCTTTGTCCCATTTTCTCTACTGTGTTTGGACTAGCTCTCATATCGGCCTCTTGGTGTGAGCTCTGATTATGATGATGATGGGCATGGCTTAGTGTAGAAGCAGCGTGGCTTAGTGGAAAGATTGCGGGCTTCGGAGTCAAAGGTCATGGGTTCTAATCCCGGCTCCACCACCTGTCAGCTGTGTGACTTTGGGCAAGTCACTTCACTTCTCTGTGCCTCAGTTACCTCATCTGTAAAATGGGGATTAAGACTGTGAGCCCCATGTGGGACAACCTAATTACCTTGTATCTACCCCAGTGCTTAGAACAGTGCTTGGCACATAGTAAGCGCTTAGCAAATACCATTATTATTATTATTGTATGTCAAGCACTGCTCTGAGTGCTTGGGTAGATATCAGCTAATCAGGTTGGACCCAATCCCTGTCCTACGTGGGACTCACAGTCTTAATCCTCATTTTACAGATGAGATAACTGAGGCCCAGAGAAGTGAAGTAAGTTGCTCAAGGTCACACAGCAGACAAGTGGTGGAGCCGGGAGCTGGGATTAGAACCCAGATCCTTCAGACTGCCAGGCCTATGCTCTATCCACTAGGCCATGTTTATCACTTTATCCTAACTCAATCCCTCCGGAGCTTAATATTAATTGCCAACTCGTACTTCCCAAGCGCTTAGTACAGTGCTCTGCACACAGTAAGCGCTCAATAAATACGATTGAATGAATGAATAACTGATCCAGCCTAGCTCCCATATCTTGCTTTGCCATCATAAATGTGCCAGTTTCCTCTTCTCCACCTTTCAGTTTCCCATCCTATCGTAGGGAATAATCCCTCCCAACTAAGGCCGTCTCGGGTTTAACCTGACATCCTCCAATAAATACATGGGAAAAATTCAAGTGTGCCTTGGATTGGATGGGGACTACTGATTTGAAGTCTTTAAATTAAAAACAAACTCTTACATGGAGAAGCAGCTTGGAAAGCATCTAGTACAGTGCTCTGCACACAGTAAGCGCTCAATAAATACGATTGAATGAATGACTATTGGGCTAGTGGAAAGAGCACCCTGTGAGTCAAGGGACCCAGGTTTCAAAACTTGGGCAAGTAATTTCAACTATCTATGCCTTGGTTTCCTCATCTGTACAATGGGGATTAAACGGCTTCTCTCTCCCAGTTAGACTTTGAGCCTCATATCGGGCAGGGCCTCTGTCCGACCTGATGACCTTAAATCTATCCCAGTGCTTAGTTCAGTGCTTAGAATCCGGTAAGAGCATAATAAATACCGCAATTACTGTTATTGTTCCTCTTGCCTGAAAATAATGGTCATTCTTAATAATTTATCCTTACTTTCATGGACTCATCTTTTGCCAGATGAGCAAAACCAATTGATTCATCGATCAATGCAATTTACTGAGCACTTGTTGCAGAGCAATGTACTATGCTCTGTACTAAAACGTATCTTAATGTGTGTGTGTGTGTTTGTGTGTTTGTGTGTGTGTACGTATGCATGTATATGCTGAGAGCTTGTTGTGAGTTGGGATAGCCAACTCTGTTGTACTGTACTCTCCCAAGTGCTTAGGATTGTGCTCTGAACATAGTAAGTGCTCAATAAATATCACTGATTGAAAGAGCAACTTTCCCCCAAGGACTACAAAAAGGTTTAACTTACATCTCATTTTTTATCCCCCAAATATCTCTGAGTGATGGGGAGAGGAGAGGGAGGGAAAAGTAATAAAAACTGTGGTATTTGTTAAGTGCTTACTATGTGCCAAGCAATGTCCTAAGCAATTGGGCAGACACAGTATAAGGACACAGGAGAAGAAGCACGCAGGCGCTACTACAGATGGAGTTTCTTATGCACAGAGAAGTTAAGTACCTCATCTAAGGTCACACAACATGCTAGACTGAATACATTTCCTCAGAGATGTAATAATTGTGGTATTTGTTAAGCACTTACTATGTGCCCAGCTCTGTTCTAAGCCCTGGAGTAGATACAAAATAATCAGGTTCCACATGGGCCTCATAGTCTAAATAGGAGGGAGAACAGGTAGTGAATCCCCATTTTGCAGATGAGGGAATTGAGGCCCAGAGAAGTGAAGTGACTTGCTCAAGGTCACACAGCAGACAAGTGGCGGAGCCGGGATTAGGAGCCAGGTCCTTCTGCCTCCCAGTCTGGGCTCTTTCCCTCGGGCCATGCTGCTTCTCTGTGACACACCTCCACCCCTGGGCTTCTTGTCTCTCCTTGCAGCCTGTTACTGTAGGAGAACACGACTCTGCTCTTGCCGGTTCCTTCTGGCCAACACCCAGGAAGACATCAGGGAGAGACCACGGACATGGAGAACCAAACGGCCCTGATGGAATTCATTCTTCTGGGATTCTCCAATCTTCTGGGGCTGCAGGTCTTGTTCTTTGTCATTTTCCTGACCATTTATTTCTGCACACTCGTGTGGAATGGCTTCATCAATCAATCAATCAATCGTATTTATTGAGCGCTTACTATGTGCAGAGCACTGTACTAAGTGCTTGGGAAGTACAAATTGGCAACATATAGAGACAGTCCCTACTCAACAGTGGGCTCACAGTCTAAAAGGGGGAGACAGAGAACAAAACCAAACATACTAACAAAATAAAATAAATAGAATAGATATGTACAAATAAAATAAATAAATAAATAAATAGAGTAATAAATATGTACAACCATATATACATATATACAGGTGCTGTGGGGAAGGGAAGGAGGTAAGATGGGGGGGGATGGAGAGGGGGACGAGGGGGTGAGGAAGGAAGGGACTCAGTCTGGGAAGGCCTCCTGGAGGAGGTGAGCTCTCAGCAGAGCCTTGAAGGGAGGAAGAGAGCTAGCTTAGCGGATGGGCAGAGGGAGGGCATTCCAGGCCCGGGGGATGACGTGGGCCGGGGGTCGATGGCGGGACAGGCGAGAGCGAGGTACGGTGAGGAGATTAGCGGCGGAGGAGCGGAGAGTGCGGGCTGGGCAGTAGAAGGAGAGAAGGGAGGTGAGGTAGGAGGGGACGAGGTGATGGAGAGCCTTGAAGCCCAGGGTGAGGAATTTCTGCCTGATGCGCAGATTGATTGGTAGCCATTGGAGGTTTTTGAGGAGGGGAGTGATATGCCCAGAGCGTTTCTGGACAAAGATAATCCGGGCAGCAGCATGAGGTATGGACTGAAGTGGAGAGAGACACGAGGATGGGAGATCAGAGAGAAAGCTGGTGCAGTAGTCCAGACGGGAGAGGATGAGAGCTTGAATGAGCAGGGTAGCAGTTTGGATGGAGAGGAAAGGGCGGATCTTGGCAATGTTGCGGAGCTGAGACCGGCAGGTTTTGGTGACGGCTTGGATGTGAGGGGTGAATGAGACAGCGAAGTCGAGGATGACACCAAGGTTGCGGGCTTGTGAGACGGGAAGGATGGTAGTGCCGTCAACAGAGATGGGAAAGTCAGGGAGAGGACAAGGTTTGGGAGGGAAGACAAGAGTTCAGTCTTCATCCTCTGGGTGACCTTATTGGACACCAGACTTCACTCACCCATGTATTTTTTCCTGCGGAACCTGGCCCTTCTGGACCTCTGCTACACCACCACCATAGTCCCCCAGATGCTGGCCCATCTCCTGGCCGAGAGGAAGAACATCTCTTTTGCCCGCTGTACCACCCAGCTGTTTGCTTTCATCTTCTTTGTGGGTGTGGAATGCCTCCTGTTGGCAGGGATGGCATTTGACCGCTATCTGGCGATCTGCCAGCCCCTGCGGTATTCCGTCGTGATGGAAAGGGGTCTCTCCATCCAGTTGGCAGCTGCGTCCTGGGCCGGGGGGCTGGTGAACTCGATGGCGCACACGGCCCTGACCTTCCGCTTGCCCTTCTGCGGCAATGACCTGATCGACTATTTCTTCTGCGACATCCTCCCTCTGCTCCACCTCTCCTGCGGGGACACCTCTGTCAACGAACTTGTGCTTCTGTCCGTTGGGGTCCTCATTGGCTGGATCCCTTTCATGGGGATCATCTTCTCCTACCTGTACATCCTCGTCACCATCTTGACGATCCGCTCCTCTGAGGGGAGGCGCAAGGCCTTCTCCACCTGCGCTTCCCATTTGACCATTGTCTTGCTCTACTGTGGGAGTGCCATCTTCACCTATGTCCGCCCTATCTCTGCCGACTCCCTGGACCATGCCAGGCTGATCTCTGTGGTCTACAGCATGGTCACCCCCATGCTCAACCCCATCATCTACACCCTGAGGAACAAGGACATCAAAATGGCTCTGAGAGCCTTGGGAGAGAGATGGATTCTGCCCCAAGCTGCCTCTCCTGCCATGTGACTCTTCCCCTCTCACACGGCCCAGGCCTCCCAGGAGCCTGGAGTGAGAGGGGCAGGACCAAATGACCTAATGTTGCCCAGATTTAAGATTTTGGGATCCTGGCATTTTTAAGATGAGAAATTTCATTAGAGGCGGAAGAGATGTCTTCATCACATGCCCTGGGTCCATGCCTGGAGCCTGGGGGTCAAGGGTCAATCAAGGTTCCGTTCTGGGTCCCCTTCTATTCTCCATCTATACCCATTCCATTGGATAACTCATTTGCTCCCATGGCTTCAACTACCACCTCTTTGTGGATGATACACAAATTTACGTCTCCAGCCCCCATTGCTCTCCCTCTCTGCAGTCTTACATTTCCTCCTGCCTTCAAGACATCTCTACTTGGATGTCCTCCCATCACCTCTAGCTTAATATGTCCAAAACAGAACTCCTTATCTTCCCACCCAAACCCTGCCCTCCCCTAGAATTTCCCATCACTGTAGGTGGCACCGCCATGCTTTCTGTCTCACAAGCCCATAACCTTGGCATTATCCTTGAGTCTTATCTCTCTCTATATCAACCCACACATTCAATCCATCCCTAAATCCTGTTGGTCCCACCTTCACAACATCGCTAAAATCCATGTTATCCTCTCCATCCAAACTGCTACCATGTTATTACAACACTCGTCCTACCCAGCCTGGATTACTTCATCAGCCTCCTTGCTGACCTCCCAGCCTCCTGTCTCTCCCCACTCCAATCCATACTTCACTTTGCTGCTCGGATCGTTTTTCTACAAAAACGTTCAGGGCATGTTTCCCCACTCCTCAAGGAAGCTCCAGTGGTTGCCCATCCACTTCCATATCCAACAAAAACTCCTCACCAATGGCTTTAAAGCACTCAATCACCCTGCCCCCTTCTACCTCACCTCGCTATTCTCCTATTACAACGCAACGAGCACACTTTGCTCCTCTAATGCTAACCTTCTCCCTGTGCCTCAATCTCATCTATTCATTCATTCATTCATTCAATTGTGTTTATTGAGTGCTTACTGTGTGCAGAGAACTGTACTATGCGCTTGGGAAGTACAAGTAGGCAACATATAGAGACAGTCCCTACCCAACAATGGGCTCACAGTCTAGAAGGGGGAGACAAGCAACAAAACAAAACATGTAGACAGGTGTCATAATCGTCAGAACAAATAGAATTATAGCTATATGCACATCATTAACAAAATAAACTAGTAAATATGTACAAGTAAAGTAAATAGAGGAATAAATCTGTACAAATATACACAAGTGCTGTGGGGAGGGGAAGGAGGTAGGGCAGGGGGAGGATGGGGAGGAGGAGAGGTAAAGGGGGCTCAGTCTGGGAAGGCCTCCTGGAGGAGGTGAGCTCTCAGTAGGGCTTTGAAGGGAGGAAGAGAGCTAGCATGGCGGATGTGTGAAGGGAGGGCATTCCGGGCCAGGGGAAGGACGTGGGTCGGGGGTCGACGGTGGGACAGGTGGGAACGAGGCACAGTGAGGAGGTGAGCGGTGATAGAGGAGTGGAGGGTGTGGGCTGGGCTGGAGAAGGAGTGAAGGGAGGTGACAGAAGAGGGGGCGAGGGGATGGAGAGCCTTGAAGCTGAGAGGTCAGCAGTATCTCTCTGCTGCCCTCTCACCCACATCCTCCCTCTGGCCTAGAGCACCCTCCCCCGTTAAATCCATCGGACGATTACTCTTCCCCACTTCAAAGCCTTATTGAGGGCACATCTCCTCCAAGAGGCCTTCCCTGACTAAGCTCTCCTTTCTTCTTCTCCCACTCCCTTCTGCGTCATCCTAACTTGCTTCCTTTGTTCATCCTCCCTTCCAGCCCCACAGCCCCATATCTGTAATTTATTTATTTATATGCTCGCTGCGGGCAGGGTACGTGTCTGTTTATTGTTGTATTATACTCTCCCAAGGGCTTAGTCCAGTACTCTGCACACAGGAAGCACTCCATAAATACGACTGAATGAATGAAAGGGTCACCGATGTCCACCTCTTGCCTCCATCCTGAAAACCCAGACCACCTGTGGCCCTGATTTTCTTAATGGAAGAGTATCTTCCTCAATAAGGAGGTTGGCCTCAAACCTCCATTGAGGGGACACTCAAAGACCCTTGTCTGGGTAGTTCTGGCAGTAGGAGTTATGCGATTTATAACAAAATTATACATTTATTAAAAAATAGCATTCTGTAATAATAGGTATGGGTGCTTAATAATAATAATAGCAATAATAATAATAATGGTATTTGTTAAGCACTTACCATGTTCCAGGCACTGTACTAAGCTCTGGGGTGAATACAAAACATATCAAGTTGGACACAGTCCCTGCCCCATGTGGGGCTCGCAGTCTCAATTCCCATTTTACAGATGAGGGAACTGAGGCATAGAGAAGAGAAATGACTTCCCCAAGGCCACACAGTAGACAAGTGGCGGAGCTGGGATTAGAACCCAGGGCTTCTGTTTTTCTGGGTTTGATACAAGTTAAGCAGATTGGACACAGTCCCTGTCCCACCTGGGGCTCACAGTCTAAGCAGGAGGGAGAATAAGAACTTAATCCTCATTTTACAAAGGTGGTAACTGAGGCACAGAGAAGTGAAGTCACTTACCCAAAGTCACACAGCAGGCAAATGGCAGAGCCGGAATTAGACCCCCACTCTTCTTACTGTACTCTGTACTCTTTCCACTAGGCTGAGCTGCCATCTGCAAAACTGAAACACCTCCCCTTAATTCATTCCGTATACCTGTCCAAAGGTGTTATTGTTATCATTATTATTATTACTATCATGATTTTATTATCATTATTTTTACTGCTACTGTTATCCCCGATTCTACTGTTACTTGGTTGGCTCTTCTCCAGACTCCCTTTCAGAATTCTCTTCATTTCTATTGAATTGAGCCCATAAACTCAAATGAAGCCATAACTGGACTAATAACAATAATAATGACAAGCAACATGGTTTTGTGGGAAGATCATGGACCCAGAAGTAAGAGGACCCGGGTTCAAATCTCTACTCCACCACCTGTCTGCTCTGTGACCTTGGACAAGTCACTTAACTGCTCTGTGCCTCAGTTTCCTCATCTGTAAAATGGGAATTAAACACTAGTCCCTCCTACTTAGACTGAGGGTCTCATGTAGGAAAGGGACTGTGTCCAATCTGATTTTCTTGTATCTACCCCAGCACATAGTACAGTGCAGGGTACATAGTATGCACTTAACAAGTACCATAATAATAATTTTAAATTATTATTAAGCACTTACTAGGTACCAAACATTGTGCTAAGCAATAATACTTTCTACATGCCAAACACTGTACTACATGCGGGGGAAGATACAAGATAACCAGGTCAGACACAATCCATGTTCCACATGGGGCTTACAGACTAAGGGAGAGGGGGAACAGGTATTTAATTCCCATTTTACAGATGAGGAAACCGAGCCCCACAGAAGTTAAGTGACTTGCCGAAGGTCATACATCTGACAAGTGGCATCTTTAGCTTAACAGATAGAGCAAAGATCTGGGAGTCTGAAGAACCTGGGTTCTAATCCTGGCTCCACCACCTGTCTGCTATATGATCTTGGGCAAGTCACTTCACTTCTCTGGGCCTCAGTTTCCTCATCCGTAAAAGGGGGATTAAGACTGTGAGCCCCACGTGGGACCTGGACTGTGTACAACCTGATTGACTTGTGTCTACCCCAGTGCTTAGTATAGTACCTGGTACGCAGTCAGCACTTAACAAATGCGATTAGAAAAAAATGGCAGAGCCCAGGTCTCCTGACACCCAGGCCTCTGCTCTTTCCACTAGGCCAAACTGCTTCCAACCCCAGTAAACTGAGACTGCACAGGGGAAGTGAGTCTTTGCTCTGGGGATGATGGAAGAGGAGAATTCTGGGCCTGGCAGAAGCAGTCTCAGGGTACCAACCGCATCACCAGGGCTGCCCCAGGAGGGATCAGCCCAGACTTGGGGTGGCTTATTTTCAGATTCAGGGGCCTAGAGGTCTTTGATTGACAGCTGGGCTCTTCCCAAAGAGGATTGTTAAAAACATGGAGTTAGCTCATTACTCCTTACTGAACATTCAGCCACGAGCAACCTCGGTACTCACATCTCTGCCTCTTCCTTGCCGATCTTGTGGTTTTCCAGGTAAGTGGGCAGCCAGCCGGGTGGGACAGGGAAGCCCCCTGAAAATATCCTGGGGATGTAGCAGAAGGCACTGACCTAAGGGAGGACTTCATGAAGAGGAGAAAGGGGTGGCTGACAGTGGGTGGGTCAAAGGGAGGTCGGATGTCATCCTCTCTTCTCCTTAGAACTGCACCCCACTCCTGATTCTCCCTGCTCTAACCTGTCCCACTCACGGTTCCCCCATCCTGGGACTGCCTTTGCCCACCTAAATGTACCAGACCACATTTCTCCCCATCTTCAAAGCCCTCCTCCAGTCTCACCTCCTCCAGGAAGCCTTCCTCAATCCACAACATCCTAGTCGCTACAGCCCACTACCCAGCATGGCACTTGTCTATTTTATTCCTAGGTTTAGCACTCATTAACTTGTCTATTTTTATATATATTTACCCATTCACTCAAATGGATTTATTTGCTCCTTTGTCCTGATGTAATGCTACTGCTTCTTGCTTTGTCCTTGTTCTTCCTCCTGCTTTCACTCTCTGTAATTATTTCACTCTCTGTCTCTCCCCTCCGCATTAACTTGTAAACTGCTTGAGGCCACTCGATTGTAATAATAATAATGATGATGATGATGTTTGGTAAGCGCTTACTATGTGCCAAGCACTGTTCTAAGTGCTGGAGTGGACCCACGGTAATCAGGTTGTCCCATGTGGGGCCCGCAGTCTTAATCACCATTTTACAGATGAGGGAACTGAGGCGTAGAGAAGTTAAGTGGTTTGACCAAGGTCTCACAGCAGACTAGTAGCGGAACCGGGATTATAAACCCCGTCCTCTGATTCCCAAGCCTCTGCTTTTGCCACTGAGCCTCTCTGCTTCAAGCTCCTATCGGCAGGGATCATGTCTACCAACTGTACTGCACTCTCCCAGTCATTTAGTACAGTGCTCTGCACCCAGTAAGCTCCCAATAAATGCCACTGATTGATTCATTCATTGATTGGGAGGGAACTAGCATGCAAAACAGTCCTTAGCACTAGGTAGCCAACCGATAAATACCATCGATTGATCAGCTGATGGCTGATTGGAGGAAACTTGTCCTGTCCCCTCTCTGCTAAAAGGAGAAATATTTACCCTGAGGAAGGGGAAAGGACAAAATGTCTTGCATTCTAGTCTTTCCAGCCCACAAAAGCCAAGATCAAACAAGAAAGCATTCTCAGTTCTTCCCAAAATGGGTAGCAGGGACTTGGGGACACAACCTCATCCATAACTGGCATCCAAGACATCATCGCCCTGCTCTCCTCTAGTCATGTGACTTGGTAATAATAATAATAATGGCATTTATTAAGCGCTTACTATGTGCAAAGCACTGTTCTAAGCGCTGGGGAGGTTACAAGGTGATCAGGTTGTCCCACGGGGGGCTTACAGTCTTCATCCCCATTTTCCAGATGAGGTAACTGAGGCCCAGAGAAGTGAAATGACTTGCCCAAAGTCCCACAGCTGACAAGTGGCGGAGCCGGGATTAGAACCCATGACCTCTGACTCCAAAGCCCGGGCCCTTTCCACTGAGCCACGCTGCTTCTCACGGTACCAGTATCTCAGTCAATTGTGACTCAGGTTCCCTCTCTAAAACCAGGTAGCAGTTGGTTTTTAGGAGGCGAGGACCCCCAATGGAGGTTAGGGCTCCTCAAGGCTGACAGCGATCGAGGTGGGTTCCCTGGGGGATATCTCCCCCAGTCTGCAAACCTACTCTTCTGGGGCGGTGCTGGGAGTGAGGGCAGTTCCACTGGAACATCACAGAGGTGCTCGGTGTGCGTGGGGGGGGGGGGAGGGGTTAGGTGAAGCGAGTGGGAGATTAAAAAGCAATGTGACCTAGTGAAGAGAGCCCAAGCCTGGGAATCCGAGGACCTGGGTTCTATTACCAGCTCTGTCATTTGTCTGCTCTGTGACCTTGGGAAAGTCACTTAATTTTTCTGTGCCTCAGTTCCCTCATCTGCAAAAGGGGGTTAAGACTGTGAATCCTCCCCGTTTAGAATGTAAACTCTTTGTGGGCAGGAAATGTGTCTGTTTATTGTTGTATTGTACTCTCCCAAATGCTTAGTATGGTGTCCTGCACACAGTAAGCGCTCAATATATTTGATTGACTGACTGACACCTTCTATAATAATAGTGATGGTATATGTTAAGTGCTTACTATAAGCCAAGCACTGTACTAAGCGCTGGGGCAGATACAAAATCATCAGGTCCTACATGGGGCTCACAGTCTAAGTAAGAGGGAGAACAATATTGAATCCTATATCTACCCCAACACTTAGTACAGTGCCTGGCACATAGTAATCCCCAAACAAATGCCGTTTTTTTTTTTTAAAGTTCCCTCCTGATGTGCACCTTCCTGCCATTCCGTTTTCAAGAGTAGGCTGCTCTCACTTTTCAGGGGAGATGTGTCCTCATTGAAGGAGCCCCTCTTCTGAACTCTTTTCCCACCTCACCCTGAAAGATTGCCATGGTCTAAGAGAGATGAGAAGGGAACCAATTTGGGGGAGGAAGTGTGGCTTAGGGGGAAAGAGTGTGGTGGTGGGGTCACTGTTTTCCACTTCCAATAATAATGAAAGTATTTCTTAAGGACCTACCAGGCCAAACACTGGGCTAAACACTGCGGTAGATCCAACATAATCAGATCGGTGGCAATACCTGTCCCACCAGAACCCCACAGCCTAGAATTAGTATTTCTCCCCCATTTTACTGTTGAGGAAACCGAGCCACAGAGAAGTGAAGTGACTTGCCCAAGTCACTCAACTGGAAAATGGCAGAGGTGGGATTAGAACCCATGTCTCCCGACTCCTAATCCCATGCCCTTTCCATTAGGAGGGATTTCAGCTCATCCCAAGGAAGAATTTCCTGATATCTGCTCTGGGGGGGTAACTCTAGGTAGGTTATTTAATACCTTTTTCTCTGGAGCAGAGAACAAGGGGAGAGGGCAATCTGAGATAGAAATAGCAGTCTGTGAGTAAAAAAGAGGAGGTGCAGATGATCTGATTTAACCTGAAGGCGTTTCTCCTCTTCTTTAAAGATCCTGGGCCCTATTTCTTTCCCGATGCAGAAATTGAAGTATGCGAGGTCAAGAGGGACCATTCATTCATTCATTCAATCATATTTATTGAGTGCTTACGGTGTGCAGAGCAAGTTCCCATGCACCAGTTCTAATCATTCAGTGGTATTTATTGACTACTTACTGTATGCGGAGGACTAGACTAAGCGTTTGGGAGAGTACGATACAACACAGAGGGCAGGCACATTCCCTGTCCATAAGTATCTTACTAATGATATTTATTGAGTACCCCCGGGTGCATTCCACAGTACTCAATGCTTGGGAAAGACCAACAGATGCCTAATACATTTTCCGTGCCCACATGGAGTTTATACTCCAATGGAGGAGATGAACCTAAAATATTTACAAAGAGAGTAATCTGGATAAAATATTCAGTGTTCAATGGACTATGTGTGTGTGTGTGTGTGTATACATTCATACATACACACATTCACACACACACACGAACTAAAGATGAGTTAGAGACAGCTATTGGGTTGATGTGACTTGGGGTGTTGGAAATGACCAGTTGTGTATGTTTGGGGTTCTACGCTTTCACCCCACTCAAACTCCTAGAGGGAACTGTGGATGAATCTTACGGTGATCTGCACTTACATCTGTGACTTTTCCACATTTGATATTCTCCCCACCCTCAACCTGCAGAGATTCCACCAGAGAGACTTTGCCAACGGTGTCTGAACCAGTAGTATCTCAGGATGCTGACGGTCTTTATCGAGCAGCTGTGGCTTTCCCTCTCAGAAATAAAAATAATAATAATAATAATGGCATTTATTAAGCACTTACGATGTGCAAAGCACTGTTTTAAACGCTGGGGAGGTTACAAGGTGATCAGGTTGCCCCACAGGGGGCTCACAGTCTTAACCCCCATTTTACAGACGAGGTAACTGAGGCACAGAGAAGTTAAGTGACTTACCCAAAGTCACACAGCTGACAAGTGGCGGAGCCGGGATTTGAACACACGACCTCTGACTCCAAAGCCCGTGCTCTTTCCACTGAGCCACACTGCTTCTCTAATACCAGTAGGACCATGTCCTGTTCCATCCAGAACCCAATCCTGGGGTTCAAGAAGGAGTCGTATGTCCACATAAAAGGTACAAGATTCCTTGTCATAAATCAGTCGGTCACATCTGCTAAGCATCCTCTGTTAGGTGAATTTTCGGGTGTTTCAGGGAATGTGGGGAGGTCCCAATATTGTCACCCCCTCCTCCTCAAATGACCTTCAGTGTCAGGCATCCCAGAACCCAGCAGCCCTCCGAGGGAGGCTCTCTGGGTAGAGCCAGGACTGGCTCAGGGTCTAGGTTCGGGTATTCAGCCAACCCAGGATTTACCTGTGAGACTCTGTGGGACTTGGAAGAGTCTAGATCCTGTTAATGCAAGCTTGTAACTGGCTGACACCAATTCTGCCCTCATTCAGCAGGTCTAGTTCAAGGTGCTAGTGGGTCAGCATCATCATCATCATCATCAATCGTATTTATTGAGCGCTTACTGTGTGCAGAGCATTGTACTAAGCGCTTGGGAAGTACAAGTTGGCAACATATAGAGACAGTCCCTACCCAACAGTGGGCTCACAGTCTAAAAGGGGGAGACAGAGAACAAAACCAAACATACTAACAAAATAAAATAAATAGAATAGATATGTACAAGTAAAATAAATAAATAAATAAATAAATAGAGTAACAAATATGTACAAACATATATACATATATACAGCAGCATATTAGCTGCTATATTAGCAGCATGGCTTAGTGGAAAGAGCACAGACCCAGGAGTCAGAAGGGCCTGGGTTCTAATCCTCAGCTTCACCACCTGTCTGCTGTGTGACCCTGGGCAAGTCACTTCACTTTTCTTTGCCCCAGTTACCTCATCTGTAAAATGGGGATTAAGACTGTGAGTCCTACGTGGGACACGGACCATGTCTGGCCTGATTAGCTTGTATCTACCCCAGAGCTTAGTACGGTGCCTGGCACATAGTAGAGCTTAACAAATACCATTAAAAGGGGGCCATGAGGTTTTGCAAATACCATGGACTGCCCGAAAAACAAACAGATGGATTTTAGAGCAAATTAAACCAAAGTGGTCTTTAGAAGGCCAAATAACTAGACTTAGGTTAGCATATTTTGGACGCATAATCAGGAGAACTAATTCTTTGGAGAAGACACTAATGGTAGAAAAAGTTCAGGGAAAATGTGGCAGAGGCAGACCAGCAGCTAGATGGATAGTGACTATAACAACGATAACGGAAGAACCGTTAGAAAGATTGTGGATTATGGCAGAGGACAGGACGTTCTGGAGAAAGTATATCCATGGAGTCGCTATGAATTGGAAACGACTGGCACTTTTATTAATGATAATAATAATAATAAGGTTGACTAAAACACTGTAGGGTGTGTGTTTGTGTGTGTGTGTACTTCAGTGACTGCTCCTTGGACTCACACAGAGCTGAACTATCATAGTTTGGCCCATGGGAAGGAGGCTGATTTTGTCCCCATCTTGGGTATTTAAACCTGAACTCACATTGCTGGGTATGTTAGGGGAAACCATAGGCGGGGCATGATTGGGGTGAGGAGGAGCTGGGAACAGAGAGTGCAGAAGCCCACGTTATTGTAATGCACTCTTTAGTTGTTCCCTGTGCCCAGGCCTGATATCTCCTTAGGACTCAGAGATAGGGCTATTTTTCTCCCTGTTTAGAAGGGAGAAGAAAATTTTCACTCTGCTTCAAATTTCCATTCAGGGTTTGAATCACCCTGGCCTGAAGCTCTCTTGGGGTTAGGCATGGGTGGTCTTTCACCCTGGGAGGAGTGGGACCCTGCACTTGGGGTCTTGGCTATGGAGTACTGTGGGCAGGGAATGTGTCTGCTATATTCTTATATTGCAATAATAATAATAATGATGATGGTATTTGTTAAGCGCTTACTATGTGCCAAGCACTGTTCTAAGCACTGGGGTAGATACAAGGTTATCAGGTTGTCCCACATGGGGCTCACAGTCTTAATCCCTATTTCACAGATGAGGTAACTAAGGCACAGAGAAGTTAAGTGACTTGCCCAAAGTCACACAGCTGACAAGTGGCAGAGCCGGGATTAGAACCCATGACCTCTGACTCCCAAGCCCGGGCTCTTTCCACTAAGCCACGCTGCTTCCCTTATTGTACTCTCCCAAGTGCTTATTACAGTGCTTTGCATTCAGTAAGCACTCAATAAGTACAATTGACTGACTGCCTGGCTGACTTCCCGGGGTACAGTTCATTGGTCATGAGGCTCCCGGGACCCAAGGGAAAACGGAACTGCTGGTCACTCCTGCACTGGCTGGAGGGAGGGCAGCCCCTGGAGATACCGGCTCACTCCCTTCTCATCCCTGGAGAGCCTGGATGGACAGTCCAATCAATCAATCGTATTTATTGAGCACTTACTGTGTGCAGAGCACTGTACTAAGCGCTTGGGAAGTACAAGTTGGCAACACATAAAGACGGTCCCTACCCAACAGTGGGCTCACAGTCTAGAAGAGAGAGTGAGGGAGACTTAGCTATTTCCTGTGAGCTCCCTGCCATGGGAGGGAGAACTGACACACCATTAACCTCCGGACACTCGCATTTCAGGTTTCCTTTCTCCCCAGAACAATTCCTGTTGGTGGGGTCTGACTGTGAGTGGGACTCTGAACGTGATCTGCTTTCTCATCGTCACTGCTATCCTCTGGAACTGTTTCGGGAGAAAGGGTAAACAAAGAAAGAAGGAGGGACCATGGGGAACTGGGTAGTCTCCGACCTTGGTGAAGAGATGAACAGGTGAAGACATGGATGTCGTATTTATCACACAGACAATGCCAGAAGGTTGCCATGCATCTTTGAGTGAAGAGGAGTGTGAATACAGAAGCAACATGGCCTAATATTAGGAACAAAGGCCTGGGAACCAGAGGACCTGTGTTCTAATCCCAGCATTGCTGTTTGTCTGCTACATGACCTATGTCACTTAACTTCTCTGAGCCTCAGTTTCCTCATCTGTATTCATTCAATCGTATTTAGTGAGCACTTACTATGTGCAAAGCACTGTACTAAGTGCTTGGAAGAGTACAGTATAACATGGGGATGATGGAGATTCAATTCCTATTTATACTGTGACCAACCTGTCTTGTGTCTACCCCGTGCTTAGAACAGTGCTTAGCACACAGCAAGCACTTACAAATACCACAATTATTATTATTGTTATTTTTATTGTTACTACTACAACTATTATTTGCCCCCTAAATGAGAAGAGTAATTCAGGGATCTGAGCATAGAAAGCCCCCAAAGCACTGGGAATGTTTGACCGAAACAGCAAGGAGAGCCCAATCTGTCACCCAGATCCTAGTGACCAGCAGTAGGATAGACCTGTTTGCTACGGAGGTTAGGCATTCTTGAGGTCGCAGAATCCTAAAATAGTGACCCAAATTCACGAGGTCACTGTGCAGGGGAGAGAAAGAAATGTTTAAAGGTGTAATCACAAATGATCACTAGAGAACAGCAGAGGACAGGATTTGGAAAGATTCCCCTATGAGGCTAGGCAGGTGATTGGAATGATCGTTGGCAAAGCTTGACAAATATCAAAATGACAGCTGAATTATAGGGTTTGGAAAGCCCACCTGCAAAGTTGATAATAAAAAGCCAACCACCACTAGAGAGGAGCAGAGGAAAGGCACTGGAACGAAGGCCTGTAAGGGTCATAAAAGATATCACAATACTCACTAGAGAACAGCAGAACACAAGTATTGGAACGATAATAATAATGATGGCATTTATTAAGTGCAAAGCACTGTTCTAATCACTAGGGAGGTTACAAGGTGATCAGGTTGTCCCACGGGGGGCTCACTGTCTTAATCCCCATTTTACAGCTGAGGGAACTGAGACCCAGAGAAGATGACTTGCCCAAAGTCATACAGCTGACAAGTGGCAGAGCCGGGATTTGAACCCAGGACCTCTGACTCCAGAGCCCGGGCTCTTTCCACTGAGCTATGCTGCTTTGGGTCACAACAAATATTACAATTGCCTACAAGAGAGCAGCAGAGGACAGATGTTTGAAACAATTAATAATGATGATGATAATAGTAATAATAAAAAAGCATTTTTAAGGGATTACTGTAGATCAAGTGTACAGGAGGATTACTGTAGAGGAGCAGCGTGGCTCAGTGGAAATCTAAGCTAATCAGGTCGGACACAGCCCCTGACCTACAGGAGGCTCACAGTCTAAGTAGAAGGGAGAACAAATACTGAATCTCCATTTTACAGATGAGAAAACTGAGGCACAGAGAAGGGAAGTGACTTGCCTAAGGTCACACAGCATGCAGGAGGCAGACCAGGATGAGAATCCAGGACCCCTGACTCTGAGGCCCATGATCTCTCCATTTAAATGAGAGATTTTTAGACTCCCACCTAATTCTAAAAATGTGCTGTTGATTTAGGGTTCTGTGTCCTAGCAACTCTGTTTACCTTGGCATCATAAACTGAGTAGGTGAAGTTCACAGTTCTCTCTCTCCAACACCTATTGTCTGTTTTTTAGGGTTTTTTTAAAAAAAAACTGGCCTAGAAGAGCAGATGGGGTGAGACTTCAAGTGTTCCTGGTTCCTGCTGCTCTGAAGATCCTCACAGATTAGAATTTGTCTGCTGGAGGAGACCACACTTTGCTCTCTTGGTTCCATTCCCCAAGGCCCTGACTCCAGAGCCAACAGTTGGCCATGCCAGTTGCCCTGGAGACCCTACCATTAGTTAGAACCTCTTCTACAGGAGCAGGTGAGTTTGCTTACAGGGAAACCAGACTATTTCAAGTGTGGAGGGGACAGCTATGGGGGTCCCTGACAGGGGTGGCAGAAAGGGAGTTGAACTGCTCACCTAGAAAGTGAACAAGTCCACCACATTAATGTCCATGGACTGACCCAATCCATTATTCCATCACTACTGAGAGCTAACTGCAGGGAGAGTGCCGTACTTGGGAAAGTACAGTCCAATAGACTAGGGAGACACGATTCCTGCCCTCAAGGAGTTTACAGCCTAAGGGATGATCCCTTTGGTGATGACTCCTTTCCCCTTGCATGCTCCTCCTATCTGACTGACACCAGATCCATCATTCACCTCTCTGAACTGTGAAGAGTTGGGACTTCAAACTCTTTCACCTTCAGCGATCATTCCAAAGGAAAGACAGTCAAGCCACTGACTATCCCCTACCTACTTTTAAGAGGAAATTTCTTATATCCCAGAGGAAGAGAGAAGGAGGGCTAATTGGAGAAAGGAAACATCTTTGGAGAGGGGATGGAGTCAGGAGAATACGGAGGATAATCTGAGTTTTACCTCTCTCAGTTTAATGGATTAAAATGTTAAATCAATTATCACCAAGGGAGGCCTGGGCTCTCCTTAATCTCTGAGTTGTGATGACACTGTGACCCTCAGATCTTTTTCCTCTTTACGCATGTGTAGATCTTTCATCAGGTGGGTCTCTAAGTATGTTTGTTTTCATTTGTATAATAATAATAATAGTACTTCAGATTAATCTTTATTAAGCTTTCCCTCTAAAGGCTGGGGCTGATGATCAGATCAGTCATAATCCCTGTCCTACTTGGATTTATAATTCATACACTTTCCACTCAAGTATTTGCTTAAGTAGAATGGTATAGTGGATAGAGCACGTGTCTGCAAGCCAGAAGGTCATGGGTTCTAATCCTGGCTCTGCCACATAATAATATTAATAATAAGAAGAAGAATTATGGCTTGTCCTGTGTGACTTTGGGCAAGTCACTTCACTGCTCTTTGCTTCAGTTACCTCAACTGTAAAATGGGGATTGAGAACTGTGAGCCCCACATGAGATAGGGACTGTGTCCAACCATATTTGCTTGTATCCACCCCAGCACTTAGTACAGTGCCTAGCACATTGTAAAAGCTTAGCAAATGCTACAATTATTATTATTATACTTATTATACGCACCCCTGTGTTTGTGGATATGTTTGTGTGTTTGGGCTGTGATCTCTCTCTGTGTTTGAATGTGAAAGAAAGGGTTCTTAGAGTCCGTGTGCATGTGTGTGTGTGTGTGTGTGTGTGTGTGTGTGTGTGTGTTCCTATTCTAGCAGATATGTTCTTTGTGCTTGGTGTGTGTCCTCCAGGCTGAGATTTCAGTTCATGCTCATTAGTACATTTTTGTTTTACTTATCAATGACCCGCTTTCTTCGTGTCTGCAGTGATTTCTTCGAATTGAAGGACAACGCTCTATGCACACGTGTAAACAAGTTACTATGTGTCTGTGTTGGTCCCTGGGACAGTTTAAGGTAGGGAAGGTGGGAAGTTTCTCTGAGGCCCAGAGAAGTCAAGTGACTTGCCCAAAGCCACACAGCTGGTCAAGTGGCGGAGTCGGAATTAGAACCCACAACCTCCGACTCCCAAGCCCTGGCTCTTTCCACTATGCCACGCTGCTTCTCTGGGCCCGTCCCTAACAGTCACTTGACCGTCTTCTGGACCAACAACCGCCTCATGGCACCTTTCACATCTTGGTTCCTCAGGGTGTAGATGAGGGGGTTGAGAGTGGGGATGACCACCTTGTAGAAGAGGGAGAGCCACTTGCCTCTGGCCTCGGCGTAGCGGTTCTGTGGCAGGATGTAGACGGTGAGGATGCTGCCGTAGAATAGGGACACCACCATCAGGTGAGACCCGCAGGTCCCAAACGCCTTCCGCCGTCCCTCACCCGACCCTATCCTCAGCACGGCCCGGGCGATGGCGGCCGTAGGAGACGAAGATGAGCAGCACCGGCACCCCGAGGTAGAGCAAGGTGGCGGCAAATAGCTCCACTTCGATGAAGGTCGTGTCGACACAGGAGATCTTCAGCAGAGCGGGGACCTCGCACACAAAGCCGTCCACCTGTGCCCGGCCACAGAAGGGCAGCTTCATGGTGAGGACGGTCTGCAGCAGAGACGCCATGAAACCGCCCACCCAAGACCCGGCGGCCAGCTGCCGGCAGAGACGAGGGTTCATGAAGATGGCGTAACGCAGGGGGTAGCAGATGGCGGCGAAGCGGTCCAGCGCCATGGCAGCGAGGAGGAGACATTCAGTGGAGCCCAGGGCCAGGGACACGTAGAGTTGGGCGGGACAGCCGCCAAAGGTGATGGACTTGTCTGTTCGGGACAGGTGAACTAGCATCTGGGGGATGACACTGGTGGTGAAGCAGCGGTCCAGTGAGGAGAGGTGGGAGAGGAAGAAGTACATGGGTGTGTGGAGCCGGAGGTCCAACTGGGACACTAGGATGATGGACGTGTTGCCCAACAGGGTCAGGAGGTAGAAAATCAAGATGATTGCAAAGAGGACCAGTTCCAGGTAGGGCCGGTTGGAGAATCCCAAGAGGATGAAGCTTTGGGAGAAGCTTCCGTTGATCATTTTCAGTCTGTAGGGGAAGAAATCTGTCATCTGGTGCTTCTGCCTCGGCATCTGTGGGAAGGAGGCAGGGGATGAAGCAGCATGGCCTCGTGGAAAGGGCACAGGGCTGGGAGTCTCCTCCCAGTTCCACCACTTGGGCACCACCAACCTCTAGACTGTAAGCTTCCTCTAGACAGCAAGCTTGTTGTGGGCAGGGAATGTGCCTCTTATATTGAGAAGCAGCGTGGCCCAGTGGAAAGGGCCCGGGCTTGGGACTCAGAAGTCGTGGTTCTAATCCCAACTCTACCACTTATCTCCTGTGTGACCTTGGGCAAGTCACTTCACTTCTCTGTGCCTCAGTTACCTCATCTGTAAAATGGGGATGAAGACTGCACATAGTAAGCGCTCAATAAATACGATTGATGATGATGATGATGATGATGATGACTGTGAGCCCCATGTGGGACAACCTGATTACCTTGTATCTACCTCAGTGCTTAGAGCAGTGCTTGGCACATAGTAAGCGCTGAACAAATGCCAACATTATTATTATGATACTGTTATATTGTACTAGCCCAAGCGCTTAGTACAGTGCTCTGCACAGAGTAAACGCTTAAAAAATATGATTGATTCTCTGTGCCTCAGTTTTCTCATTTGTTAAATGGGAATTGAATGCATTTTCTCCCTTTCCCCTTAGATTGCGAGCTCTGTGAAGGACAGGGACCCTGTCTGACCTGCTTACCCAGTCATTAGCACAGTGCTCGGCACATAGTAAGAGGTTAACAAATGCTCCAATCATTATTATTAATTAGGAACAGGTACCCATTGTACAGGGACAGCAACTGAGACCTGATAGATCATGCAACTTGCCCATGGAAACCCAGTATGTTAGCACAGGGTTCCCAAGCCTCCTGAGCGTTTGTTCACTGCTAATTAAGGAAGTTGACTGGACATTTGGGTTGGGCACGTGGATCTGTGACCTTTGGGCATTTGATATTTGCCACATCCTCAACCTCACAACACTCATGTCCATATCTTTGAATTATATACTATAAATGACTTGTACATTAATGTCTCTCTCCCCCTCTAGACTGTAGACTTGTTATAGTCAGGGAACATGCCTGCTAATTCTGTACTCTCCCAAGAGCTTCGTTCAGCGCTCTGCACATAGTAAGCACTTGATAAATACCACTGATTGACTGATCGATTGGGAAGCATGGTGCCAGATCTTTTCGCTATTTCTTACTCTTTCTGTCTGCCCAGGTCTAACCTACTCTATGCCAGGATTGAGAGAAGGAGCCCTCAGGCACCCCGAGAAACTTGGTCTCCTCTGCAGCAGGAAAATCATGCTAATAGAGTGTCTTCCCTTTGCTGGGTTGCCCTTCAATCCTGAAGTTTGGAATTTCAATCTCAAGGGCTCTGAGCAAGCTCTTGACCGCCAGCTGGCAGCCCAAGGAAGGTTCAGCAGCATTGGATCTATTCCATCAACATGGTAAAGATATTGGTTAATTAATTACGATGGTATTTTGTCAGGCACTTGCTATGTGCTAAGCACAGCATTAAGCACTGGGGTAGATACAAATTAATCAGGTCAGACACAGTCGTTATCCACCTGGTTCTCACAGTCTAAAGGGCGGAGAGAACAAGTATTGACTCTCCATTTTACAAATGAGGAAACCAAGATACAGAGAAGTTAAGTGACTTACCCGAGATCACAGAGCCAGTTGTAATTGTGAAATGTCAGCAAAGGGTCTCCTGTCCCATCTTTTCTCTGAGGATCAGCAAGAGACTGGGGAGAGACCAGCAGAGAGGGCTCTCCACTGACCGATCTTGAAACACAGTTGGAAGGGATGAGAGGCAGTTGAAGGATAAAAGTTCAAAGATAATTCAAAACAGTTGAGAAGCAGCATGGCTTAGCGGAAAGAGCACAGGCTTGGGAGTCAGAGGTCGTGGGTTCTAATCCCGGATCCACCACTTGTCAGCTGTATGACTTTGGGCAAGTCACTTAACTTCTCTGTGCCCTCAGTTACCTCATCTGTAAAACGGGGATTAAGACTGAGCCCCACGTGGGACAACCTGATAACCTTGTATCTACCTCAGCGCTTAGAACAGTGCTTGGCACATAGTAAGCACTTGACAAATACCATAATTATTATGAATTGAGTGATAGTGCCAATTATTTTCAGCAGCTCTATCACACAGGTTCTCAACTCCTGAAATTCAAGGCTAAGGGCTCAATCCAGAAGTTTAATTCTGATGCCAACACCCTAACATCTCTCCCCATCTTCAAAGCCCTCCTCCGAGAAGCTTTCCCACTCACCTATGGGCTCTCCTTTCTGTGTCACATACACATTGGGTCTGTACCCATTAAAGACTTTGTTATTCACTCTACCCCCACAGCACTTGAGTACATGTCCAGCTACTCTGCTGCTTCCCCTAGTTGTAATTTATTTTAAAGTCTACCTTCCCCTCTAGACTACTAGTAGAATTTATTGAATGCTTACTATTTGCAGAGCACTGTACTAAGCGCTTGGCTGTGAGTTCCTTGAGGACAGAAATAGTGTTGACCAACTCTGCTGTGCCGTACTCTTCCAAGTGCTCAGTTCAGTGATTTGCCCTCAATAAGTCCTCAATAAATATCATGGATTCATGAATTTTTTATTTTAATGGTATTAAGCACTTTGTAGCAAGCACTGTACTAAGTGCTGGGGTAAATCCAAACTAATCTGGTTGGACACAGTCCCTCCCCCACTTGGGACTCACAGTCTTAATCCCCATTTTACAGATGAGGTAACTGAAGCACAGAGAAGTTAACTGATCTGCCGTTGGTCACTCACCAGACAAATGGCCAAGATGGGATTAGAACCCCGGTTCTCTGTCTCTCAGGGCCGGGCTCTTTCCACTAGGCACCACTGCTTCTCTGATTGATTGATTCACAGGCTCATATGTATTGAGGAGGGTCCATTCCTCCTACACAGAGTTCACCTGTCCCCACTGGTCCCCCCAGTCCCTTATTCATTCATTCATTCATTAAATCGCATTTATTGAGCACTTACTATGTGCAGAGCACTGTACTAAGCACTTGGGAAGTACAAGTTGGCAACATATAGAGACGGTCCCTACCCAACAACGGGCTCACAGTCTAGAAGGGGGAGACAGACAACAAAACAAAGCATGTGGACAGGTGTCAAGTCATCAGAACAAATAGAATTAAAGCTAAATGAACATCATTAACAAAATAAATAGAATAGTAAATACATACAAGTAAAATAGAGTGATAAATCTGTACAAACATATATACAGGTGCTGTGGGGAGGTAAAGGAGGTAGAGTGGGGGGGATGGGGGAGGAGAGGAAAAAGGGGGCTCGGTCTGGGAAGGCCTCTTGGAGGAGGTGAGCTCCCAGTAGGGCTTTGAAGGGAGAAAGAGAGCTAGCTTGGCAGATGTGTGGAGGGAGGGCATTCCAGGCCAGGGGGCTACCCCCTTCTTCTCTGGTCATGTCCTTGCACAAAGCCCTCGGAATTCTTCCAGCCAACTGGGACCCACACATGGAGCAAGCAGTACATCAGAGAACACAACCATTTTGTCTCCTGCTTATTTATCGGAATATGTTTCCCGGACCTCCCTTGCCTTACTGCACACTTCATTTGCCCATCAAGTCCCATGACCACATTTCCTTTCGATTCCTCTCAAAAACTCATGATCTTTGCTCACTGAATTCTCAGCAGGCCAGTACCCGTGTAGCCCCAGCAATCTCTGGGAAATGTATTTCTGGAGCTGATCTGGGAAACTCCTCGATCTGGCCAGAGTTTCATGAGATCATCTCTCCCATAACCTTATGTCTAAGAAAGTCACAGAGGTCATCCCTTCCCTGACCCTGCCACATTTCTACCTTAAATTCCTCCAAGAGCCTTGTGATCCTGGAACCGGAAGGGATGTCAAGGAAACTCAAGGTGATAAAAACATTCAGGACAGAGGCTTGTCTAATTGTTGTTTGAATAGAGCTCTATAGGGGGAAGACCAAGAAAGGAGAGGCTACAAGAAGCTAAGCTTGGTTGAAGGTGGGTTTGGGGGTAGGTTGTCTTATAAATAATAAATAAATAATGATAGCATTTATTAAGGGCTTACTATGTGCAAAGCACTGTTCTAAGCGCTGGGGAGGTTACAAGGTGATCAGGTTATCCCACTGGGGACTCACAGTCTTAATCCCCATTTTACAGATGAGGTAACTGAGGCTCAGAGAAGTTGCCCAAAGTCACACAGCTGACAATTGGCAGAGCCGGGATTTGAACCCATGGCCTCTGACTCCAAGGCCTCTTTCCACTGAGCCATGCTGCTTCTCTGTGTGAGATGAGAACAGCAGATGGCTAGGGTTGGGGCAGCAGTGGAGCATCTTGGATTCACCAAACTATGTAGGGTGGAAGGATGTTTTCTCTTTCTCTAATAATAAGAATAATAAGAATTGTATCATTCATTAAGCACCTACTATGTGCCAAGGACTGTATTAAGCATTGAGTTAGATACAAGGTAACCAGGTTGGACGCAGTGTCTGTCCCACATGGGGCTCACAGTCTAAGTGGGAGGGAGGACAGGCATTTAATCCCCATTTTGCAGATGAGAAAACTGAGGTACAGAGAAGTTAAATGACTTGCCTTAAGTCACACAGCAAGAAGATGGCAAGCTGTGATTAGAAACCAGGGCTTCTGATTTCCAGGCCTAGGCTCTTTCCAGTAGGCCACGCTGCTCTTGTTTGCTCTGTCTCTCTCTCTCTTTCCCCCTTTACATTCCCCCCCCCCGAAAATGGGAATTTACATAATCTGTCAGACCCACCACTGGCTTCCTTTCCCTCCCTGGTTCAGCAGTGGGGTTCAGGGCTCAGTTAACAATGACTTCCACCTGACCATCTTCCATCTTGGTCACTGTTGGAGAGCCAAGTGGAAAATGAGAGTCCTCAATGGCCCGTTCCCTCCTTGTCTCCATTCAGGGCAGTGTTGGTTGTAGGAGGAGCTGAGCCAGGGAGAGGCAATATGAAGGGAATGTCTAAAGAAAAGGAATGAGTGGGAATGGCAGTTAAGAGAGATCTTGACTCCAGCTTGACCTAGTAGTAGAGGAGTGGTGTTGGAGAGGAATTGTCTGAAAAAGCCAGTACGCCTCTTCTCCGCGGTTCCCGCTGAGCTGGGGTCACCCCGATATTTCCCAATAGAGGGGCAGTAGGAAGCTGAAGGAAGGGAAGGAGACACCAACAGAGAGATGAGCCACCCACTCTCCCTCCCCCAACCCCCAACGCTGCTTTGTATTTGAACTGCCTGAGCTTTAAGAAGGTTGGGTAGACTGTGGTATTTTACCTACTTCTTTGCCCTGCGAGACCACCCACCTGACTGACTCCGCTAAGCCTGGGAACCCCACAAAGGGATGCAGCAATTATTTTTTGAACAACAAGGGCCCAGAGGATCGTGACTAGAAGTTCAAGATCAAATTCTCTCCACTTCTGTGGTTTGACATCATGTTTTGAGAACATCTCTGCCTTTCTACTGGTCCCAGAAGCTTCTGGGAGGTGTGGCATCCTTGTGTGGGAAGGGACAAACATTTTAGGAATCAAGGACACAGTGTGTGCACAGTAATCATTCTTCATGTAATCTTTATCACCAAAAAGGGATATCATAACCATGATACAAGACTAATGATAAAATAATAAGAAAACGTCCCCATGAAGAGATAGAAAATCATACAAATTCTACTGTTAAAAATATCATAATATGGACATCAGTCATAAATAGTAAAATGGAATGTCACAAAGATTAATCAGCTAAGATCTCACTGTGAGTACTTGGGGGGAGTAAGGATTGTGTCTGATCTGACTATCTTGTATCCATCCCATCACTTAAGCATTATATCTGGTCCGTAGTATGAGCTCAGTACCTATTGTAAATACCCAATGGAGCACCCAGATTTTATTGGTCACTTCTCATTGCAGTAGGATCACGTTGGAAAACTGGCCAAGTCTCCCAGCCTTTGTTCTGATGAAATAAATGGATTGTTTTTCCTTCCTCGGATATCTCTCTGTCTCCCTGGATTCTTTGGGATATTATTATTCCTTGAGATTGATTGGTTGTACTCCTTTCCTTATACCCAAAAAGCTGCTTAGCTCTTCCATGGGGTAAATACTGGGAAGTAGCTTGGTTTAATGAAAGAGCTTGGGAGTCAGATGACCTGGGTTCTAATCCTCGCTCTGCCATTTGCCTGCCGTGTGATCTTGGACAAGTCACTTCACTTTTCTGGGCCTTAGTTTACTCATCTGTAAAGTGAGGATTAAATACTGTTCTCCCTCCTACTTAGACCGTGAGCCCCTTGTGGGACAGGGACCGTGTCTGGTCTGATTAAATTGTTTCTATCCCAGCTCTTAGTATAGTGTTTTGTATATAGTGAGATCTCAATACATGCCATATTCAGAAGTATTGTTTAACATAAATTGACGATTCTAGCGTCCATGCTAGTCCTGTCCATGTTCTCCCTGTTGCCTGCATCATTTTTCAGAAAAAAAAAAATTAGCCCATGCTTCCCCACTCCTCATAGTCCTCCAGAGGTTGTACATCCACCTCAACATCAAATAGAAACTCCTTACCGTTGACTTTCTGTGGCACTCAATTCAGCTCTCCCCCTCCTACTGATCTCCTATTACAACCCAATCCATACACTTTTTCCCTTTAATCCCAACCTACTCTCTGTAACTTGATCTTGTCTATCTTGCCACCAACCCCTCACCCACATCTTCCCTCTGTCCTGAAACTCCCTTGCTCTATTCACTCATTCAATCGTATTTATTGAGCGCTTACTGTGTGCAGAGCACTGTACTGAACGCTTGGGAAGTATGAATTGGTGACGTACAGAGACAGTCCCTACCCAACAATGGGCTTACAGTCTAGAAGGGGGGAGGCAGACAAAAAAACCAAAACAAGTAGATAGGTGTCAATACCATCAGAATAAATAGAATTATAGCTATATACACATCATTAATAAAATAAATATAGTAAATATGTACAAATAAAATAGAGTAATAAATATGTACAAATAAAATAGAGTAATAAATATGTACAAATACATACAAGTGTTTCTACCTATGAACTGTCCACTCCTATGTCACATCATTTGAGATTTTGCTTCATTGGGTCTTTAAAGCATTTCTTCTGTCTACCCTGGTTAGAGTTCCCCCATTTCAGCAGTTGTTTGAATATTACACTGTTGCCCATTTTTCTTCCATGTTCCACCCAGCACATGTGGCACGTGGCATGTATTGCTTCAGTTCTAGTTGTCTAACCGAGTTCCAAGGCCCATGAGCCTGTCCTGCCCCTTAATGTTAAGTAGGGCACATGGGTGACATTGATCTGACAGCCCACCACTCTCCTCACCCTGAAAACCCTCATAAAATCATACCTTCTTCAAGATGCTTTCCCTAAACCTCAAACAGATTAATAAGTTCCCTTTCTATGTAAACAAATGCTTCTGGGGCTCCGGTTTCACTTTGCTACAGTCTGCTAGGTGGACTTGTGTCAAGCTGCCCAGTAACAACTGCCCAGTGACAACCTCTCTTACATCTTTGCAATCAACCCTCTATGCCAAGAACAACAATGTTACTAGTAATAACCACAGAAATAATAATAATATTTATTAAGGGCTTACTATGTGCAAGGGGTGGGATAGATTTCTTTTAATGGTAGTTGTTAAGCACTTACTTTGTGCAAGGCACTTAATAAGTGCTACGGCAGATACAGGATAATCAGGTTGGATACAGTTCATGTCCCAAATGGGAATCACAGTCTTAATCCCCATTTTGCAGATGAGGTAACTGGAGCGCTGAGAAGTTGAGTGGTTTGCCCTAGGTCACACAGCAAAGTGGCAGAACTGGGATTGGAATCCTGGTCCTCTGACTCCTAGGCCCGGGCTCTTTCCACTATGCAAGATTATTTGATTTGACACCATCCCTGTCCTGTTGGGGACTCACGAAGTAAAATATAGGGAAATCAGAATCCGTAGCCTCATTTTAAGGAAATGGAGGCACAGAGAGTTTAACTGACTTGCAGATCAGCGGGATAGCCACATCGGAATTCTGGGTGTTCCAACTTCCTGTCCCAGGGTCTTTTCCCTAAGCCAAGTTGCCTCCCCCTCACTGAGTCGCTCGGCTCGCCTGATTTCTTGAGCCTCATCCCATCCAGCCAACAGTGGCAGGCAGACTGATGGTGATCTTCTCCATCCACGGTTCGCAGCTGACCCAGAATTCCTTGGTCAGTGCCCGACGCAGTGCTGCCTTCACATCCTTATTCCTCAGGGTGTATATGAAGGGGTTGAATGTGGGGGTGAGGATCCCGTGGAACAAGGTTGTGACCTTGCCACACTCCCGCGAATAGCTGGACGGCGGCTGAACGTACATGCTGATGGCCGAGAAGTAGAACATCGACACCACCACCAGGTGGGAGGCACAGGTGTTGAAGGTCTTGCGTCGGCTCTCTGCAGAGCGGATCCGCTGCACGGTGCGGGCGATGAAGCCATAGGTGCCCACGATCAGAGTCAGGGGCACCAGGAGCAGGAGGGACCCGAGCACGTTGAGCAGGGCCTCGTTGAGCCGGGTATCGGTGCAGGCCAACTTGAGCAGGGTGGGCACCTCACATAAGAAATGATTGAGGACTTGGTGCCCACAGCGTGGGACCGTCGCTGTGAGTGTCGTCTGAACCAGAGAGTTAGCAAAGCCACTGTTCCAGGTGCCCGCTGCCAGACGCACACAGTGCTGTGGGTTCATGATGACTGGATAGTGGAGGGATCTGCAGATGGCAACATAGCGGTCAAAGGCCATGATGGCCAGCAGGATGCACTCAGTGGAGCCCAAAGCCAAAGAGATGTAGAGTTGGGCCACACAGCCCCCATAGCTGATGGTCTTCTGAGGTCCCCACAGGTTGACGAGCATCTGGGGGATAGTGCTAGTGATGTAGCAGAGATCCAGGAGGGAGAGGTTGCTGAGGAAGAAGTACATGGGGGTGTAGAGTTGAGGGTCCAGCCTTGAGACGAGGATGATGGAGATGTTACCAAAGAGGGCCAAGATGTAGGCCAGCAGGAAGATGACAAAGAGTGGGGTTTCCAGCCAGGGCCTGTCAGAGAAGCCCAACAAGACAAACCCTTCCAGTGAGGTCTGCGTGCTGTTCTTCAACATAGTCGTTTCACAGAAAAAGGGGGTCCCTCATGAGAACTAACTGTAAAATGTCCAGAGTCGTCCACTCGGAATGGTGAAGTGGAGCTGGTGGGAGGAAGCAGTGGAAGGGGAACAGAACAAAGGAACCGATTGCAGCTAGAGGTTTGGTTGAATTCCCAGTATGGGCAAAACCCTCTGTCCCACTGTCTCAATTTCCCCATTAAAGTTGTGGCTCAGTGCGTGATGGGTCACAACGTCTGGGAACTGGAGATGGTTGGGCTCAACGATCCCAGGTCGGAGTCGTAAAACTGGGCAGCAGTTGAGCAGCCCTGAATGAGGCAGCAGTTCTAGGAAATCAGGCAATCGATCAATGGTATTTACCGAGAGCTTACTGTGTACAGGGTGCTATACTAAATGCTTGGGAAAGTGCAATACAGTAGAGTTGGTAGACATGATTGCTACCCACAAGGAGCTTACAGTCTATTGGGGATGAGGCTACTGCTTCCTATCTAGCTAACAGAGAAGCTGAGAAGACAAATGTGCCGGGCATGGAGCTTGGTGATTCCTGAAGACGGAAACTCTGGTTACCCATAGGACAGCCTGAGAAGGGAGCGAACTTGATGTGAGGCTGGCAGATGGTTTAGCCATAGAAATATCGCAGGGAAGGAAAGACATCTGATCCAAGCCACTGCTGCTGAGGAAAGCACTGATGGCAGGTCCTGGGCCAGAAATGGCTGTTTAGAAGGTCGATTATTGGCACTTTGGTGTATCTTCTCCAATTGAGATCGACGGCCTCAAAATAAGAAAAAGAGAGTTAATCCTTGAAAACCCAGTCAAATTGCAGATTCACTTAATGAATCAAGTCCCTACTTGGGCGTTGCCAGCCCCTAGAAGAGTTCCTAGGCTCTCCATCTGTTCTCCTGCACCTGGACATTTCCTCTCCCTGGAATTCCATCCCCTCTCCTTCTCAAATGATAATAATTGTGGTATTTGTTAAGCACTTACTATGTGCCAGGCACTTTCTAAGCACTGGGGTAGATGAAAAACAATAAGGTTTGACCCAGTCCCTGTCCCATATGGGGATCACAGTCTAAATAGGAGGGAATAGAGTTTAATCCTAATGCAGAGAGAAATTAAATAACTTAAAAGAACCCGAGCCCTTTCAACTAGGCCATGCTTCTTATACCTTTTTTTAATTTTTCTGCCCCTGGTAATTTCTGTGTATCTATACGGTAGTTTGTAGTTCTTTGTTTTCAGCCAGGGACTGATTAGAGAAACCCCCCTGAGTGAGATGATAGCTTGAAGATGATTTGTGACTGATGATGAAAGCTTATTCACGGGTGTCCAAGCAGCGTGGTTCAGTGGAAAGAGCATGGGCTTGGGAGTCAGAGGTCATGGGTTCAAATCCCTGCTCTGCCACTTGTCAGTTGTGTGACCTTGGGCAAGTCACTTAACTTCTCTGTGCCTCAGTTACCTCATCTGTAAAATGGGGATTAAGACTGTGAGCCCCGTGTGGGACAACCTGATCACCTTGTATCCCCCCAGCGCTTAGAACAGTACTTTGCACATAGTAAGTGCTTAACAAATACCATTATTATTATTATTATTGACTTTGGCTGCTGATGACCAAAGACACAGAGGTGGCAGGGAGTTCATCAATTAATTGATTGCACGGGGCCACTACCATTGCTACCACCACTACTACAGCCTCCAAAAGGGATTTCACCAACTGCTGATTGTCAAAACTGAAGGAATAGTCCCCTCTCCCCTGTGAATTCCTTGTGGACAGGGAGTGTGTCTACCAAAATCTATTGTTTCCTACTCTTCCAAGTGCTTAGTATAGTACTTTGTGCACAAAATGTGTCCAATAAATACCATCGATCGATATTGAATACCAAGGGAATAATCTATTGATGCTCTTTTAGAGTGTAATTGTAAATGCTATCATTTTAGCAATCTCCTTCTGTAATCTGCCACAAAATTTAGGTCAGGATTTTTCAGACAGCTAATATTCAATCACTGAGTGATTCACTACCCGGCTGTCTGATTGACTGGGAGAATCCTGGCTCCCTACCTGACTCACAGTCCACAGATTCATGCTGCCCCAAGGCACAGAAAGCGTCTAAGACACTGGGAGGGAAGGGGGAGGGGGCTGGAGGAAGCTGACATTCTGATGGTCCATCAGTCAACTCCTCCTTCCCCAGCTGTCTCTGGTCTTTGGGTATTTTCTTCTTGGAGATGGACAGGGAATGGAGGGAGAGAGGCAGGATGTGACCTGTCTTTTGAGAGTTATTGCTCAGCGAGAGGGAAGGTAGGAGAAGTGGAAGCTGAGAGAAGTGGATAGACTAATCCAAGGTCACACAGCATGTCTTAGGTACCCAGGCATCTCAATTCCTAACCCTGAATCCTTTATTATAATAATTATGGTATTTATTAAGCACTTACTATGTGCCAGGCATATTATTATTATTATAATTATTCTTATTCTTATGTCAAGCACTAATTATTTGCCAAGGACTGTAATGAGAAGCAGCGTGACTCAGTGGAAAGAGCACAGGCTGTGGAGTCAGAGGTCAAGAGTTCAAATCCCGGCTCCGCCAACTGTCAGCTGTGTGACTTTGGGCAACTTCTCTGGGCCTCAGTTACCTCATCTCTAAAATGAGGATTAAAACTGTGAGCCCCCCGTGGGACAACCTGATCACCTGTAACCTCCCCAGCACTTAGAACAATGCTTTGCACATAGTAAGCACTTAACAAATACCATTATTATTATTATTATTACTGAGCTCAGGGTAGATACAAGATAATCAGTTTGGACACAGTCCCCGTTCCATATAAGGCTGACTAAATGGGAGGGAAAACAGGTATTTTATTCTCATTTTGCAAATGAGGTAACTGAGACACAGAAAAGTGAAGTGACTTGCCCAGAGCAGGTAAGTGACAGGGCCGGAATTAGAACCCAGGTCCTCTGACTCCCAGCTCCGGACTCTTTCTACCTTTGCTGCTTCTCCTCTTTGGCACCATTCAGGAGACTCTCCAAGCACTTGATGGAGATAATGATGTATAATATATAATAATCCCGGCTCCACCACTTGTCTGCTGTGTAACCTTGGGCAAGTCACTTCACTTCTCTGTGCCTCAGTTACCTCATTTGTAAAAAATGGGGATTAAAAGTGTGGGCCCAATGCAGGACAAGGACTGTGTCCAACCTGATTAATGTTCCAGAGTTTAGAACAGTGCTTGGCAAGTACCATAATCATTATTATTATTATTATGAGGGTCACGCTGGAAGTCAAACTCAGAGCCCTTGGATACGTGACCATGTTTTCTATAGCTTATCTCATTTGGCTATGAAAGAGAGTTTGCATCAGGCTCCTCACCGACCTCCCTGCCTCCTGTCTCTCCCCCCTCCAGTCATCTTTTTAATAAACTGTTCAGTCCACATCTTCCCACTCCTCAAGAATAGCCAGTGGTTGCCACCCCACCTCCGCATCAAACAGAAACTCTTTACCATTGGCTTTAAAGCCCTCAATCAGCTCACCCCTTCCTATCTTACCATGCCGCTCTCCTACTACAACCCATCCCATAAACGTAGCTCTTCTAATGCCAATGTACCTCAATCTTGTCTATCTCACCAGTCACAGCTTTTCCACATCCTCCCTCTGGCCTGGAGCTCCTTCCCTCTTCATATACGACAGACCACTACTCTCCTTACCTTTGAAGCCCTATTAAAATCATATCTCCTCCAAGAGCCCTTCCCCAACTAAGCCCTCATTTCCTCTTCTCCTTCTTTTTTTGGCACACGCATTTGGATCAGAAATATTGATATTAAGCACTTGAGGGTCCCACAGCACATATTTTAATGTCTGTCTCCCCCTCTAGTCATAAGCTCCTGGTGGCAAGGAACGTTATCTACCAACTCTAATAATAATAATGATGGCATTTGTTAAGCGCTTACTGTGTGTAAAGCCCTGTTCTAAGTGCTTGGGGGGGGGGGGGATACAAGGTGATCAGGTTTTCCCATGTGGGGCTCACAGTCATCATCCCCATTTTACAGATGAGGTAACTGAGGCTGAGAGAAGTTAAGTGACTTGTCCAAGGTCACACAGCAGACATGTGGCAGAGCCGGGATTAGAATCCATCACCTCTGACTCCTAAACCCGTGCTCTTTCCACTGAGCCACGCTGCTTCTCATTTAGACTGTGAGTTCCATGTGGGGCAGGGACTGGGTCCGATCTTTTTATACTGTTTCTGTCCCAGCACTTAGTACTGTTTTTTCCCCCGCAAAATAAGCACTTAAATGCCACTATTATAATTATTTCTGTATCAACTGCTGTCTAGGTGGTGGAGACTCAGCAATCAATCGCAAATTCAGAGGGGCTTTGGGTGAAGTGGATTGCTGGTCCTGGAAGAGGGAGGGACATTTTAAAGGAAAAGACGTTGATCAATCAAACATATTTATTGAACAGCGTGGCAGAGTGGATAGACCACGGACCTGGGAGTCGGAAGATCAGCGCTTAGAACAGTGCTTTGCACATAGTAAGCGCTTAATAAATGCCACCATTATTATAGGTTCTAATCCCGGCTCTGCCACTTGTCAGCTGTGTGACCTCGGGGGAGTCACTTCACTTCTCTAGTCCTCAATTCCTTAATCTGTAAAATGGGGATTGAGACCGCGAGCCCCAGGTGGGACCGGGATTGCGTCCAACTCGATTTGCTTGTATCCGCCCCAGCGCTTAGTACAGTGCCTGGCACAGAGTAAGCGCTTAACAAATACCACAGTTATTATTGTTACAGTGGGAAGAGCTCTGTTTCAAGCACTTGGGGGAGTACAATGCCGTAGAATCAGCAGAGACACGAGCCACAAGGAGTGAAGATGAAAGTGTGCAGTTTGCCCCTCTTTAAACACCGGGTTAAATTTCAGGTCTTTGGGCACATCGCTTCCTGCGATAGCAGGTGAGCCAGACTAAAAGGCTCCAAGCGAAGACCTAATTGTAGACACGCCAGCGGGAGTCCGGGCGAGATGTTTTCTAAAAGCAGAAGACAATGGGACTGTAATTCTCAATGCCCCGGGGGTTGAGGGCTTAAATAGTGTCAGAGATCTCATCGCCCCTGGGTTGAGGGCTTAACAGAAGCAGGATCCGTTGCGCTTGATGCTTTTCTGTATGCTAATAAATGTTTTCTTTCTGTGATACTGAATATCGCGGTTTATTCCGTCAGTAAAGCCAAGCCACGACCCCCACCCTAATTGACTCTATTGCGACGTTAACGAAAGGCAAGAATGCTGAGGCTAGAAGAGGGTGGCCCAGCCGAAACCACCCAATAATAATAATGATGGTATTTGTTAAGCGCTTACTATGTGCCAAGCACTGTTCTAAGCGCTGGGGTAAATACAAGGTAATCAGGTTGTCCCACGTGGGGCTCACAGTCTTCACCCCCATTTTACAGATGAGGTAACTGAGGCACAGAGAAGTTAAGTGAAGAGAGAAGCAGCGTGGCTCAGTGGAAAGAGCACGGGCTTTGGAGTCAGGGGTCATGGGTTCAAATCCCGACTCCGCCAATTGTCAGCTGTGTGACTTTGGGCAAGTCACTTCATTTCTCTGTGCCTCAGTTCCCTCATCTGTAAAAGGGGATTAAGACTGTGAGCCCCCCGTGGGACAACCTGATCACCATGTAACCTCCCCAGCGCTTATAACAGTGCTTTGCACATAGTAAGTGCTTAATAAATGCTATCATTATTATTAAGTGGCTTACCCAAGGTCGCACAGCAGACAATAATAATGATGGCATTTGTTAAGTGCTTACTATGTGCCAAGCACTGTTCTAAAGTAATCATGTTGCCCCACGTGGAGCTCACAGTCTTCATTCCCATTTTACAGATGAGCTAACTGAGGCCCGGAGAAGTGAAGTGACTTGCCCAAAGTCACACAGCTGACAGGTGGCGGAGCCAGAATTAAAACCCATAACCTCTGACTCCCAAGTCCGGGCTCTTGCCACCGAGCCATGCTGCTTCTCTCCTCATGCCCAAGGAGGCAATGAGGAAGGGCTGGAGCCGGCTCCGGTTTCACCCTTCCTCTGTACCTTCCCCCGAGCCCCCACTCTGTTCACCTCATTCTGGGCTGGAAGAGACAGCTTGCTCCCAGCAGGCGGGCTCAAAAGGAGGGATGCAAATCCAGAGGTTGCAAATCCAGGTGGAATCCAAGATCCAGGCACTCAGTAGAGGGTCTCTGCTTCTTCCTCCTGTCCCGCTTGGGACAGCTGCTGCATCTTCTATCTGGTGGGGGGTGGGAAAGAGGGGTGGGGATCCACCTTGTGAGACAAGCAGGCATTTATGGATGATGGAGAAAGGAATTAAGACCATTTAGAAGGAATTAAGGAATGGCAGGAATTTTCCACCTCCATTAGCTAGATTGTGGTGGTAGCGTGGTGTCATCGTGCTGCCTCTGAGATTCCGGTTATTCTTGAGCAATTAGTCGGGGCCACCAGTGGGTCCAGAGAGACCTGACCATGGGGAGGGGGAGACACTCTCAGCAACAGAGCCTGAACTTTCCCTCCCTGATGGCTTTAGGCCTGAAGCTAGGGGCAGAGCTTAGTCTTCTCCATCTTCACCTTCCCTCCCCCCCCCATCTCTCCTCTGGGGCTCTCCTAGCATCATGGCAGACTCCTAGTGGAACCAATACAGATCTGAGAGTAGAGGACCTGGGTTCTAATTCCGCCTCTGCCACTTGCCTTTGTGACCTTGGGCAAATTACCCAACTTCTGTGGGCCTCACTTTCCTCAACTGTAAAATGGGGATGAAATACCTGTTCACCCTTCTACTTAGACTGTGAGCCTCAAGTGGGACAGAGACTGCACCCGACCTGATTATCTCCAACCTCCCACAGTGTTAAGTACAGTGCTCGGCACACAGTAAGTGCATTAGAAATACCACAATGACTATTATTATGGGGCTCTCTTTGTAGGCTGAACTCTGGATGAAAGGTGCTGGGCTGGTAGGGAAAGAGGAAGGAGCTGCATGTTCTTTGTTCTTGGGAAACTGACAGGTAAAAGAGAGTCAGGACAGTGTGAATGCACAGAGCCAGGCTAACACAGAACATAAACTAGGGGTATAAACTTGTGTATACACAGCTGAAATGTCTTCCCACACATTGAAGAAGAGCTAGGGGGAAGCCAGGTTGCTGGAGTATTGAGTCAAGAAGGGATCATATGGGAAAGCTTCTTGGAGGAGGTGGGTCTTAAATCATTTTGAAGGAGTGAACAGTTAAGAGAAGCAGTTTGTTCTAGTAGACAGAGCACAGGCCTGGAAATCAGGAGACCTGGGTTCTAATTCTAGCTCTGATAACAGTAAACACATTGATATTTGCTAGGCACTTGCTGTGTGCCAATCACTGAACTAAGCATTGGGGTAGATACAAGATATTCAGGTTGGGCACAATCCCTGTCCCACATGGTGCTCAAATTTTAGGTGGGAGGGAGAACAGATTTTGATTCCCCAGTTTACAATTTAGGAAACTGAGGCGTGGAGAAGTTAAGTGACTTGCCCCAAGTCACATGGGTTTGGAATGCTAGGAGAATTTAGACTGAACTGACCGCAGTGGCTTCTTGATCGAGGGATGTTCATTCATTCATTCAATCGTATTTATTGAGCGCTTACTGTGTGCGGAGCACTGTACTAAGCGCTTGGGAAGTACAAGTTGGCAACACCTAGAGACGGTCCCTACCCTACAATGGACTCACAGTCTAGAAGGGGGAGACAAACAACAAAACAAAACATATTAACAAAATAAAATAAATAGAATAGTAAATATGTGCAAGTAAAATAAATAGAGTAATAAATCTGTACAAACATATATACAGGTGCTGTGGGGAGGGGAAGGAGGTAGGGTGGGGGGATGGGGAGGGGGAGAGGAAGGAGGGGGAAAATGATGGCATTTATTAAGCGCTTACTATATGCAAAGCACTAGTTCTAAGCACTGGAGGGGTACAAGGTAAGCAGGTTGTCCCACGGGGGGCTCACAGGCTTCATCCCTATTTTACAGATGAGGGAACCGAGGCCCGGAGGCATGAAGTGACTTGGCCGAAGTCACATAGCTGACAATTGGAGGAGCTGGGATTTGAACCCATGACCTCTGACTCCAAAGCCCGGGCTTTGCCACTGAGCCATGCTGCTTCTCCTGTGAGATGTGAGACTGTATTTAAAGGGCCTGGGTGTCAGTCCCATATCCAAGTTAAGGGTATTCAGATAATTCTAAAATAGGGAAATAATAATGATAATCAATGACAATGATGATGTTGATTACTGTGGTGTTTGTTTGCTTACTGCACCGAGCACTGTAATAAAATCAGCAGATTGGAGACAATTGCTGTCCCTCCTGGGGCTCACAGGATAAGATGGAAGGAGAACAGAGGTTTTATGCTCATTTAACAAATGACTGTACTCTCCCAAGCACTTAGTACAGTGTTCTGCACCGAGCAAGCGCTGAGTAAATACCATTAGTTGATTGATTGATGTGGGGATCCGGTTTGAAATTCTAGAGTTAGTTTTATTTGGGTGGCTAATCTTTCACAGGGTGGCTAATCTTTCACAGGCTCCCTTCTTCAGGACAGTCCTCCTGGAGGAGGAAGGTTGAGCAGAGAGACTTCAACAGGGAGGAATAAGGCCAAGTTGTGAGGAGAAGCTGTTAAGTTGGATGGTAGTCCGGCCCCAAGGAATCATGGAGGGAATGAAATGATCCTTCAGGATTAGGGGAGTTGCAGGAAAGAGATTGACACCTCTCCAGAGTCTCCTATATTTTCCCCTATAGGTTTCACACAGGACCCAATAATAATAATAATAGTAATAGTGGTATTTGTTAAGTGCTTACTATGTGTCAGGGCCTGCTTTAATCGCTGGGGTGGATACAAGCAAATCAGGTTGGATACAGTCCCTATCCCACATGGGGCTCACCCTCTTAATCCCCATTTTACAGATGAGGTAACTGAGATACAGAGAAGTTAAGTGACTTGCCAAGGTCACACAGCAGAGAAGTGGAGGAGCAGGGATTAGAACTCAGATCCTCTTGGCTCCCAGGCCCATGCTCTATCCACTAGGCAACGCTGCTTCTCATTAGCCACTAATTGTCCAATCCAGTCCATGAACCCACATGAGAGTTAAACCGAGTCTTCTCCCAAAGGTTCCAAATCTTCCACTGCTTAAGGGGGCAGGGCCAGCTCCAGGCATAAAATGTTTTTTTGTAAAATGCCCTTTGTGCCAAGAGAGCACCACTGGGACACAGTAAAGGAGGCGATTATGGGGGGATGGAATATCTCCACCATCCTTTCTCCCTTTACTTCCGGGTCTTCCGACCAAGGGATCAAAGTGGGGTTGAGGTGATCCATCAGGACTTGGAGAAGTGGTCACACATCCTCCTCAGTGGGTAAAGTATTGGGGGATAAGAAGGATGGGGGGAATGGGGTTCACCTCCCCAGCTGCAGGGGATTCTTTGACCAGTGAATGAGTCTTCTGAATCCACAACCTAGGTCCTAACCCTTCACTTTGAGGGCCAGGAGCTAAGGGGGTTTGGAAGGCAGGCTTCAAGGAAAGTCATCCTTTGGGGTCTTTTCAGCCCTGATTAAAAACTCACAGGCTTTGTCAGAAGTATGGGACAAATTATCATGGGAATCCAGTTAAAATGCAGTATATAGGTAATCTGTCAGTGGTAATTATTGAGCACTTACTGTGTGCACAGCACTGCGGTAAGCACTTGAGAGAGAATGATAGAGATGACAGACAAGATCCCTGTCATTGAGGAGCCTACAGTTTAGTGGGGGAGACAGATATAAAAAATTACAGATAGGGGAAGAAACAGAGTATAAGGGGATGTACATAAGTACACTGATTGATTGATACATGCTGCAGAGGGTGGAGATGGGGTGAGTATCAAAGTGCAACACTTTAGCCCCCATACAGTTGGCATCTGTGGTCCACAGGGTCCTGTATTAAGTGCAAGGGAGCCATGTTAGAGATTAAATCCATGCCCTCAGGCCTTTCACAGAAGGAGATCAGACAGACAGGTCAAGATCAGTACCAAAATTACAAGAGCAAATCGAGGGGAAGTATTGAGTCTTAGGTCAGAATGGCAGGTGGGGGATGTGCAGGAGTAAGTGAGGAAGACTTCCTGAAGGAGGAGGCCTCAAGTGTGAGGGAAATAAGGTGAGGGAGGGTGAGGGAGTGGTTGGGGCTGACAGGAGCTGGAAGGTTGTCTCACGCCTTGGAAGAAGAAGAGTTGAGTTCAGGAGAATGGGCACGAGTGGCTGGGAGAGGCTGAGTCTGGCTTTGCATAGGAGGATGAGGACGGAGCAGGAATGTCTCTCTGAGATAACTACATGTCCCTGGGAAATTATCATTATTATTATTATTTGTAGTAGTTTATTTGTTAAGGGCTTACTATAAGCCAAGCATTGTACTAAATCCTGAGGTAGATACAAGATAATCAGACCAGGCCCAGTCTCTGTTTCCCACTGGGCTCACAGTCTCAGTGGGAGGGAGAACAGGTGTTGAATCCCCATTTTACAGTTCAGAAAACTGAGGCACAGAGAAGTTAAATGACTTGCCCAAGGATACATAGCTATCAGATGCTAACAGAACTTAGAACTGGGGGCAGTCACATGAACACAGGAGTGTTCGTGTGAGTCTTCGTGTGAGCGATTGTTCATGAACAATGCACATGCATCTGACAATGCACATGTATTCATCTATGGGCAAGTGTACTTGATTTGTGTCTATCTGGGTATTCATGTATATGAATTTGAGTCTGTCTCTTTGGGTTGTTGCTGTGTACTCGGCCCTGGTTGAGGTGGATCTGAAGAAGTGTTCAATGAAGAGTGGCTTGGTAGATACATAATGAGGAAAAGGACGTAGAAGGGGGTAGAAGAGAAGGGTCTTCTAAAAATCTAAACATTATAAACAATTCAGACAGAGAAAAGATGAAAGGGGAGGGAGCTGATGTGTGTCTAGAGAGCAGCAGGTGGAGAGCTGACCATCACAGCCTCCAACTTTCCGAAGGGGATGGAGCAGTATCAATGAAGGGGATGCATCAGTATCAGTGAATCGATTAATGAGTGCTTACTGTGTGCCAAGCACTGTGCTAGGGGCTTGGGAGAGTAAAATACAACAGAGGTGGTAGATATGCTCCCTTCCTACAAGGAGCTAACAGTCTAGAGGGGGAGTCAGGCACTACAATAATTTACAGATAAGGGAAATAGGAAAGTATAACGATATGTATATGAGTGTTGTGGGATGGGGTGTAATAAATATCAAGAGCTCAAGAGATTGTTCACTCTCTTGAGTGAACAATAAGTCTGCAGTCTGAATGCTCACAAGGAAATGAGCCTGGACTGCAGTGGATGAGATGAAAATCAGACTTAAATTAATGATGGCATTTGTTAAGCGCTTACTATGTGCAAAGCACTGTTGTAAGCACTGGGGGGGATACAAGGTGATCAGGTTGTCCCATGTGGGGCTCACAGTCTTAATCCCCATTTTATAGATGAGGTAACTGGGGCTCAGAGAAGTTAAGTGACTTGCCCAAGGTCACACAGCAGACATGTGGCGGAACCGGGACTAGAACCCATGACCTCTGACTCCCAAGCCCATGCTCTTTCCACTGAGCCACTGCATCTCTTAAAGAAGAGCTGTGTGACTTGTGGTGATGTGGCATTAGAAAAGGCAGCAGAAAGAGACTCTATATTCTTCTTTTTGGAAGAGATTCAAGACTAGGATAGACCCTGATGTCAAGAAGATAGATGAGGAAGTAGAGAACACCACCAGATGCTACAGACTTTATGTACTATAACACAGCAGCAAAGAACAATCCTTTTGTGCGCCCATTGTGGCTGGGATTATGGGTTCCTGAATCGGCCTTTTCAGCGTCAAAGAGACCTTCATAGGGGAACTTAGCCATCTGTGGCATTTTCTTTGAATAAGAAGGCTAACAATATAGGTAGAACCCGTTACGACTGGTACCATTTAGAGTTAGACATGAGTGGGAGATGAGAATACAGCCCGAGAGTAATGGATTGACTGATTTGGCTTTATCCCCAGACAACCAAAGACCTGAAAACTAAAGTCCAAGGACAAGCAAAGTTCCAGAAACGAACTGAAGAATCCTCATGCCACTTCCAACCATCACATCAGTCTCTCCTGAGAGTTCAGATTTTTCAAGTCACAACCCTCAGAATCAACACTCCACCTCTGCCCCTAAGAGTCCTGGTTTGCAAATTCCCTCTCTTGCTCAGGACACCCAGAGAAGTGAAGAACAGGGGCAAATCTGACTAATGCTCATCTGCACAGTGGCATATCCTCTGGAAGTCGCCTAATAATAATTGTGGTGTTTGTTGAGTGTTTACTATGTGCCAAGCTTACTATGCTCATCTGAACAGTGAACATATTCTCTGGAAGTTGCCTAGTAATAATTGTGTTGTTAAATGCTTATTATATGCCAAGCTTACTATGTATTGGCGCTGGGGTAGATACAACATCAACAGGATGGAGGCAGTCCCGGTTCCATATGGGGCTTAGAGTTGGGTCGAGTGTTCAATCTTGGATGGGTTTTCTGTCCCAAATATCCTGAGCAGAATGGAGCTAAGCGAAGCCAACCAGAGCTCTGGGAGTGCCTTTATCCTGCTGGGTTTCTCTGACCATCCAGGGTTGGAGAAGGTTCTCTTTGTGGTCATCTCTATTTTCTACTTCTTGACTTTAATGGGCAACACAGCCATCATTCTGGTGTCTTACCTGGACTCCCAGCTCCATAAGCCCATGTACTTCTTCCTCTCTAATCTTTCTTTCCTGGATCTCTGCTTCACTACCACCACAATCCCCCAACTGCTGGTCAACCTGTGGGGACCAGGGAAAAGCATCAGTTACAAAGGTTGCTTTGCCCAGCTCTACATTGCACTGGCTTTGGGCTCTACCGAACGCATCCTGTTGGCCGTCATGTCGTATGACCGCTATGTTGCTGTCTGCCAGCCCCTGCGGTATGCTGTGCTCATGCTGCCATGTCTCTATAGGCAGCTGGCCGCTCTGACATGGGTGAGTGGCTTCACCAACTCCATAGTGGGTACGGCGGTCACCCTCAGGATGCCCCTGTGTGGGAGACGCAGGCTGGACCACTTCCAGTGCAAAGTCCCGTCCTTCATTAGGTTCGCCTGTGGGGACACTGCCCCCAACGAGGCTGAGATGTTTGCAACAAGTGTGATCTTTCTGCTGGCACCCGTCTCCCTCATTGTCACTTCCTATGGGCACATCGCCCGGGTGGTGCTGAGGCTCCAGTCTGCCGCCGGGCGGGTCAAGGCATTCCGGACCGGCTTCTCCCACCTCATGGTGGTGGTAATCTTCTTTGGAACCATCGCCTTCATGTACCTCCAGCCAGTTAAGAGCATCTCTAAGGACCGGGGCAGGTTCGTCTCCCTCTTCTACGTCGTTGTCACCCCCTGCCTCAACCCTCTCATCTACACCCTGAGAAACAGAGAGGTCAAGGATGCAGTGAGAAGGCTGGGGAGAAGATGAAGCCAGGGAGGCGGATGGTCTTGGTTGCTCCTGTGACACCTAATAAAAATAATAAGAAGAATAATCATTATTCTTATTATTATGGTACTTGTTGGGCATTTGTTTTGTGCCAAACACCGTACTAAGCTCTGGGGTAGATAATCAGGTGGCTGCAGTCCCTGCCCCACATGAGGCTCACAGTCTAAATAGGCAGGATTAGGATTTAATCCCCATTATATGAATGTGGAAACCAAGGTACAGATAAGTGACTTTTTCAAGGTCACGCCCAGCAGACAAGTGGCAGATCAGCAGGGGGACTGATTGAACTGGCAGGGGGTGGTAAGATGATGGCAGTGACTGCTGTGATTGCTGGACTCTGGGCAGCCTTGTTTGAGTGAAAATGTAATATTTGGAACCTAGTGGGGCACACAGAAACCAGGAGAAAAACAGCATCTTCTCTGTTCCCATCCCCAGCCCCGCCACATCATCTCCTCCTGGCCTGCACGGAGCGCAGTTTTGGTCTGGTCCCACAGCCCTCGACTACTGTCAGCAAGCCCCAGTCATAAACCCAAGGCCGCCCAGCCAAGAGAACCCAGGTCCCCTGACTCCCAGTCCTGTCTTCTCTCCACTAGGCTTTGTTAATAACAATAATAATAATTATGGTAATTGTTAAGCGCTTACTATGTGCCAAGCACTGTTCTTAGCACTGGAGTAGATTCAAGGTAATCAGGTTGTCTCACGTGGGCTCACAGTCCTAATCCGCATTTTACTGATGAGGTAACGGAGTCACAGAGAAGTTAAGTTAGTTTCCCAAGGTCACACAGCAGACAAGTGGCAGAGCTGGAATTAGAACCCACGTCCTCTCACTCCCAAGCCCGTGTTCTTTCCACTAAGCCAGGCTGCTTCCCATGCAGCTTTGTCGGATAGAGACTGAATCAGATTGGATTATCTTACTTTATACAGTGCTTTGGTACATAGCGCTTCATACAAATGTCCTAATCTCCCAAGAGAGGGTGGTAGTGACATGGTTAATGATGGTGGAATCTGTGGTGAAATAAGGGAAACTGTGGCAAGGCCAGGGAAATAGTGGTGGGAAAGAGTCAGCCCAGGGCGAGCAGGAGAGGAGCGTCAAGTAAGATAGCTATGTCAGCTAGCTTGTCATGGTATTTATTAAGTACTTCCTATATGCCTATACATATTTTGTATCTACCTTATGCCACATGATGTGGAAGACAAAAAAAAAAAAGATCAGACACAGTCTCCAGACCTCATATGGGGCTTGTAATCTAAGAGGTAGGGAGAACAAAGATATAATCCCCAATTTACAGATGGGGAAACTGAGGCTCAGTTTTCCTGGGTTCTAACCTAGGCTCTTTCAGTTGCTTGTTGTGTGACCTTGGCAAGTCAGTTAAATTCTTAAGGATGGCTGAAACTCTTTAGCCCTAATAGGGTCTTGCAGGGCCCAGCACCTATAGTCCCTTGCTCCCTTCATTTCACACAATCTTGTTTTCATTGCAACCACTGATACTTACCTCAAAGTCCTGGGTCCTTTACTCTTATTGTAGTCTATCAATTACTTAGGACAGTGCTCTGCATACAGTAAGCAGTCAGTAATATTGAATGAATGAAAAGGAGAGACCCAGGACTTTTAGTACAACAATTAGAGAGTTGCAATGGACTAATAAATGGAAGCTGTGGAATCCCCATCTTCGATGGACCTTAGAACTATATGAAATAGGGATATTCTTCCCTAGCAATCTTTTTCATTGCTAATTGTTAAGTGCTTACTAAGTGCAAGAACTGGGGTAGATACACTATAATCGTGTTGGGCAAAGTCCCTGCTCCACATAGAGTCATAGTCTGAACTGGACAGATGATGATTTAATCTTCATTTTACAGATGAGGCAACTGAGGTACAGAGAATTTAAGTGTCTTATCCAAGGTTATACTGCATGCAAATAGCAGAGCTGTGATTAGAGCCCAAGTCCTCTGACTCTGAGGCCTGTACTTTTTCCACTAGGTCACACTGTTTCCCTATAGTGGTGGCGAGGGAGTAAAAGAGTCAGAAGTAGGAGAGGGCCTGCTCTATCTCTTATTGTACTCTTCCAAACATTTAGTATTGTGCTCTGAGCACGTAGATGCTCAATAAATCCTATGGGATGATTGAATGAGTACTCGTATTTTGAGGGTTTGGGGCCCCTGTTAAAAAAAAAAAATCTCCAAGGGTAGACTAACAACAACACACAATTAAGAAAGGAGTGACTCTCTACGGAATGAAAGAAAAAGTGATAAAAAGAGACAATGGCACCAAGCACCGCAAACACTAAGCAGGACAACACAAGGGACAGATATTTTGGGTAAGAATGTGGCTGGAATTCTGGGTCCCTCACTGACATTTTCAGCTACACATTTCATCATTAGTGGTGTCTTTAAATGTGAAGGCTGACTCTATAATATATATATGATATATAATACATATATATATATATATATATACACACACACACACAACCATATGTCATGTCTTTACAGTCTGGGGCTAATGCTTTGTGTTCTTGAATCAGTATAATATTTTGCCTAGGGCCGAAGCTCTTGTGATTTTTCCCAAGGCTCTTTAGGGTTTGTCACTGAAGACAGCAGCAAGGCTCATGGGCTCATGCCCATCTGATGGTGAGGGGGAGAGAGAGGGAAAAATCATCTCTAGAGGGAATAATCATTCTTGATTCTCCTCCAGTCCCCAGATATTTCCCTCTGGACACTAGGGTTAATTAGACTTGAAAAGTTAATGAATCATGCCTCTTGCCAAAACTGCAGCATCTATGGTCTCCATAAAATTGTTCACACATCCTGGCTTTGCCCTTTAGGCTTGGGTTCAGTGCAGTGGTTTAATAATCCCAGATCACTTCACTGGTATCTCAGGATTTTTTTGTCGTTGCCCTCAGCCAGATTTGCACAACTCTGCTCTGAGAAGCTGAGCTGGTTCACTTCTGACCTTGGACTTTTCAGTTCCCCTTCCATAAATGGAATGGAGGTAAGTTGGATTCATTCATTCAATCATATTCATTGAGCGTTTACTGTGTGCAGAGCACTATACTAAGCACTTGGGAGGGTACAGTACAACAATAAACAGACATATTCATTGCCCACAATGAGTCTACAGTCTGTGGGGGTGGGGGGGAGGCAGATATCAATACAAATAAATAAAATTACAGTTACATACATAAGTGCTGGGGGGCTAGGAGGGGGGAAGAGCAAAGGGAGCAACTCAGGGTGACACAGAAGGGAGTGGGAGATGAGGAAAGGTGGGGATTAGTCTGGAAAGGCCTCTTGGAGGAGATAGGCCTTCAGTAAGGCTTTGAAGTGGGGGAGAATAACTGTCTGTCAGAATAGAGGACGGAGGGTATTCCAGGCCAGAGGCAGGATGTGGGCTGGGGGTTGGCAGCGACAGTAGTGAGATTGAGGCACAGTGAGAAGGTTAGCACTAATTGGATCTGAAACCAGCGTAGAGAACCACTCAGAAAAGACATCAAGGGATTTCCATCTCTCTGAGCTGAATTGATATCTCTAGCTTAGTCTTATCTTTTCCTCAAACTTCTCAATTCTCTTTATTTCCCCTCTATTACCAGGAACTAGGGATAATGGAATGTGGAATACACTTGGCATGATACAGGGAATTTTAAGGGTTGATAAAATGATCCAGATAATATCTTTCTCATTCACCTGGGCAAAGGAACCAAGGACATTGCCAATAACTTTTTAGACTGCTCTAGATTGACCAGGGTCACTAATACGTTATCATTAAATTTAGGAATACGAATGGAAGTCCATTGGGTGAAAGATAAAGGCATTAGGAATGTTCTATACAGAGACAGCGATAGATGGTCTGAATATTGCCTTGGTATCAGTCTTTAGGCTTACAGTGGGCTTATCCACACCTCGTATCCATAACCCAAGTGCTTAATACAGTGCTCTGCACACAGTGAGTGCTCAACAAATACCGTCATTTGATTAATGATAGTATTACTGCATCAGCCTCCTGAGTACTGCATCAGCCTCCTCTCCGATCTCCCATCCTCCTGTCTCTCCCCACTTCAATCCATACTTCACACCGCTTCCCAGATCGTCTTTGCGCAGAAATGCTCTGGGCATGTTACTCCCCTCCTCAAAAAACTCCAGTGGCTACCAATCAACCTATGCATCAGGCAAAAACTCTTCACCCTCGGCTTCAAGGCTCTCCATCATCTCGCCCCCTCCTACCTCACCTCCCTTCTCTCTTCTACAGCCCAGCCCAGACCCTCCACTCCTCTGCCACTAATCTCCTCACTGTGCCTCGTTCTCACCTGCCCGCCGTCGACCACCGGCCCACGTCCTCCCCCTGGCCTGGAATGCCCTCCCTCTGCACATCTGCCAAGCTAGCTCTCTTCCTTCCTTCAAAGCCCTACTGAGAGCTCACCTCCTCCAGGAGGCCTTCCCAGACTGAACCTCCTCCTTCCTCACCCCCTACTCCCCCTCCCCAACCCCCCACCTTACCTCCTTCTCCTCCCCACAGCACCTGTATATATGTATATATGTTTGTACATATTTATTACTCTATTTATTTATTCATTTTACTTGTACATATCTATTCTATTTATTTTATTTTGTTAATATGTTTTGTTTTGTTGTCTGTCTCCCCCTTCTAGACTGTGAGCCCGCTGTTGGGTAGGGATCGTCTCTATATGTTGCAAACTTGTACTTCCCAAGCGTTTAGTACAGTGCTCTGCACACAGTAAGCACTCAATAAATGCGATTGAATGAATTAATGTGGAAAATGAAGACTAGTTGTTTTCCATGTTTATGGATATTTAAATGTAAGAAAAGGGACTTAAATGAATTCAGGTGTGACTGGAGATGGATATAAAGGACTGTTTTATTGTAAACTCCAAAGAGTAGAGACTGTGTATGCTTACACTATTGTACACTCCCAGACTCCTAGTTCAGTGCTCTTCACAAAGTAGTGGCTCAGTACATTCTATTAATGGATAATGAAATAGGAAAAGGACTAGAAAGGTCTCAAAACTCGGCTTCTGACATCCTTCAAATTAGACATATTTAAGAAAAGAAAACACGGGCCATTATTTTTGGTGCAGCTCATCCTGGATGGTATAGTCAACTTCTTTTTTTAAATTAGCCTGGAGAAAATGTATCAAATCTGGAGAAAATGGATCCAATCAAATCTATTCTATGATTTGCATCCTGCTATGCAGACCAAAAGGACACTTTTGGACTCCGAGTAATTTGGTTGGGTTGTTGATACTATTTGTAGTAGTCTAAAAATTCCTCAACTCTCTCCCTTTAAATGCAGAGACATAAACAGTGACATTGTTGTGCTTGAGTTTCCAAAAAAGAAGACAACGAATTCTCATACTTGTAGTTGAATTTCACTGTCAATAACATCTTTATGACTATGAAAGACAGTTGACTCTCTCCCCCCTCTTCTTTCTATCACTTTTTCAATCAAGCAATCAATGGCATTTATTGAGAGCATACTGTGTGCAGAGCACTTCTACTAAGTGCTTGAGAGATTACAGTACAAGAGAGATGGTAGACACATTTCCTGCCCATAAGGAGTTTGTACTCATTCATTAATTCAGTCATATTTATTGAGCACTTACTGTGGTTGTACTTTTCCTATTTCCTCCCTTTCCTTGAGGGAAGGAATTGTCTCTACCCACTGTATTATACTGTCCCGCTTACTTAATATAATGCTGTAAATGCTCAATAAATAACATTTACTGATGGACTAATCTTTCTCCCCCTCCTCATTCTCTTTCTCATCTTCACCTTTCTTTCTGCCGCTCTTTCTTTCCCTTTCTCTTCTCTTCTCTCTCTCTAGTCCTCTTTTTCCTGTCTCTCACTCAGTGCATGATGAAGGGAATGTGAGTTGAGCTCAGTGGGATTCCATGGATGTTAAAAGACATATATATTTCCTTCCTTCCCCACACCCAAACACAACGATCCATCTTCGCGACCCCATATTCCCCCTCAGTGTTCTGCTGCTAGAACGTTGCTGATCCTAGACGTGAGATTGTATGAGTGGATCATTGTCACCTCTCTCTGTTTTTTCTTTTACCCCGCAGGTGTCCTAGAGCAAAGCAAGCATGGACAGGGCCAATGGGAGTACCCTGCAGGGCTTCATCCTTATGGGCTTCTCCGACCGACCCTGGCTGGAGCTGCCCCTCTTTGTGGTCTTTCTGGTTTCCTACATCCTGACCATCCTAGGCAAAGTGACCATCATCCATCCTGCTGTGTCGGCTGGACCCCCGACTCCACACCCCCATGTACATCTTCCTCACCAACCTCTCCCTTCTGGACCTCTGTTATACCACCAGCATCGTACCCCAAATGCTGGTCAACCTTCACAGTGCTCAAAAGATGCTCAGCTATGGTGGCTGTGTGGCTCAGCTCTTCATCTCCCTGGCCTTGGGCTCCACTGAGTGTCTCCTTCTTGGGGCCATGTTATTGGACCGCTTCGTGGCCATCTGCCGACCCCTGCACTACCCTGCCATCATGCACCACAGGCTCTGCCTCCAGCTGGCAGCCTCCTCCTGGCTCAGTGGCTTTGGGAATTCTGCTCTCCAGTCCACATGGACGTTGAAGATTCGCCGCTGTGGTCGCCGCCGAGTAGATCACTTCCTCTGCGAGGTGCCCGCCCTGCTGAAGTTGTCCTGCGCCAATACCGTGGCCAATGAGGCAGAGCTCTTCTTCATCAGCGTCCTCTTCCTCCTGATCCCCGTGATCCTCATCCTGATCTCCTATGGCTTCATCGCCCAGGCCGTGCTGAGGATCCCGTCCATGGAGGGCCGCCGCAGGGCCTTCGGGACCTGTGGTTCTCACCTGCTGGTGGTTTCGCTCTTCTACGGGACGGCCATCTACATGTACCTGCAGCCCCCGTCCCCCAACTCGCTGGACCGGGGAAAGATGGTCTCTCTCTTCTATGGAATCATCGCCCCCATGCTGAATCCTGTCATCTACACCCTGAGGAATAAAGACGTGCACCATGCCTTCTCGAGCTTGGTGTCCAAGTTATCCTTCCTAAAGTAGTGGGAAATGTGCTAAAGGATAAAGGTTCATGGTTCTACAGCAACCATGAACACCCAGGGTCCTTCTACACCGTTGCACAAATCAACTTAAATAATAATTATGGCACTTGTTAACTGCTTACTATGTTTTCAAGCACAGTATTAAGCACTAGGGTGGTTACGAGATAATGGGGTCGGACACAGTTCTCTAATACTTCTTCTACTATTCAAGCACTTCTACTTCCTACCTGAAAACTATGTTGTGTAGATCTTCCCTGTGAGCCTGCAAGCTTCTTCAGGGCAGCAATTGTGTCTTTTGTCTCTTATAATCCTCTCTCAAACCCTTAGTACAGTGCTCTCCCTACACAGACATTTTATAAATGCGGTGGATTGATCGACTACTTGTATTTTAGGGGTTGGGGTCCCTTGTTAGATTGTGATCTCCTGGAGCTCAGAGATCATGTTTCGACCAAACATTTAGTACAGCACTCTGTCCATGGAGAATCTCAATAAGGACTATTGGTGGGTTTACTGACGACTCTTTTAGTGGGAGTTGCTGTGCCCTACTAGATTGTGAGGTCCTTGAGGGTAGAGATTGTGTTTTTTACCTTTCTTGTACATTCCCGTCTCACAGGCCCATAACCTTGGTGTCCTCCTAGACTCTGCTCTCTCATTCACCCCACACAGCCAATCCATCACCAAAGCCTGCCGGTCTCACCTTCACAACATTTCCAAGATCCGCCCTTTCCTCTCCATCCAAACTGCTACCTTGCTGGTACAATCTCTCATCCTATCCCGACTGGATGACTGCATTAGCCTCCTTTCTCATCTCCCATCCTCCTGTCTCTCCCCGCTTCAGTCTATACTTCACTCTGCTGCCTGGATTGTCTTTCTACTGAAGCACTTTGGGCATTCATTCATTCATTCAATCGTATTTATTGAGCGCTTACTGTGTGCAGAGCACTGTACTAAGCACTTGGGAAGTACAAGTTGGCAACATGTAGAGACGGTCCCTACCCAACAGTGGGCTCACAGTCTAGAAGTGGGCATATCACTCCCCTCCTCAAAAATCTCCAGTGGTTGCCTATCAACCTTTGCATGAAGCAAAAATTCCTCAATATTGGCTTCAAAGCTCTCCATCACCTCACCCCCTCCTACCTAACTCCCCTTCTCCCCTTCTACAGCCCAGCCTGCACACTCCACTCCTCTGCTGCTAAACTCCTCACTGTGCCTTGTTTTAGCCTGTCCCACCGTCGACCCCTGGCCCATGTCCTAGGTCTGCTCTGGAATGCCCTCCCTCCTCATATCTGCCAAACTAGCTCTCTTCCCCTTTTCAAAGCCCTACTGAGAGCTCACCTCCTCCAGGAGGCCTTCCCAGACTGAGCCCCTCCTTTTCCTCTGCTCCTCCTCCCTTCCCTGTTGTCCCTACTCCCTCCCTCTGCCCTACCCTCTTCCCCTCCCCACAGCACATGTGTATATTTGTACATATTTATTATTCTATTTATTTTATTAATGATGTGCATATATCTATACTCAATTTATCTGTTTTGATGGTATTGATGCCTCTGTACTTGTTTTGTTGTCTGTCACCCCCTTCTAGACTGTGAGTTCGGTGTTGGGTAGGGATTATCTCTACCAGTTGCTGAATTGTACTTTCCAAGTGCTTAGTACAGTGCTCTGAACAAAGTAAGCGCTCAATAAATACGACTGAATGAATGAATGAATGAATTATTAAGCCTTTTGGGCAATGCTCTGCTTTTAGGAAATATTATTGAGTGAAAGGGAGTGGAAAGACAATAATAATACTAAATATGGTGTTGGTTAAGCCTGTACTATGTGCCGGGCACTGTACTCAGATCATAACAATAATTCTGAAATTTGTTAAGGGCTTACTATGTGCCAAGATGTACATTAAGCCCTAGGGTAGACACAATATAAGTAGAACTCACACAGTCCTTTTCCCTCATGGAGGAGGGAGAACAGATATTGAAGCCCAGTTTTAGAGGTGAGGAAACTGAAGCACAGAGATTAGGTGACCTGTCCCAGGTCACACAGCAAGCAAGTGGCAGAATTGGGATTATAACCTCAATGTCCTAACTCCCAGTCCTATGGTCTTTCTAGTGGACTGTATCGCAGATTAAAAAACAACAACAACAACACACACATACACACACACACACATATGAAAAAATACTACAAATGACAATGATCCAGGTCACAATACAAATCCTCAAATAAAATATGATAACAAAAGAGAGGGACCATATAAATTTTGTACTTGAAATCTCCCAAGTAGGAAACCTTGAATAGCCCATATTTGGATCCTTGGATCCCGGGGAATGAGGGATAGTGAGTCTGATGTGGGATTCTGTAGGCCAGAATATGTGTTTAATAAATGCCAGTATTATTTCATGAAGGGAATGAGTGTCTTCTCTCCCTGCCAATCTCTGTCTTCTTAGAGGCTACAATAATATTCATTAAACACTTACTAGGTGACAACCACTGAGGGAGGTTCAAGATAATCAGATCAGTTATAGCCCTGTCACACATGGGGCTCAGAATCTAAGAGTGAAGGTGAGTTGCTATCTTATCCCCATTTTGCTGATGAGGAAACTGAGCTCAGAGAGCTTCACTGAATTGTACAGTGTCACATAGCTGGTCATTGTCAGAATTGGCTCTGGAACCATGTCTCCTGACTCTCAGACACTTTCTCTTTCCACGAGCCCTCTCTGATAGGGCAGGTAAGTGATTTTTCTCATATCTAAGGGATGCCTAAGTCTTTCAGGTAGCAGATATTGCTTAATGTGAGTTTGGTTTTGGACTGCTATGGATGATGGGTATTTTACATAAAGCATTTAAGATAAACTATTTACATAAGTTATTAAATGACAAATATTGGCTATATTTCTGGGTAAGGGCCTTGGTCACAAATGCTCCCAGCTTTTGTTTTGATAAGTTATGGCCCAGTGTTTCCCTCTGTCCTGGAGAATCTTTATTTGTCCTTCTCATATAACAAAATGTCATTTAAAATTTCTATTTCACAAGTCTCTGGGGATAGACCAAAATAGTGCTACATTATCATGAAAGGAGAAGCTCGTCATGCGCAACTGTTTCCTATGGAATTAGAGAACACTTGGTGTAAGAGAAAACGTTGCCATACCTTGCAAACCTTAAGCAAACAAGACAATAATAATAATAATGATAGCATTTGTTAAGCGCTTACTATGTGCAAAAACAGATGACAGACTTTTTGTTTGCACAGTGGAGCCAGAACTCTGGGTCTTTCATTGGCCTTTTAAATCAAACACGCACTCATTGATGGATTTCTCCATTAGTGGTGTACCCTTCAAATTTGAAAGACAATTCTATATAAACTCTAAACAATCCTATTTCACATCCTCGCAGCCTTGGACTTATGCTTTATGGCGTTGATTCGGTGAACTACCTTGGCTCAGCCTGATGCTCTAGAGGTTTTTCCCAAGGCTCTTTAGGGTTTGCCACTGCAGTAAGCAGCAACAGTGGTCTGGTGTCTTTCCAGAGATGAGGGAAATAGAAGGTGTCATCTCCGGAGGGACTCATAGTTCAGGATTCTCCCGAGTCCCCCAGATATTTCCCTCTGGACACTAACATTAATTAGACCTGAAAAGTTAACGTCACGACTCTCTCCAAAATTGTAAAACTCCATCACCTGGCTGTAAAACCAGTGGTATTAATAAAAATGTCCACACAGCTTGGCTTTTCCTCCTTAGTCTTAGGTTCAGAGCAATAGTTGGATAATTCCAGATCACTTCAAGGGTGTCTCAGGATTTTCAGTTGCTTCCCTCAACTGGAGCCACATAGCTCTGCTCTGAAACGCTGTCTCACTGGAGCTCCCCTGAGCTGGTTTACTGCTGTCCCCTTCCATAAACTCCATGGAGGTAAGTGGTTGGATCTGAACTCGATTCATTCATTCAATCGTATTTACTGAGCACTTACAGTGTGCAGAGCACTGATCTAAGCACCTAGAAAGTACAGTTCATCAATGGAAAGAACCTTAGCCAGTCATTGCATCAAGAGGTTCCCATCTTTCTGAGCTGAAGTGATGCTGCAATAGCTTAGTCTCCCTTTCCCTTCAATCTCCTCAATTCTCTGCATTTTCTCTCCGTTGCCAGGTGACGGAGTGTGGAATAGATCATGTCTCTGTGATATATTGGACTTCTAGGTTTGAGAAAAAAAAATCTAGATAATATCCTTCTCCCTGTGCTGGGCAAAGGAGCCAAGAATGTTGCTAGTCAATTTGTGGATGACCTGAGATTTGCCAGGGTCATTAACACTTTGGAAGACACGGCTGAATTGTAAAAACGATCCTATGTCAATAGACTGAAATTCAGAAAGAATGATTTCTAGGTGGCACTCTTAGATATAAGAAACAAAGCACACAAACAGGAAAAGAGTGGTTCACACTATTCAGTAATTGACATTAAGTACCTAGTTGTTCACAAGCTGCAAGTCAATCTAAATGAAGGCCCTTTATAGGACCTTTATTAATAAGCAATAGGAGTTTGGTATTCGAGATGGGAATGGTAATTTTTCCACTCTGCTAGTTTCTGGTGAAATATTCTGGGTTGCCTGGACTTAGTCTTGGTCCTTGAACATTTTTGCTGTGGTATTCATTATGCAATTACTATGTGCCAAACTCTTAACTAAGTGTTGGGGTAGATGGAATGCAATCAGCTCAGATACGGTAAAAAGGCCCTCTTTGTGGAGCAGGGATAATGTGAGACCTGATTATCTTCTATTTCCCCTTGCATTTAGTGCAGTGCTTGGCATGTGGTAAGGATTTAAGAAATAGCATCATTATTTTAATTTGAAAAGGGATGGGAAATATGTCCATTGGTTGAAAGATAAAGGCATTGACGGTACTCTATCTAGAGACAGATGGAGCTTACAGTGGGCTTGATAGGAAAATTGCTGACTAGTTTATTTTCCATGTTTATTGATATTTAAATTTGAGAATAGGGGCTTAAATTAAAGCAGGTGAGAATGTGGTTGGATATAAGAACTGCTAGACAGTGAGCTTCTGAAAGGCAGAAACTAGGTTTACCTACTCCATTGTATTTTCCCAAACGTTTAATACACTGTTTTGCACAAAGTAGATGGCCAATAAACACCCTTGATGGATATTAGAATGGGAAAAACATGGGGAAAAAAACAAAACAAAACTCCAAAGGTAGCTTGTGGAATCCCCATCCCTAAAAATCTTTAAGAAAAGAAAACATGGGAAATAGTTCTGGATGCAGTTTATCCCAGTTTAGTCAATTTCTTGGTTTAATTTGCATGGGGAAAAATGATTAGAACTACCTGTATGATTCAATCAATTATATTTATTGAGTGCTCACTGTGTGTAGAACACTGTACTAAGCACTCAAGAGAGTACAATATAACAGAGTTGGTAGACAAGTTCCCTGCCCACACCGACTTTACAGTCTAGAGGGGGATACAGACATTAATACAAATAAATAAATTAGGGATATGTACATAAGTGGTGAATAAAGGTGAAAATCCAAGGCCAAGGGTGATACAGAAGGGAGTGGGAGAAGAGGAAATGAGGTTCTAGATAGTCAATTGTATTTTCTGAGAGCTTCCTGTGTGCAGAGCACTGTACTAAGTGCTTGAGTACAACATAACAACAAACAGGAGGGTTTCAAAACGTAGGAGACTGTGGAAACAGCTCTACTTACAGACACAGTGATTTCCTCGGTTCTTGGATTCTGATATTCATCGGGATTGGAAAAATGTGCTCAAATCCCAGAGCAAAACATATCAGGGGGAGAAAAGGAAAGCGAAACAGGTCTGCCCTGGGGAGTCTGCCCCAGGGTTATTGCAGATAATTGCAGAAGAGGGAAAGTGAATCCACAAAAGCCAATGAAGTCAATAAGCCAAGTTCAGCTTCCTGGGCCATCCTCTGGGGGCGGGGATGATTCTGTAGTCGGGAATGATGCCTATAAACATGGAGCCTTCTCCTTCCATAAGCACCTGAAAGTCTCCCAGCCCTACTTGCTGCCAACTTCTGCCCTAGTCAAAGGAGGCAGGGTTCTAACATCCCTTTGCAGACAGCACTCACCTCCTATTATGCAGAAGAAAAGATGAGGAATTGCAACTTGCTAGTCAGAGAAGGTGAGTTTTGACTCCTGAGGGACCCGTTGGAAGCTTACATTGGGGGTTGTCCATTGTGGAAGCTGTGAGGTCAAGCTCTGAGGCGCTTTTTAAAAAAAATGGTATTTATTAAGTGCTTACTATGTGCCAGACATTTTACTAAGCACTGGGAAAGATACAAGTGAATCAGGCTAGATGCAGTCCATCTCCCATATGGGGCTCATGGTCTTAATCCCCATTTTACAGAAGAGATAACTGACATATGAAGAAGTTAAGTGACTTGTCCAAGGTCACACGGTAGGCAAGTGGTGCAGCCAGGATTAGAACTCTGATTCTCAAGACTGTGCTTTATTCACTAGACCTCGCTGCTTTGACCATACTGTGGTCACTAGTACTGGCAGGGGTTTGACGGTAAAGACATCTGACCCGGGTGGCAAGATCCCCAATCAGCAGCTTCAAATAGGAGTATGGAGAGGAAGGGACGAAGGGGAGAAGAAACATTTAAATGATACAAGGAATCAACATCATTGGAGCGGAGAACTGCTGAAAATGTTTGGGGAGCCAGCTGTGCAGTCAGTTAAGGCCAGCAAGGTGACACCCTGCATTGGCTCTATTAGAACAGAGGCTGTTAGAGGATTTTGATAGCAAGGAGGCAAATAAAAAAAATCAAACTAGTGCCAGGGACTGAAGAGAGCAAGCACCTTAGCCCAGCACAGGAACATCTTAGACTGTAAGCTCCTTGTGTGTCTACTATTGTATTGCACTCTCCCAAGAACTTACTATGGTGCTTTGCCCACAGAATAGCACTCAGTTAAAGCCACTGATTGATGAACGTGATATAGATGGAGCCTTTCTCATCAGGTATGACAGTGGGGCCTTGGTTCTGAGACTTCAGGACAGAGAACCTGTGTGAAGAAAATGATTGTAGTGTTTAGTGTATTGCCACTTGCACTCTCTTCTCCCTGCCAGTCAAATTCCAAACCGGGCGACGAGTGCCACGAGCAAGTAGGTGGGCAGGATTGCAACATGTGCAGAAGGACTCACCTATGGCCAAATGGACCAGAGCATAGTTCCGGTGACCTGGAGGGTGGTTTCCTTGGTAACTGCTACTGTTTCCAGGAGGTATTCCCTACTGCCAGAGTTGGGATTAGAGACCTCAACTCCTGATTCTCAAAGTCGTGCTCTTTCCACTGGACTGACAGCATAAAAATGACCGCAGCGCTTGCCATGGTCTTTCCTGTGGACCAAACCTCCGCTTTGACGGTGTAGTTGTTTGAACCCCAAATAATTCCAATCTATACATACAAGCCGCTGTGTTCAGCATCCTTTCCCAAAGCAAAGCAACATGGTCTAGTGGAAAGAGCACAGGACTGGCAGTTCAAAGAGCTGGGTTCTAATTCTGGCCCCGCCACCCACCTGCCATGTGAACTTGGGCAAGTCATTTAATTTATGAGGAAACAGAGGCCTAGAGAAGTTAGATGACTTACCCAAGGTCACACAGCTGGCAGGTCCTCTGAATCCCAGCCCCATGCTCTTTCTCCTAGGCCTCGCAAGCTTTGGCCATCACATCTTGTCCATTAATGCTATTGTTCGGGGCAAAGAGTTTGTATCCCAAGTTCTGACTGTAACTATAAATTCCCTCTGCCTCGGCCTGCCCTGCCTATTTCCACTGGGAGTTGGGAATAATGGGGACAATGCAATTCTCTCAATCTGGGGCTGAGCACAGAAATGCAGCACAAATCCTCTGTGTAATTCTTTGGTGATAATGCAGTGATTGTCTCTATGGATAATCAGCCAAGGGAACAGCCCCTTCTCAACTCCATGGTGGTAATGGTGTGACAGTTGCCCTGAATGATCAGCCATGAGAAGCACCCCCCTCGCACACACATACTAGTCCATGGGGGGGATGGGACAGTTTTATCCATGATCAGCCTTGGGGATATCCTCAGTGTAACCCCATGATGATAATGGGGTGGTTGTTGCCTTGGATGATCAGCTATGGGAAACCCAAAGTGCACAAGTCCATGACAGCGATGGTTGCCTTGGACAATTATCTATGGGAATGTCTTCAATGCACCTGTAATGGTGACAGGGAAACGGTTGCCACGAACACTGTCGTGGGGACTTGGTAATCATTTTTACCCATCACAGATGAATATGGAGTCCGGGAGTCTGTAGTGTCTGTGATCCCTGCCTTTTGCTGATGGAGCTTTTTATGTCCAAAACTGACCTTCTTGCCTTCCCTCTTTAAGCCACTTTGCCTTTCTAGCTTTACTCTTTCTGGCAGAACCATTTTTCACCCCCATCCTCCCTGTCCCAGAAGCCCATCATTCTTGAGTCTTTGCTCTCTTTGAACCCTTGTGACCATCTGCCCCATATTTATTCATTCATTCAATCATACTTATTGAGTGCTTACTGTGTGCAGAGCACTGTACTAAGCGCTTGGGAAGTACAAGTCGGCAACATATAGAGACGGTCCCTACCCAACAATGGGCTCACAGTCTAGAAGCCATATCCGTAAATGTCCCAAACAAGTCATTCAGGAGCTTACACAGGAAGCTTTAGGTTGCTCAGTTGATGAGGTGGTGTCTTGTACATGCTGAAGGGCAAGGGCTCCAGCTTGCCCCAGTGCGTGGACAATCACGAGTCGAGGACTTGGCAGCACTCAGCATTTCCATGTCTGGTGAAGGGATACAAGAACCCGGACTGAGCTGGGGTCCTTTTTAGCCACTGCACAGAGGACACCACGTGGTCTGGGCCTGGTGAACCTACCTGGTGTGACAGGGGGTGCCCACCCCAAGACCAGCCCAACTAAGGAGGCCGGCAACTCTCGGGAACCATGAGTATTTAACGACTGTAATCAGCTTGCCCCAAGATGTGCCAAGGAATGGATATAGGTACTTGAGGCTACATCTGACTGAATGCTAGCTATGAGGAACCCAGTTGAGGTGCTTATCTGATCATTTACCTACTTTGATTAGTATTTGTAAGCAATAAACCTTTTATCCCTTGTACCACAAGCGGTTTAGAATCCAAAATGAAGCTGGCCCTGCCTCTTCTCCTCCATTCAATATACTCCTAAATCTTGGTGATTCCTCCTTCATGATAGTTTCCACATCTGTCCTTTCTTCTCCACTCAAACAGGTAACAACCTTGTTCAAGCTCTGGCTATAGCATGATTAGTGTACTCCATTAGCCCCCTTGCTGGTTTTTCTGCCTCCAGCCTCTTTCTGCTGCTGCATGGATCATTTTCTGGCAGGGTGGTTCATCACACATCTCTCCAGCCCTCCAAAACTACCAATGGTTACCCATCTTCCTCTGCAACAAGCAGAAATGTCTTACCCTAGGCTTCAAGGCTCTCCAGTGACAGAGTTATTTCACCCGCAATGTCCCAGAATGCACTCTTCCCTCCTTTCAAGCTTATCTTCTAGCCATCCCTCACTCCAGACCCTCCCACTTTCAAACTCTAGCTCATGCTGTTTCTAACTTGTGGGCAGGAATCATGTCTATCAGCTCGATTGTACTACACTCTTCCCAATATGGTAAGTGCTCAATAGATACCACTGATTGATTGATAATTGCTGGCATCCCATTCCAGGGCTGAAAAAGAACAACTTCCTAATATCCCTAGTGATGTCTACAACATTAAAAAAACCCTTCTGTTTCCATGTGTTCTTTCCTAAAGTGACCAACTCGCAATTTCCGAAGTTGAAATGGACAATTGTACCTCGGTGACGGAATTCTTCCTCCTGGGGTTCTCCGACAGCCGGGAGTTGCAACTGGTGTATGCCACCATGTTCCTCCTGTTTTACCTGGTGTCCCTGATGGGGAATCTCCTCATCATCGCCGTTATCACGTACGACCGGCACCTCCACACCCCTATGTACTTGTTCCTCAAGAACCTTTCCTTCATAGATCTCTGCTACATCTCTGTCACGGTCCCTAAATCCATCCTCAATGGATTGACTGGCAGTGTGTCCATCTCTCTCCTGGGGTGTGTTCTGCAGGTGTATTGGGTTACTTTCCTTGCATGTGCTGAGCTGCTCTTACTCACAGCCATGTCCTATGATCGCTATATTGCCATCTGCTGTCCTTTGCACTATGACAGCATCATAAACCGAGGGGCAAGTGTGAAGATGGTGGCCATGTCCTGGCTTGGTGGAAGCTTCAATGGCTTCGTTCACACAACAGCAACTTGTACTCTCCCCTTCTGTGGGTTCAATGTGATCCACCAGTTCTTCTGTGAAATCCCCCAAACTCCTAAAACTCTCCAGCTCTAGAAGGAATGTGCCCAAATTGGCGGTCACAATGGTCTCTGCAGTTTTTGTTCTTCTTAGTTTTATAGCCGTCATCATCTCTTACGTTCTCATCTTCTCTGCCGTGATGAAGATCTCATCTGCAGAGGGTCAGTCCAAAGCCTTCTCTACCTGCCTGCCCCATCTCGTCGTTTAGACCACTTTTCTGATCACTTGTGTCTTTGAGTATTTAAAGCCAACATCAGACTCTCCCTCCATCCTGGATGTGCTGCTGTCTGTGTTTTATATTGTGGCGCCCCCCCACCCTGAACCCCCTAATTTACAGTCTGAGGAACATGGACATGAAGGCTGCAATTGGGAAATTTATGGGTTCCTTCAGAATCTGGTAGGCTTTTCAGATTTCAAATTAGTCCGCATTTCATGGGATTGGTCAGTTGGTCAGTCAGTCCTAAAGCAGCTCCTCGTGACCATAAGGAAAAGAAGTTCCAAGAAGCCTCTGATGTAACTGGACCACTAAGCTGAGCAGTGGACTGTCAAGCCTGAAAGATCCTGGTGTATTCCAATTATTGAAGTGATAATCTAGGGACACGTCCCCTGGAATCTTGCATTGAGAATGACATTTAAGCCTCTATCCTGACCAGCAATAGGTGCAAATTAATTAGTCCTAGGTGATGAAGGTCTATGCATGCCACTCATACTTGCTTCAGCCCTGGAAGTCATATTCCTGCTGGGACATGGAGTAGAATAATTGAGAAGCTTGGGTGCAGCCCATTGCAGAGGGCACACAGAGGCTCTTGATGGGCAGGACCCACTGATGGGCAAGATGACCATCATAAGTGTTAATGTGCCCTGAGAGCCATTACCCAACTTGTAAGTGATTTGCTAGTCACTGCAACCGCTGTGGTTCTTGGAGTAGTAGCAGTAATAGTAATAGTAGTAGTAGTAGTAGTAATAGAGGTATCAGAAATGGAAGCATTGTGACCAAGTGGATACAGCACAGGCCTGGGTTCTAATCCCTGCTCTACCACTTGCCTGTTGTGGGACCTTGGAGAAAGTCACCATTTCTCTGGGCCTGTCAGTTCTACCTTCACAACATTGCTACACTCCGTCCCTTCCTCTCCATCCAAACTGCTACCACATTAATGCAGGCACTTATCCTATCCCACCTTTATTATTTTATCAGTCTCCTTGCTTACCTCCCAGCCTCCTGTCTCTCCCCACTCCAGTTCATACTCCACTCTGCTGCCCAGATCATTTTCCTTCAAAATCGTCCAGACCAAGTTTCCCCACTCCTCAAGAAACTCCAGTGGTTGTCCATCCACCTCCTCATCAAACAGAAGACTCCTCACCATTGGCTTTAAAGCATTTAATCACCTTGCCCCCTTCTACCTCACCTCGCTACTCTCCTATTACAACCCAGCCCATACACTTAGTTCCTTTAATGCTAATCTTCTCACTGTGCCTCCAGCTTCTATATCTTGCCACCAACCTCTCACCCACAACCTATGTCTGGCCTGGGACGTCCTCCCTCCTCATATCAGATATATAATTGCTCTCCCCCAATTCAAAGCCTTATTGAAGTCACATCTCCTCCAAGAAGCCTTCCCTGACCAAGCCCTCCTCTCCTCTTCTCCCACTCCCTTCTGCATTGCTCTGACTTGCTCCCTTCATCTATCCTCCCTCCCATCCCCACAACACATATCTATATATCTGTAAAATATTTATGTATTTATATTAATGTCTGGCTCCCCCTCTAGGCTGTGAGCTCAATGTGGGCAGGGAATGTGTCTGTTTGTTGTTGTATTGCTCTCCCCCAAGTGCTTAGTCCAGTTATTTGCACTCAGGAGGTGCTCAATAAATATGATTGAATGAATGAATGAATGGGCCTCCATTTACTCATCTGTAAAATGGAGATTCAGTACCTGTTCTCCCTCCTGCTTATCCTATAAGCCACATATGGGACAGCTACTGTGTCTAACCTGGTTGTCTTATATCTGTCCCAGTTCTTAGTTCAGCGCTTAGCACATGGTAAACATTAAGCAAATACTACACTTATCATTATTATTGGTATTTATTGGTAGCCAACTGGGTGCAGTGCACTATATGAAGATTTGGGATACTCAAGGCATGTTCCCTGCCGACAAGGAGCTTACTCTCTAGTGAAGGGAGTGGACGTAGAAATATTTATGAACAGTGGAATCAGAATAAATACACTGAAAATGCTATCAAATTTGCCTATAAATACAAGTGCAGAGGATAGGTACAAATAAAGATATGAGTGTAAGAAGCAGCTGAAGACACCAGGAACACACACAAGCAAGGGATTGTGTCTACTGATGCTATTATACTGTACTCTCCCAAGCACTTGGTACAGTGCTCCTCACACAGTAAGCACTTAATAAATACCATTGATTGATTTGGAATGGTATTTATTGAGGTCCCACTCTCTGCAATGCACAGTATGAAGCATTTGGAAAGGTAAACAGAAAGGAGAGATATGTCATCTGCCCACCAGGAGTTTACACTCTAGCAACAACAAATAGAAAGACATCTATTCCAGATTTTCCCACTCCATCTCATGTCTTTAGAATTCTCTCCCAGTGTTTCCCCAAACCCTCCATTTGTGCTTCAGGCTGACTGCTCACTCTTCATTTGAGAGGAAAATAAAGAATAGGGGGAAGTGGGAGGAAGGCAGTGTAAATGAGGGAAGGAAAGAAGAAAGGAGAAGGGAAACAAAGAGGTCTCTCACTGTAACAAGGCATGGAGTGTGTAGGAATTGTAGGCTGTGTTTTTCCTGGACCCCTCCATGGAGCGTTCATGGCCACTGGTCAAGATTTCAAGCTTCATAATGGTAATAATAATCGTGATATCTGTAAGGCACTTACCATATGCCAAGCACTGTATTAGACATAGTATGCTGGGTACAAACACAGTCCTTACACCACATAGGCTCTCAGTCTAAGCAGATGGGAGAATGGTTATTTCATCTCCATTTTACAGTTCAGGAAACAGAGGCACAGAACGTTTTACTGACTCTCCCAATGTCACACTGCAGGCAGTGGCAGAGCCAGGACTAGGATCCAGGTCCTTGGACTCCCAGGCCACTGCTCTTTCCACTAGGTCACCCACACAATGCTGAGGTAAAACCATTCTAGAGTGAAGACTGGTTAAGTCAGAGGTATAGTCAGGTTGGTCCGTGGAGAAGGACCTATTATCCGATAGATGTTTTCTCCTTTGGGAAATCTTTTGGCCATAGCAGCCTTCCCATCGCTGCCTTCATGTCCCGGTTCCTCAGGCTGTAGATGAGGGGATTAAGGGAAGGGGGCACCATGGCATAGAACACAGACACCAGCAGGTCCAGTGCAGAGGGAGAGTCTGATATTGGCTTTAGGTAGGCAAAGAAGCCTGATGTGAGGAACAGAGTGACAACGACCAGGTGGGGTACGCAGGTGGAGAAGGCTTTGGAGAGGCCCTCTGCTGACGGCATCCTCAGCACGGCTGAGAAGATGCGGACGTAGGAGCCCACGATGAGCACGAAGCAGAAGAAAGATAAGCAGACGGCGATGGCCAAAATCACATCTTCTGTAACATGGACAGTGGAACATGCAAGTCTTAGCAACTGGGGACCGTCGCAGAAGAACTGGTGGACAGTGTTGGGGCCACAGAAGGATAGAGAGAAGGTGCTGGCTGTGTACATGATGGCATTCAAACAGCTGCCGAACCAAGAGGCAGCCAACATGCGTACACAGGCCCCGTGGGCCATGATGATCTCATAGTGCAGGGGGCGGCAGATGGCAATATAGCGGTCGTGGGACATCACCGTGAGCAGGGCCATCTCTGTTCCAGCGAATAAAAATACGAGGAATACCTGGGCAGCGCAGCCCAGCAGAGAGATGGAGTTGACATTCGTGAGGGAATTGAGGATGGATTTGGGGACTGTGACAGAGATGTAGCCGAGGTCAATGACGGAAAGGTTCTTGAGGAAAAAGTACATGGGAGTGTGGAACTGCCGGTCAATGGTGGTGACGGCAATGATGAAGAGATTCCCCATCAGGGCTGCCAGATAGACCAGCTGGAACAGCGAAGCGTGGATCAGCTGCCACTCCCGGATGTCAGAGAATCCCAGGAGGAGGAATTCTGTCACCGTCGTGATGTTAGACATGGACTGGGAGGTGTCATGAGCTGCCTGTGGGAGTGAAGAATGAGTGCAAAGTCAACATCCCCAACTGAGCATCCTCTGAGTCTGCTATTAGTGTTGGGGGTTTTCTGGAGAAGAGCTATAAGCAATCTCCTGAAAAAGTATAATCTGATGGGTGACAGGAGGCAGCAGTGCATTTTTGCCCAGATACAACAGCAAAAAATAACAATTGTGGTATCTGTTAAGCACTTACTATGTGTCAAATGCAGTTCTAAGTGCTGGGGTAGATACACGATAAACAGTACCTCACCATCTAAGTAGGAGGGAGAAGGGTCTTAATCCCCATTTTACAGGTGATGAAACTGGGGCCCAGAGAGGTTAAATGACTTGCTATGATCACCCAGCAGGCAAGTGGCAGAGTCAGGTTAAAACAGAGGTCCTCTGACTACCAACCCTAGGCCATGCGGCTACTCAGTAACCCTACTGAATCACATCTCTGCCAAGTAGCCTCCTCTGATTATACTCTCATTTCCCCACTCTACTGGCATTCTCTTCGATGTCATCTATACACTTGAATCAGTACCCTTTGAGAACTTTTTTTCTCTCTTCTCCCCCAGGCATACAGCATTTATGTCCATATCTTTATTTGCTGCCACTTTCACTTCTTGTAATTTATTTGAATGCCTGTCTCCCCAACTAGTATTATTAGCTCCTTTTTTAAAAAATGGTATTTAAGTGATTACTATGTGCCAAGCACTTTTCTGAGTGCTGGGGTAGATGCAAGGTAATCAGGTTTTCCCACGTGGGGCTCACAGTTTTAATCCCCTTTTTTACAGATGGCACTGTAAAACTGAGGCACAGAGAAGTTAAGTGACTTGCCCAAAGTCACAAAGCTGACAAGTGGCGGAGCTCCTTGAGGGCAGTGGTCATGTTGTGCTGTAATTTTCCAAGCACTTAATGCAGTGCTCTGCACGTAGTAAGTGCTCAATAAGTATCATTTATGTATTGATTGATCTTTGCATTAGGGTCTGTATCCTTTAAGAACTTCGATATTCACCGCACCCCCAGTCGCACAGCACTTTGCCCATAGTCTTATATTCTGTTGCTTCCCTTATTTGTAATTTATTTTAATGCTTGTCTCTCTTACTATTCTATAAATCCCTTAAGGAAAGGCATCATCGTCTACCTACTCTATTGTATTGTGCTCTCCCCAGTGCTTCATACAGTGCTCTGCACCAAATAGCACTTAACAAATACAATTGATTGAGATATGATTCCAGGTAGAATCCAGATATATTTCCATGCCAGTGAGTCAGCAGATATTTACTGCACCCTCCCACAAGGTCGTCCACTGCCTTTCATTGACAGGGATCATGGTAAAGAGTAGACCTCCTCTCAAAATCTACAACCTCCACTGGTGCTTCTGACCTCATCTTCTACCATTCACTTTCCAGTGGCTTCTTCTACATTGCTTGTAAGCATGCTCACGTATCCCTTATCTTCAAAAAAACCCTCTTTGTCCCTACAACTCCCACCAACTCTTGTCCTATCTCCCTCCTACCATTCCACTCCAAACTCCTTGAGCAAGTTGTCACTTCTCCTCCAATTCTGTCCTTGATCCACTCCAATCTGGTTTCCGTCCCCTTTCACCCACTGAAACCACCTTCTCTAAGGTCACCAGTGATCTCCTTTTGCCCAATCCAATGGCCTCCATCCTAATCTTCCTTGACCTCTCAGCTGCCTTCAACACTGCTGACCACCCCCTTCTTGTGGAAACATTATTCAACCTCGGCTTCACTGACACTGTCTTCTAGTTTTCCGCTCCTTTACGATCTCTTTCACGGGCTCCTCTGCCTCCCACCCTCTAAATCTAGGAGTCCCTCAAGGATTGGTTCTAGATCCCCTTTTATTCTCCAGATACAACCCCTCCCTTGGACAATTCATTTGCTACCATGACTTCAACTACCTTCTCTACATGGATGATTCCCTATCTACCTCTCCAGCTCTGACTCTCTCCTTCTCAGCAGTCTCATATTTACTCTTGCCTTCAAGACATTTCTATTTGGATTTCCTGTTGTCACCTCAAAGTTAACAAGCTTAAAACAGAACTCCTCATCTTCTGACCCAGACTCTGTCCTCCCCTTGTCTTTAAGATCACTGAAGACAACACCATTATCCTCCTTGTCTCACTAGTCTGTACCCTTGCCATTATCATCAACATCCCTCTCATTTAACCCACATATTCAATATGTCACCAAATCCTGTTGCTGTTACCTTCACAACACCATTGAAACCCATCCTTAATGGTCCATACTAATTGCTGCTATGTTGATCCAAGCACGTATCGTAGTCTGACTTGATGACTGCAGCAGCCTCTTGGCTGACCTTGCTGCCTCCTGTCTTTTCCCAGTCCAGTTCACTTTTCACTCTACTGATTGGATCATTTTCTAGAAAAATGTTCAGTCCACATCTCTCCACTCCTCAGGAACCTCCAGTGGTTTCCCATGACCCTCCACATCAAACCGAAACTTTTACCATCGGCTTTCCAGCGCTCAATGGCCTTGCCCCCTCCTACCTTACCTCCCCCATTTCCTCCTACAACCCAGCCTGCACATTTCACTCCTCTAATGTCATCCTACTCACTGCCCCTCAGTCTCATATACGTCACTGCCACCTCTCACCCACATCATACCTCTGACCTGGAGTGCCCTTAATCTTCATATCTGACAGATGATCATCCTCCCCACCTTCAAAGTCTTATCGCAAGCACATCTCCTCCAAGAGGTCTTCCCTAACTAAGCCTTCATTTCCTCTTCTCCCACTCCCTCTGCATCACCCTTGCACTAGGATTTGTACCCTCTCTTCACCCCTCCGTTAGCCCCACAGCACTTATATACTTATCTGTAGTTTATTTATTTTAATGTCCATCGTCTCCTCCAAGAGGTCTTCCCTAACTAAGCCTTCATTTCCTCTCCTCCCACTCCCTCTGCATCACCCTTGCACTAGGATTTGTACCCTCTCTTCACCTCTCCGTTAGCCCCACAGCACTTATATACTTATCTGTAGTTTATTAATTTTAATGTCCATCGCACACTCCAGACTGTACGCTCGTTGTAGGCTGGGGATGTGTCTTTTTATTGTTGCATTGTACTCTCCCAAATGATTAGTACAGTCCTTTGTACACGGTAAGTGTTTAATAAATATGATTGACTGATTAATCGATTGATTGGTCTCTCCAGTCCCCCCAAATCCCCAGCGGTTGCCCATCCACCTCCACATAGAATAGAAATGCCTTGCTCTCAGCTTTTCAATTCTCAATCGGCCCGGCCCTTCATATCTTACCTGGCTGATTACACACTACAACCCAGGTCACATGCTTCACTACTCTAATGCCAACCTACTCATTGTACCTCAATCATGTCTACCTCACCTCTGACCACTTGCCGATATCCTGCCCCTAATCTGGGACTCTATCCCTGTTAATATCTGGCAGACTCTCACTCTCCCTATCTTCAAAGCCTTATAAGAATCTCACCTCTTCCAAGAGGCCTTCCCCCCTCAAGCCCTCATTTCCCCTACTGAGGACCAGAGGGGGGGTCTCTCCCCACATCTTATTGATAACTTGTGTTTAGCTCAGCATTTAGCATCGTGTTTGGAGTGAGTGCTTGATCAATCCCATGCATTTCAGGAGGAACTCACTGACCTGGGGTGGGTTCGTGCTTAATTGCCCCTGCTGCTCTCCTCACCCTGTCATCTGCAGGCCAATGATCGCGTCGTGTGGAGGTTGGCTAACTGTAAAATCATTTCGATTTTAAGCATCATAGATTGTCTCCTGGGGCTGGACTGTTCTGTGACTGGCACAGCCTTGTCCACCGCAAAGTCCCAGAAGTGGGAGCAGTACAAGTCCCAAAGGGTCTCCAGAGTGCAGATCCGGGCCAGTGGGGCAGGCCACCTGGTTTCAGAGATGGGACTGTTCCCAGGGCACAACCAGGGAGGAATTGGTTCTGCCTTCTCCTCAGTCTCAGATTGACCATGATGACGTGATACCTCAGCACTTTGAAGCCAACCCAGCAGACACAAGCCTGGCAAAAGCATGGAAGGGAGGGACCATGACTCTTCCCTGCCAGATGGAAAGCCCCTTGGGGTCAGGGATCATGTTTATTAACTCTATTGTACTTTTCCAGTGCTTAGTACAGTGTTCTGCCCACAGTAAATGGTCAATTAGTAAGATTGATAGATTTATTGACTGATTTATGAGGACATCCTCCTACACATTTTCCAGATGGAGATCCTCTCTAGATCACTGTGCCTGTATTTCTAACCCCTCTTTACTGACAAGTAAACCCTGGTATTATCCTTGACTCCTCTCTCTCATTCCAACCAAATATTCAAATCTATCACTAAATCCTGTCGATTAGTCCATCAAGACATTGCTAAAATCTGCCCTTTCCTCTCGATCCAAACTACTACCACATTAATCCAATCACTTATCTTAACACCCACCCCTTGATTCAGCCTCTTTGCTGACCTCCCAGCCTTCTGTCTCTCCCCACTGCAGTCCATACTTTACTGCCCAGATCATTTTCTACAGAAATGTTTAGTCCACATTTCCCCACTCCTCAAGAAACTCCAATGTTTGCCTATCCACCTCCACATCAAACAAAAACTCCTCACCACAGGTTTTAAAGCACTCATTCACCTTGCGCCCTCCTACCTGAGTTTGCTACTCTCCTACTACAACTCAGCACACAGACTTCGCTCCAATAATGATAACCTTTTCACTGTACCTTGTCCTCATGTATCTCACCACCAACAGCTTGCCTATGTCCTACCTCAGGCCTGGAATGCCCTTCCTCCTCATAGGAGACAAAAATTATTCTCTCCCCCTTCAAAACCTTATTGAAGGCACATCTCCTCCAAGAGGCCTTCCCTGACTAAGCCCTCCTTTCCTCTTCTCCCTTTCCCTTCTATGACACCCTGACTTACTCCCTTCATTCATCCCTTGATAGCAGCAGACAGCATAGTTCTTTGTGTGTGCTGCAGGTCACAGGAGCTCAACTCAGACTGTGGTTTTGAAAGGGGAAAAAGAGGGAGCCGGGAACAAACTGCTATGGCAACCCGGGGATGCCCCATGGCAGCAAAGGCTTTCGGTGCTGGACTCCTTGACACCTGGGGTGGGTGGACCCCAGTGTTGTCTCCACAGGAAACAGCCCAAGGCTCCCCTCTTTGTCAAGGAGCCTGAACCTGAGGAAGCCAAGGGTAGCACAGAACAACAAGAAGCAGAAAAATACAGAGCAACCACAGTCACACAATAGAGAAATGACACAGTTGTAGTTTTCACACATGTACAGACACACTGGAGTTGGGAAGCCACACTCTAACAAGAAATTCTCAGTAGAGTCTTGGGGAGGATGGAGGCTGATTTGTGCTAGTGAGGATTTCCTCATAATAGAAAATTCAGCACAGAGAGATGGTAAATTGCAGGGTTGATTGCAGTGAGAGAATATTTGGGTTTATCAATGTCCAGGTAGGACAGTGTGTTCTGAGTTCATAAACACTACCCCTGCCCTCAAGGAGATCAATCTTACCACCAGAAATTAATAAACTGCCATGAATTTTGTGAGTCAGACCCCAGAGATCATGTTTACCAACTATATTTTATTTTACCCTCCCACGTGACTGGTAAGTGCTCAGCAGATAGTAAGGAGTCAATAAATACCGCTGAATGATTGATCAATTCTCTTCTGGGTAAGAGCCGTTGGAGCTTCTTAATTTGATTCATTCCACTAAGATTGTAAATTATCCGAGGCAAGGGATTGTGTCTACCGATGCTATTATTCTGTACTCTCCCAAGCACTTGATAGAGTGCTCCTCTCGCAGTAAGCACTTAATATATACCATTGATTGATTTGGAATGGTATTTATTGAGGTCCCACTAGCTGCAATGCACAGTATGAAGCATTTGGAAAGGTAAACAGAAAGGAGAGATATGTCATCTGCCCACCAGGAGTTTACACTTTAACAACAACAAATAGAAAGAATCTATTCCAGATTTTCCAATTCCATGACACGTGTTCAGATTACTCTCCAAGTTTTCCACCAAACCCTCCATTTGTACTTTAGACTGACTGCTCACTTTTCATTTTGGAGGAAAATAAAGAAAAGGGGAAAGTGAGAGGGAGGCAGTGTAATACAGAGAAGGAGAGAAGAAAGGAGAAGGGAAACAAAGACGTCTCTCACTGTAGCAAGGCATGGAGTGAGTAAGAATTGTAGTCTCTGTTTTTCCTGGACCCATCCATGCAGCATTCATGGCCACTGGTCAAGATTTCAAGCTTTATAATGATAATGATAATTGTGATATCTGTTAAGCACTTACCATAAGCCAAGCACACAGTTCTTACCCCACATAGGCTCTCAGTCAAAGTAGGAGAGAGAATGGTTATTTCATTTCCATTTTACAGATAGTGAAACAGAGGCACAGAAAGTTTTACTGACTTTTCCAATGTCACACTACAGACAGTGGCAGACCCAGGACTGGAATCCAGGTCCTCGGACTCCCAGGCCACTGCTCTTTCCACTAGGTCACCCAGACAATGCTGAGGTAAAACCATTCTGGAGTGAAGACTGGTTAAGTCAGAGCCATGGTCAGGGCAGTCCATGGAGAAAGACCTTTTATACGACAGATAGTTTCTCCTTTAGGAAATATTTTGGCCACAGCAGCCTTCCCATCGCTGCCTTCATGTCCCGGTTCCTCAGGCTGTAGATGAGGGGATTAAGAGTAGGGGGCACCACGGCATAGAACACAGTCACCAGCAGGTCCAGTGCAGAGGGAGAGTCTGGTATTGGCTTTAAGTAGGCAGAGGTGCCAGACATGATGAACAGAGCCACGATGACCAGGTGGGGTACACAGGTGGAGAAGTCTTTGGAGCGGCTCTCCGTCGACGGCATCCTCAGCACAGCTGAGAAGATGGGGACGTAGGAGCCCACGATGAGCACGAAGCAGAAGTAAGCTAAGCATGTGCTGATGGCTAAACTCACATTTCCTGGGACATGGTCAGTGGAACATGCAAGCCTTATCAACTGGGGACCATTGCAGAAGAACTCGTGGACAGTGTTGGGGCCACAGAAGGATAGAGAGAAGGTGCTGGCTGTGTACAGGATGGCATTCAAACAGCTGCTGAACCAAGAGGCAGCCAACATGCCTACACAGGCCCCGTGGGCCATGATGATCTCATAGTGCAGGGGGCAGCAGATGGCAACATAGCGGTCGTGGGACATCACCGTGAGCAGGGCCAACTCTGATCCAATGAATAAAAATATGAGGAATACATGGGCAGCGCAGCTCAGCAGAGAGATGGAGTTGACATTTGTGAGGGAATTGAATACGGATTTGGGGACTGTGATGGAGATGTAGCTGAGGTCAATGACTGACAGGTTCTTGAGGAAGAAGTACATGGGGGTGTGGAACTGCCAGTCAAAGGTGGTGATGGCAACGATGAAGAGATTACTCATGAAGGCTGCCAGATAGACTAGGAGGAGCAGCGCAGCTTGGATCAGCTGCAACTCCCGGATGTCGGAGAATCCCAGGAGGAGGAATTCTGTCACTGTCGTGATGTTAGACATGGTCTGGAAGACACGAGCTGCCTGTGAGAGTGAAGAATGATGCAAAGTCAACACCCCAAACTGAGCATCTTCTGAGTCTGCTATTAGTGTTGGGGGTTTTCTGGAGCAGAGCTATAACCAATGTCAAGAAAATTTATCATCTGATGGGGTGACAGAAGGCAGGAGTGCATTTTGGCCCAGATACAACAGCAAAAAATAATAACTGTGGTATCCGTTAAGCACTTACTATGTGCCAAATGCAGTTCTAAGTGCTGGGGTAGATACACTGTAAACACTACCTCACCATCTAAGTAGGAGGGAGAAGGGTCTTAATCCCCATTTTACAGGTGAGGAAACTGGGGCCCAGAGATGTTAAATGACTTGCTAAGACACCCAGCAGGAAGTGGCAGAGTCAGGTTAAAACTGAGGTCCTTTGACTACCAGCCCGAGGCCATGCGGCTACTGTAATGTCACTCCTACTCGCACCATCTTCAAAAATACTGCTAAATCACATCTCCTCCAAGTAGCTTCCTCTGTTTATTCTCTCATTTCCCCACTCCATTGGCCTTCTCTTCTATGTCATCTATACAGTTGAATCTTTACCCTTTGAAAGCTTTTTTTCTCACTTCACCCCCAGACATACAGCACTAATGTCCATATCTTTATTTGCTGCCACTTCCACTGCTTGTAATTTATTTTAATGCCTGTCTCCCCAACTAGTATTGCTAGCTCCCTTTTAAAAGTGGTATTTGTTAAGCGATTACTATTTGCCAAGTGCTATTCTAAGCGCCGGGGCAGATGCAAGGTAGTCAGGTTGTCCCACGTGGGGCTCACAGTTTTAATCCCCTTTTTTACAGATGAGGTAAGTGAGGCACAGAGAACTTAAGTGACTTGCCCAAAGTCACGAAGCTGACAAGTGGCGGAACTCCTTAAGGGCAGTGGTCATGTTGTGCTGTAATTTTCCAAGCCCTTAGTATATTGCTCTGCACGTAATAAGTGCTCAATTAGTATCATTTATTTATTGATTGATCTAAGCATTAGGGTCTGTATCCTTTAAGAACTTCGATATTCACCCCACCCCCGTCACACAGGACTTTGTCCATAATCTTAGACTCTGCTGCTTCCCCTACCTGTAATTTATTTTAATGTTTGTCTCTCCTACTAGTCTATAAACCCCTTAAGGGAAGGCATCGTGTCTACCAGCTCTATTGTACTGTGCTGTTCCCAGTGCTTAGTACAGTGTTCTGCACCAAAAAGCACTTAATAAATGCAATTGATTGAGATATGATTCCAGGCGGAATTCAGATATATTTCCATGCCTGTGAGTCAGCAGGTATTTACTGCACCCTCCCACAAGGTTATCCACTGCCCTTCATTGAAAGGGATCATGGTAAAGAGTAGAACTCCTCTCCAAATCTACACCCTCCACCAATGCTCCTGACCCCGTTTTCTACCATTCCCTTTCCAGTGGCTTCTTCTGCATCGCTAGTAAACGTGCTCACCTATCCCCTATCTTAAAAAAAAACTCTCTTTGTCCCCACAACTCCCATTGTCCTACGTCCTTCCTATCATTTCTTTCCAAACTCCTTGAGCAAGTTGCCTGCTTCTTCTCCTCCAGTTCTGTCCTTGATTCACTCCATTCTGGTTTCGGCCCCCTTTGCTCCACTGAAACTGCCTTCTCTAAGGTCACCAGTGATCTCCTTCTGCCAAAACCAAAGGCCTCCATCCTAATCACCCTTGACTACTCAGCTGCCTTCAACCCTGTTGACCAACCCCTTCTTGTGGAAACATTATCCAACCTCGGCTTCCCTGACACTGTCCTCTCCTCGTTTTCCGCTCCTTGCCAATCTCTTTCACAGGCTCGTCTGCCTCCCACCCTCTAAACGGTGTGTGTGTGGGGGGGTCCCTCAAGGATCGGTTCTAGATCTCCTTTAATTCTCCAGGTACACCCACTCTCTTGGACAATTCATTTGCTCCCATGACTTCAACTACCTTCTCCACATGGATGATTCCCTAAACTACCTCTCCAGCCCTGACTGTCTCCTTCTCAGCAGTCTCATATTTACTCTTGCCTTCAAGACATTTCTATTTGGATTTCCAGTTGTCACCTCAAAGTTAACAAGCTCAAAACAGAACTCCTCATCTTCTGCCCCAGACCCTGTACTCTCACCATCTTTAGGATGACTGAAGACAACACCACTAGCCTCCTTGGTTCACAAGTCAGTACCCTTGCCATCATTATCGACATTTATCTCATTTAACCCACATATTCAATGTCACCAAACCCTGTAGGTTTTACCTTCACAACACCACTGAAATCCATCCTTAACTCTCCATCCCAATTGCTGCTATGTTGATCCAAGTACTTATCGTAGCCTACTTGATGACTGCAGCAGCCTCCTGCCTGACCCTGCTGCCTCCTGTCTTTCCCAAGTCCAGTTCATACTTCACTCTGTTGACCGGATCATTTTTCTAGAAAAATGTTCAGTCCACATCTCCCTACTCCTCAGGAACCTCCAGTGGTTTCCCATTAACCTCTCCCTAAACAGAAACTTTTACTATCGGCTTTCCAGCGCTCAATGGCCTTGCCCCCTCCTACCTTACCTGCCGGATTTCCTACTACAATCCAGTCCGCACATTTCACGCCTCTAATGTCAACCTACTCACAGCACCTCAGACTCGTTTACCTCACTGCCACCCTCTCACCCACATCATGCGTCTCTCCTGGAGTGCCCTTACTCTTCGTATCTGACAGACGATCGTTCTCCCCACCGTCAAAGTCTTATCGCAAGCACATCTCCTCTAAGAGGTCTTCTTTAACTAAGCCTTCATTTCCTCTTCTCCCACTCCCTCGGCATCACCCTGACACTTGGATTTGTACCCTTTCTTCATCCCTTCATCAGCCCCACAGCACTTATGTATATTTCTGTAATTCATTTGATTATATTAATGTCTTCTCCCGCTTCAGACTGTAAGCTCGTTGTGGGCTGGGGATGTGTCTATCGGTGTATTGTACTCTCCCAAATGATTAGTATAGTCCTTTGAACACAGTAAGTGTTTAATAAATGGGATTGATAGATTAATCGATTGATTGTTCTCTCCAGTCCTCAAAAATCTCCAGCGGTTGCCCATCCACTTCCATATCGAATAGAGATGCCTTGCCCTCAGCTTTTAAATTCTCAATCGGCCCGGCCCTTCATGCCTTATTTGGCTGAATACCCACTACAACCCAGGCCACATGCATCACTACTCTACTGCCAACCTACACAGTGTACCTCTATCTTGTTTACCTCACCTCTGACCACTGGCCTACATCCTGCCTCTATCCTGGGACTCTACCCCTGTTAATATGTGGCAGACTATCACTCTCCCTATCTTCAAAGCCTTATAAGAATCACATCTCTTCCAAGAGGACTTCCCTTCTCAAGCCCTCATTTCCCCTACTGAGGACCAGAGTGGGGTCTCACAAAGACTGTGGGGTTATGAGACCGGAAGGATCATAGTGCTGCCACAGTGATGGGAAAGTCAGGGAGAGGACAGGGTTTGGGAGGGAAATAAGGAGCTCAGTCTTGGAAATGTTGATCTTAAGGTGGTGGGCGGACATCCTGGTGGAGATGTCCTGAAGGCAGGAGGAGATTCGAGCCTGGAGGGAGGGAGAGAGAACAGGGGAGGAAATGTAGATTTGGGTGTCATCTGTGTAGAGAGGATGCATGACTCAGTGGAAAGAGCCCGAGCTTTGGAGTCAGAGGTCATGGGTTCAAATCCCTGCTCTGCCAACTGTCAGCTGTGTGACTTTGGGCAAGTCACTTAACTTCTCTGTGCCTCATTTACCTCATCTGTAAAATGGGGATTAAGACTGTGAGCCCCCCTTGGGACAACCTGATCACCTTGTAACCTCCCTAGCGCTTAGAACAGTGCTTTGCATATAGTAAGCACTTAATAAATGCCATTATTATTATTATAGTTGAAGCTGTGGGAGTGAATGAGTTCACCAAGGGAGTGAGTGCAGATAGAGAACAAAAGGAGACCAAGAACTGACCCTTGAGGAACCCCTACAGTATGGGGATGGGAGGGGGAGGAGGAGCCCATGAAGGAGACTGAGAATGTAAGACCAGAGTGATAAGAGGAGAACCAGGAGAGGATGGAGTCCGTGAAGCCAAGGTTGAATAATGTGTTGAGGAGAAGGCGATGGTCCACAGTGTCTAAGGCAGCTGAAGGGTCGAGGAGGATTAGGATAGAGTAGGACCCATTGGATTTTGCAAGAATCAGGTCATTGGTGAGCTTTGAGAGGGCTGTTTCGGTGGAGTGTAGGGGAAGGAAGCCAGATTGGAGGGTGTCTAGGAGAGAATTGTAGTTAAGGAATTTGAGGCAGCGAGTGTAGATGACTCGTTCTAGGAGTTTGGAAAGGAAAGGTAAGAGGGAGACAGGGTGATAACTGGAAGGGGCAGTGGGGTCAAGAGAGGGTATTTTTAGGATGGGGGAGATGTGGCTTTGTTTGAAGTCAGAGGGGAAGAAACCAGTAGGGAGTGAGCGGTTGAAGATGGAAGTTAAGGAGGGGAGAAGGGAAGGAGTGAGAGTTTTTATAAGATGAGAGGGAATGGGGCCCGAAGCACAGGTGGATGGGGTGGCATTTGAGAGGAGGGAGGAGATCTCATCTGAAGATACTTCTGGGAAGGATGGGAAAGTAGAGGACAAGGTTGAGATGGGGGACGGAGAAGGGGGAGGAGTGAATTTGGGGCGCTCAGACCAGATGGTGTTGATTTTCCTAATGAAGTAGGTGGCCAGATCGTTGGGGGGTGAGGGATGGTCACTGCCTGCTCTCTCCCCCTCCCTATAGGCTTGCATCTCCTCCTGCCTTCAGGACATCTCCATCTGGATGTCTGCCCGCCACCTAAAACTCAACATGTCCAAGACTGAACTCCTTGGCTTCCCTCCCAAACCCTGCTCTCTCCCTGACTTTCCTATCACTGTTGACGGCACTACCATCCTTCCCGTCTCACAAGCCCGCAACTTTGGTGTCATCCTTTACTCCTCTCTCTCGTTCACCCTTCACATCCAAGCCGTCACCAAAACCTACCAGTCTCAGCTCTGCAACATTACCAAGATCCGCCCTTTCCTCTCTATCCAAACCGCTACCCTGCTCATTCAAGCTCTCATCCTATCCCGTCTGGACTACTGCATCAGCCTTCTCTCTGATCTCCCATCCTCGTGTCTCTCCCCACTTCAATCCATACTTCATGCTGCTGCCCGGATTGTCTTTGTCCAGAAATGCTCTGGGCATCTTACTCCCCTCCTCAAAAATCTCCAGTGGCTACCAATCAATCTGCGCATCAGGCAGAAACTCCTCACCCTCGGCTTCAAGGCTGTCCATCCCCTCGCCCCCTCCTACCTCACCTCCCTTCTCTCCTTCTACAGCCCAGCCCGCACCCTCCGCTCCTCTGCCAGCTAATCTCCTCACCGTGCCTCGTTCTCGCCTGTCCCGCCGTCGACCCCCGGCCCACATCATCCCCCTAGGCCTGGAATGCCCTCCCTCTGCCACATCCGCCAAGCTAGCTCTCTTCCTCCCTTCAAGGCCCTACTGAGAGCTCACCTCCTCCAGGAGGCCTTCCCAGACTGAGCCCCCTCCTTCCTCTCCCCCTCGGTTCCCCTCTCCATCCCCCCGTCTTACCTCCTTCCCTTCCCCACAGCATCTGTATATATGTATATATGTTTGTACATATTTATTACTCTATTTATTTATTTTACTTGTACCTATCTATTCTATTTATTTTATTCTTGTTAATATGTTTGGTTTTGTTCTCTGTCTCCCCCTTCTAGACTGTGAGCCCACTGTTGGGTAGGGACTGTCTCTATATGTTGCCAGCTTGTACTTCCCAAGCGCTTAGTACAGTGCTCTGCACACAGTAAGTGCTCAATAAATACGATTGATTGATTGATTGATTGATTGATTGATGGAGGAGGGGGAGGAACGGGGGGCCTGAGGAAGGAGTTAAATGTCCAGAACTGCTGAAGGGGGTGATAAGCATGGGTGTCAATAAGGGAAGAAAAATAGTTTGCTCTCGGTCTAAGTAGGAGGGAGAATGGGTATTTTATCCCCATTTTATAGATAAGGAAACAGAGGCACAGAAAGGTTTACTGATTTTTCCAATGTCACACTACAGACAGTGGCAGACCCAGGACTAGAATCCAGGCCCTCGGATTCCCAGGCCAGTGCTCTTTCCACTAGGTCACCCAGACAATGCTGAGGTAAAACCATTCTGGAGCGAAGACTGGTTAAGTCAGAGGAATGATCAGGGCGGTCCGTGGAGAAGGACCTATTAACCGATTGATTGTTGCTTCTTTGGGAAATGTTTTGGCCATAGCAGCCTTCCCATCGCTGCCTTCATGTCCCGGTTTCTCAGGCTGTAGATGAGGGGATTAAGGGTAGGGGGCACCAAGGCATAGAACACAGATACCAGCAGGTCCAGTGCAGAAGGAGAGTCTGGTATTGGCTTTAGGTAGGCAGAAGTGCCAGACGTGACAAACAGAGTGACGACGACCAGGTGGGGCAGACAGGTGGAGAAGGCTTTGGAGCGGCCCTCCGCCGATGGCATCCTCAGCACGGCTGAGAAGATGCGGACGTAGGAGCCCACGATGAGCACGAAGCAGAAGAAAGATAAGCAGATGGTAATGGCTAAGCTCACATCTTCCAGGACATGGTCAGTGGAGCATGCAAGTCTTAGCAACTGGGGACCATCGCAGAAGAACTGGTGGACAGTGTTGGGGCCACAGAAGGATAGTGAAAATGTGCTGGCTGTGTACATGATGGCATTCAAACAGCTGCTGAACCAAGAGGCAGCCAACATGCGTACACAGGCCCCGTGGGGCATGGTGATCTCATAGTGCAGGGGGCGGCAGATGGCGACATAGCGGTCGAGGGACATCACCGTGAGCAGGGACAACTCTGATCCACCGAGTAAAAATACGAAGAATACCTGGGCAGCGCAGCCCAGCAGAGAGATGGAGTTCACATTCGTGAGGGAATTGAACACGGATTTGGGGACTGTGATGGAGATGTAGCCGAGGTCAAGGATGGACAGGTTCTTGAGGAAGAAGTACATGGGAGTGTGGAACTGCCGATCAAGGGTGGTGACGGCAATGATGAGGAGATTCCCCATCAGGGCTGCCAGATAGACCAGGAGGAACAGCACAGTGTGGATCAGCTGCAACTCCCGTATGTCGGAAAATCCCAGGAGGAGGAATTCTGTCACCGTCGTGATGTTAGACATGGTCTGGGAGATGACATGAGCTGCCTGTGAGAGTGAAGAATGGTGCAAAATCAACATCCCCAACTGAGCATCTTCTGAGTCTGCTATTAGGTTTGGGGGTTTTCTGGAGAAGAGCTATAACCAATCTCAAGAAAATTTATCATCTGATGGGGTGACAGGAGGTAGGAGTACATTTCGGCCCAGACACAACAGCAAAAATTAATAATTGTGGTATCTGTTAAGCACTTACTATGTGCCAAACGCAGTTCTAAGTGCTGGGGTAGATACACAATAAACAGTACCTCACCATCTAAGTAGGAGGGAAAAGGGTCTTAATCCCCATTTTACAGGTGAGGAAACTAGGGCCCAGAGACTTTAAATGACTTGCTAAGACACCCAGCAGGCAAGTGGCAGAGTCAGTTTAAAACTGAGGTCCTCTGATTACCAGCCCTAGGCCATGCGGCTACTGTAATGTCACTCCTATTCACACCATCTTCAAAAACCCTACTAAATCACATCTCCTCCAAGTAGCCTCCTCTGATTGTACTCTCATTTCCCCACTCTACTGGCCTTCTCTTTTATGTCATTTATACACTTGAATCAGTACCCTATGAGAACTTTTTTCTCACTCCACTCCCAGACACACAGCACTTATGTCCATATCTTTATTTGCTGCCACTTCCACTACTTGTAATTGATTTTAATGCCTGTCTCCCCAACTAGTAAGTTAGCTCCTTTTTTTAAAATGGTGTTTGTTAAGCGATTACTATGTGCTAAGCACTGTTCCAAGCGCTGGGGTAGGTGCAAGGTAATCAGGTTGTCCCATGTGGGGCTCACAGATTTAATCCACCTTTTTAGAGATAAGGTAACTGAGGCACAGAGAAGTTAAGTGACTTCCCCAAAGTCACAAAACTGACAAGTGGCAGAGTGCCTTGAGGGTAGTGGTCATTTTGCGCTGTGATTTTCCAAGCACTTAGTACAGTGCTCTGCACGTAGTAAGTGCTCAATATGTATCATTTATTTATTGATTGTTCTTAGCATTTGGGTCTGTGTCCTTTAAGAACTTTTATATTCACCCCACCCCCGAGTCGCGCAGCACTTTGTCCGTAGCCTTATACTCTTCTGCTTCCCATGCCTGTAATTTCTTGTAATGCTTGTCTCTCCTACTAGTCCTTAAACCCCTTAAGGGATCATGTCTACCTACTGTTGTCTGTTGCCTAATTGTACTTTCCAAGTGCTTAGTACAATGCTCTGCACACAGTAAGTGCTCAGTAAATACGATTTAATGAATGAATGAACCTACTCTATTGTATTGTGTGCTTCCCAGTACTTAGTACAGTGCTCAGCACCAAAAAGCACTTAATAAAAACAATTGATTGAGAGATGAATCCAGATATATTTCCATGCCAGTGAGTCAGCTGGTATTCACTGCAACCTCCCACAAGGTCGTTCACTGCTCTTCATTGACAGGGATCATGGTAAAGAGTAGATCTCCTCTCAAAATCTACACCTTCCACCAGTGCTTCTGACCCCATCTTCTACCATTCACTGTCCAGTGGCTTCTTCTACATAGCTTGTAAACGTGCTCACGTATCCCCTATCTTAAAAAAAACCCTCTTTGTCCCCCCAACTCCCTCCTGTTATTGTCCTATCTCCCTCCTACCACTCCTCTCCAAACACCTGAGCAAGATGTCTGCTTCTTCTCCTCCAGTTCTGTCCTTGATCCACTCCCATCTGGTTTCTGCCCCCTTTGCTCCACTGAAACTGCATTCCCTAAGGACACCAGTGATCTCATTTTGCCAAACCCAAAGGCCTCCATCCTAATCATCCTTGACCTCTCAGCTGCTTTCAACACTGTTGACCTCCCCCTTCTTGTGGAAACATTACCCAACCTCGGCTTCACTGACACTGTCCTCTCCTAGTTTTCTGCCCCTTTGTGATCTCTTTCACAGGCTCCTCTGCCTCCCACCCTCTAAATGTGGGAGTCTGTCAAGGATCAGTTCAGAACCCCTTTGATTCTACAGATACACCCACTCCCTTGCACAATTCATTTGCTCCCAGGACTTCAAATACCTCCTCTACATGGATGATTCCCTAATTTACCTCTCCAGCCCTGACTCTCTCCTCCTCAGCAGTCTCATATTTACTCTTGCCTTCAAGACATTTCTATTTGGATTTCCTGTTGTCACCAGCTGTTGTTAACCATCTCAAAACAGAACTTCTCATCTTCTGCCCCAGACCCTGTCCTCCCTGTCTTTAGGATCACTGAACACAACACCACTATCCTCCTTGTCTCACAAATGCCATTATCATCGACATCTCTCTCATTTAAGCCACATATTTAATATGTCACCAAACCCTGTTGGTTTTACCTTCACAACATCACTGAATCCCATCCTTAACTCTCCATCCAAATTGCTGCTATGTTGATCCAAGCACTTATCGTAGTCTGACTCGATGACTGCAGCAGCCTCCTGGCTGACCTTGCTGCCTCCTGTCTTTCCCCAGTCCAGATCATACTTCACTCTGCTGACCGGATCATTTCTAGAAAAATGTTCAGTCCACATCTCCTCACTCCTCAGGAACCTCCTGTGATTTCCCATGAACCTCCGCATTGAACAGAAACTTTTACCATTGGCTTTACAGCACTCAATGGCCTTGTCCCCTCCTATCTTACCTGCCTGATTTCATACTACAACCCAGCCCGCATATTTCACTCGCCTCTGACCTGGAGTGCCCTTACTCTTCATATCTGACAGATGATCATTCTCACCATCTTCAAAGTCTTATCACAAGCACATCTCCTCCAAAAAATCTTCCCTAACTAAGCCTTCATTTTCTCTTTTTCCACTTCCTCTGCATCACCCTTGCACCTGGATTTGTACCCTCTCTTCAACCCTCCATCAACCCCACAGCACTTATGTACATATCTGCAATTTATTTATTTATATTAGCGTCTGTCTCCCATTCCAGATTGTAAGCTCATTCTGGGCTGCTGATGTGTCTATCGGTGTATTGTACTCTCCAACGTATATTGTACTCTACCAAATGACTAGTACAGTCCATTGCACATAGTAAGTGTTTAATAAATATAAATGATTGATTAATCGATTGATTAGTGTCTCCAATCCTCAAAAATCCCCAGTGGTTGCCCATCCAACTCCATATCAAATAGAAATGCCTTGCTCTCAGCTTTTAAATTCTCACTCGGTCCGAATGTTCATATCTTACCTGGCTGATTACCCACTACAACAGAGGCTACACGCATCAATATTCCAATGCCAACCTACTCATTATACCTCAATCATGTCTACATCACCTCTGACCACTTGCCTACATCCTGCCTCTAGCCTGAGACTCTTTCCTGTTCATATCAGGCAGACTATCACTCTCCCTATCCTCAAAGCCTTATAAGAATCACATCTCTTCCTACAGGCCTTCCCCTCTTAAGTCCTCATTTCCCCTACTGAGGACCAGAGGGAGGGGTCTCCTCTCACATAATAATAATAATGATGGCATTTATTAAGCGCTTACTATGTGCAAAGCACTGTGTTAAGCACTGGGGGGATACAAGGTGATCAGGTTGTCCCACGTGGGGCTTACAGTCATCATCCCTATTTTACAGATGAGGTAACTGAGGCTCCGAGAAGTTAAGTGACTTGCCCAAGGTCACACAGCAGACATATGGTGGAGCCGGGATTCGAACCCATGACCTCTGACTCCAAAGCCCGTGCTCTTTCCACTGAGCCACATTGCTTTTCTAATTGATATCTTATTGATAACTTGTGTTTAGCTCAGCATTTAGCATCGTGTTTGGAGTAAGTGCCAGATCAATCCCATGCTTTTCAGAAAGAACTCACTGATCTGGGGTGGGTTCGTGCTTAATTGCCCCTGCTGCTCTCCTCATCCTGTGCATCTGCAGGCCATCGATCGCATCTTGTGGAGGTTGGCTAACTGGAAACTGGAAAATCATTTTGATTTTAAGCACCATAGATTCTCTCTTGGGGCTGGACTGTTCTACAACTGGCACAGCCTTGTCCACTGCAAAGTCCCAGAAGTGGGAGTTGTACAAGTCCCAAAGGGTCTCCAGAGTGCAGATCCGGACCAGTGGGGCAGGCCACCTGGTTTCAGAGATGGGGCTATTCCCAGGGCACAACCAGGGAGAAATTGGTTCTGCCTTCTCCTCAGTCTCAGATTGACCAAGATAATGTGATACTTTAGCACCTTGAAGCCAACCCAGCGGACACAAGCCTGGCAAAAGCATGGCAAGGAGGGACTGTGACTCTTCCCTACCAGAAGGAAAGCCCCTTGGGGTCAGGGATCATGTCTATTAACTCTATTGTACTCTTCCAGTGCTTAGTACGGTGTTCTGTCCATAGTAAATGTTCAATTAGGAAGGCTGATAGTTAGATTGATTGATTTATGAGGACATCCTCCTACACAAACATTTTCCAGATGCAGATCCTCTCTAGATCACTGTGCCTGTATTTCAAACCACTCTTCACTGACAAGTAAACCTTGGCATTATCCTTAACTCCTCTCTCTCAATCAACCCAAATATTCCAATCCATCACTAAATCCTGTCGATTCCCTCTTCACGACATCACTACAATCTGCCCTTTCCTCTCCATCCAAACTGCTACCACATTAATCCAATTGCTTATCCTAACCTGCCTTGATTACTATATCATATCATCATCATCATCATCATCAATCGTATTTATTGAGCACTTACTGTGTGCAGAGCACTGTACTAAGCGCTTGGGAAGTACAAATTGCCTCCTTTCTGACCTCCCAGCCTCCTGTCTCTTCCCACTCCATTCCATACGTTGCTCCCCAGATCATTTTTCTATAAGAATGTTTAGTTCTTGTTTCCCCACTCCTCAAGAAAGTCCAGTGGTTGCCAATCTACCGCTGCATCAAACGAAAACTCCTCACCATAGGTATTAAAGCACTCAAAGTCATGGGAGTGAATGAATTCACCAAGGGAGTGAGTATAGATGGAGAACAGAAGGGGACCAAGAACTGACCCTTGAGGAACCCCTACAGTAAGGGGAGGGGGAGGAGGAGCCCACAAAGGAAATTGAGAATGTACGGCCAGAGAGGTAAGAGGAGAACCAGGAGAGGACAGAGACAGTGAAGCCAAGGTTGAATAACATGTTGAGGAGAAGGGGACGGTCCACAGTGTCTAAGGCAGCTGAGAGGTCAAGGAGGATTAGGATAGAGTAGGAGCCATTGGATTTGGCAAGAAGGAGGTCACTGGTGACCTTTGAGAGGGCAGGTTCGTTGGAGTGGAGGGGACAGAAGCCAGATTGGAGGATGTCTAGGAGAGAGTTGGAGTTGAGGAATTCAAGGCAGCGAGTGTAGATGATTCGTTCTAGGAGTTTGGAAAGGAAAGGTAAAAAGGAGAGAGGGCGATAACTGGAAGGGGCAGTTGGGTCAAGAGAGGGTTTTTTTAGGATGGGGGAGACGTGGGCTTGTTTGAAGTCCGAGGGGAAGAAACCAGTAGAGAATGAGCGGTTGAAGTTGGAAGTTAAAGAGGGGAGGAGGGAAGGGGTGAGAGTTTTTATAAGATGAGAGGGAATGGGGTCCAAAGCATAGGTGGATGGGGTGGCATTTGAGAGGAGGGAGGAGATCTCATCTGAAGATACTGCTGGGAAGGATGGGTAAGTAGAGGAGAAGTTTGAGAGCGGGGGGATGGAGTAGGGGGAGGCGTGAATTTGGGGCGCTCAGACCAGATGGTGTTAATTTTCCTAATGAAGTAGGTGGACAGATCGTTGAGGGGTGAGGGATGGAGGACGGAGAGGAACAGGGGGCCTGAGGAGGGAGTTAAATGTCCGGAACAGCTGAAGGGGGTGATGGGCATGGGTGTCAATAAGGGATGAAAAATAGTTTGCTCTCAGTCTAAGTAGGAGGGAGAATAATAATAATAATGAAGACATTTATTAAGTGCTTACTATGTGCAAAGCACTGTTCTAAGCGCTGGGGAGGTTACAAGGTGATCAGGTTGTCTCTCGGGGGGGCTCATAGTCTTAATCCCCATTTTACAGATGAGGTAACTGAAGCACAGAGAAGTTAAGTGACTTGCCCAAAGTCACACAGCTGACAATTGGCGGAGCTGGGATTTGAACCCATGACCTCTGACTCCAAAGCCCATGCTCTTTCCACTGAGCCACACTGCTTCTCTAGAATGGGTATGGGTATGGGAGAATGGGTATTTCATCCCTATTTTACAGATAAGTAAACAGAGGCACAGAAAGTTTTACTGACTTTTCCAATGTCACACTGCAGGCAGTGGCAGAGCCAGGACTAGAATCCAAGTCCTCAGACTCCCAGGCCACTGCTCTTTCCACTAGGTCACCCAGACAATGCTGAGGTAAAACCCTTCTGGAGTGAAGGCTGGTTAAGTCAGAGGCATAGTCAGGCCGGTCCCTGGAGAAGGACCTATTATCCGATAGATGGTTTCTCCTTTGGGAAATGTTTTGGCCATAGCAGCCTTCCCATCGCTGCCTTCATGTCCCGGTTCCTCAGGCTATAGATGAGGGGATTAAGGGTAGGGGGCACCAAGGCATAGAACACAGACACCAGCAGGTCCAGTGCAGAGGGAGAGTCTGATATCGGCTTTAGGTAGGCAGACGTGCCAGATGTGACGAACAGAGTGACGACGACCAGGTGGGGCAGACAGGTGGAGAAGGCTTTGGAGCGGCCCTCCGCCGACGGCATCCTCAGCACTGCTGAGAAGATGCGGACGTAGGAGCCCACGATGAGCACGAAACAGAAGAAAGCTAAGCAGATGGTGATGGCTAAACTGACATCTTCTGGGACATGGTCAGTGGAACATGCAAGTCTTAGCAACTGGGCACCATCACAGAAGAACTGGTGGACAGTGTTGGGACCACAGAAGGATAGGGAGAAGGTGCTGGCTGTGTACATGATGGCATTCAAACAGCTGCCGAACCAAGAGGCAGCCAACATGCGTACACAGGCCCCGTGGGGCATGGTGATCTCATAGTGCAGGGGGCGGCAGATGGCGACATAGCGGTCGAGGGACATCACCGTGAGCAGGGACAACTCTGTTCCAGCGAATAAAAATACGAGGAATACCTGGGCAGCGCAGCCCAGCAGAGAGATGGAGTTGACGCTCGTGAGGGAATTGAACACGGATTTGGGGACGGTGACGGAGATGTAGCCGAGGTCAAGGATGGACAGGTTCTTGAGGAAGAAGTACATGGGAGTGTGGAACTGCCGGTCGAGGGTGGTGACGGCAATGATGAGGAGATTCCCCAACAGAGCTGCCAGATAGACCAGAAGGAACAGCATAGTGTGGATCAGCTGCAACTCCCGGATGTCGGAGAATCCCAGGAGGAGGAATTCTGTCACCGTCGTGATGTTAGACATGGTCTGGGAGATGACATGAGCTGCCTGTGAGAGTGAAGAATGGTGTAAAGTCAACATCCCAAACTGAGCATCTTCTGAGTCTGCTATTAGTGTTGGGGGTTTTCTGGAGAAGAGCTATACCCAGTCTCAAGAAAATTTATCATCTGATGGGGTGACAGGAGGTAGGAGTACATTTTGGCCCAGACACAACAGCAAAAATTAATAATTGTGGTATCTGTTAAGCACTTACTAGGTGCCAAACGCAGTTCTAAGTGCTGGGGTAGATACACAATAAACAGTACCTCACCATCTAAGTAGGAGGGAAAAGGGTCTTAATCCCCATTTTACAGGTGAGGAAACTAGGGCCCAGAGACTTTAAATGACTTGCTAAGACACCCAAGCAGGCAAGTGGCAGAGTCAGGTTAAAACTGAGGTCCTCTGATTACCAGCCCTAGGCCATGCGGCTACTGTAATGTCACTCCTATTCACACCATCTTCAAAAACCCTACTAAATCACATCTCCTCCAAGTAGCCTCCTCTGATTGTACTCTCATTTCCCCACTCTACTGGCCTTCTCTTTTATGTCATTTATACACTTGAATCAGTACCCTATGAGAACCTTTTTCTCACTCCACTCCCAGACACACAGCACTTATGTCCATATCTTTATTTGCTGCCACTTCCACTACTTGTAATTTATTTGAGTGCCTGTCTCCCCAACTAGTATTATTAGCTCCTTTTGTTTAATGGTATTAGTTAAGCGATTACTATGTGCTAAGCACTCTTCTAAGCGCTGGGGTAGATGCAAGGTAATCAGGTTGTCCCATGTGGGGCTCACAGTTTTAATCCACTTTTTTACAGATGAGATAACTGAGGCACAGAGAAGTTAAGTGACTTACCCAAAGTCCCAAAACTGACAAGTGGCAGAGCTCCTTGAGGGCAGTGGTCATGTTGCACTGTAGCTTTCCAAGCACATAGTACAGTGCTCTGCACGTAGTAAGTGCTCAATAAGTATCATTTATTTATTGGTTGTTCTAAGCATTAGGGTCTGTATCCTTTAAGAACTTTTATATTCACACCACCCCAGTCGCAGAGCACTTTGTCCGTAGCCTTATACTTTGCGGCTTCCACCAACCTGTAATTTTTTTAATGCTTGTCTCTCCTACTCAACTATAAACCCCTTAAGAGAAGGAATCATGTCTACCTACTGTTGTCTGTTGCGGAACTGTACTTTCCAAGTGTTTAGTATAATGCTCCGCACACAGCAAGCGCTCAAGAAATATGACTGAATGAATGAATGAACCTACTCTATTATATTGTGCACTTCCCGGTGCTTAGTACAGTGCTCAGCACCAAAAACAATGAAAACAATTGATTGAGATAGGATTCCAGGTAGAATCCAGATATATTTCCATGCCAGTGAGTCAGCAAGTATTCACTGCACCCTCCCACAAGGTCGTTCACTACCCTTTATTGACAGGGATCATGGTAAAGAGTGGACCTCGGTCGTTCACTACCCTTCATTGACAGGGATCATGGTAAAGAGTAGACCTCCTCTCAAATTCTACACCTTCCACCAGTGCTTCTGACCACATCTTCTCCCATTCACTGTCCAGTGGCTTCTTCTACGTTGCTTGGAAACATGCTCACGTATCCCCTATCTTAAAAAAAAACCTCTTTGTCCGCCCCCAACTCCCACCTGCTATTGTCCTATCTCTCTCCTACTACTCCCCTCCAAACTCCTTGAGCAAGTTGTCTGCTTCTTCTCCTCCAATTCTGTCCTTAATCCACTCCAATCTGGTTTCTGCCCCCTTTGCTCCACTGAAACTTCCTTCTCTAAGGTCACCAGTGATCTCCTTTTGCCAAACCTAGAGGCCTCCATCCTAATCATCCTTGACCTCTAGGCTGCCTTCAACACCGTTGACCACCCCCTTCTTGTGGAACCATTATCCAACTTTGGCTTCACTGACACTGTCCTCTCCTAGTTTTCTGCTCCTTGCCAATCTCTTTCACAGGCTCCTCTGCCTCCCACCCTCTTAATAAAAATAATAATAATGATGATGGCATTTGTTATGCACTTACTATGTGCAAAGCACTGTTCTAAGTCCCTCAAGGATCAGTTCTAGATCCCCTTTTATTCTCGGGATACACCCACTCCCTTGGACAATTCATTTGCTCCCATGACTTCAACTACCTTCTCTACATGGTTGATTCCCTAATCTACCTCTCCAGCCCTGACTCTCTCCTTCTCAGTAGCCTCATATTTACTCTAGCCTTCAAGACATTTCTATTTGGATTTCCTGTTGTCACCTCAAAGTTAACAAGCTCAAAACAGAACTCCTCATCTTTGGCCCCAGACCCTGTCCTCCCCCTGTCTTTAGGATCACTGAACACAACACCACTATCCTCCTTGTCTCACCAATGTGTACCCTTGCCATTATCATCGACATTGATCATTTAACCGACATATTCAATATGTCACCAAACTCTGTTGGCTTTACCTTCACAACACCACTGAAACCCATCCTTAACTCTCCATCCAAATTGCCGCTATGTTGATCCAAGCATTGACTCGTTGACTGCAGCAGCCTCCTGGCTGACCTTGCTGCCTCCTGTCTTTCCCCAGTCCAGTTCATACTTCACTCTGCTGACCGGATCATTTTTTCTAGAAAAATGTTCAATCCACTTCTCCCCACTCCTCAGGAACCTCCAGTGGTTTCCCACGAACCTCCGTATCAAACAGAAACTTTTACCATCGGCTTTACAGCGCTCAATTGCTTTGCCCCCCTCACCTTACCTGCCTGATTTCAGACTACAACCTGGCCCGCACATTTCACTCCTCTAACGTCAACGTACTCACTGCACCTCAGTCTCATTTCCCTCACTACCAACCTCTCACCCACATCACGCCTCTGACCCGGAGGGCCATTACTCTACGTATTTGAGAGACGATCATTCTCGCCACCTTCGAAGTCTTATCATAAGCACATCTCCTCCAAAAGGTCTTCCCTAATGAAGCCTTCATTTCCTCTTCTCCCACCCTCTCTGCAATCCTTTGTGCACAGTAAGTGTTTAATAAATATGATCGACTGATTGATTGGTCTCTCCAGTCCTCAAAAATCTCCAGCGGTTGCCCATCCACTTCCACATCGAATAGAAATGCCTTGCCCTCAACTTTTTAATTCTCAATCGGCCTGGCCCTTCATATCTTACCTGGCCGATTACACACTACAACCCAGGTCACATGCTTCACTACTCTAATGCCAACCTACTCACTGTACCACAGTCTTGTCTACCTCACCTCTGACCATTGGCCGACATCCTGCCTCTAACCTGGGACTCTATCCCTGTTAATATGTGGCAGACTCTCACTCTCCCTATCTTCAAAGCCTTATAAGAATCTCACCTCTTCCAAGAGGCCTTTCCCTCTCAAGCCCTCATTTCCCCTACTGAGGATCAGAGCGGGGTCTCTCCCCACATCTTATTGATAACTTGTGTTTAGCTCAGCATTTAGCATCGTCTTAGGAGTGAGTGCTTCATCAACCCCATGCGTTTCAGGAGGAACTCACTGACCTGGAGTGGGTTCGTGCCTGATTGCCCCTGCTGCTCTCCTCATCCTGTGGGTCTGCAGGTCTTCGATCACCTCTTGTGGAGGTTGGCTAACTGGAAAATCATTTTGATTTTAAGCACCATAGATTCTCTCCTGGGGCTGGACTGTTCTGTGACTGGCACAGCCTTGTCCACCTCAAATTCCCAGAAGTGGGAGCTGTACAAGTCCCAAAGGTTCTCCAGAGTGCAGGCACGTGCCAATGGGGCAGGCCACCTGGTTTCAAAGATGGGGCTGTTTCCAGGACACAACCAGGGAGGAATTGGTTCTGCCTTCTCCTCAGTCTCAGATGGACCATGATGACATGATACTTCAGCACCTTGAAGCCAACTCAGCGGACACAAGCCTGGCAAATGCATCGAAGGGAGGGACCATGACTGTTCCCTACCAGACTGAAAGCCCCTTGGGGTCAGGGATCATATCTATTAACTCTATTGTGCTCTTTCAGGGCTTAGCACGGTGTCCTGTCCACTTTAAATGGTCAATTTGTAAGACTGATAGGTTGATTGATGGATTTATTGAAGAGGACATCCTCCTACACAGTTTCCAGATGGAGACCCTCTCTAGGTGACTGTGCCTGTATTTCGAACCCCTCTTTACCGACAAGTAAACCTTGGTATTATCCATGACTCCTCTCTCTCATTCAACACAAATATTCTAACCCATCACTAAATCCTGTCGATTTGTCCTTCTCGACATCGCTACAATCTGCCCTTTCCTCTCCATCCAAACTACTACCACATTAATCCAATCACTTATCCTACCCCGCCTTGATTACTCTATCAGCCTCCTTGCTGACCTCCCAGCCTCCTGTCTCTCCCCACTCCAGTCCATACTTTACTCTGCTGCCCAGATCAGTTTTCTACAAGAATGTTTAGTTCTTGTTTCCCCACTCCTCAAGAAACTCCAATGGTTGCCAATCCACCTCCGCATCAAACCAAAACTCCTCACCAGAGGTATTAAAGTACTCAATCACCTTGCCCCTCCTACCTGACTTTGCTACTTTCCTACTACAACCCAGCCCCCATGCCTCACTTCTTTAATGCTAACCAGCTCACTGTACCTTGACCTCATCTATCTCACTACCAACATCTTGTCCATGTTCTACCTCTGGCCTGGAATGCCCTTCCTCCTCATATCAGAAAGAAAATTACTCTCTCCACCTTCCAAACCTTATTGAAGGTACATCTCCTCCAATAGGCCATTCCCAGCCTAAGCCCTCCTTTCCTCTTCTTCCTTTCCCTTCTATGGCACCCGGACTTGCTCCCTTCACTTATCCCTTGATAGCAGCAGACAGCATGGTTCTCTGTGTGTGCTAAAGGGCACGGGAGCTCAACTCAGACTGTGGTTTGGAAAGAGAAAAAGGAGGGAGCAGGGAACACACACTGCTATGGCAACCCGGGGATGCCCCATTTCAGCAGAGGCTTTTGGTGCTGGGCACCTTGGCACCTGTGGAGGGCAGACACCATTGTTGTCTCCACAGGAAACAGCCCAAGGCTCCGCGCTTTGTCACGGAGCTTGAACCTGAGGAAGCCAAGTGTAGCAAAGAGTAACAAGAAATAGGTAAATACAGGACAACCGCAGTCACGAAATTGAGAAATGACACAGTTGTCATTTTCACACCTGGACGAACTGGAATTGGAAAACTAGACTCTAACATGACATTCTCAGTAGGGCCATGGGGACGACGGAGGCTGATTTGTGCTAGTTGGGATTTCCTCATGCTAGAAAGTTCAGCACAGTGAGATGGTAAATTGCAGGGTCGATTGCAATGAGAGACTAGTTGGGTTTATCAATGTCCAGATAGTTCAGAAACACGACCCCTGCCCTCAAGGAGCTCAATCTTACCACCAGTAATTAATGAACTGCCATGAATTCTGTGAGTCAGACCCCAGAGATCATGTTTACCAACTCTATTTTATTGTACTCCCCCAAGTGACTAGTAACTGCTCAGCACACATTAAGGAGTCAATAAAGCCTTAGCCTGGCTAAGGGGCTAAAAGCAGATATACGTTATTCGGTATCATACATATGTACAGATCTGGATGCCTACTTTGTCTTTGCGATTGTTTCCTTTTAAGGGATTGAGAAGGTTCAGTCATCATATCCCAAGGTTTGGAAAGCAACAGAAGAAGAAGAATTGGAAAAATTGTTAAATTGTTAAAATGAGAGCAGCTGGGCTCAGTGGAAAGAGCATGGGCTTGGGAGTCAGAGATCATGGGTTCTAATCCCGGCTCTGCCACATGTCTGCTGTGTGACCTTGGGCAATTCACTTAATTTCTCTGGGCCTCAGTTACCTCATCTGTAAAATAGGGATTAAGACTGTGAGCCCCACGTGGGACAACCTGATCATCTTGTATCCCCCCCAGCACTTAGAACAGTGTTTCGCACATAGTAAGCACTTACCAAATGCCATTATTATTATTATTATAAATACCACTGAATGATTGTTCAATTCTCTTCTGGGTAAGAGCAGTTGGAGCTTCTTAATTTGATTCATTCCACTAAGACTGTAAGGTGTCCCAGCAAAGGATTGTGTCTACCAAAGCTTTTATACCATACACTCCCAAGCATTCATTTATTCATTCATTCATTCAATCATGTTTATTGAGTGCTTACTGTGTGCAGAGCACTGTACTAAGTGCTTGGGAAGTACAAGTTGGCAACATATAGAGACGGTCCCTACCCAACAGCTGGCTCACAGTCTAGAAGGGGGAGCAGCTGGAGCTTCTTAATTTGATTCATTCCACTAAGACTGTAAGTTAACCGAGCAAGGGATTGTGTCTACAAATGCTATTATACTGTACTTTCCCAAGCACTTGGTACAGTGCTCCTAACACAATAATCACTTCAGAAATACCATTGATTGATTTGGAATGGTATTTATTGAGGTCCCACTAGCCGCAACGCACAGTATGAACCATTTGGAAAGGTAAACGTAAAGGAGAGATATGTCATCTGCCCACCAGGAGTTTACACTCTAACAAAAACAAACAGAAAGAGATCTATTCCAGATTTTCCCACTCCATCTCATGTCTTCAGAATTCTCTCCCAGGTTTTCACCAAACCCTCCATTTGTGCTTCAGACTGACTGCTCACTCTTCATTTGAGAGGAAAATAAAGACAAGGGGGAAGTGGAAGGGAGGAAGTGTAAATAAGGGGAAGGTAGAAGAAAGGAGAAGGGAAACAAAGATGTCTCTCAGTATAGAAAGGCATGGCGTGTGTAAGAATTGTAGACTGAGTTTTTGCTGGACCCCTCCTTGGAGCGATCATGGCCACAGGTCAAGATTTCATGTTTCATAATGATAATTACAATCGTGATAACTGTTAAGCACTTACCATATGCTAGCACTGTATTAGATATAGTTTGTTGGGTTCAAACACAGTCCTTTCATTCATTCATTTCATTCATTCAATCATATTTATTGAGTGCTTACTGTGTATAGAGCACTGTACTAAGCACTTGGAAAGTACAATTCAGCAACAGATAGAGACAGTCCCACCCAGCAACAGGCTCAGAGACTAGAAGGGGGAGACAGACCACAAAACAAAACAAGTAGACAGGTGTCAATACCATCAAAATAGATAAATAGAGTTATAGATATTAACACATCATTAAAAAACCAGAGTAATAGATAGTTACAAATATACACAAGTGCTGTGGGGAGGGGAAGGGGGTAGGTCAGAGGGAGGGAGTGGGGGTGATGAGGAGGGGTGGAGGAGCAGAGGAAAAGGGGGGGCTCAGTCTGGGAAGGCGTCCTGGAGGAGGTGAGCTCTCAGTAGGGCTTTGGAGGGATGAACAGAGCTAATTGGGTGGTTGTGTGGAGGGAGGGCATTCCAGGCCAGTGGTAGGACGTGGGACAGGGGTCGATGGTGGGACAGGCAGCAATGAGGCACATTGAGGCAGCTAATGGCAGAGGAGTGGAAGGTGCGGGCTGGGCTGTTGAAGGAGAGAAGGGTGGTGAGGTAGGAGGGGGCGAGGTGATGGAGAGCCTGGAAGCCGAGAGTGAGGAGTTTTTGCTTCATGCGAAGGTTGATAGGCAACCACTGGAGATTTTTGAAGAGGGGAGAATGACATGCCCAGAGCGTTTCCGTAGAACAATAATCCGGGCCGCAGAGTGAAGTATGGACTGAAGCGGGGAGAGATAGGAGGATGGGAGATCAGAAAGGAGGCTGATGCAGTTATTCAGTCGGGATAGGATGAGAGATTGTACCAACAAGGTAGCGGTTTGGATGAAGAGGAAAGGGCAGATCTTGGAGCTGTTGTGAAGGTGAGACGGGCAGGTTTTGGTGACAGATTGGATGTGTGGGGTGAATGAGAGAGTGAAGTCAGTGATGACACAAAGATTGTGGGATTATGAGACCGGAAGGATCATAGTGCTGTCACAGTGACGGCAAAGTCAGGGAGAGGTCAGGGTTTGGGAGGGAAGATAAGGAGCTCAGTCTTGGACATGTTGATCTTAAGGTGGTGGGCAGACATCCTGGTGGAGATGTCCTGAAAGCAGGAGGAGATTCGAGCCTGGAGTGAGGGAGAGAGAACAAGGGAGGAAATGTAGATTTGGGTGTCATCTGTGTAGAGGATAGTTGAAGCCGTGGGAGCGAATGAATTCACCAAGGGAGTGAGTTTAGATGGAGAACAGAAGAAGACCAAGAACTGACCCTTGAGGAACCCCTACAGTAAGGGGATGGGAGGGGGAGGAGGAGCCCACGAAGGAGACTGAGAATGTAAGGCCAGAGTGATAAGAAGAGAACCAGGAGAGGATGGAGTCCGGGAAGCCAAGGTTGAATAACATGTTGAGGAGAAGGGGATGGTCCACACTGTCTAAGGCAGCTGAGAGGTCGAAGAGGATTAGGATAGAGTCTAAGGCTGCTTAGAGGTCGAGGAGGATTAGGATAGAGTAGGAGCCATTGGATTGTGCAAGAATCAGATCATTGGTGAGCTTTGAGAGGGCTGTTTCCGTGGAGTGGAGGGGACGGAAGCCAGATTGCAGGGGGTCTAGAAGAGAGTTGGAGTTGGGGAATTTGAGGCAGCGAGTGTAGATGACTCGTTCTAGGAGTTTGGAAAGGAAATCAATCAATTAATCAATCAATCGTATTTATTGAGCGCTTACTGTGTGCAGAGCACTGTACTAAGCGCTTGGGAAGTACAAGTTGGCAACATATAGAGACAGTCCCTACCCAACAGTGGGCTCACAGTCTAAAACTGTGGAAAGGTAGGAAAGGTAGGAGGGAGACAGGGTGATAACTGGAAGGGGCAGTGGAGTCAAGAGAGGGTATTTTTTGGATGGGGGAGACGTGGCCTTGTTTGAAGTCAGAGGAGAAGAAACCAATAGAGAGCAAGCGGTTGAAGATGGACGTTAAGGAGGGGAGGAGGGAAGGGGGAGAGTCTTCATAAGATGAGAGGGAATGAGGTCCGAAGCACAGTTGGATGGGGTGGCATTTGAGAGGAGGGAGGAGATCTCATCTAAAGATACTGCTGGGAAGGATGGGAAAGTAGAGGAGAAAGTTGAGAGCGGGGTGATGGAGAAGGGGGAGGGGTGAATTTATGACGCTCAGACCAGATGGTGTTAATTTTCCTAATGAAGTAGGTGGCGAGACTGTTGCGGGTGAGGGATGGAGGAGGGGGAGGAACAGGGGGTCTGAGGAGGGAGTTAAATGTCCGGAACTGCTGAAGGGGGTGATGGGCATGGGTGTCAATAAGGGAAGAAAAATAGTTTGCTCTCAGTCTAAGTAGGAGGGAGAATGGGTATTTCATCCCCATTTTATAGATAAGGAAACAGAGGCACAGAAAGTTTTACTGACTTTTCCAATGTCACCCTGCAGGCAGTGGCAGAGCCAGGACTAGAATCCAGGTCTTCTGACTCCCAAGCCTTTCCACTAGGTCACCCGGACAATGCTGAGGTAAAGCCATTCTGTAGTGAAGACTGGTTAAGTCAGAGGAATGATCAAGGCGGTCCGTGGAGAAGGACCTTTTATCCGATAGATAGTTTCTCCTTTGTGAGATGTTTTGACAATAGCAGCCTTCCCATCGCTGCCTTCATGTCCCGGTTCCTCAGGCTATAGATGAGGGGATGAAAGGTAGGGGGTATCATAGTATAGAACACAGACAGCAGCAGGTCCAGTGCAGACGGAGAGTCTGATAATGGCTTTAGGCAGGCAGACATGCCAGACGTGACGTACAGAGTGACGACGACCAGGTGGGGTAGACAGGTGGAGAAGGCTTTGGAGCGGCCCTCTGCCGATGGCATCCTCAGCACAGCTGAGAAGATGTGGGCATAGGAGCCCACGATGAGCATGAAGCAGAGGGCAGCTAAGCAGGTGCCGATAGCTAAACTCACATCTTCCGTGACATGGTCAGTGGAACAAGCAAGTCTTACCAACTGGGGACCATCGCAGAAGAATTGGTGGATAGTGTTGGGGCCACAGAAGGATAGAGAGAGGGTGCTGGCTGTGTACATGATAGCATTCAAACAGCTGCTGAACCAAGAGGCAGTCAACATGCGTACAAAGGCCCCGTGGGCCATGATGATCTCATAGTGCAGGGGGTGGCAGATGGCGACATAGCGGTCGTGGGACATCACAGTGAGCAGGGACAACTCTGATCCACCGAATAAAAATAAGAAGAATACCTGGGCAGCGCAGCCCAGCAGAGAGATGGAGTTGGCACTCGTGAGGGAATTGAACACGGATTTGGGGACTGTGATGGAGATGTAGCCGAGGTCAAGGACGGACAGGTTCTTGAGGAAGAAGTACATGGGAGTGTGGAACTGCCGGTCGAGGGTGGTGACGGCAATGATGAGGAGATTCCCCAACAGAGCTGCCAGATAGACCAGAAGGAACAGCGTAATGTGGATCAGCTGCAACTCCCGGATGTCAGAGAATCCCTGGAGGAGGAATTCTGTCACCGTCGTGATGTTAGACATGGTCTGGGCGATAACACGAGCTGGCTGTTAGAGTGAAGAATGGTGCAAAGTCAACATCCCAAACTGAGCATCTTCTGAGTCTACTATTAGTGTTGGGGGTTTTCTGGAGAAGAGCTATAACCAATCTCAAGAAAATTTATCATCCGATGGGGTGACAGGAGGCAGGAGTGCATTTTGGCCCAGATACTACAGCAAAAAATAATAATTAGGCTATCTGTTAAGCACTTAACAGATGTACCAAACACAGTTTTTAGTGCTGTGGTAGGTAAAAGATAACCGGCACCTCACAATCTAAGTAGGAGGGAGAACAGTCGTCCTTAATCCCCACTTTGTCTCTGAGGAAACTGGGGCCCATAGGGGTTAAATGACTTACTAAGATCACCCAGAAAGTAAGTGGCAGAGTCAGGTTAAAACAGAGGTCCTCTGACTCCCAGGTTTGTGGTTTTCCAACAGGCCATGCAGCTACTGTGGTGGCACTCCTATGCACACCATCTTCAAAAGCCCTACTAAATCATATCTCCTCCAAGTAGCCTCCTCTGATTGTATCTCCTCCTCTCACAGTTTTAATCCACCTTTTTACAGATGAGGTAACTGAGGCACAGAGAAGTTAAGTGACTTGCCCACAGTCCCAAACCTGACAAGTGGCATAACTCCTTGAAGGCAATGGTCATGTTGCGCTGTAGTTTTCCAAGCACATAGTACAGTGCTCTGCATGTAATAAGTGCTCAATAAGTATCATTTATTTATTGACTGTTCCAAGCATTAAGGTCTGAATCCTTTAAGAACTGTTATATTCACCCCACCCCCAGTCGCACAGCACTTTGTCCATAGCCTTATACTTTGCTGCTTCCCCTACCTGTAATTTCTTTTAATGCTTGTCTCTCCTACTAGACTATAAACCCCTTAAGAGAAGGAATCATGCCTACCTACGTTTGTCTGTTGCTGAATTGTACTTTCCAAGTGTTTAGTATAGTGCTCTGCACATGGTAAGTGCTCAAGAAATACGTCTGAATGAATGAATGAACCTACTCTATTATATTGTGCACTTCCCAGTGCTTAGTACAGTGCTCAGCACCAAAAAGCACTTAATAAAAACTAT